>NC_085844.1:165785784-166471409 GCF_035594765.1 Anolis carolinensis
AAATATTTTTTGCACTGCCACCTTGTGACAGTTTTTCCATACAAAGTCTCCACAACTAATAACTCCTCTCCTTGTCCTCTCTTTTTAGTATCCATCTCCTCTCCAAAACATTCATTCACATTCCTTCTCCTTCTTCTTGACTTACCAAGATTACTTGTATTCCAAAGTGCTGCAAAAAGGAACTTTTAACAATTCCCTATAACCTGTAAGGGGTTTAAACAGTCTGTCGAACAGAAAAAGGGGGAAGTAGCCCACAGAGGCTTGAGTTTTCAAAAGTACACTTGTTCAGGCTCATTTTTTTTCTTCTTGAGATTCAATTTCTGGGCAAATGTCCAGCTCTTATCTGTTGTATCACCATGTTCTCCAAAAACACTGAAGCATTGTTCTTTCAAAACAAGGATTTTTTTTTTCAAAAAAGATATCTACAGCTTCCGAATTGCTTCTGAACAAACATGTTGGCTTTTTCTCAAGACATTTTCCCAGGTCAGAATGCACAGCACACAGAAAACAGGGTTTTTTTTTCTCATTTCAGGAAATAGCAGATATTTACACACAGAATGATTTAACCAAAATCACTCTACATCTCTTATTTAGAATCACATCACTCAATTGTCATCTTTTCTCATTAAATTCACATGTCCAACATACATTTTAAAATCTACTAACATCGTTTATAACTCTTTATGCATTTTGAATTGAACACATACATCTCATTCACACAAGGTCAACAGGAATTCTGATTAGTGGTTAGTTGTTTAGATAAAGTCACACACTCTCTCTCAGCTCATGAAACATTCTCACCCAGTTGTCCCAAAACAAGTCCAAAGCAAAGATTTAAGATCCAGGTGAAAGACAGAACCCCAATATATATATGTATATACATTTACATCATCACTCATTTATCATCATTTTTCTTTCCTTTTTTTTCATATTAAATTCACATTACATTTTTAAAACTCCACTAGTTCACAGCGGCTTTCATTGACCTTGGCTGTCCACTGGAATTCCATTATCTTTCTCTGGGCATTTCGCCTGAGTTTAACAAAAATGACAGGAAAGAAACATTCTAACAAACTTGGATCAGGTTTTTTTTTTTTTAAGACACAGTTAACAAGTTCATAACTTATCGTTTTTACCTTGGACTGTCTGCCAAGATTTTCCCACTATCTTTTTTGGCATGAGGCCCAGATGCAAAAGAAAACTTTTTAAGAAAACAGCCTTTGTTTCTCAGAAGTAACAAGGAAAACTCTTTTGAAACACAATTTAACCTTTTAAACATTTCTCATAGAAATTATATGCTTAGTTTCCATTTATGCCAAGTAACTCAAAATAATTCCAGTTTTCTTGCACACACAAGGTCCTCATCAAAGACTCTCTTTTGAAAGACAGTTTCTAAACCTCAACACAACCCCAACAGCCTCCCTCCCTTTCTCTGGCCTCCCTGCAGCTTGTCAGCAAAAGTAAACTAACAACACAGACAGACCCTCTTCGAATCAGATTTTTTCAACCGTAATAAAACATTTCTAGATATTTGTGCTCAACATTTTTTGTATAAATCTATAGACTCATTTTTTTTTCATTTTCACTTCAATATTACCACGAAACATGCAGAACTTGAAACTCATTATTCCCCACACATGACAAAGAAATCAAACAGTTTTTTTTCCTTTTTGTTTTCAAAAGGGTATGTCACCTTCCCTCTTTTCATTTTTTTTCCCCCCCGGGAGTTGCGACTCAGTCTTGGATGGATTTCATCCTCATGAGCCCTGGTGGCACTCAGTCTTGGATTTTCATCCTCATGAGCCTTTCTGCGACCCAGTCTTGGATGGATTTGCATCCTCATGAGTCCTGCACGACTTGGTCTTGGGGCACCCTCACAAGTCTTGTTCTCTGGGGAATTCCTTCTACGGCTCTACTTGCAACTGAGCCGAAATTGTCTAACATACACTGTAATGGGGTGGGGGATTTGAACCCACTGCCTCCCATCCTGCCTAACCAGGGGCGGCCTTGGCCTGGGCACCCGGACACTCGACGGTATGCGTCAGGAATCGCAAGGCAAGCCCCTTTTCTCCCTCCCTTGGGTGTCTTAGTGATTCCCTCCCGGCGCCGGTGTGTGTTTTACCTACTGTCTTACTTAACCACTATACTTGCCAGATTGCTGTAGACGTCGGAACAACCTTCACCCCTGGACTTTTCCTGGATCCGTTCCTCCCGTCTGGTTTCTTTGGAACCTTACTGGCGTTGCGGCTCCCACCGTCGGCCGGCGTTGGCATCAGAGGCAAGTACCGCAGCCGGTCTTGCAATATTCAGGGGCCCCTTCTCGTCTCACGGTAGTTGCCTCCGGCCCCCACCGCCGAGTTGGGACCGTCCCGCCAACGGGATCCGTCTCCGACCTCCTGGCCCGTCTTATTGTGGGATCACGTCGGGGTCACCAAAAATGTAGCGGAAGTCAGACTTCCCCTCTTCTCGGCTTCTCGTGTGTCTGTGCGGACGCAGTGGAAGTAGGAGACAGGCAACTGGAGTTTTTTCCAAAGAAAGCAGTTTACTAAAGTTCATGCAGCTGCAGAGGTTCGTCCCACGCACAACTAGGTGCTGAAAAGGGAGAACCCCGCTGACAGGGTCAAGTGTTTATTTATACCATTCAATGGGTTCGGTTTACGACCGCCCACATATCAAACCATTGGTGCATATTTGTGGCATAGCATTACATTTCGTCATTACTTTCGTTTCTCTCAAAACACATGATTTCGGGGAAATCATGTGATAACCCATCAGCTGTGTACCTGGCCTGCTTGTACCTCCTTATATGGC
This sequence comes from Anolis carolinensis, assembly GCF_035594765.1. Lineage (NCBI taxonomy): Eukaryota > Metazoa > Chordata > Lepidosauria > Squamata > Anolidae > Anolis > Anolis carolinensis. The sequence continues at coordinate 165,788,596 of NC_085844.1, forward strand.
CATTTCCTCCTACCCCTTCATTCCTGCCTTAATAGTACTTATATTAATAGCAGAAAGTAGCCAGTTCTGGATCCACAATTTGTTTCCATTTTTGGATGAGATGTGCTCCAGCACTCTGGAGGCATAATAGATCGGGAGAGGGGGGGGGGGGGAGAGAGAGAGAGACATAAAGGGATAAAGGGAAGTAATCAGTTACCTGTCCCAGAGGTTCAATTCCCCCCCCACACACACACACACATACACAAACACACACTGCTTAGTTATACTCGTCCCTTGGGGTGGTTTTTGGCAATCCAAACCCCCATATTTTGAAAAATATGCTCCTGCTCAGATGTGTGTCTATAAAGTGTTTCACATTTGGTAGAGCTGATTTCACCTTATTATGTGGTTTAGATCTAGGACTCTAAGTGCATTAAGGGGTTTAACCTGAACTTTCCTCTGTCTTTGCTTGATACACTTTAAAGGCCTTGGTTAGTTCTGAAGCGTAATTTGGCAGCATGCATTTTTGTATGTGCTGCAGTTTGAAGTTTCAAACTGGATAGTCAGTGTAGTTGTGCCCTTGGAGATAGCTAGTAAACAGCACTAAAGATTCTTATTTCAAAACAAATACAAGAGAAGGGAATTCAATCACAGTACTGTGGGGCTGAGGATCATTGTTCAGCAGGCATTTCTTCTCTGTGCCAGCAATGTTTCATAGGCATTCAAATTGTAAACACACAAAGAATAACTAAAATTAACAGCAAGACTTTGGAATTTTGTCTTCTTTTAATGGAGGAGGAGGAAAATCTACTACTCTTCTATGTCACTATTTTTTTCCCTTTGGCATCTGCACAGGGTACCACTACACTTTAGAATTAATGCAGCCCGGCACCACTCTGACTGCCATAGCTCAATATTATGAGATCATGAGAGTTGTAGTGTGTTGGGGCTGCAGCACTATTTGGCAAAACAGGTTATAAAACTTTATAAAACTACAAATCACATAATTCAACATTATTGAGCCAAAGCAATAACAGTAGTGTCAAATTGCATCAATTCTACAGGGTCGATGCACCTTGAGGAATTTTCAGAAAGATTTTCCAGCTGATGAAAGCACAGCCACTACTTCTTTCTTTTACTCACAATTCCTTCTTAAACTACAGAATATTGTTATATCCACCATGTGCTTTATGCAGACACACATATGCACAAACATATGAATGAGCTTCTGTGGATTTAAAAGGTGTTGTTCTTATATAAGTTCAAAAATGTTTGAACAGAGGTGGTGTTTCTCACGGATGGTACATTGTTGTCTATAATCTCTCTGAAATGTATTTCCTTGATAACCCACTGGTTTCCTGTTGTAATCTCCATGCCATAAGAGCCAGAACACACTTTGAAGAAGCGGGTGTTCAAAATACTAAAGCACTTCACTGCTGCTTCAATATGCTTGCATCAAGTCTTCACCGCCTGATGTGCTTTATTGCTTAATTTTCCAACCTTAAAAAACAATCTATTTCCAGACATGCCAACTGACCTGCATGAAATTATTTCTCCTATAATCTATTTGGAGCAGATTCACTGATTGTTCCCCATTGAACCTATTCTTTTCTTCCACTTGGTCTTTTTAAACAAGCAGCTTACAACCTTTTAAACTAAGCTTCCTTTTCTTTTGCCAATAAAATAATGGTATTTTTTTTCTCTCCATTTACTGCTTATTCTCTCAGGACGTACTAGTGTCTACCAAGGGAAGTCAGTGGGGCAATCATTCCATTCTAGGTTTAGTCTAAACTTAACAAAACAGGTTGCTAAATCTTTTCCTTAGAAGTACCAGATATACTTAGGTATCAGTCAACCTGATATATTAGTTGAGGTTAGTCAAAATTATGGATTTTGATGTGACCGTTAAATAAAGAGTCATTCCAGAGAGAGGAGAAAGGGGTCAGTGCTACTTCAGATGTTTTCATCAGTCAGTGCCACCTTGTTGCCAATGCAAGCCTGCCATGGAGCTCCAGAGATCTCTTGATCCTGCTTCCTTATGCATGGGCATATCAACATTATAACTTGCAACAGCAAGGAGCTCTTCAGAGCCCTGTGGCCAGCTGCTGTGGTGACAGGAGGGTGACATGAACTCAACCCATCCTCTTTGCCCTGCGCCACAGAGAGTGCAGAAAACAGATGGTGGTACTCCCATGTGGAGAATGGACTAGTTCAGACTAGACCCAGTCCAGTTGTCCATATTAACTGGTTTTATCCTGCATTGAAGATCAGAATATCTTTGGAAGTAATCTGAACATTCAGAATCAATTTCAATTTGAATTATGAATTTTGGGCCAACGTAGACAGGACCTAAAAATTGAGACTCTAGAACCCACTCAAAACATCGTTTTTAAAAATGAAGCATCAGACGCACAGCTATACATTCACAGTTGGTGAGGATTTGGAAGAGATCCTTCTCTGTGGCTGTTATCATGCTGTGGAACTCCCTTCCCCAGAAGGTTTTGTTGGCCCCCTGTTCTTTCTTTCTACCAGCAAGTGGGAACATTTTTATTTAGAAAGATCTTTATATTTTAATAATAGAGCAGTAGTGTGTGTGTAAAGTGTTGTGATGTATTTTTAAAACTTTTATTAGAAATTATGTTTTAAATATGTTTAAAGTGCTTTAATTGTTTTGATCATGCTTTTAATAATATTGTTTTTAAATAGTTTTTTTATTTTTTAAAAAATAAATGTGTTAACTTTTCAAATTATTGTATGTTGTCTTGAATCGGCAACATACAATAATTTCTCCTGAGAGAAAAGCGGAATATAAATATAGTGAATAAATAAAATAAATTATAGTAATATATATGGGATCTAAGGGCACATGCAAACTGATTGAAAAGCTCATGACTTTATTCCTGTTCTTTCTGATTTTATACTGGATTAAAATAAACCAGTCTGGGGAGCTAGTGTAAAACATCTCAGATCATACTGGGAGCTGACAAAAATATTATAGGATAAACAAAACATGTATGGATCTCTCAAAAAAATCAGAAAGAACAGGAATGAAATCTGACATATTGGGGTCTTTTTCATCAGTCTCAGTGGGCCAGTGTTTGGCTTTTTTCCAAAGAAGTTTACCCACCACTTGTCAGGAGAGGGGAGACAACTTTTCTTCCTCAAAGAAATAAATATTATTCCTGTAAACCAAACTTTTAATCCTACCCTAATTAGGCAGAAAGGACATTTCCACCCTTCAATAAAGATTGTCATGGATATAGATGGCAACTTCAGACCTTGACTTTTAATCAAAAGTTGCATTTGCTGAAAAGTATCCATGAGAATAGAACCCAAATGTGACATCAAAATAAATAGAAATTTAAAGAAAATAATCTATTAAATCCAGTGCAAAGTGAACACATATGGAAGATTATTCTTGTAAACTCTCTCTCTCTCTATACCCTGTTTCCCCGAAAATAAGACAGGGTCTTATATTAATTTTTGCTCCCAAAGATGCACTAGGTCTTATTTTCAGGGGATGTCTTATTTTTGCATGAAGAAGAATTCACATTTATTGTTGAACAAAATGAACATTATATACTGTAAAATAGTTGTCATCACAAACCAGCATAACCAGACAAACTGTGAATCCTATCAAGAATTTCTTGTTACTACCATTAATTACATGTACAACAATCTATGGTACCTCTTGCAGTTTAGGTTTCACAAGGTTTCCACACTGATTTCTCTCTATTCTAGTTTCAATGTAGTCATGAATGATGAATAATATAATATAATATACAATAATAATAATAATAATAATAATAATAATAATAATAATAATATGGCAATATAATAGAATAATAATATAATGATATAAAATATAATAGGATAATATAATAATAGGATATAATAATAATAACAGAATATTATGATAATAATATGGTATTAATAGGATAATATAATAATGGGATATAATAATAACAGAATATTATAATAATATAATTATAATATGATAATATAATAGAATAATAGAATATAATATAATGGTATACATTATATTAATAGGATAATATAAAATAGAATATAATAATAACAGAATAATATAATAGAATATAATGATATGAAATATATTAATAGGATAATATAAAATGGAATATAATAATAACAGAATAATATAATAATAATATGAAAATATAATAGAATAATAATATAATGATATAATAATAATAATAGAAAAATATAGTATAATGATATAAAATATATTAATAGGATAATATAATAATGGGATATAGTAATAATAGCAGAATATGATGATTATAATATGGTAATAGAATAATAGTATAAAATAATATGTTTCATGGCATAGGAATAAGAATGGGAGGAGAATCCCTTTGCCTTTAAGAAGCAGAAGGAGCAGAGTGGAAAGGGTGTTCAAGCCCTCCTTCCCTCGCCCTGGTACCAGGAGCCAATCAGAAGCCTCTGGGGCGAAGGGAGTGTGGCTAGGACGGAGCGAAGAAAAGGCAGCACAGCAGCAGCGAGGGAAGGTGCTATGCACTGGCGGCTGGGGGGAGAGGTGGGAGGCAAGGCAAGCCACAGAAAGACAGAAAGCAAGCACTCCAGTGCGTATGAGTGCTGTTTCTGCTGCAGGAGCCATGCTTCTCAATGGAACTCTGCTGCAGCCTGGGAGGTCCCATTCTTAGTTGCTAGGTCTTACTTTCAGGGGAGGCCTTATATTTGACAATCCCCCCAAACCCCTACTAGGTCTTATTTTTTGGGGAGGTCTTATTTTAGGGGAAACACGGTGTGTGTGTGTATATATATATATATATACACACACACACACATACAAACATATACATACACATATACATATTCATATACATACACACACACACACATATGGAAGTCTAGTCTGTCAATGGTTTTGACTTTGTTGACTAAAAATGGAATTTTGTGTTCAGTTCAAGTCGCTTTGGTTGCTGTTTTTTATTATACCATGCTATTTGGCTTACTTTTGTTTCAGAGTGTTGGATTAAATGAGTATTTACAATTGCTGTGTTTTAAAAAGGTCCAGTCTCAAATGTTTTCAATATCCTTACAAGGACAAACTCAGGTTTTCCATGTCAAAAAAAATTCCATCTTCTTGATATTAAAATTAAATAGTTTTTAATAATACTTTGGATTAACTTAAATCCTCTATGATGTTGGCATGTCTGCTATAAACTTTCATGATAGTGGCTGTCTATCCATTTACCAGTAGTTTTCTTTATTGTCATTATCACTATTATCAGAATGTATGTGTGGTTATTTGCAACATATAAAAGCTGTGTGATTTTATTTGATTTTGATACTTTGCATAAGCTTTCATAAGCTTCAGAAAGAGGGGAAAAAACAAATGTTCACTGCTATTGTATTAATTGAGGGGTGTCATTACAGTTAATTTATCCCATTTTCCTGTGATGAAAGGACACAATACCTACTGCCATTCCCTCCAACCCTCCTGATCTGGCAGGGACAGTCCTGATTAATATTCTATCGTTCCACTTTTTCATTATTTTTGAAATGTCCCATTTCTCTCTCTCCTTTTTACTTTCTTATCCTCACTTTACTTCAGTGACTTCAAACTGAGTTCAAAGTGAAAAAGTAGTTTGCACTCAGTTAAGTCCTCAGGGCAAAGGGAAGAGGGAAGCAGAAAGGGTGGAATCTTGACCATCCCGAGAAGTCGAAAAAAAGTGTTGCTGCTGCTGTCTTTCCCAGTTTGGTAAATCTTCTTCATTAATCACTTTTGTAATGTTTATATTTTAACTACATTCTGATGTTGCTTGTATTGTCCATTATCGTGATCAACAGTTACCTCCTTTGAAATTGCAGGAAACCTGTATCTGAGACTGATTTTTTGTCCTTGATATTGAATTTCCAATGTACTTAGGCACTATACATGTACATGGGCGCTTTATCCAAAAGCTGGCAAGAAAGAGCCATTTCACCCAATTCTAGGGAAAGTTAGGGAATGCTCTGGAGCTTCCCCAAAGCTCCTGAGCATGCACACTTTGAACTGTGTGAACAGCTGGGCCATTGTACTTTGGAACTGGTCTCAAGTGTGCAGTGGTGTCACCCTGCTTTCCCGCGCACTGCACTTATCTGTGTCATTTTGTCATCACTAAAGCAGCCCCTCTCCCCCCTGAGTCATGGCAACACCTTTGCTTACATTGGCAAAAGTTCCCAGAGATGGGCTGGAGCTCTATAGCTGCAGCTGTGGCAATGACAGTATGACTGACATAGGTAAGGGTGACCATCCAGTGAAGTTCAGTTGGGTTTAGCCCTGCTGGACTGTTTAGATTCTATTTCATTGGTGTAGCAGGATGGAGCCAAGCAATGTAATTGTCATGGGGCTGGTGCAAAGTACTGCCACTCCAGACCAGACAAGTGGTAAATGGCCTTGTAGATGCACCCTGAATGTGCTGTTATTCTTCTTGACCAAAAAAACAAAGGAAATCTCCCAATTTAAATATCTAAGCAAAATCATTAGCTGGGAATTGAAATTCTAATTAGAAAGGTTTTTGAATATTCATTGCTGGAAGTCAATATTAATTGGAATAAGCTGGCTATTTTGAATGTTTATAATCCTTGTAATACCTTTGCAGAGTACTTCAGATTTGATTTATTCCTTATTAGCATAGACTTTAATAATAATCACTGTGTTTCATGAAGTAATTTAATAGACGTGTTAAAAATAAATCAAATTAACTTTTTATTGAATTTCACAGGATATATAAATAGAGAGATATAGATGTGAATGACCATATATGTTACCACTATATCAGATAAAAATAGTAAAGACACAATCATGGTAGCTCCTTAGCTGAAAAACATACTTAATGTCAGAGGTTTTCATTTTGCCTTGATTAGAACATCAAAACCGAAACAAATAGAATTATGTTGATCTCATACAAACATTGACTATTTTGCTTTAGCAATATAATTTTTACAGATAGCCAGGCAGACATTGTGGTATGTGGTTTGGTTTAGGAATAGGATACATGTGGGCAACATTTGGGCAACCAATATTGCCCAAATGTACACCTTCCTTCAAAAAACTTTTCAACTACCTTGTTGTGGATAGACAACAGTGAGCTTAGCATTCCAGTGTGTTAGGGATTCCTTTTCTTCAGAAGAGGAAGGGGAGCAGGAAAGTGTTTATGAATCTGAGGGTGAGTTGGAATCTGAGGAGGAGATTTTGCAAGTACCCATATTTCAGGAGAGGTGAAAAGAAACAGAGCAGAGACGTTCAGCTAGAATAGCTGCCAGAAATGCAGCTGAGTAATTAGGAACTGCTCTAGCAGCTGTGAGGGGACTCAGGGCTATAAAGCAGAAACAGGTGCAGCCAGCTCTTGCTGGTAACAAACTGACTCTTCACTCCCCTTGTGCCTGCTTCAAGTCTGCATTCGGGAAACTGCTCCTAAGGATTTATTGGTGTTTCTTTGTCTGAAGTAAGGCTGTTATTTGATTTAGGAATTTAACAGAGACTAAGAACTGTGTTAGTTTTCCCTAAGACTTCCTTGCTTCCTTTTGCATTATTCCACTGAGTGTGCTGTACTTTATGTTTTGCTGAAGTAAAGCAGTTTTCATTTACTTACCATAGTGTTTTAAGGCTGTTCTTGAAAGACAAAACAAGACACAGTGGGAGAAAGAGGATTTTAATATACAAAAACATGGAGGAGGAGGGAAAGGGATCCCTTGCATTTTTTACACTTTCAACCACAGCATAGTTTACAGGTGAAAAAGAAAAGGAGAAAAATTAGCTCGACTTGGAGATACAGCTTTCTAGAACATGATTCCGCTCTTGCATGCCTGCTGATATAATGTGAAAGAAGTCAGAGTTTTAATAACAAGAGCACACATGTCTGATTGGTAATGCTAGGACGGCAGATATCTCTTTTCACAGAGCCTCACAAAAGAACTTGAATGTATCCTTGTGGATTTATAGTATAATAACAACAGCTCTAGACTCCTGGCTCTTCTAAAACTTGATTAAAAGCAATCAATATAAGAAGGAAGTCAGAAGTGGTTCCATAAATAAAACAAAACCCATGAAGCCAGATAACTACAGTACACATTTTGGGTATTCTTCATACAAAATGCTTAGGGCCAGAAGTGTTTTGGGTTTTTGGCATATTTACATGTACATAATGGGATGCCTTGAAGATGGGACTCAAGTCTAAACATAAAATTCATTTATGTTTCATATACACCTTTTACACATAGCCTGAAGCCAATTTTATATAGTGTGTTTTTAATAATTTTATGAATGAAACAATGAACCATAAGAAAGCAAGGGTGTCGCTATATCAGACACCCATGTAGACAATTTTGGTTTTCAGATTTCCAGATTTGAGATATTCAAGCTATTTAGGTGGAACTCAAGCTGTTCTACCCACAAGAATTTTTAAAAATATATTGTGTAACTTAACTTTGCAATCTCTTGCTTCTCTTCTGATGTTTATTTATCTGTTGTGAGTCATCTACTATATGCTTCTGTTAATCAAAAGTTTTGAATTTGTAAATTTTGCATTATTGCCTTGTAAATGAATACATTTTCTCAAAAAGGCAGTTCTTATTGGGAAACTGCATATTTTCATGAATTAGAATGCTATATATGACGCAATCTCAAAAGCCATCATAGCATAGCAGTTTTTGGTGTTGGACTAGGAGTTTGGGAAATCAGGGTTTGATCATCCTCTTATTTCCTCCCTTCTCCATTCCCATGTAGAAGGGTTTATTTAGAAAGCAGGCATAACTATTAATGAGCCAAACCTCATTAACATTATATCTAGTTTCCCAATGGGTTCAGTCCTCATTATGTAAAAATAAAAACTAGGGTCATTGGGAAGTCATTAGTCTTAATCTCAAATAAATCCATTAGGTTTGATGCATTAAAGTTAATGTGTAATTTCCCAGCTCTGATAAAGAAGCCTCCCATCTGGGAAGCACCCTGTACCTTTGTACTATGAATATCTAAAGGAGCCACATATATGTGTCCTGCTTTAACTAACACCATCATTTGGTGTTATCATTTCATGTTTGTATAGACTTCTTTTCCTTTTATGGTGATCTTTCTTAGTGGGTATATTGTCTTTGAATGCTCAGAACTGGGCCGGGTTGGGTTTGGATTACCTTTACTGCCACAGTTCTACCATTCTGTGAATAGTCTTCTGGGAGAAAGAAAAAGAAATTGGCACTCTACAGTTCCCCATTTATTGCCCCAATGCTTCATTGCTTTGGCCTCTGTGAACAGTAGCTTTGTGTCAGATGTGTCTCTTCCAACAAAGGAAAATATGCTCTTAAGTGCATGACTCGTTAGGAGCATTAAAGTGAGAGGAAAGGAGATTAACTCCATTCTGGCAGGAAATTTAACTAACAGCAGTACCAAGCCTTGCCTAATTTGGGATGTTTCTCCTCCAGTTCCAATTGGCAGCTTGAATGTAGACCTAGCCAACCTTCACAATTGCAACTTCTCTGGTAGATACTGTCCAGCAGATCATGTGAAAAGCATTCAGAAAAAGGGATTTAATTTTTCTCTCTTCACTGCTTTCACAGCCAGTTCTTTTTTCCCCACCTCAAAGGAAGAGCCAATATTATTACAGTTTTCGCCTTAGGAAGACTACCTCATACAGAGAGTTTGGCATCTAAATTTCTATTGGGCAGATATTTCTCCCTAATCAAACTGAATAATCTAATCCGTGGTTTGACAATATTTGTTAACCTATTCAAATATTCATTGGGCCTGACAGGCAGTATCATAGGGCTAGCAGCTGAGGGTATTATAGGGCTATACATGTTATTGTATTATTTTCCCTCTGAAAGAAAAAGACATATTGCTATGTGGGCAAATATAAAAGTGTCAAGAGACAAAGCCAAACATTCAATGCCTTGAAGTGAAGGGATGTAAAAAAAAAATATCAATTTTTAAAATTCTCAGTGAGAAGGAATATCTTGACATACACTCCATGAGCAAAACTGTCAACAACAGTGAGATGTTTCACATGTCTGCAAGACCAAAAAAGACCAACAATCACTACCATTTTCTCTATTTTCCATGGGATTTGTGCTAATCTTTTGTTTTGAATAAAATAACATTTTTTGGAAAAAATAAGGTTTTTTTTAACACAAAATGAATAATTTCCATTTAAAACACTGGGGTTTTGTTTAAAAAGATTGTGCAACTGAAATGTTAATTAAAAATTCTAGGATTCAAAATGTCGTAAAATATACAAAAACTTTGGCTGATGAAAATTAAATTTTTTCCCATTCTTCCATGGGAGAATGAAACACTGTATTTCATTGCAAATTATCACAATTGTATAATAGTCGAACCCCCTTTTTGGGGTCCTGGTTTTAATATTTTAGGATTTCTCACATAATATATGCATTTTATTTTAAGGGCATGACTATTATGCAAGGAGGCAACATCTGCCCAAACACCTCTTCCCTATGACCTATGGAGGGTTGCCAAGCCTTCACTCACCCGTATGGCTCTTGGTGAGAACGATGAGACACGGGTGGCTTTGCTGCTATGAGGTTTCTCTAGGCTGGCAGCCAAGGGAAGCCCTGTAGCTGACAAAAAGTTTCTTTGTGTAATAGTCACACACCTTTCCCCCAAAAAATAGGGTAAGTGTGACTCTTATGTGATGAAATATGGTAAATGAAATAGCTAGTCTGTGGTCATGTAGAATGCAGTTGGTTCAGATCTCTTGATGTCCAGCAAATCAGTTTATTAGGTTCAGTCTTTTCCTTTTTCCTGCCTGAATAATGTGGGTAATACAAACCCAACTTTTGGCATTGTTGAAGGATGATTAAGAGAGTATATGTGAAGATCATGAGGGGTGTTTTGCACACTGTATGGATGCTAAGAGAGATCGATAAAGTATCTATTATCTCTTTCTATATTTCCACACACCACATATTATTAAGTCACTTTTATCTTACGAAATAAAAAAATATTCCTTTTCATAAGAGGTAACAGAAGGGACTTGATCCACAGCTAATGAAGTTCTTACAGCTGTTAAAAAGTTCTTCCTCCACACCATGCTCAACATCCTCCATTTCGTGGCTAGCCATGTTGGTCTTGTGGTAATGTTGAAGTATTTTCTTGTCCTGAGAGATTTCATTACTTTTTCTGACATTGTTTTGTCATTAGTTGTTCAGAACATCATGTCCTCAATGTCACTCAATGTCCCAAGAGATATCTGACCCTATTCGCTTTGTAGGATACACTCCTGCAATGTGAGTTTGAGGGAACTCTGTAGTATAAGGATGTTTAGAGCACCATTATGGACAAACGACTATTTGCTGACGTGTAAATATACTGGGATTCAGAACTGCTGTCAGGGACAAGGGGATAATGAAGATCCACCCCAGAGGCTGATGGATCCAGATGGTTTTCTGACAGTTCATGGAGAGTTTCCTATGTCCTAAGAAAGCAATTGTGTTGAAGCTACAATTGACCTCTGGAATGGAGGAATGACCAGAGTCGTGACATGTTCACTTTAAGTATCCTGTCATTGAACAGAATAAAAATGATCTCTTTACTGGAGTAGTACCAATTCATCTCTTCTTCTAAAAGATGAATCCAGACCCTTTTATTCAAGCAGGCTATCTGCCATGCATTTAATGTAAATGGATATGCTTTAAACTTTTTATAACTTATATATGGGTGTGTGTGTGTGTGAAAAACGTATTCACAAACACACTGTAGTTAATGGGAAAACAGATCATTCATACAGTGAAATGTGTGCATTTGACAAAGCATGTAAAGTACACACCAATCATCTGACACTTATGATATAGTTTGTTACCTTGGTCCTAGGAATATGGCAGACCAAGATTTCAGGTCCTGGTGTTCCTAGTGATATGATTGTTCCTATTGGCTCTGTGGAAATTCCCTGGCTCTTCCAGAGTGTGGCAATGTTTCACAGAAAGTGCAATATATACAGTATATATATAAAATGCATCGTTCTTCAGCTTCTATCCCCATTTTATAACAGGCCAATTACTTTTAAAACTATGGCTTTCCAAATTATCCTTGAAAATCAAGTGCAAATGGATATTAGCACTCATAGCTTCAATTTCCTTTGCAATGTTGCTAAATATTCCCAGCTGAGAAAGAAAAGGTTTAAGGTTTCATTTAGACACAAATGTAACATCTGGAACTAAAGTAATTAGTGAATACTTCTTTTGAATGAATGAAAACAGAGCCACACGAGATATCATGCATACTGTGTAAATTATGTATAAACCTATACATACATGCATACATACATACACACACACACACACACACAAACTGTATTTCAATAAGTCCTGTGGCATGCTTTCCAGAATATTTTATATATCATTGCTATTTTGTTTGATTATTGATACATAAAAATGTTAATAATACATGCAGCAATGATCATTTCTAGAATTATTTACAAACTTACATTTACTGATTTAAAAGTATCCCAACTTCTTTTTCACAAAACAAATCTCCACACTTATCCTTATTATGTGTTGGGTGTATGTAGAATCATAGAATTATAGAATAGTAGAATTTGAAGAGACCTCATGGGCCATCCAGTCCAACCCTCTGCCAAGAAACAGGAAATCGCATTCAAAGCACCCCCAACAGATGGCCATCCAGCCTCTGCTTAAAAGCCTCCAAAGGAGCCTCCACCACAGTCCGGGGGAGAGAGTTCCATTGCCGAACAGCTCTCACAGTGAGGAAGTTCTTCCTGATGTTCAGGTGAAATCTTTCCTGTAGTTTGAAGCCATTGTTCCGCGTCCTAGTCTCCAGGGCAGCAGAAAACAATCTCCCTATGTGATTTATTATTTACAAGATTTTATCTCACCCCATTCAAATTAGTATTAAAATGCATGCTTCTCGCGGTCTTCATTTTTTTTTTTGACAAATGGGATTTTGAGTCATCACCAACATTTTGTTTGACAAGGATAAACATATACACTCTCACATACGTAATAAACTATGAAGAGCTTACACACAAGAGAATAAAAGGGAACAGACGGTGTTCAGTGATGAAGGAAAATTCTGCTGCTGGAAAACATTTAGAATTGACAGATGCAGACTACAAGCATTGCTACTATTTTGGAAATCTACATGACATTTTGGAAATCGTTTGTAAGTTGAGTCAACTTATTTATACCCTCTCCTTGCTAAGACTTCTTCAAGCAAATTTAATTCTTCAAAGGAATAGAATTGGTGTGGGGAATATCAAAACAAAGAGAGAAAAGAAGCCTATCTTCTCATGCCACACAATGATGATGATGGTGGTGATGGTGATGGTGATGCTGATGAACCACCACTTTTAACACAGGGGTTTTGGACCATGTAAAGGTTTGTTCCCAACACTAAAATATCAGTCAGAAAGATGTTAGCACAACAACCAGTGGGTGAAAAATTGACCTTATCCTCTGGTGTACTGCTGGGTAAATTCTTGTTTCCAGTTTGTGCCAGGTTTGCACTGTTCATTATCTATTCCATCTTGCATTCCTCTTTTTTTCTGAGAGAGAAAATGAAAATATATTTAAGTCATTGTGAGCAAAGAAACTGGAAAAAATACAATTTAGAGCAATTACTGGTGCCAGCCAAAGCTTCCATAACCAGCAAAGACATGTAGGATATCAACTGTGAATTTCTGTTTGTTCTGGGTGTTTTCAAGCTGGTCCTTTTGGAAAGGGAAGGGGTGATATGGAAAAACCAGGTGTGTTTTCAACTTGTGGTCTTTGCATTATTTGCAATGCTTGGAGTTATCTTAAATGCGTACAGCTCCAAGGCTACATGCAGCCCATAAGGCTGTTTTTGTAGCACTCAGGGCTCCATAGGGTTTTTCTTTTCAAATTCCTCCCCCCAAAGCCTCTTTAGATTCAGATTAAAACAAAAAAGCTGGAAGTAAATTAGAAGTGACTTATGGTAACTTTCTGTTTTGAAAAAAGGCCAAAATGACCCCCCCCCCACCCAAAGTTGCTTAGATAGTGTTGGGTGACATTTGGGAAACACAATGTGTGTGGAGGAGTGGTTCAGTGAGGGGAATGGGGGATGCAGTCCCCAAAGGTTTCCTTGGGCCATATTGCCTCCCAAAGTTGCCAACCTCTGTCTTAAAGTGAAGAAAGGAAGAAAAGACAGAAGGGAGGGGAGGGAACCTCTGCCACTGTGGTCATTCTGACCATTCCACTGGAATCGGTTTGAGGACTGAATGTTGATCGCCTGAAACAGCATTAAGACAGACACTCCTTATTTTCCATTTGTGAATGGAAATGGAAGCTGGTGTTATCTGATTCTACCCACCCTTAAAATCACTTTGAACATTCTTAGCCTCTATAGAAATTAATAATGTACACCAATGTCATTCTTTAAGTAAAAGAGGCTTGATATATATATTTTTTAAAATGCTGCTGCTCAGTCGTTTAGTTGTTTCCGACTCTTCGTGACCTCATGGACCAGTCCAGTATTTTTTAAAAATACTGGCCAATTATTTCGCAAACTGTGTGTTTTCACAGTAGAAGGTAATGCTGAATGCTATTATAATGTATAAAAACAAACACCTAATTTGTTCTGTCATGAGTTCAGCTTTCAAATAATTTTTTTTTCAGTTCAAAGGAAGAGAATAAGCCACAAAACAGTGTTACCATATGCTCAAGAGAGAATCAGTTGACCAAGAGGCCTGCCTTTATTGGGCATACAACATATATTTGATCACAAATACAGCACTAATAAAAATTATTAAAAGTATGGAGTGAAGGGAATTGTAGTTACAATACAGGTGAGCATTTTCAAGCAGAATATGCTGTCTGAACCCTACTTTGCACACAATGAAAGGCATCACTCTGAACTCTGCCCACACAAATCAAAGTCTTCTTAATGAATCAAGGAGCATCTAATCTTGGGGCATTTCCAGATGGATGATTCCTCATTCTACCAATTAAAAAACCACTGTGCAATTATTCCATCTTTTTCTCCTTAATCAATTTTGTACAGCAGGAAAATAGGTGGAAGAAACAGGAGAAAAAACAGGGGAGGGTTACTAGCAAAGAACAGCAGCATGTAAATCTCTGTAACTCATAGCAATTGAAGCAGAGCCATGATATAACCTTTCTTGGGATTTTTGAGGTATGGGGAGTGTTGTATTGGAAGAGTGTACAGAAAGTATAACACAACTTCATCCTCTGATAGGGACATGCTTGTCATTTGTGTCTTGCATAGATCAAAATGATGGATCAGTAATCTGCTCAGATATGCCGAATCCTATGTTTCTGTCATGATAAATGGCTTTGAACCATTCTAATTGAGTCGGAAGGTTCAAAAGGCTTAACTGATAAATGTGCTTAGTTAAAAATATTTTATCATATGATTGGCTTTAGTTCCTTCTACCCCCCCCCCCCCACCTCTGAATCCAGGCTTTAGGAAACAAATCAACAGAAATGGCAGCCTTATTTTCCTCTTTTTCTTCCCTTTTAGTAGCATCAAGCCACAGGCAACAAATATATCTCCAAGGCTCAGTATCTACAGCCCCCCCCCCCCAATCTCTGTTTTCTGAGTGATAAATTGGGTACAGTAATGAAAAAATGTTGGAGAGTGATGAAAGGTCTGCAGAAAGAACAAGTGCTAGTTCTCTCCCCCACTCTCTGAATTCACCAAGAGAACAGTATGAGTCACAGAAAATAGGGAAAATCTATGGCATCAAAAATTGAAGAATGATTATCTCCAGAGAGTCTTTCTGCTTCTTCATTGACGGGAAAATTGTTGCATGACAAAATAACTCTTGGTAAGAAATGAAGGCTCTTTGATTTACTGACAAAGAAACATTGGCTGCTAAGGTAGTCTTCAGAAGTCCTTGCCTACCCCCCTCCCCATACCCTGTTAAAAATGTGCATTAAAACCTATGCCATGATGCCTCATATAGGCA
This sequence comes from Anolis carolinensis, assembly GCF_035594765.1. Taxonomy (NCBI): domain Eukaryota; kingdom Metazoa; phylum Chordata; class Lepidosauria; order Squamata; family Anolidae; genus Anolis; species Anolis carolinensis. The sequence goes on from NC_085844.1 coordinate 165,804,519, forward strand.
TTATCTTTTTCCTCAATTATAGATCGGGATTTAGGATAAGGGATATTCATCATGCTGTAATGGTTTAAATACTGAAGTAGGACTCTGGGAAACGAGAGTTCAGATCCCTAACTCAGCCATGGAGACCCATTGCTGATCTTCGGCAATAACACTCTCTCAGTCTCTGAAGAAGGCAAGGGCACACCTCTCTTGAAGAAATCTTGCTAAGAAAAACCCAAGATACGTTTGCCTAATGGTAACCAGAAATCAGAAATTACTTGAAGGAACATGATAAAATCAGTTTCAAGAGTGACAGCATTCTTCCTGTTTAATTTCAAGGCTTGAGACTTCATATAACTTCTGTCCATATGTGATAAAGGAGGAGACAAGTGCCATTCCACCTGCTGACACTGCTTTTGCCATTATATTCCCTGTTCACCTCTATGAAGGAATGGGGTCTGTTTGGAATCCTGAGTCTGTAGAAATACGATTTCTACTATGTGGAACAAAATGGCTAGGCAGGCAACAAGGATGTAAAACAAAAAATCTATAAAAGAAATTCAAGGCAAGATTAGATCTCATCATAGGCTTTCATTCGTGGCCAAGTATGATTGCCTTCCAAGTCTTGGCAGTGGGTCCGTAGGTGACTGTCGAGACCTATTCTTGATTTGCATATTCTTTTGCAGTGAGAACATTTCCAACAAGGATTGGCTTGACACTCCTTCCTCTTGCCTTTCACCCTCCATTTGGCATCTTCAGATTCCACAGCACTGTTGGTAGCAGATGACCTCTAGTTAGAATGCTCGACAGCTATAACAGACATTGTTGTGACCTTGGATTTGGCCTTCAGTCTGCTGAAGTTAAATAACTTGCCATCTGTTTGATAGGTGATTTCCATACTGGTGGGAAGCTTCCCATTAACAAGGGACAGTATCATCACTATGAAGGTGGAAAATAAGGTTGCGTCAATAACACATTCCTGTTTGACACTTGATTCCACCTTGAATGGATCACTTTGGGAGCCATTGCTGACCAAAACTATTGTCATCACAGAGGAGCTGGAGGATATTCACAAATTTATCAAGGCATCTGATTTTTAGGAGGATGGTCCAGAGAGCAATTCACTGTGTTGAATGTTTGCAAGGTCAATGAATGCCATGTACAGAGGTTGATTTTGTACCCTGCATTTTTCTTGGAGCTGTCATGCAGTGAAGATCATATCCACTGTTTCTCTGGAGGGGCGGATGCTGTTCTGGGATTCTGGGAGGATGTCTTCTGAAATAGGTAGGAGGCGGTTTGCAAGGATTCTTGTGAGGAATTCCCCAGCTGAGTTAAATGGAAGATATCTCAATAATTTCGACAGTCTGTTCTTTCCCCTTTTTGAAAAGGATGATAGTGGTGTCCTTGAAGTCTGCTGGGATTTTCTCAATCGACCACACCTTTTCAATGAGCTGGTGGAGTTGTTGTGTAGCTCAGGTCCACCCTCTTTAAATATTTCAACAGGGATCCCATCAGGTTCGCTGGCTTTGTTATTTTTTAATTGGCTGATGGCTTTGGTGACTTCCTCCAAACTAGGCAGTGCTGCAAGCTTATCCCTGGTTTATTGTTGTGGGATTTGCAAGATAATCTCTTCAGTCACATTGGAGCTGTGGTTAAGGAAGTTATGGTAGTATTCTTTCCAGCATAGTGTAAATTCTTTTTTATCCTTTAGAAGTTTAGTTCCATCTCATGGAATCTTGAAGGGCTTTGGTGTTCATTTTATGTCTATTTTTTCCCTTGGAGTCTGCATTTGGAGGTGCTCTTGATTGTCATCATAGATCAAATTAACCTGTGGTCATTCCAGCAATCATCAGCACCTGTCATGGCTCTAGTGAGAAGCACACTGCAGAGGTATCTGGCACATATAATTATATAGTCTAAGAGGTGCCAATGCTTTGACTGGGAGTCCTTCCATGATGTTTTAAACTTGTTTTTCTGGCAGAAGAGCATGTTGTTACAAACAATATTGTGTATATTTAAATAAGCCTGAAAGAAATATTCACAAATTGGGAAAATTGGCATTAACATAGTAAATTATTAGTCAATATAGATAAATATTTAGTGACATATTTTGTAAAAGAGAACATTTATCTAGGTATAGTTAATGCTTTTATTTATATTAGTATATAGATATAAGACATATTTTCTTTGAAAATAAATTCTGCTATACTTGATTTATATGTGATGGCTAGAATTATATTTAGCCTCTTTTAACAAGAACATGTTGACAACTTGAAGAGGTGTGGATAGATGAGAGAAGATGAGTAAACACACCACCACACCGTAGCTCTTTTACTGGTTTGGCCTTTCCATGCCTCAGTTGCAACAGCTGTCACTATTTTATGTGTATCTCCTTATACTGAAGGACATCCAATTTATGAACGTGAAAGTGCCATTGATGTCAATGAGATTTGTACATGCATAGTTGATTGCTAGATTAGAGCCTTAGGGCGATTCATAGGACCATTTATGCACACAAATTAACTTTTAGTCATCTGTCCCATGGAGGCAAAGCAACATGGAATCAACTTTTATGAATGTTTCTGGCAAGTGCCCAATACTTCCATGACGTGCTGGATTTCCTTTTCATTATTTACCAGAAAAGGCCTTAAAACAAACTCACAATAAAATGATACCCAAATCTTTGTATACAGAAAATGGTCCCAAACATGCCCACGCATGGAGCTATGTTCTTTGCAGGCCTTGTCTTATTCCTTCTTGCATTTCCCAAGGCATGCTATTATGACTTATTTTGTCAACTGCGTAACTACAAATTTTACAATACATCAAATCACACTGACTGTCAAAAGGCAAAGTCACCAACCATATAGAATATAATGCATTTGAACAGCTGAAGCTATTAAAACCCCACCCTTGATTTAGCTGAGACCATAAGAGCTTGGAGAAGTTGGTCACCTGGACCACAGCTATCGGAATCCATCCAGATAACATACTATCTCAGGAAACAACACAAGATCCATCAAAGTGAATGCCTACCATTCTGCTGTTGACAAAGCAAATCAAGCAAATAAAATAGTCTCTGGATTGCAACTTCTTTCAACCCTCCTAGAGCACTTCCAGAGAGTATCAAAACATGGGATTAACATGCAGGAAAAACAAACTTGGGGCCACAGAATAGGTCCCCACACAGACCTGCCAGTCCCAAGCTTCATTCTCCCGCCATCCTCACAGCTCTTCTGAGTCTCAGGATAAAATAGAGGGCAGATGGGGGACATCTGCCTGAAGGTTTTTTTAAATCCCCCAATTATGCACTGATGCACACATGAGAATGTCCTAATACAAATATGGACAGATTCCTATGTGTTCATATATGCATCAGCACATAATGGCAGGATATTTATTTTTTTTTAAAAAAAAATGCTGCCAGATTGTCCTCTTTCCCCAATTGTTTATTTAATATTATGAAGTTTAAAATAAACACTTTCAAAGACCACTAATGGCTCTCCACTTCTCCTCTCTTGATCAGCTGTTTTGGACTTTGTAAAACCAGCACAGGCAGGAAGCAGTTGCCACAGGAGGTAAAGAGGGAAATCCCAAACTTTATATGACTGCAAGTCCACACAGACTGTAACACTCCTAGGCAGCGCAAACACTGAGAACCAACAATCTAATATCTTTATTAAAGCAATAAAAGTTTCAAACAAAAATAAGCAGAATAGATAGTCAAGCAGTTGACCTTTTAGAAAAGATCAAAATTAGTCCAAAGAATGAAAGTCTTATGTCCAATATTAGAGTCCAAAGTCCAAAATCCAATAACTGAAACACACTCAAACTTATTGGAAGTTTGAGTGGGGAAAAGAGCAAAGTTCCTCAGGAAAGTACTTGAAATAATAGTCCAGAACAAGGTTTCAAGGCAAGGCAAAGGCTGTTTGTGGTGGATCTGAAACGCAGTCCAAACTTGGCAGAGGACGAGCCACAACGCCCGGTCTACTCGAGAGTAAGCCAGCCAATGGGCCGCTTGGAAGCTCAGGATCAAGAGACGATGTATTCTTCAATCAGAAGTTCAGTTGACACCGCAACAGATATTCTCTGCGCAGAACTTTTATTGAAGTCCAAGAGCTCCCCCAAAGCAGGTGCACGACTCCCCAAATCTTCCCAAGAGAACTGAACTGTTAACAACGAGACGCCAGATGCCTGCCTCCCCAATTCTTCCCAAGAGAACTGACTTAGCCACAATCTCCTCGCTCTGCTAATCTCACACTTCTCCTTAAACTTTGTCTTCGAGAGCGATCTGTTTGGAAACTAGCCCTTCTATCAAACTCTAAACTCTCCGGAGATCCGGGAAGAGCCGGCAACATCTCAAGGACATTCCTAATTGGCTCTGGCTCGGCAATGTCAACAGGAGACATCTGAAAAGGGATTGAATCTTGCTGAGGTGGGAAAAAACCCAAATTCTCTTCAGTTTGATCAGCAAAGGCTGCGGGATCAGGGGCCAAAGGTGCCTGAGACATCACACAGACATGGGTAAATCCATTTTTTTTTCACCCTGAACCAGGATAAAGGATGACCTTTATGAATCAGGTTTACCTTCCGTTGCTGTGATTGAGCACACATTTATCACAAACATCACCTGGCCACTCCTCTTTTAACCCATTCTCTCCCAAATTATAAGTAATGTGTGGAAGCCCCCCTAGATAATCCCAAGGGGTGACTACTGACATAAAAAGAACCCAACAAAACTTCTATTTGCCCACTAACCCCAGAGCTTGTCCATTGATGAGGAAGGTTATCTGCATTGTCCTCTTTTGATCAGAAGTTTATTTGAATATATATATTGCTTGATAATAAGAAAGGATAAGGTGGAGTGATTGAATAACTGAAAAATGTTTCATGGAAGAGTTAGGTTTGATTGCTTAGACTGAAGTAGTACAGGTGCAGCCACTTGGATGAATCTGTCTCACAAGTAGGGGAACTCTAAGCACAGTGACCCAGAATTCCATAGCAATAATGTCATATACTGCATGAAAGCCAATGTGCTGTAGTGGTTTGAGTGTTGGGCACCTGGAGATAGATTCAAATCTCAGTTTGGTCATCAAAAGCCACTGAGTGATCTTGGATAAGTCACACACTCGCAGCCTCAGAGGAAGACACAGACAAGTACCCTCTGAACAAATTCTGCCAAGAACGGTTTGCCTGAGGTTTCCATAATTCAGTAATAACTCTAAACATTAAAACTATGGAAATTTAGGCATGCAAATGTGCCGTATGCAGAGAAATGAAGAGTAAGAAAAAGAAAAGAGAATGCTTCAGCAAAGTATTTTGAATTCCTACTGGAACTAATTATTCTGGATATATAGACCATTGTAATTCTGCCTAATGTTCAGCATTTGTTGGTGTGTGAAGGCTTCTACCAGTTATGAACAATGATTAATCATGGTTCTGAGACAACAGAGATGTTGAAGACAGCAAGAAACAAATCCAACTTGTCGCCATGAAGTCATTATATTTTCTATTTGATATACTTTATAATAATCCTTCCATTACTAATAAGGTAATGGAGATTATTGAGGTCAATATTCTCATAGAGAAATCATCTCATGAGTGCCACTACAGGTATGATCTGAACATTTTTGTTTTGTTGCTTGTGGCAAGCACACAGTTCAGTAAAAAAATGATATGCCAACATATAAATTTTCTTCATTCCAATATAGAGTTCATATTTCTCTCCCATAAAGCTGGCATTGAAATCTGCAAGGAATCTATCATCAGTAGGCATTTACATGATAATAAATTTTTAGAAAGACACAGCTAAAATATACAGGCATGTTAAACAAGATTATATAAACACTTTATGTAATATCAATGTCAAGGGAGGAGTCTGGTGATACAGATTAATCAAAACGTTCAGAACAGGACTTCTGCCTAGAGGAGTCTTTATTTTTGCTTCTGCAATAAATGAAATTGGGAGCAAATGATAAATCAAGATGCAGCAATTTTTCTTACCAACATGGCTATTTTTTATGTTGTCAAACCTAGGCTTAGGCTGAAGCATCCTGTGCATGCAAGGCAAATTGTATTTTAAAAGCCAAAGGTAGAAACATTTGAATGTAATCTTCTGTCAAAGTGCTGTTAAAGATCTAATAATGTACATTAGGGGAACATGCAGAAGGAGAGAAAACTGTAGGTCCCTTCTACACAGGCCCTAAAATGCAGAAGAAACAAGGATCGGGGGCGGGGGTAGATGACATTTGCCAAAAAATTGTTAAAAATTGCCAAAAAAACACGTTAAAAAGGTGCACTTAAAATCTGATTTTGGCCAAAAATGTGCATATTCTCACTGTATACATTACTGTGTATCTCTACACTCAAGAAAAACATGTGACTTTGTTGCTATACGCTGGTATAGACCGCTCAAGCGCATGTGCGCATTTAAACTCCTAAAACAGCTGATGAGGGTTGTAAACAAATGGAGCCATAGACACACAGGTGGCTAAATGGAAACACAATTGTAAAGCAATTCTCATGAAAACTCTCTGCAAGCATTCCTTCATTTTCATCTTTATGAAATTAAACAGCTTGAATTTACACAGTGGGCACCATCATGGCAAGCAAGTGACTCCAAAGGGAAATGGGGTTCAAGAGGGGAAAGGTAAAGGCAGCAGGAGGGTGAGGAGAGATAATGACATGTAATCTGCTTGTGTGCATATTAGTATATGCACATCAGCGCTTATGAGATCCAGCGCATCTCGGGGTGTCAATTAAAAGAAATTAAAAGTAAACTTCAGGCAAATGTCTCATACATCCATCTTGCAGATTTCTAAAATCTGCTACAACAGAACCCCTCAGGAAGCCAGGGGACCATTTAACGGGACTAACAGCTCTGTGTCTGGGATCCGCTTAAGATATTGCCATTTTTAAACCCACTTCTTTGTCCTAGATTATGCGGCTGTTTGGAAGGGCCCTAAGTGCCTCATAAGATGGTTCCACTCGTACATTAAACCCACTTTGGAGCGGATTTAAGAAACTCGGGTCCCCAGATGTTTTGGCCTAAAATTCCCAGAAATCCCAGCCAGTTTACCAGCTGTTGGGATTTCTGGGAATTGAAGGCCAAAACATATGGGGATCTGCAAGTTGAGAACCACTGGACTAGAGTGACATACAGTAATGGGGTCAGCTAGTCACTCTCTGTTCATAGCATAGAAGAATATTGTTTTTATTTTTTTTTCCTGCACTTAAAGCTCTGGGAATTACTGGTCAGGACACAATCAAGACTGGATATTCAAATTGCATGGCTAATCTTCAATAACCGTGGCTGCAGTTTGGAAAATATATACCATAAGTTAGGATGCCAAGTGTCACTGTGATGTAATGACTCCACTTTTCACCAAGAAACCCAGGTGTAACCTTTTAAACCAGGCCAGAAAGGAAATTAGCCATTCAGCTTGAATCTCATCAAAACAGCAGTCGCCACTGCACCAAATCTTTAATTTCCTAGACAGGCTGTGCATTGAACAGTTTCTTCAGTTTTAGATCCATTCCCAAGAATAAGTTATTTCTTGGTTGAAGAACACAGTATTTCAGTCTGGCTCTCTATCACATTGGCACTCTGGTGGCAATGCAGGCAAAGGAAGAATATCACTGAGGTAAGGCTCTCAGATCTGCCCTTTTTCATAAAAGCTTATCTGGCAGTTTGAGGTGGCTGCTCTTCTATAGCCCACAATTTCTACTGGATCAGTGATTTTACTAAACAGGGAGATAAGCAGAATAATGAATATAAGATAACAAGATGGCTGTATGGGAGCTCCTCTCCAGGAATGAATTCCAGAAAGGCAACCTCATAGCTTAGGAAGAAACAGGCTATTTGTGGGAATTGTTGGCATAAGGCTTATTATTAATTTAAGAGGTTTGGGAGAATCTTGATGTAAGACTGGAATTAAGAATTAAACATTGTATAATGATAGATGAAAAGACTGTTTCAAACAGGAGCAACAGGCACATGTGATTCTCTACAGGAAAACCTCATTACCGGGGAGAGAAGTTAATTAGCACATTCCTTGAAATTCCCACTCTTTCTATTTCTGTCATCATTTTTGACACCTTCAGTGACTAAGAGATGGCTTCCTATCGAAGGATATGGTATTGTGCCTATTGATATCCAATTTTAGACACTGGAAAAAACAGCTTTCACAATAATTTGGAGAGTTTCCATAGAAAGATGAGATTTTGATTCCAGAAAATCTATGTCTAGAGAGAAATAGAGATTATGAAAAAGAGGTGAGTTACAGTGCTTCCCTTCCTTTCCTATTTAAGTGACACAGCCCAGACAATAACAGCCAACTGTGTCTCTCCATATGCTTCTGGCTGCCATTTATTTTTTGGTTGTTTCTGTAAATTGTTATCTTTTTACAATTTTAAATTCAACACTGTTTTAATACAAATCATGCTTAATTGATGTTTTAACAATATAACCTTTTAAGGGATATTTTACTCATATTTGTATCTTTTAAAAATGTATTTTTAATTTTGTCATGAGATGTATTGAATTACAGATCACAGAGAAGTTGGCATAGAAATAAATAAATACAGTACCTACAACCCCTAACCATATAGCCAACAACGAATGGGCAGCATAGTCTCTCACTTTAAATCAAGGGTGTCAAATTCATTTTCGCTAAGGGCCACATCAGCCTTGTCGCTGCCTTCAAAAGACCATTTGTAATTATAAGACTGTATAAGTGTACCTACATTGACCTGGCATTGAAAGCCTCATGGGCCACGTAAAATGACACATATCAAGTGCAAGACCCACACCCTAAATGGCAGGCCAAATTCAGGGTGTGTTTCTTGCACTTGACATGTGTGCCTCCCTCAGACATCTGAATAATAAACCTAATGGATTTTAAGAGAGAGGCCACACCTCAGTGGTAAATATGCAGGTTTGTTTCCAAGTTAAAGATCAAGAAAAGGTCACGGGAAAGACCCATGTTTACTGGAGAGCTATTGGCTTGAGTTCTGGGCTGGATGGACAAATCTCTCATCTGACATAAAGCACCTTCCCATATTCTTAACATCTGAGGACCAAATTATAACCTAGTAAGAAGTTATGATTAAATACTCCACTTCTAAAACAAAGTCAAAAGCAGACTGGAGATTAGATTAGATTGGCAGTTCTTTGAGAAAGAGCATATACTTATTTTAATAGTATTCCTTCAGTTGAAATAATTCCCAAATGTACCTTTAGCTCAGGTAGGAAATACACTATTACCATATGGATTCCTGTAGGTGTTCCCCATGAGCCACATAGAGGGCTGTTTTAGTTGGGAAAACAAAATGGGGAGAGGTGTTAAAGTAGTCCTTTCCCAGCATCACAGCTTTAATCCAAGAGATTCTGTCCTGGAACTCTTAACAATTTTATGACTGTGCAGGCTGTCAAGTCAAGCTAGAAATGAAGGGTAATACATATCAATACCACTACAGGTTAAGTATCCCTTATCCAAAATGTGAAAATACAATATTTCCCATGTACATAGCTGAGATAGTGACACCTTTGCTTCCTGATGGCTCAATGTATACAAACATTGTTTGAGGAACAGAAATACTTAAAATATTGTATTAAATTAGCTTCAAGCTATGTGTATAAGGTCATATGAAAATATGTTTGCTTACCTGTAACCGTATTTCTTCGAGTGGTGATCTGTGAAATTAGCACATGTGGTAGTTGGTGCACCTGTGCAGCAATCAATGGAAACTTCTGGAAAGCCAAGGCTTGTGGCTATGGCCCCGCCCACCCTCACCTGAGGGTGATATAGTCTGAGCAAGGGGCTGTAGCCTCAGTTCTCTGCCACCATGCTGCGGCTCGAGGCATAAGGCATGTATGCAAGGAGAATGGGCGGGGATGTGCTAATTTCACAGATCATGTCACGACCCAGGCTGCAGAGCACCAATAACCATACACAGAGGCCAGAATCTATCTAATATCTTTATTGAAGGAATATATAAAGTTAATAAAAACAAGTGTAGAAAATAGTCCAGAATTAGACCTTTCAGGAAAGGTCAGAATTAGTCCAAAAAAGCAATGTCCAATAGGAAATATTAAGGTCCAAAGTTGTAATCCAATAACCGAAACACTCACTTTGCCAAGCAAAGTGAGGGGCGATGACAAGGTCCTTTAGTCCATGAAACTTGAGCGAGGCTAGGAAATAACTTGATACTTGAAACAAGGCTTGAACGTGGAACAAGGTAACTAAGAACAAGAACAAGGTCCGTGGAATAACTTGATAAAATCCGTGGAACAAGGCAAGGATTGATCCTGGGAAACAAGGCAAAGTCCGTAGATAAACAAAGGCTGGGAAGCAAGGCGAAGGCTGGATAGCAAGGCAAGGCTTGAGCAGGAGCGAGGCTTGAATCGGAGCGCGCTGTCCAGACACAACTCGCTCCGTAGGCTGACGAATTGACTCCGCGAAGTTACTACGCGGGTAAAACACCTAAATAGAGTCTAACTTTCCCGCCGAAGCAGTTCTCTGGGAATCAGAACCGAAAGCTAAACTCTGAGACCAGATGTGAGACTCCCCAAAGATTCTCACGAGAAGCAGTCTTAATTGGCCACATTCTTAGCTGCAATCCTCGCACTCCTGCGCGAAGCTGATTCCAAACTTCTCTGTTGTTTACAAAACTCCCGGCGCAAGAACACGGGAGAAGTAGGCTCTGGGCTTGTTTGACATACTTCTGGGAGACAACTTTCTTGCAGGTGCAAGGTTCCCAGATCTGCCTGGGAAAGATCTGGCTGAGAGGAATCCAGTTCAGACTGGGAAGGTAAAAAACCCAAGTTTTCATCTTCATCAGGAATTACAATGTCCTGAGCAGGACTACAAGGCCCATGGGTCATCACACTATCCCCCTCCTCAAGGCCCCTCCCAAACTGGGGCCCTCTCCCCGAGGCGCGAGGTCGCGGTTTGGTGGGATAGGTCTGATGAAAGCGACGGGTTAGATCAGGAGCATGGACTGTGGAGGCGTCTTCCCAAGAGCGTTCCTCAGGGCCAAAACCCACCCAGTCAATGAGATATTGTAGGCGGCGGCGGTGAAAGCGAGAATCCAAAATGTCCTCAACCTCGAACTCCTCCTCCCCATTCATCAAAACAGGAGGGGGGGCCGGTTGGTCTGTATCAGGTCGCACACCATCCGCCGGAAGGAGCAGGGAACGGTGAAACACTGGGTGAATGCGCATTGAACGCGGAAGTTGGAGTTTGAAAGTCACGGGGTTTAATTGCGCCACCACTGGATAGGGGCCAATGAAACGGGCATCTAACTTCCGGCAAGGGCGGTGGGAGGGCAGAAAGCGAGTGGACAGGAAAACCCGATCTCCTACCTTGATTTCGAGGCCCGGCTGGCGATGTTTGTCAGCGTGGCGTTTATAGTCCTCCTTGGCTTGGTCCAGTTGCTGGAGCAAAAGTTGTTGCACCGCTGTGAGTTCCTGCAGCCAATCCTCTGCTGCGGGAACTTCTGAAGTTTCAATGACAGGGGGGAAGAAACGTGGATGGAAGCCGTAGTTTGCAAAGAACGGCGTTTCTTTTGTAGAAGCTTGAACTCCATTGTTGTAGGCAAACTCAGACAGTGGTAACAGAGAAGCCCAATTGTCCTGTTGGTAGTTTACATAACAGCGAAGATACTGCTCCAAAGTGGCATTGGTGCGCTCCGTTTGCCCATCTGTTTGGGGATGATGAGCTGAAGATAAGCGAGAGTCTATGCCCAATAGTTTTTGTAGTGCCTTCCAAAAACGAGAGGTGAATTGAGATCCACGGTCTGTGACTAAACTCTTGGGCAATCCATGTAGTCTGAAAACATGTTGAAGAAATAGATCCGCAGTTTCCTTGGCCGTGGGGAGGCCTTCGCAGGGAATGAAATGGGCTGACTTGGTGAAAAGGTCCACCACCACTAAGATCGTGGTGAATCCACAGGAAGGTGGTAGGTCAGTGATGAAATCCGCGGAAATTATTTCCCATGGGCGAGATGGGGTAGGAAGGGGGTGTAAAAGCCCTGAGGGCTTCTCCCTTCGTATCTTGGAGCGCTGGCATACTGGGCAGGTGTTGACATATTTTTCCACATCCTTGCGGATCTTGGGCCACCAAAAATCCCTTAGGATCAAATGCATAGTTTTAAATAGTCCGAAGTGTCCTGCTGGTTTGCAGTCATGACACAGACGAAGCGCTTTTTCCCTGCCCGGTCCGGGTGGGATATAAACATGATTTCTATAGCAGAGCAGCCCATCTTTAAGCGAAAAGGGAAAATGCAGACCTTGGCGAAGTTGGTCCTGCGCCCAGGCATCTGCTTGCTGACTAGCCCTGATTTCTTGAGCACAGATGGGTCCTGGAGTAGGGGAAGTTGAACCAATGGGAATGGATTTGGTGTTCCCCACCGTGAGCGTGGCAAAGTTCTCGGGTTGTAGCAGTTGGGATTCAAAGGTCTCCTTGCGTCCTGCAGCGTATTCCGGTTTACGTGACAGGGCGTCTGCTTGCTTGGTTTGGGCTGGGGTCACATAATGGATCTGGAAGTTGAAACGTTCAAAGAATAAAGCCCAACGTTGCTGCCTCTGATTTAGTTTGCGGGCAGTTCTTAGATGTTCTAGATTACGATGATCAGTGTGGACTTCAATGGGAAATTTGGCCCCTTCTAGCCAATGTCTCCAAGTTTCAAAGGCTGCCTTTATGGCCAGTAGTTCTTTTTCCCAAATGGTGTAATTCCTCTCTGGTGTGGTTAGTTGACGAGAATAAAAGGCACAGGGATGGAGGTGATCTCCCCCCGGTTGTAAGAGTACAGCCCCAATTGCCACATCAGAGGCGTCCGCTTGCACCACAAAAGGGGTTCCAGGATTTGGGTGCTGTAGAATTGGCTGGGAGGTGAATAGTTTCTTTAGTTGCTGGAACCCTTTCTCTGCTTGATCAGTCCAGCGGAAAGGCTGCTTTCCATGGATGCAGCTAGTGATGGGGTCGGACCAGCGGGCAAAATCTGGAATGAACTTGCGGTAATAGTTCGCGAACCCCAAGAAACGCTGCACCTCTTTCTTGTTAGTTGGCGCCCGCCATTCCAATACTGCTGAAACCTTGGCTGGATCCATGGAAAGCCCTAGAGGCGAGATGCGGTAACCAAGGAAATCTACCTCTTGTAGATCAAAGGCGCATTTTTCCAGCTTGGCATAAAGTCCATGATCCCGCAATCGTTGTAACACCATTTTGACGTGGTTCTCATGTTCTGATTGTGATCTAGAAAACACCAAAAAATCGTCCAGGTAGATTATCAAGAACCTGTCTAGATAGTCCTGAAAAATGTCATTGACAAAATGCTGGAACGTTGCGGGGGCTCCGCATAAACCGAAATTCATAACTCGGGACTCAAATAATCCGAATTTGGTCTGGAAGGCGGTCTTCCACTCGTCCCCTTCCCTGATGCGAACTAAGTTGTAAGCCCCCCGAAGATCCAGCTTGGTGTAAACCTTGGCTCCTCGAAGCCGATCCAGTAGATCCGAGATTAAGGGCAGGGGATAGCTGTTCCGCTTGGTGATATTGTTCAATGCTCTGTAGTCCACCACCAAGCGTAGTTCCCCTGACTTCTTCTTCACAAACATCACTGGGGAGGCGGCTGGGGATTGAGAGGGTCTGATGAATCCCTTGCGAAGGTTTGTCTCTAGGAATTCCCTGAGAGCTTCTTGCTCTGGTTCAGTCAGGGAGTAGAGATGCCCTCGCGGGATCGGGGCCCCCTCCACCAAGTCAATGGCACAGTCATAAGGTCTATGTGGGGGTAATTTTTCGGCTTCTTTCTCATTGAATACATCCCAATACTCGGAGTACTTCTTTGGCAAGGTGATGATGGGCTCGGTGTCTGTGGCATGGCATACCTTGGCTACGAGGCAATGGTTTTGGCAGTACGGTGAAGCAAACTGCAGTTCTCTGTTGGACCAGGAGATGTTAGGGTCGTGGAGAGTCAGCCATGGAATTCCCAAAATCACAGGGAAATGGGGGACCTCGGTAACAAAGAAGGAAATCTCTTCCATATGTTCCCTTATCCACATCCTGGTGGGTTCCGACCACTGACTTACGGGGCCCGTCTTGAGGGGGCGGCCGTCTATGGCTTGCACCACACGGGCATTCTTGAAATCATGATATTGTAATCCCAGAGAGTCGGCATACTCTCTATCGATGAAATTGTTGGTAGCTCCAGAGTCTATCATGGCGTGGATCATGACGGGTCCCCTTTTTGCTGACCATAATGTGACCACGAGAAGGAACAGGACCCCGGTTGGCGGCTCTTGGATGGATTTTTTGACCGGGTTGGCGAGCCTCTCTACACCCGGTCGTTGGCTTCCCCCGCCGGCTGTGTGCCAGTCGGCTCAGACGCCTTCGTCTCCGTGGAGGACGCCGCCGCAAGACGGGCGGCAGGCTTCCCTTTGGCTGGGCACTCTCTGGCGAAGTGGCCCCCGTTCCCGCAGTACCAGCAGAGGTTTAAGCGTTGACGACGGGCCTTCTCGGCGGCATCTAGTCTGGGACGCACATTGCCCAACTGCATCGGCACCTCCTCGCCTCCTCTGGGGTATGGGGTTGGCGGTGGGGGTCTCCACACCGGACGTGGCTGAACGCTGGCGGGAGCGGGGGGTTTTGCCCCGGCTCTACTGCCCTGGCCTCGAACCCACTGTTTCCTGTTGGCAATCATGACTTCAGCCCGTAAACATTGATCAATGAGTGCCTCGAGGGTCTGGGGAGGATCCACCTTGGAGATTTCTTCCAGCATTTCAATGTTGAGACCCTCCCGGAATTGTCCCCTGAGGGCTACATCGTTCCAGCCGGTGTTGTGGGCCAGTACTCGGAACTCGGCTATATACTGAGACATAGGTCTGTCTCCTTGGAAAAGGCGACGGAGTTTGTGACCGGCTGCCTCCAAATTGTCCTCGATTCCCCAAGTCTCCTTGAGGTGGTCCAAGAAGTGTTGCGCTGATCTTAGGTGTGGAGAGGCTTGGTCGTACAGTGCCGTCGCCCAGCTGGCCGCTGGCCCGTCTAGAAGACTGTAAACCCATGCCACCTTGATGTCTTCTTGGGGAAACTCGGCAGCACGGGCCTCTAGATAAGCTTGACATTGGCGACGGAAGACATGAACCTTAGAAGCTTCTCCAGTAAACTTGGTTGGCAACGCCATGGCCGGAAGACGAATTCCGCGTTCCTTCAAACCCCTTATTTCTCCATCCTGTGCATTGAGCTTATCACGGATTCGGTCCACCTCATCCTTGTCGATGGTGTAGGTAATCGGCTGGCCGCTCGGCCCAGGTACGACTCCGGTAGACATTCTGGCCGAGGTTAATTGGTGCTTAGGGTGGCGGAGTCAAACTGTCACGACCCAGGCTGCAGAGCACCAATAACCATACACAGAGGCCAGAATCTATCTAATATCTTTATTGAAGGAATATATAAAGTTAATAAAAACAAGTGTAGAAAATAGTCCAGAATTAGACCTTTCAGGAAAGGTCAGAATTAGTCCAAAAAAGCAATGTCCAATAGGAAATATTAAGGTCCAAAGTTGTAATCCAATAACCGAAACACTCACTTTGCCAAGCAAAGTGAGGGGCGATGACAAGGTCCTTTAGTCCATGAAACTTGAGCGAGGCTAGGAAATAACTTGATACTTGAAACAAGGCTTGAACGTGGAACAAGGTAACTAAGAACAAGAACAAGGTCCGTGGAATAACTTGATAAAATCCATGGAACAAGGCAAGGATTGATCCTGGGAAACAAGGCAAAGTCCGTAGATAAACAAAGGCTGGGAAGCAAGGCGAAGGCTGGATAGCAAGGCAAGGCTTGAGCAGGAGCGAGGCTTGAATCGGAGCGCGCTGTCCAGACACAACTCGCTCCGTAGGCTGACGAATTGACTCCGCGAAGTTACTACGCGGGTAAAACACCTAAATAGAGTCTAACTTTCCCGCCGAAGCAGTTCTCTGGGAATCAGAACCGAAAGCTAAACTCTGAGACCAGATGTGAGACTCCCCAAAGATTCTCACGAGAAGCAGTCTTAATTGGCCACATTCTTAGCTGCAATCCTCGCACTCCTGCGCGAAGCTGATTCCAAACTTCTCTGTTGTTTACAAAACTCCCGGCGCAAGAACACGGGAGAAGTAGGCTCTGGGCTTGTTTGACATACTTCTGGGAGACAACTTTCTTGCAGGTGCAAGGTTCCCAGATCTGCCTGGGAAAGATCTGGCTGAGAGGAATCCAGTTCAGACTGGGAAGGTAAAAAACCCAAGTTTTCATCTTCATCAGGAATTACAATGTCCTGAGCAGGACTACAAGGCCCATGGGTCATCACAGATCACCACTCAAAGAAACATGGTTATAGGTAAGCAACCATATTTTCTCCTTCGTGGTGTCTGGTGAAATAAGCACATGTGGTAGACTAGCAAGCCACGTACCTTGGATGGTGGGCATCATGCCACCGCCAAGAAGAGAACTGCTCTGCCAAACGTGGTATGCTTTCTTGACTGGACGTCCATTTTATAATGGGTTGCAAAGGAGAACGGGGTGGACCAAATCGCTGCTCTACAAATATCGTTCAAAAGGAACACCCCGAAGATATGCTATAGATGTAGCCAACGCTCTAGTTGAATGGGCTCTCAATTGGGGTGGAGGGTCCCTGTTGGATAACTGATAGGCCAGTTTGATAGTGGAAGTTACCCAAGCAGACAACCGCTGTAGCGAGATCACCATGCCTTTGGTGTCATTGCAGTATTTCACAAAGAGCTTTGATGTGCTACGAAAAAAAATTGTTCTATCTATGTAGAACGCCAGTGCCCTCCGGACATCAAGCATGTGAAGGGACTGCTCAAGGCTTGTAGAAGGGTTTTGAAAAAAACTTGGAAGAATGATGTCTTGTGACATGTGGAAAGTAGAAGCAACTTTGGGCAAAAAGGAAATATCTGTTTGTAGAATGACCTTATCATGATGAAATCAGGGATAAGGATCATCTGCACATAATGCACAAAGTTCACTAGCCCTTTGAGCAGTTGTAATCGCTATAAGGAAGGCTGTTTTACATGAAACATAAACAAGATCAACAGAGGCCATTGGCTCAAAAGGAGCCTTCATTAAGGCAGCCAAAACTAAATCTAAACACCAGGCTGGTGATGCAGCAGTTACTGGGGGTCAGAGATTCTTGTAACCCCTCAAAAAAAGTTGAACTAAAGGATCCTGAAAACATGAAGGGGCTCCTGCTCGCTGACGATATGCGGATATCGCGGCAAGATAACATTTAAGGGATGCAAGGGATAAATTGTCACAGATTAGCAACTGAAGGAATACCAGAAGCAAATCTGTAGATGCCTCCAATGGTTGTATGCCATGTTGGTGGGTAAAAGTAGAGAAGTTTTTCCACTTGCCGCATAGGATCGTTGTGTGAAAGGCCTGTGTGCGGCATTTAAAACACGTGTCACCTCTACTGAGAGGGGAGCGGCCGAAGACACCACACCATTAGATGCAGGGTCCGCAGGTCAGGATGAAACACTGCTTCATCTTGGATGGATAGAGGGTTTGGCCATTTCCTCAGGGGGAGATAATTCCCTACTGAAATCATGTTATGGAGTGGAAACCATGGCTGACATGGCTACCATGGTGTGATGAGAATGGCATCGATGTTGTCTGCGTATGCTTTGGCCACTACTCTGTACTACTTCTGTACAGGAAGGCGTCTCCCAGACAGCCATGATGTTTGTTTTGTGGCCTCCTGGTGCAGTATAGGGGGCATTTGGCATTGTGTCGTGCCGCAAAGAGATCGATGGAAGGTTGGGCCCACCGCTCGAAGAGACGGTCCACCTCCTCCTGATGCAAGGACCATTCATGATCTGACGGACAAGTCCTGCTGAGCTGGTCTGCCACCAGATTGTCCTCTCCTGGAAGATGTGTTGCAAGAAGATGTATTCCCCTGGGAATACATCAATTCCAGATGTCCAGAGTGAGATGGAGTAGGGACCATGACCTTGTGCCTCCCTGTTTGTTCAAATACCAATTGGCGGTGATATTGTCTGTGCGGACTTGAACAACATGGCCTTGAAGAGACTGCTCGAATGCTTGCAGAGCCTTCTGTACAATAGTGAGTTCCAGGAGATTGATGTGAGAAGCTGCCTTGGCTGGTGACCATAGGCCCTGGATTGTGAGATAGCCTGAATGAGCTCCCCACCCCTGGAGAGAGGCATCTGTCATAAGAACTGCTGATGGCACCTGTGGCTGGAAGGGCATGCCCACACAAACATTTTGATGAGACTTCCACCAACGGAGAGACCTTCGTACTGATGCATGAAGTAGGTGCAGTAAGAAGCCAATGAGAGCTGTGGTGGAGGGGATTGAATACCCTCAGAAACCACACCTATAGTGGCCAAAACCGAAGCCAAGCAAACGGTGTTACTGCCGTTGTGGAAACCATATGGCCCAATGTGGATTGGACATGTTTGGCCAAAACTGCCCTTTGGCGTATGATTTGTTGAACAGCAGGCCGCATGTTGTGAAACCGCTCTTCCGGAAGATAGGCCAATTGTGTCAGAGCGTTGATCCTGCCCCGGATGATGCAAATATCCTGAGTAGGATACAGATGCGATTTCTGATGGTTGACCACCAGACCAAGGTCCTGGAGGACAGAAAGGGTGATTTCTATGTGCTGAAGGAGTTCAGAACGAGAGTGACCAACCAAAAGCCAGGCGTCAATGTAAGGAAAGACTGTAATACCCTTCAGCCTCAAGTGAGCCACGACAGCTGCCATCACTTCTGTGAAAACGCAGGGTGCAGTAGAAATACCAAAAGGAAGAACCCAAGAAGAAAAAGCTCTGTGTCCTATTTTGAAGGAAAGGTATCTATGGTGATGTGCAGCAATAGCAACATGAAAGTAAGCATCCTTCAAATCAATAGTAGCAAACCATGCTCCCCGAGGGAGGAGTGGAAGGATCATCTGCAGTTTCACCATACGGAACCTGCAAGGCCGGATGTACTGGTTTGGGCGTCTCAGGTCCAAAATTGGCCTCTGACCTCCATCGTTTTTGGGAACAAGGAAGTATGTAGAGAAGAAGGCTGAGGAGTAGTCAGAAGTGTGCAATGGCACAATCGCTCCCTTACCAAGTAGGGCTTGAACCTCATCCCAAAGGACCAAGGAGGGCGTTGTAGTTCATACAAACCCTACTGGTGGAGTGCTGTCAAACTCTATGGCATAGCCATGCTGGATGACCTCAAGCACCCACTTGTCAGTGGTAATGGCTTGCCATGCTGGATAAAAATCAACAAGGCGTGTGCCGAAATGAACATGCTGTGGCTATGTCGAAGAGACCGCGTCATGGGGGTGTGAAGGTGAAGGAACACCGGAAGGATGTGAAGAGAGAACATGCAAAGAAAAAAGATGAGAGTTGTCGCTAAAAGCGACACTTTGCCTTGCCTTGGTAGTGCCCCTTACCCTGCTGCCACTGCCTAGGTTGTGCCTCTTGTTTAGGGGACAGTGCCGGCTTTGTCTTGATGAAGTCTGTGTAGATGGAAGGTAAGACCTATGAGAATATGAAGTAGATGCAAAGCCTCTATATCTTGGCTGGTATGTAGATTGTGGGAACCCATACTTCCATGCAGCCTGCCGGACGTCCTGGGATTCTTTAAGGTTGGTATTAGTGTCTGGATTAAAGAGACCATCCTCATGAACTGGAAGGTCCTCTGCTAAGGCTTTCCCCTCCTCAGATAGCGTTGATGTTCACAACCATGCATGCCTATGAAGCTATGGCAAAGAGCTTCCGAGCTGTGTCAGCTATATGCTGAGCCATGTCCTTCTGAGCTCGTCCCACTAATAGTGCCTCACGATGATATGTTTTTGCCATCACCTGCTGGTCTGGAGGAAGGAGTTCAAGGTAAGGGGCAATCTGTTGCCACAAAAAATCTTCATATGATGCCATATAGGTACCATAATGCACTGTGCGAATTACCAGCCCCTCATTAGAATGCGCCTTCCTCCCAATGGTATCCAACTTCATACCCTCCTTGTCAGATGGTGTGGGTAGAGAAGAATGGGACTTTTTACATTTTGACATATAGAGTACAACAGTATTAGGCTTAGGTGGTTTAGCCACCCATTCTGCTTTAGCAAGATGAATGCAATATCTTGCATCGTATTGACATGACACAGCAGGAACTGCATATGGTGCCTGTTTAGGATTCTTCACTAAGTGAATGAGGTATAGCAGAGATGGCAAAGCCATGGTTGTTGCAGCCTGCTGAACCTGTTGTTCCGGTGGGAACATTGGGTCTTCAATAGGCTGATGTGCCTCCTGAGTAGACAGACTCAGAGCCTTGGCAAGGCACAAAATAAGAGCAGAAAAAGCCAAAGTATTGTCAGTCACAGGGGACAGAGATGGATCTGGCTGTTGAGGTGACCTTGGAGTGTCAACTGATGAGATTGAATGAGACATTCTATCATCATCATGGTCAATGCCTTGAGCAGTAGAGAGAATCTCTGAGGGGCACCTCACCTGTGAGGAAGGGGCCCTTGGGGTGTGACGTGAGGCTCGACCTGCTGCCTGACGATAGCGATGGTCATGTACTGGTTTAAAATCATAAAGCCTCCCCCCAGGAGAATGGTGGTAATACTCATCCTCTATGCTGTCCCTTCTGTGATGATGTGGTGAAGGAGACCTATAATCAGAATAGGCTCCGGGACTCCTGGAGTAATAAGACCATGAGGCCTCTGGAGAATGTTGAGAGTAAGACCGGTGAGTTCTCCTGGAGGCTGGAGAATGGCTGTAGCAAAAAGTGCAGGAGCGGAGGTCCTCAGAAGGAGAAGGTGGGCCTAGCACCAATGCAGGGGATGCTACTGTCGCCGTCTTCTGCTCCGGCCGAGCCTGCCCTGCCTGGGGCACCAGCAATGGCTCACCTCCCTGCGAGGGAGGGTGTGTGGGGGCACTTTCAGCCCTGGGAGCAAAGCTCCACCCCTTCTTCCGGACGCCACTGGAAGCCTTGTGCACGCCTGCACAGTTTCCTCTATGAGGAGAGGCTGGGGCGGCAATGTGGATGAAGGAAGCCACACCTGAGGCCCCGAGGCCTCCTGTGGCTGCACGCTGCCTCATGTCTTGTGCTTCCAGCGTCCCCGGTAGATGAAGGGGTATGCGTAGCCGGCAGCCAGTTCTGCTGGCCACTGGTGTTTGCTGGGGCTGGCTGGTTGCTGGGTCCTAGCGCAGGTGGCTCTGATGCCTCCTGGCACTGCGGAGAAGCAGGCAGAGCCAAGACCTGTTCACAACGCAAGGCCTGCAGCTGAGAGGCATGGCTTTTTATTGCCCAATGCATGAGCGCCCAGCAGGCCAAACAAGAACTTACAGAATGCACCTCGCCCAAACAAACAAGGCACATAGAGTGTGCAGCCACCTCAGGAATTTTGCCCCCTGCAAGAAGAATAGCTTTTCGAAAATGCAGCCATTATACAGACCAGTTCCAAGGGTACCAGATGACACAGCGTAGTCATGGAGGGTTTGGAGAAAGGCAAATAGAATAGTCCAAACACAGTCCAAGTCAAGGTAGGGGAGAGTCAAAGAATTATCCAATAACACTCCAAATTCAAAGTTTAAGTGTGTAATTTTTAGAGAGGGTCCTACTATGCTGCTGCAAAGGGCGGCGGAAAAAAGAACTGAGGCTACAGCCCCTTGCTCAGGCTATAGCCCCCTCAGGTGAGGGTGGGCAGGGCTGTAGCCACAAGGCTTGGCTTTACAGAGGTTTCCGTTGATTGCTGCACAGGTGCGCATGTGCTTATTTCACCAGACACCACAAAAGAGAAGCATAAATGCATTTCACATTTAGATTTGAGTCTCATCTGCAAGGTATTTCTTTACATTTCCAAAATTGTAAACATTTCTGGTTCCAAATGATTTGGATAAAGGATACTCAATAGGATACATGTTTTAAAAAATGATTAAATATTATTTAATTGGCGGAGGAGTGGAATCCCTTTAAAGTGTATTTCCTGAGAGATAGTTATCTCCTCAGCTATTTTATTTACACTTATCTTGATACTGTCATAAAATTCTTGTGACCATATGTATACAAATACAATTAATTTTCTCCACAAAAACAGCAGAATATTTAGATGATGAGAATCTTCTAATACAAATTGTCTGCTATAAAGAATGTTCCTTCCTCCAGTGTCACTGACAGCTTCTTGAGCTAGAGGACTTGATGTACTGAATACCTGAGACTCTTTTGTAGGCAAACCGTGTATGTTTAATTTCTACCACTTTGTATATTAAGGCTTGTCAAGAGTGCAGTACTTTGAATGGGTTGGAAATTATAAAACAGTTCTGAGGAAGCCCTCTTCATTGTTTGACGCCAGATTATGTAAGTGGCCTACTTGAGTTACAGATCTGTCCTCATCACAATTCCTCATGAGGGTATCAATTTTTTTAAGAATAAATTTTGGGACTTAAATGAAGAACATTAAAATGGACATTATTTTCAGGACTCCCCTCCCCATGTTTGTTGATTTAATGAAAAAGCTTATTCTTATTTCCCTCCTAAGGCAGTGATGGTCTTTGTGTTTATCCAAATGCATAATTACAAAAGTCTGGCCGAATTGTAAGATTGAATGTACCAGAATTTATCATTACTTACTTCACCATGTTTAAAGGAACTGTCTATCATTAGAGAGAGATAAATTATACACTTCTATATAATGTGCTGGTGGAATATATTCATTAACCACAAAGCTAGTGTTTGACAAGAATCAGTTTATATTGAGTGGAAGATACTCTAAAATGCTGGTACTCTCTATGTAGGCAAATAAATGGTATATTATTAGATATTTGTGGAAAGGTCATAATTCAGTAATATAGCACATGTTTTGCGTATAGAAGACACCTAATTCAGTCTTTGATGTCTACAAATAAGACTAGAGGCCATTCCAGAATCTTTCCTGAGACCTTAGAGACCTTCTGCTAATCTGTGTTGGAAATATTGGAATTGGAGGCCAACATTCTGACTTAAAATAAGCCAGTTTCTTCCTGTCCTCTTACTTAATAAGTGAAACCTACATTTTTAAATCTGCTTATCAGTGTTTTGATGAGACACAATTGTACAGAAGTAATCATATCACATATTAGTTTGCACATCTGATCCATCAATGCCCACATGTTATACCTTCATAGTGATTCAGACCTAAATCTAATTGTTAATTCCAAATCGAGTGGTTGAATAACTTGAGCTTACATAGGTTATCACTGATTTAATTCGACTACTATCGTTTAGACTAACAGTTGGATTTGTGCCCAAAGATGCATTTTATGCACATTACCTTGGACCTAAATCTTATAGAATTTTAAAAGGCTTTCATCTGAATTTGTATGCTAAGGATTATTTGTAGTGCACTTTATATTATTTTTGAGGTATGCAGCAATGCAGGCCCAATTTACATTTGTATTAATATAGTTTCAGATCTTTATTTGTAAAGCAAATCTAGTTTTCAAAATACTCTTCTTTTGCATTATTTAAATTACTTTTTTTGCAAAACACCATTGTGCATAAATTGCTCCTTCTCCTTGTTTTTTGATTGGATGGCCCAAATAGTGGCCAGTGCATGACTGATAGCTGCTTTTTGCCTGAAATGTCCACATACCCATATTCAGAGAGCAGGAAATGATGTGGTCAAGCAAAGCCTCACCCTCCTGACCAGACAGGTGAGGGAAAGACAAGATGTCAATTTCTCATTGACCATAAGGGTCATGAGATGATGGTGCTAGCTGGTAAAGATAATGTGAAATATAAAACCATTATTTTCGATCAGGGACTCTCCTATACAAGATAGGCTGCCACCACATACATGTGTTCTGTTTTTTGTTTTTTGTTTTCCTTTCTGCTTTTCAGTAAGCCTAAAATAAACATTACTGTTGATCCAAGAAACATTTGACAATTTTGCCTATACTTGAAGCTTCGGAAGCTGTTCATCCTGGCCTGGAGTGACATCAGTAGAGAAAAAAAAGCATCTCTTAGTTCATCTCTGACATATCTAATCCCTGTGTTTATTATTCAGAACGAGTTATTGCCTTCTTCTAAGTCTCCATCTACACTGCCATATAATCTATTCTGATTGCAGATGAACTGCATTGAACTGGATTATATGGCAGCTTAGAACCAGCCTTAGAGAGGCTGTCAGATGTGTCCATCTCCATTCAGTGCATTTCCATGGCTGAGTGATCTCCTACAAACCTACTTCAACACTCAGACCAGTATGCCATAATGGCTAGAAAATCCACCTGTATTTAATGGTTTGGATCTATCTTACATGTTTCAATTTTTACAGCTCCTAGCCTTTGTACAAACCCTATCCACTTCCTATTTGGTGTATCCTTTGTAAATTGGTTATAAATGTATTACATTCCAGTCATGAGTCTCCACCAATTTTCCATACTCATTTTCATTGTACTTTGATTCTGTGTTAATAATCCAGTTTCATCTGTCTTGTTTCCATGATGTGCCATGGGAAACCACAAGTGATTATCTCCAGCTGCTTCTTTGATTTTGTTTTTAACTGCTCATTGTTAGGACTTCTACCACTGTCCCAGTTCTCCATGCACTCCATACACTATTATTCCTAGTTTCATCATAAACTGGGGCCTATTGAGAGATCCTAAATAGGATTCCAGATCACCACAGTGAGACAAACCCATAGCATGAAGAAACCTTTCTTTAGTGGTTAATTGAATAAAAGTAGATAATATACAGCAGAAAAAAGTCAATCACTCCATGTTATTCCAACTGGATTCTATAAGCTGCGATCAGGAGCAGCTGAGAAGCCCATCTGAATCCCCAGAAACATGTGCACATCTGCCATGGGTTGAGGTAGGTCATTTTATCCATCCTGCCTGTCTCAGCCCATATGTTACTGAGAGCCACTCAAAAGAGTACACGGGATGGGATCAGAAGTTCCCCTTCTCTTTGTATGTCAAAGGACATTATTCCTCCTGCCTGATCTCTTAAGGAATGAGGATATGCTAGTCTATTAACTGAGAGATATTTATTTATCTAGCTATTTATTTATCGCCTTTTGCTTGTATTGGAAGGAAATGTGAGCTTTAAACAGAAAGCCTTCAATTTCCATGCAAGTAGACTGAAAAGACTTTGATTAAGCTCCAGGTAAACTGACATGGAATGAAAGCAGAGTGTTTTATCCATCTCAAGTGTTTGGGACTTGGCAGTCAGTCTTCTGTCATTTGCATTAGGATTTGGAGAAAGCAGGGCACATAAGAAATACCCTTCAACAGCATAAAATGTTCCTATTATTGCCTTCTCTGAGTATGAGAGAAGGTAAGCATTATGGGATGAGAATATAGGGGATAGAATTAAAGTACTGCTGGACATACAGTACTTGTTCAGAAAACCAAGGCTCCTTTCCACTGGTCATTTAATGGCCTATATTTACTGAATAGTTAATGCGTGGTTCCTGGAGTCCATGCTGAAATAATAGGTCCTTGGGTGGGAGCAATATTGCACTTCAGAGGGAACAATAGAGGACCCTACAGACTTTGGTGTGCAGACCCATGCCATCTACTGAGCAGGATTTGATATGTTGCCTAGAACTCAGAATTTCTAAATTCTAGTTTCCACATCCATTTTTTTGGTGTCATTGGAAGACTAACTTGTCTATCCATGTCCAAGTGAAAATGCTTTATCTGCCACTGCAAACATACAAGTATCCTCTTTCTTAAACACTTCTAATTTGTGTTCTCATCCTGAAGAGAGTCATGGATTGTCTTCTTCTGTTCTGCCACCATTACCTTCCTGAAGGCATGGCCATTTAAGGACAATTCATTCAACATTCTGACTCTGGAGTAGGAAGAAGCTTGAAATGTGCTCATAGTTTTATAACTTCGGCCCAAAAAATGGGGTGGAATTCATGTGTTTAGAGGAATGCTCATGTTATCATTGGTGACACTCAGAGAAGCAGAAATGATGTTCAGTTTCAAATGCCTCCTGAGACGTTATCTGTTTATATAGCCATTGCTTACTGGAAAACCTAGAACTCTACTCTTCCTTCCTAGTGATTTATTGTTTGGGGTGTTCTCATTTATTTCTTTATTTCTTGTTTTAAAAATCCTTTCAGTTCTTTGTCTTCTGATTTGATTCTTTTTAAAAAACATCAAACCCCTGGAGATGTCATAAAATATAAGCAAATATCAACCTTTATGTGCTGTTTAGGCTTTTAGTCATCATTTAACACTCACTCAAATGCGAGCCGATTATTATGGGAATAAAAATGCACTTTCCAATGAAACTGTAATACTGAAGATTTTACCATGAAGGTCATAGAGCGGTGATAGCACTAGCAGGAACAGTGTATGTGTTTGTGTGTGTGCATGCATGCATTTGTGTCTGTGTGTGTGTGTTTATGTATGTGTGAAGGTGTCATGAGGACTTAGGTTTGCTTTTTAATAGGTCCTAATAGATGGCTTTTCAAAAATATAGGGTTGTAGCAGAATCATGAATAAAAGAAGACAGAAATATTAAGTCATGACTCCAATATTGTTCTTCAACTCTAGCTGCTAATGTAATTCACAGAGCACGATTTCCTACCTTCTAACGATAACAGATTACATTTGGCCAGCATCTTTCATCACAATGAGCCCCCGAGTGCTTTATAAACTGATTTGTGAACCATAAATAATCACCCACTCATGAAATGTGGCAAGATATCGTTGACTTGGGTTGTCTTCCTACAGTGTGAACTACAGGGCACGGTAACCACACCAGGCAAAACATATTAGCGTATATGGCATGGAACCTCAACATCAAAGATAACTATCAGAAATAAATATAACTGTAAAAAGGCTGAGTGAAGTGCCATTGCTTATATGGAGATAGTGGTCTCGAATCTTTACTGGGAAAGTGAGTGACCTAGAGTGTAGGGGCTTTGGACTTAAAAAAACTTGAATATCAAGTTTGCCTCAATGATGAGGCTATTATTTCAATCATGTCTGAAGGCTGGGTGGGTATAGGGATGGATGACAGCAAGCAATTGCATATGAATCTCCTGCCTTGGGGCCTGCCTTATCATTAAACGGAGCCAAATAACATATTTTGGCTGCCAAAAAGAGCAGCAAATTGTGGTTCAAATCATTATTGTTTAGCTTTCCTGCCAGCTAGAGGAATCAAGGCTTTGTTCATTTTTGTTTTCAGTCTCAGGTGCCCAAATACCTCGGCTGGCTTTATGCAGTGGTTTGTACCTAAATTGCTGGGGGGGGGGGGGGGAGTTGCAATACTTTATAGGGCAGCAAAGTGTCTTGTGGCAACCTTGTCCTGCCTCCTATGAACATATGCTTGAAACTACATCTGTGCAGTGGTTTGTATCCATTTAGTCAGTTTGATATATGCCCTGCAGCAGGGCCGGCCGGAGATAATTTAAAATATTAAGCGGGGGTGGAGAAAAGCACCCCCGCCGGCGCCGCGCAGGGGGTGGGGAAAAGCGCCCCCCCCGCAGGGGCGGGGGAAGCCTGACGGTGCCCCCTGGGGACCTGCGCCCGAGGCGGCCGCCTCACGTGGCCTCTATGGTGGGGCCAGCCCTGCCCTGCAGATACAAACACAGGTACATACGGTAGCAATCTGGTCGCAAGGTCCCTGTTTAGCATTGTTGTCATTTGCCTTCAAGTCATTTCCTATTTATGGTGATTCTGTCATGGGGTTTCTTGTCACAATTTGTTCAGAGGGGAAAATTGGAATCCCTGTGGCCAAGCAACCTAAGAAAGGAAATTAAGATGCCAAGAATGTTTAATTACATAGAACACACAAACTATGAGAGGATACAGTAGGAAAAATTGGCCCTCTCTTCCTCTCTACTGAGTAAATTTAACAGGAACTACAGTAGAGTCTCACTTATCCAACATAAATGGGCCAGCAGAACGTTGGATAAGCAAATATGTTGGATAATAAGGAGGGATTAAGGAAAAGCCTATTACACATCAAATAAAGTTATGATTTTACAAATTAAGCACTAAAATTACAACTTTTACAACGGAAATTACAACTAGTACAGTGTTCGGCAGCCAGGCTTCTAGCCGGAGCGAATTACAGGGCGCGTTCAACGCCTCTGTTTAAGGAGCTCCACTGGCTGCCATTTACTTTCCGGGCCCAATTCAAGGTGCAGGTTATCACCTACAAAGCCCTAAACGGTTTGGGACCCACCTACTAACGGTTAGAGACCGCATCTCCCCCTATGAACCCGCACGTTCTCTTCGCTCATCGGGGGAGGCCCTTCTGTCACTCCCACCACCCTCGCAGTCGCGGTTGGTGGGGACGAGAGAGAGGGCCTTCTCCATCGTGGCCCCCCGGCTTTGGAACTCGCTCCCTAGAGAGATCAGGCAGCCTCTCCTTCCGTAGGAGCTTAAAAACCTGGCTCTTTCAAAAGGCCTTTGATACTTAATTTGGTGTCAGACTGATCTATCTGCCCATTTTATAATAGCCCCATTCTTGAGGTGTTGCCAATGCTATATTACACTTTGTCCATTTTGACTGTGAAATTACCTTCCCCATTTCGGCCCATTCCGGCACATGTTGCACTTTGCCTGGGTTCTATTAATTAGTCTCCAGTGTTAATATTGTATGTTTTATGTTGATTTTAACGATTGTTTTTACTGTAATTGATGTTTTTATTGGATAACTGTTTTATTTCTGTGTTTTAATATTTGATTGTTTTATCGGACAAGGCCCCATGTAAGCCGCCCCGAGTCCCTTCGGGAAGATGGGGCGGGGTATAAAAATAAAGTTATTATTATTATTATTATTATTATTATTATTATTATTATTATTATTATAAAATATAATGTTTAACAACAAATTTGACAGAAAAAGTAGTTCAGTACGCAGTAATGCTATGTAGTAATTACTGTATTTACGAATTTAGCACCAAAATATCATGATGTATTGAAAACATTGACTACAAAAATGCGTTGGATAATCCAGAATGTTGGATAAGCGAGACTCTACTGTACTTTTATCTATATTTTCTCGAGTATATGTCGTATTCTTGGGCTCTAACTGGTAATGAGGGCAATGTTTAACCAAAACAACACCCAGAGTGTGCCTAAAACACCTTAACTAATATGCAATAACTCAAATATATAGTCTCTTTGATGTCCAACTACAAA
This sequence comes from Anolis carolinensis, assembly GCF_035594765.1. Taxonomy (NCBI): domain Eukaryota; kingdom Metazoa; phylum Chordata; class Lepidosauria; order Squamata; family Anolidae; genus Anolis; species Anolis carolinensis. Next base: position 165,833,662 of record NC_085844.1, read on the forward strand.
CATAAAGATAGAGACTTGAGAATATACTGCAAGTCGCTTCTAGTGTGAGAGAATTTGCTGTCTACAGAGACATTGCCCAGGGGATACCCGGATGTGTTAGCTGGGAGGCTTCTTTCATGTCCCTGCAAGCTAGAGCTGACAGACAGGAGCTCACCCCGTTTCACAAATTTGAACCGACAACCATCTGATAGTATATAACAAAGTTCCAACTTCAAGGACTCAAACAATGGTCCCAAAATAACATTCAGTGGTCCAGGCAAGGTAATGTCCATCAATCAAAGGTTCTAACCTGTCTTTCCATTCCTGAAGTCATGCCAAGAAGTCAGTCCAAATCTTCATACAAAGTTCCAAGATTCACAGCTAGGTTTCAGGATTTCTCAGAAAATATACAAGATCTTAGGATCAGGACTGGGCATCAATTCCAACCCAAGATATGAATGGCTAGAAAATCCTAGAACAACAGAGCAGTCTCTTAGCACATTCTTTTATGCTGCTCTTTACAACTGTATCCCATTTCAGCAGATCTCCCAAATAATCACTATTGCCTGTGAATAATTACATGGAAGGGAAGGTCGACCTGACCTCTTACAAACAGGAGGGAGATTACTCCCTTCCAAGCATTCTCCAGCAGCTACACTAAAACCACCAACTTCTGGTCATGACAGTATAATGCACCATTGAATGTAATCCTCATCTAAATTTTGAATGTAATGCAAGACCATGAAAAGGTTTGTGTGGGAAGCTGCACCCTTCCATCAGGCCTGGCAGGAAGCTGGTAGTGGCCATGAGAAGGCTGGTGGGAAGCTGCAGCCTTTTTTCCTGGCCTTCTCACCAGCCTTTTCACAGCCACCATCAGCTTCCCACCAGCCTCTTCACAGCCACCACTGCCTTTCCCTCCTCTGCCCCCAGCTGGGATCTCTTGCCCAACAGCACAGGTAGGTTTGCAAGCACAACCCTGGGTTGCCAAAGTATGAGATCAAAATCAAGTTGTTGTTATTATTTCTATTGCTCCTGCTCACATTCAAGATCATTTACAAAAGGGCAGGTTTTGCTTGCCCTCCATAGGCTTTCATTATTGAATCATTCGTTATCAGTTTTGGAAGCAAAGGGAAATTACACTTTCACTTACGAAAGAGCTAAGGGGGGAAATAACAATATTTTAATGTCCCCCTTGCCACTGTACATTGATTGGAAGCTCTCTAGGAAATGCATTAATTTATCTAATGATTCCTATAGTCCCAGCTCCAGCAAATATTAAAATGGAGCTCTCTGCAAATGAGGTAAAGAGGAAAGCAAGATGAACTTTGTTCATCAGGCATGCCCTTGGTTCTGCTTTAAAAAGCAAAGCAGTTCACAAATGGTTGGCCAATTATCTATTAATGCTAAGAACTAATTCCTTGTAATTTGTAACACATTTTTCATCCACCAGCCCAGTCAACCAGTTCTGTACAAATAAAGGGATTTTACATTTTTGGTCATATTAAGGGCACTGGTATAAGTGAGAGCAAGGTAGTACAAAACTGATATGTATGTATTTATGACTATGGGCAATGTTTCCCACTCCTGGATGGGATGGGATGGGAAATGGGTGTCTCTTCAATCAGTTCCAGATTGTGGAACTTAAAAACCAGTAAGATTGACTGTCCTTTCATAGATTCATAGAATCATATACTTGAAAGAGATGACAAACCATCCAGATATATATACAATGAAAGAATGCTAAACAGATGGCCATCTCTGTGTAAAATCATCCAGAGAAGGAGACTTCATCACACTTTGAGGTAACATATTCCACTATCAAACGTCGTAAAAATCAAGAAGCTTTTCCTAATATCCATATAGCATTTTTACACTATACAATTACCATGTATACTAATGTATGTTGACCTCACACTCAAGTCAAGGGCAGGTTTTGGGACTAAATTATGGATTTTGATAGATGTGTTGAGGGTTATTACATAGGTAGGGAAAAGTACGAATGCCACCTCAGGGGGCCAGTCATCCCTGACTACTACTGCCATTTCCTACCCAGGCATTAATAAAAGACCAAAACCAATGCTGCAGTGGAGAGAATAGAGTGGATCAGTGCTGCTTTTAAGTTTTCCTAGGATAGACTAATCTCTTGGCTTTTGCGACTCCATTTCGAGAAGGATATGGTTCCTTTTTTTATACGTGTTGGAGCACACTACTCACACTGACCTAGGGATATGTCGACCAAGGTTTTTTGGGTTGATATTCTGAATAAAATTTCAAGACTTACACATTGTATAGGGCATGTCATTATTATCCCACTTTATATAGCATGGCTGCATCCTATGGAATTTTATGGTTTGTTATTAGGTGAGACTTTAGAGCTTGTTGGCTGAGAATTAGAAGTGTCCCTCCATAAAATGCAAACTCCAGGATTGCAAAATATGTTGCCATGATTGTTAAAATGGAATCATCTATATATATATAAAAGGATAAAAAAAATTGGCCTAGGACAAATAACAAAACTACACATCCCAGAAACACTAAACTTGACAACTCAACCCCTCATCCAGGCCTCTACGTTCATACAACAAAAAGAAAAGAAAAATAAAGTCCTAATTAGAGGGAGAGCAATAATTGGTTTTTATCCAATTGCTGCCAGTTACAAGGCTAAACTCTGCCCACTTGGTCTCCTAGCAACTTACTCAGCCCAGGGGACAGGGACAGTTAGGCCTCAGGCCTCTTCCACACTGCCTATAAGATACAGATTATCTGATTTTGACTGGATTATATGGCAGTGTAGACTCAAGACCCTTCCACACAGCTATATTACCCATTTATAATCTTATATTATCTGCTTTGAACTGGATTATCTTGAGTCCACACTGCCAGATAATTCACTTTGGTGTGCATTTTATACAGCTGTGTAGAAGGGGCCTCATATAATCCAGTTCTAAGCTGATAATATAAGATTATAAATATACAGTAGAGTCTCACTTATCCAACATAAACAGGCCGGCAGAACGTTGGATAAGTGAATATGTTGGATAATAAGAAGGGATTCAGGAAAAGCTGATTAAACATCAAATTAGGTAATGATTATACAAATTAAGCACCAAACATCATGTTATACAACAAATTTGACAGAAAAAGTAGTTCAATTCGCAGTAATGCTATGTTGTAATTACTGTACAGTAGAGTCTCACTTATCCAACACTCGCTTATTCAACATTCTGGATTATCCAATGCATTTATGTAGTCAATGTTTTCAATACATCGTGATATTTTGGTGCTAAATTCGTAAATACAGTAATTACTACATATCATTACTGCGTATTGAACTACTTTTTCTGTCAAATTTGTTGTTAAACATTATGTTTTGGTACTTAATTTGTAAAATCATAACTTAATTTTATGTGTAATAGGCTTTTCCTTAATCCCTCCTTATTATCCAACATATTCGCTTATCCAACGTTCTGCTGGCCCATTTATGTGAGACTCTACTGTATTTACAAATTTAGCACCAAAATATCACAATGAATTTAAAACATTGACTACAAAAACATTGACTACTAAAAGGCAGACTGCGTTGGATAATCTAGAACACTGGATAAGCGAATGTTGGATAAGTGAGATTCTACTTTAATATGAAATAATTACTGTAGTAATCCAGTCCAACCCAATTCTGCCATGGAGGACACAATCCAAGCACGCCCAACAGATGGCCACCCAGCCTCTCAATAATAATAAGAAGAAGAAGAAGAAGAAGAAAAAGAAGAAAAAGAAGAAGATCATACAATCATACCCCTAAGGATAATCCAGTTCAACTTCCTTATATCATGCAGTGTGATGTCTCATGGGCCTTGGAGTTCTGATCCCAGTGCCATCGTGGTTGATGATGACGAAAACAGGGGTTTTTTGCCGGCTCAGCAAGAGACGGAATTTTTCCAGATGCCTGTTGTTGATGATTCTACCCAAGAGCCCATTAAGGAAGACCTTGAGCAGGCCTTTCCCACTGCCTCCCCTCCTTTTGCTAGGAAACGGTCCTATGCTGCAAGTCGGGGTGAAAAAGAGCAGTTTCGGAGAAGCTTGAGATTAGCAGCTAAACAAGACGTTAATTAGCTATGTTCCCCTGGGAAATTCTAGGGAGGAACGCATCTGGAGGGAGATGTGTTTCGCTTTCCTTTCCCTTGGGAAAGGAAGCCCTGGACACCTGCTTTGCAGGGAAATGGGACTGAGTTAAAAGTGCCCGACACGGAGGGTTCCGTGCGGAGTCAACAGATCAGCTTCAGGAGTGGTTTCGTGTTTCCAGCCTAGTGTGGACTTCGCAAAGTCTGCAACTTCAGTTTCCTTGCCTCGCCTTGCCTTGCCTATCCAAGTATTCAAGAATTACCTTGCCTTGTTTCCAGCCTTGGACCTTGTTCCTAGTATCAAGCCTTGTTTCCAGTTCTTGCTGTGGACTTACTTTGAACCTTGAAAAGATCTTTGGACATTTCCCCACTCTATTGCTTGTAAATAGAGTGTGTTTCGGTTTGGAATTATAACTTTGGACTCTAATATAAAACATTGGACAATATAATTTTGGACTATATCTGACCTTCCCAGAAAGGTCTTTTACTGGACTACATTTCTTACTTGTTTTTATTATTCTTATATATTTCCTTAATAAAGATATTAGATAGTTTTTGGCCTCCGTGTGTCGGTTCTTAGTGCTCTGTTGCCTTGGGCGTGACATGCAGGAGGACACAATCCAACCACTCCTGACAGATGGCCATCCAATATCTTCACAGTGATAATACACATCGAATCATAGAATCAGACCGTTAGAAGAGACCCCTAAAGGCCATCCAGTCCAACCCAATTCTGCCATGCAGGACACAATCCAAGCACTCCCAACAGATGGCCACCCAGCCTCTCAATACTAATAATACTATTACTAATAATAATAGCAACATCATCATACAATCCTAAGGTTTGAAGTGACCCCTAAGGATCATCCAGATCAACTTCCTTCTACCATGCAGGAGGACACAATCCAAGCACTCCTGACAGATGGCCATCCAGCCTCTACATGATGATGATGATGATGATGATGATGATGATGATAGAAGCATAGAATCCAAGAGTTTGGAATGGCCCCTAAGGGCCATCCAGCCCAACCCTTTCTACTATGCAGCAGGACACAATCCAAGCATTCACAACACATGGACAATGTATAAATACTATACAATACTACACAGGGACATAGACCCCCTCTACCCTCATCACTTTCACAGTACACAAACAACCAAATGCATACTAAACATAAAGACAACCATACAACACACATTCAATACCACCACTACCTCAACAAATTCTCACCAACACCACCAGACAACGCCACAGCAACGCGTGGCTGGGCACAGCTAGTAGCATTATAATTATGTAGTGTGAAATGGTCCTGAGAGTGAGTGAAAAATTTCTGTGTAATCCAGCCCTTCTTCCAAACTAAATGTGAAACCTCCATCCCATTTTATCCCCACAGCAACCTTGTAGCATCATGCCTTAACATTGACAGCCAATCTACATTAATGATATAGACAGCAATTACATCCCTTTTCTTTACTCCCCATTAAATATAGGAAAGGTGAACACAGATGGTAAACTCAGTATGAGTAGGAGAGGCTTTGACCATTTGCCTCTAGCATCCCTAGTTTTTATTACTTTAAAAATGATCAAGTATAGGGGAAAGGGTCACATTTTGCCACTACAAACTGCAGATCTGAGCATTTTATTCTTTTTGATGATGCAAAGTGCCTAACCTCTTGGCCTTCCATCAGCAGAACATTTTTATTCCGATGGGGTGCGTTCCAGATTTTAACTGTAGTGTGTTAAACTGTTTTAAATATTTAATTGCATATTTCAAATTATTTTAAGTGTTTTAAATTGACAGGGTAATTATATGTTAATGTTGACTTTTCGCATGTTTTCACAATACTGTATCCATTTTAATGTGTAAACTGCCTTGAGTCCCAGTTTTTGAGAAGAGGAGAATAAATGAAATTGGTGATGGTAACAAAAACAGCATCTGTTTACCACATCCCAACTGTCCGAATTTGGCCGAGGCAACCCCAATTTCACCTATAACATCCCACTTTTTCAGTTGTTTTTAAATGTCCAAATTCTCAAACTAAGTTCCAAGTGCAAAAAATAGTTTACATTCAGCTAATTCAGTAGTGAAAGAGGGGGGAAGGAAGTCAAATCTTTGCCATTCCAGTAAACTCAGGTAAAAGCAAATTGCATCAGCTTCTCCAAATTTATGTGTACACAAATTATTACGATTTTGATTTTACTAATTAAAGTTTATATAGGGTCCTAGGAGGTGTTTCATTTTGTATCCCACTCTGTTTTGCCTTGACATATATCACACATGCAGCAAAGCTGTTGTTTGCCTTTCAGACATGTGAATGAATCACCCTTCTGGCTGCAAAGTGGCCAAGGCGATATATGATTTGGAGCAAAATAAATAATTTGTTTGCACATTTTATTATCCATTCCAATGCACAACATTGACCTTCAATATAAGAATTGCATAGTCAAATAAATATGTAACCACACATGTGACAATTTATACTATATGACCCTGATATAAAATCACAGGCTATATAAGGGAGTACAGAATGCATTAAGGAGACTAAAAACATGTTAAGCAATATGTATATTAGGATATTAAATTATATTAGGATATTATGTTTTAATCTGATTATGTATTGCAGTTGGATGTATTTGTATGAATTTTATATGTTGTACCCTGCTTTGAATCCCACCCATGGGAGAAAAGTGGGATAGAAATAAATAAATAAATAATATGGCACTTTAAAACCAGTCAGTCAAAACCAGTGAAAACAGTTTTTAAAAAGTTGAAACTGCAATGTAGCAGCAGATTTGAGTAAACTTGGGCTACAAAGGTTTTTAATAAACATCAATGTCTATACTACTTACCCTGTTTCCCCTAAAATAAGATATCCCCAGAAAATAAGACCTAGTAGAGGTTTTGCTGAATTGATAAATATAAGGCCTCCCCCGAAAGTAAGACCTAGCAAAAATTTTGTTTGGAAGGATGCCCGTCAAACAGAACACCAGAGCATGCAGGATTGGTAAATGTATATACCATAGAGTGTTGTACATGGAAATAATGGTAGTAACAAGAAATTCTTGATAGGATTCACAGTTTGTCTTGTTATGCTGGTTTGTGATGACAACTACTGTACAGTATACAATAAATCTTCATTTTTTGTTCAACAATAAATGTGAATTCTTCATGGAAAAATAAGACGTCCCCTGAAAATAAGACCTAGAGCATCTTTGGGAGCAAAAATTAATATAAGACACTGTCTTATTTTCGGGGAAACACGGTAGTACAAGAAACACATCAGTGTTTGAACCAATTGGGTATCTAAGGAGAAATTAAGAGAGAAGACTCTCTCCTACATCCTCCCACAGTAGATTGTTCTGTACTGATGGGGCTCAGAGAAATATCCTTCCTGCAACCTCAGTCCTCAGACAGCCATATGTAGGAATAGGCATCTTTCAAGTATAGAAGATCTAAGTCATTTAGGGTTTTGTAAATTTTCACCAGGAGCCCCTGGTGGCACAGCATGTTAAAGCGCTGAGCTGCTGAACTTGCAGACCAAAGGGTCGCAGTTTCAAATCCGGGGAGCAAAGCGAGCACCTGCTATTAGGCCCAGCTTCTGCCAACCTAGCAGTTCAAAAACATGCCAATGTGAGTAGATCAATAGGTATCGCTCCAGTGGGAAGGTAATGGTGCTCCATACAGTCATGCTGGCCACATGACTTTGGAGGTGTCTACGGACAACGCTGGCTCTTCGGCTTAGAAATGGAGATGAGCACAAACCCCCAGAGTCGGACACGACTGGACTTAATGTCAGGGGAAAACCTTTACCTACCTTTACTTAAATTTTCACCAGCAACATAAATGCAGGTCCTCTTAGAATGGTGTTATATGGTTTTTACATGGTGCTCCACTTGAAAAGATTAAAAAAAAAAAGAATTACAGGCTAATCACATTTTCAGCTTATTTGCTAGGGTGACATAATACTGTAACAAAACAAATGCATACTAAAGTAAAACCTAATAATGAGAGGTGTAACTGTCTTTTTTGCAACATTAGAATAGCATTTGCTCAGTTGGAAGAGAAAAATTGCTTATATGAATATAGACATAGAGTATTTTTTCCTGTGTTTTGTAGGTAGGTTACAATATAGCTAAAACACAGTCATTATTTAAGATTCACATATTAAAACATATTTCTACAAAATACATTAAAATATATAGAACAATGATTAAAATGTCCCTTCCTCCATGACTTCTGCATTAATGATCTTTTTTCTTCTTGTTGCCAAGACCTATACCAGTGGTTCTCAACCTGTGGGTCCCCAGATCTTTTGGCCTACAACTCCCAGATATCCCAGACAGGTTACCAGCTGTTAGGATTTCTGGGAATTGAAGGCCAAAACATCTGGGAACTCATAGGTTGAGAACCGCTGACCTATTCCATCATAACTGATGCCAACAGATTTCTTGATCTACAGTTGTTGACTACACCAGAGTTGTAGCTCCCCAAAATAACATTTTCCCCTCTGTTTTTAGACACTGCATCCAAGACTCAGAGTATTATGGTTAGCTCATACCAATAGTTCTTTGATATTTTTCTATAATATTATATCCTTTGCAATATGGCCATTTAGAAGTATGGATTTTCTGCAAACCATTCTAATTAAACCATATCCTACCCCTGAGGATCTTCTCAAAATCTTCCATGCTGAGTTTTCTACCCTCGGTTATCTGCTCATTTTGAAAACTTCTTTTAAATTGGTTTTCATGTACCTTCTGGCAAAGATCCATGTCCTCTTATTTGCACCGACTAACCCCAAGCAGGCTGATGAAGCTCATTAGGGGAAGTGTGTTATTGCTCAGTTCTAGTCATAGGGCTGCCTTGATTGAATTTTCAGCATACTGTTCAGGATTTTCTAGTTAAATGAAGGCAGTAAAAGCATTTCAACTAAATCAAGTGGAATGATGTTATGGTTATTATAGTAACTGTTGTTTTGAATGTGTGTGTGCTTATAAGTGTTCTGTTAGTTCACCCATGGGTGATGGACAGCAACATTAATTGAAAACCAAATCCAGTTTAATCAATCACAACATCTATGCACAATAACATTTCAGAAGCAAAGACATTTGAAGCAGGTTTACTCCATACAAACATTTAGGTCAATAGTGAAAGGTTAAAAAAAAGTTTCTTCCTGACAATAACTGCCCCTTAAAATGGCCCCTGTCCTATGGTGCTTGACTACTGATTGGGATTACTGTATATGTTTTAAGTTATTTTAACTTTTGTAAGATGTGTTATTTTATTGTGATTTTATTGTGTTACTCTTTTTATTGATGTATTCCTATTTTGGGCTTGTCCCAGTGTAAGCCGCCCGGAGTACTTCGGGAAATGGAGTGGGGTATAAATAAAATTATATTATTATTGACATAATGCCATAGTATGACACAGCAAACAAGATAGATATGCTGGATTTCATATCACAAAATCACAAGTTGAACACTTCCCAAGTGTTTAGGACTGTGTGATGTATTTTTGAATGATGCGTGCAAATCCCAGTAGGGTGGCCTTTTGCAGTTGGCAGATCCTAATTTTGTCAATGTCTATTGTTATTATTATTATTATTATTATTATTAGATTCTTTATATCATTTGTATGTTAATGTCACATCCAGAAGTGATGGAACAAAATCAACTGAGCCTTGCCTAAACTTCGCAAATGCTAGAAACATTGACTTTTAAAATCTTTGTATATGTGCAACTATATCCCTATCTTAGTTGAATAGCCATTGTCTCATGAGGGCTGGAAGAAAGCACTCTTATGCCACAGTCACAGAACTATGATCTACAAGAGCAAATGTGGCAGAAAAACAATAATGACTATCAACCAGCAGCCATGATAAAATAAGGTGGCCTTCTAAGTTGTGATGGTAATCACTGAGAGAGAATCCAGTGAATGAAAAATCAACCCCCTGAGAAGGGAGTGACCCTAAAAAAGTTAATGGAGAACCAGCCCTATACCTACAGATGGGGATAATTTTTATAAGTTTCTGTAAGTTAGAGTTTATAACAATAACACTTCAAATATCTAGGCATGATGGATCAGATTCTAGGAGGTAAGAGATGATAGTTGCTGGCAAAAAAAAACTGTGGCAAAAACCAATTTGAGCCCAGTAGATTCCAGTGTGTAGTTAATGTTATACTGTACGCAATTTTTTTGAAAATGGTCTTCCAAGGGAATTCTGGTTGATATATATGCAGTCTAAAATAAAAAAAGAAATGTTTAATGGGGATTGGAACAAGTGATTTGCTCCTGGTCTGAGAGAAGGAAATGTGACCTTTTGAAGCTAGCACAACAAGGAGTAAATATTGTATGACGAAGCACAAAAATCTGTTCACTCTACACATGGGTAATAATGAGCATGGTGTGCAGATCATAGCTCTGCTGTTAGTGGTGTGCTCCACAGAGCACACCACTAACATGCAATGGTTAGGCCCATTATACTCATGCCTTGGTACTTTCTTTCCAAGCTCCAGTTTCTGTCCATCCTATTTGCATAGAGAATAGGTTTGAAAGAGGTGGGTTTCCAGTCTCAGATGGATAAAAATATGCCTGGTCCTATTTGCTTGAATCTATGCAGAGTTCAAAATACGCTCTTTCTTGATACAAGTGAACTACTTTTCCAGGCTTGTTTGGTGTTTTGTGAAACACACACATGCATTTTGTACTTGGTAAAATTAAATCTGAGTTTTATGAGAACCTGTTGTTGCGTCCTCTCCATCCCAATAATATAATGGCTGCTCTCTGTCCAGTGTGCTATCGCCTCACCCACCTTGGTGCCATTGCTTCCCTTAGTATCTCTTGACTATTGTTGTTCTCATTTCAAATAACATCTTGGATCAGAACTTGGAAAAATTACTTTTGGGGGGCTACAAATCCCACTGTTCTCCAGTAGTATGGTCACATGAGCTCTATAGTGAAGAATATCTGTCGTTAACTCTGTTAGGCTTCCGAGCTGGCATTTTGCTATGTTCTTGCCTACACTGATAGATAACTATTCTGCTGGTGAGGGACCAGGTACGCAGTGACTCATTCTTTGGTTTCCTGAACAATAAAGCGATGTTCACACCAAGATCAATACCATCTATGCAATCTAGGAAATGCTGCCCTGGAGCTATATGCACTGATTTCTATTAATTACAAAATAAATAAAGTCTAGCATTCCTGCATGAAGGAAAATAAGGCTGTACAGTGCAAAGAGCCCATCTTTAAGTCTTCCTGTGAAAGAATCAAACATGAAGCTGCAGATTCTCAGGTGATTAGGATTAAAATGGATGCATAACAAGAGAGCTTTGAGTTACATCTTGACACTTCAAAGGATCTCAGAATACTTTTAGAAGTGTATTTCCTGTACATTTTGATGGTTGGTCCTATTATCGTGTCAGAGTAAGTCCATTACAGACACCAGATGCCAGATGATTGAAGAGGGCAGCGCAGCAATAATTTGCTATCCATTCTCCTTTATTGGAGGAAAGAGCAGAGTGTTCCGGACAGCGTGCCCTCTATCCCTGAACTAAAGTGCTCCTCAAGGCCAGTAGATGATTCTGTTCTATCATCCATGCTGAAGATTCAGTTGCCAGTCCTTCTGCCTTTTGTAGGTGGAATGGGTGTGTCTTTCACATCGTAGGTAGCAATAAACTTCTGCTGTTGTTGCTCAGTGAAATCCAGGCTTTGACAGTGTCAACCCCTGTAAACAACAGGCTTAAAATCCAGATCACAGCCACAGTTAGTCTACTTTTTTCTCATAATGATCCTTGCCTCTTGTAGCAAATTAGAACTAGCTAAAGATATCTGCTGAAAAGCCCTTGTTGAGTTGAATGTTCCTTATGTCAAGCATTGGCTTTCATACTTACATGAAGTTATTGGAAGAAATCATTTGGAGATTTGGAAAAAGACTTGTTCTCTGTCACAGTACGTTCATTGTAGGGAACCTAAATCAGGTTCAACTGTGCAGGTTTGAAGCAGTGTCTAGATGCAATGGTGCAATAACTGGAGGCAAATAAACCAAAGTGGATTTATGATACACGATGACGTCTGGGTTTGCAGTGCCCATGTCTGAGGAACAGAGAGAATACCTGGTCTTTATATCTCTGGGTCAATACTATTCATCATAACAGATGGGTTGGTCCATCAAAGAGGTACATATTGGAGACTTTCCACAAGTGAAGCTGCCTGAATCTGTCAGGGGTGCTTTGGATGCGATTTTCCTGCTTCTTGGCAGGTGGTTGGACTGGATGGCCTATGAGGTCTCTTCCAATTCTATGATTCTACGAATCATTAAACAACTAGATGGCAAACTTGTCTTTCTTTCCTCTTAGAGAAGTTCTGGTGTTTTTCTCTTATGCAGTGGATACTGTGTTTGTTTCCATGTAGGAGAAAACCCAGAAAGGCTGAATCTGGACAGGCCAAGCCTTTTCCATAGAAACATGCTATTAACCATACAGTGACTAAGTCATAATAATAAATATTGAAAAAGAGTCAACAGGAACCTAACTACATGGACTATCTTGCAAAGCAGTCCAATTCTCCTTACCAGTTCTAGCCATATCAACTCAGAATAAAGCACATCCATTCACAGGAGACAGATCAGAGCTTATGTCTCTTAAGCTGTTTCTGAAAGTGTAGAAACACAAATAGGGTTTGTAGAGAAGCTTTGTGTTAAACAGAGATTATTGATACGATTTTATTTATTTGTTTGTTAAGGGAAAAGGGAGTTATATATTAGCAAGGAAAAGCCTAACATGGAAACTAGCTGGAAGCAGCATTTGGTAGGTTGCCATGGTAACACAGCTTCCCTTGGGAGAAAAGGGGCGTGGCTAAGATGACAGTTGGAGCATATTCCCTTTTAAAAGTTCAGTTGCTGTGAGGGTTTAAAAAGGACAGTTGCGGTTAGGTTTTGGAAAGATTAGGAGCTGGGGAAATCAGCTAAGGACGGCAGCTTATGGTCACTCAGGGGAAAGGCTGGGAATATAAGTTGACCGGGGGAGTTTAGTATACTGTTTTGAAGAGAAGTTATTTAAGAAATATCCATTCAAGAAAGACTACATTGTAACTTAAGATCCTGAAACGTTATGTATTGGAACCATACGCTTATGTACCAAAAATAAACTTGAATTTTGTTATTGTTCATAAAGATAAGTCTCCTTGCCTCTCTGTAAGCCTGTTACCTCACGTTGGTGGCAATTACCGTACCTATCTATATAAGTTACCGTACTTTTCTATATAAGTTACCATCTTTACTCATTTAAACCCAATCAGTTCCGTTATCCTTCCTTATCCACTAAATCATCCCTGTCATACATTCACACATCCTCCATCCCTCCCTCTCACACGCGCGCACATCTCTAGAATTGGAGGCAGCAGTGGGATTTAGAAAAAGATTTCCCCTGCCTGAGTTGAGTACCACAAATTGGGCTCTCTTCAGGGTTTTACCTCTAAAGGAGTGCCTTATCTCATGTTGGTTTGTTGTTCAAAATTTCATCTTAGGAAATATACTCAAAGATTATAAGTATTCCTCAAAAATTCAGGCTTTAAATAGTTTGATGCTGGTAGGTATTGGGTGAACACCTTGGCATCATTTTAGTAAAGGGTAGTGCACTTGAATGTCCTGCGCCCTGAGGGGGGGTTGAAAGAGCCTGCCCTTGAAACTAACCAGGAGTGTTTGCTCTCTCTTTTAAAGTCCTGTAACTAGGCCCATTTACACTGACCACTTAGATCAGTGCAACTTCAGTGCAGCTAAATGCCACCTTGGGGAAGGCAATCTTAATACAGATTTTTCCCTGGGTACAGGTAACTCGGGGTAGACATGATTCCTGAGCCAGGATTTGGATTGTCCCCTTAGTTACAGGGTGTCAAAAACCAGCCACGGCTGTCTTGACAGCCATTATGCACTGTCCAGGTTCAGGTGGCCCAAGGATGCAGGATGACAGTACCCTCCCATTCTGTCGACCCTTGTGGTGGATGTCCCTAGCTGTGACAGATCATCTACCTTTTCTTCAGCCATCTGACTTCCCACAACCAGACCCCTACCTCCCCCTCCCAGCCACCTTAGCAAGTGGCTGATACCAATACTGAAGTAAGCTGGCAACAGCCATGACATAGAGAGAGAGAGATACATTTTGGTGGCTGCCCAGTGGCATCAAACTATGTTCAGAATGGCTGGCCAGCAAGAATGGCTGGCCAGTAAGAACTCAGAATGAGCTAGTGGGTTCCTTTTGGGATGCCAAGCAGGCTCAATCCATCATCCAGATACTGGATCAAAACTGTTCTTTGACTCAATACAGAAGGGCCCTAGAATCTGCCTAGATATGTCTTCCAGAAAATGTTTGGCTGCGTTGAACAACCCATAGCTTTCGGTTGCCTTTGAGGTCAGGTGTTTTTTCCCCAGAAGAGGCTGAGGAGAGGGTTACAGAGTGACCCCTGGCCTCAACCAAACCTTATTCAAGTTGCTTCCCCTATTCCTCTGCTACTCCCCAGACATAACTAAATTAAATAGATTCTAGGTCAATAAAGTGGTCTCTTGTTTATCCCAATTTTCTGTGTCTTGCTCATTATTTCTGGATTGCTCATCAAGTTTTTTGGTGTGTTGGAAAGTAAGTTTTCACATTGGTACTCTCCATTGTAATATGGGTATAGGGTAAAATAGAAGACTTCGTCGTCATCGTCTCACTCATTCAATCGTCTCCGACTCTTTGTGACCTCATGGACCAGTCCACGCCAGAGCTCCCTGTCGGTCATCACCGCCCCCAGTTCCTTCAAGGTCAAGCCAGTCACTTCAAGGATACCGTCCATCCATCTCGCCCTTGGTCGGCTTCTCTTCCTTTTTCCTTCCATTTTCCCCAGCATCGTGATCTTCTCCAAGCTTTCTTGTCTCCTCATGATGTGGCCAAAGTGCTTCAGCTTTGCTTCTAATATCCTTCCCTCCAGTGAGCAGCCGGGCATTATTTCCTGGAGGATGGACTGGTTGGATCTTCTTGCGGTCCAAGGCACTCTCAGGATTTTCCTCCAGCACCAGAGTTCAAAAGCGTCTATCTTCCGTCGCTCGGCTTTCCTTATGGTCCAGCTCTCGCATCCATAGGTTACTATGGGGTATACCATTGCTTTGACTATGCGGACCTTCGTTGCCAGTGTGATGTCTCTACTCATAGAAGACTTCACACTTTCAAAATATGGCAGGACTGAGACGTAAAATTACAACATCCAAAAATAATATCTATAATGAAAAAAATATATAGGAAGACAAGAAAAGAAGAATAATGTCCATTATTATTTTATGGGGATGTAACATGAATGCCTATTATCAACAGTAACAAAGCAGTTGCTAAGGCTACCATATAATAATTCAATTATTTTCATCGTCTGCACTTAACTGCTATTCTTCTTTATAGAAGTTTTAGGGATAAGCTACTCCTTTATAGATAATATTTTATTTGTAATTTTACATATTTTTCCCAGGCACATTGACAGGTTTTGAAGTGTGTGTGTGCATTTATAATACCTATATTATGTGTCCACAGAACTGTTGAAATAACCTACAAAAATGTAATACTGATTTTTAAAAAACAAGCAATTCAGTATGTTGATCTTATTAACTGGCTTACAAGAAAAATAAAATTATCCAGTAATACACTGCAGATAGTGATGCATCACATATCAAATTATTTAAATGCAATCATTAACTATGAAACCTGTCCTTCAAAAATGTTTTTCCATTTATTTTCATCTATGTAATGATATTTAACTTCAATGTATTTAAAAATCAGAGTTTGAAAACCTCAAATCTTTATAGGATTCCCCCCAGCCCCCAATCTTGGGCTATATAGGTCAAAGCTGTTAACTTGCTTTTTTGCCATAGAATAGAATTTTGCAAAATGAATTAGAGTAATGGATTCATTGCAGAAATCTAGGTGGGGAATCTGATTAATAAATTATCCTTTTATGTGGAAAAATACTTCTGTATGTTTCTAATCTTGAGGATGCTCTGCAGAGTATGAATCCTTTTTTTTTTTTTGAGGCCATTAAATGAACTATGTTAAGAGTGGATTATTGCCTTTGAGGGTTAGATGTTGACATATTTTGAAATATGTTTCTATTTTGGGGAAAATGTACAAACTCAATTCAAACTGCAAAGCAATGTAATATTATACTTGTCTGTTCTGGGAAATTGAATTCTAGATATCCCCCACCCCATTCAGCTACTGCAAACTAGTTACTCAGATTCTACTAATTTTAAAATGAAAAAGGTAGAACTGAAACATGTTTAATTATTCTGATACACAATTCTTATAACTCTCACTTTGAATTTTTAAAAAATTGATTCACAAAAACAAATGAGCTTCTCAATCTAGAACAATATTTTGGAAGGATTAATGATAGGGTGGAATAATTCATTTATTTACTTTACTCTTATTTATTTCATTTATTATTTTGCTTTTCTCCTGAAATGAGGCAATATAGTAGGGGTCCTCAAACTTTTTAAGCAGAGGGCCGATTCATGGTCCCTCAGACTGTTGGCTGAGAGGACACACATACAGTGTATATTACATAATCAGCCAGCTGCATATCCGACTCTACAGCTTGACCAGACAAATACTATCTCATCAGTAAAGGAAGGAAGGAAGTTTTTGCTCTTTGTTTAGTGAAAAATCAGTGAAATGTGTGTGTGTGTGTGTGTGTGTGTGTGTGAGAGAGAGAGAGAGAGAGAGAGAGAGAGAGGGAGGGAGGGAGGGAGGGAGGGAGGGAGGGCACTTCTGTTCTGTGTATATTAGAGGTGTGTGCAGTACACTACTCCCATGAGTGAATGTGGGGCATTGTGGGCATGAGGGAGGAGGAGGAGAAAGAGAAGAGCTCACACATTAAATTTCAGCTCCACATGAAAGCAGACCTTCATGTCAAGCTGAATTTTGGTGGGGAGGGGGTTTCCTGTTTTGTGCTTCCGAATAAATGGAAGACATGAAAGACACAGAAAAAATGTTAAGAATGAATTTCATGCACATGGCCAGTGGGAGTAAAGAGGGAATCTTTTTGAGGAAATTTCCCCTTCATGTGTGGTGATTTTAACCCTTCTAGGCCTAAAACTGAGGGGAAGGGGAGCCTGGGAAAGCCTGCCAAAAGTGGCCAATGGGTCAAAAAAAAATTCAGATGTGGTACAAAAACACCCATTCGGAAAGGTGCCCATTTTTGGGAGGTGCATGAAAACGGGGCTTACGAATGAAACAAACAGAAATGGATAGCAATTCTATTCAAATGCATAAACCTGGTGTGTATGTGTTTGTACAAATAATGCATTATATGGGAGACAGACAATACATAATCACCTCGGTGTCAGTCTCTATTCCCTGCATTTAAAATATGTAAATGTTTCCAACAAGACAAATGTAATAATAATAAACTCAATGTTTGACATAATTATTTAATAACTTTTGTAATTCTTGGTTGTATAATCCCCTGAACAAGGACAATAATAGTACCTCACCTTAAAAACTGTGTCCATTTTTAGACATGGCATTTGAAGATAGATATCAACAAGCTGGAATGTGATCCCTAAGAGGAACATTTTAAGAAAAGGGTTTGGAGCATGGTATGTTTAGCTGAATGAAGAGTTTAAGAGGATTTGAAAACAAGCAATTTAGGGTCCTAGGTACTCTGTTTCACTTGGAGAGGATGAGATTCTCACATCTACTTTTTGATCTCTGTATTGCATAGCATAATAAAAAAAACTACTGTTGCTAGTGCTATTGTGGTGCAAAGTATGCATTTGCTGGTTGATGTTGTTTGTGAATTTCAGCATCTCATAAGTATACCTGCAATAGACAGAGTAGTAAAATAGCTATAAAAAGAAAAACAAATAAGCCTTTAAAAATGTATAGGGGGACATCACTTATACGATAATGAACAACAAAAAAGATGTTCCCATGGTGACTCATTGCTTGAAACAACATCATTTTGTTACAGACCTCTGATTTTGGCCAATAGGAAGATGAGGTTCTGTCAAAGACCTGACCACAGAATTTCTGTTAATAAAGCCACTCACCATCTCAGTCAAAGTCATATACAGCCATCAGTCCAATAAGAGCAAAGCATACAAATAGTCCAGAGTTCTTTCCAAGAGTCAAAACCAAGCAATCTCAGCAACTCAACTCAAGCCAAAGTCCAAAGAGTTCACCAACAGACATTCAGACTACAACATTGCTCCCAGCAATAACCAGGTCCAGCCTCCAGCTATTTATGCCACTTTCACAAGTGCTCTCACCTGTTGGTCCTCCTCTGAACCAACCAATTAGATCTCCTCAGTTGGATGGTGTCAGTCCTTATTTGCAGCCTAGCTGCAATGTTTAACTCCTAGTTTACTTCTTCAAACTCCTGATTCTGCACTAACTCTGCATTCCTATTTCTCTGAGACTCCCAGTCTTGCTTTGCAGGGGTAGATTCCTCAGTGTCAGGCTGCTGCTCTCTGCTTGCCCCTGACTCAGATACTGGGCAAAGAAGCCCTTCAACTTCATCCTCATTACAAGGCCTGACTGGTTATTCTGAAAAACAATTTGCCCTTATTCATCATTAAGTCAACTTTGACTTATGGTGACCTGATGAATGAGTCCTCCAAGAATCCCAGTTTTCATCTGCCCTGTTCAGATCTTGCAAACTCATGGCTTCCTTGACTGAATTGATCCATTCATAGTACGGTCTCCCTCTTCTAACTGCCTTTCACTTCCCCAAGAATTATTGTCTTTTCCCAGGCAAAGGAAATAGAGGATATCAGGCACAAGTTAAATAGAGGTGAGGATAATCATGGGGGGGGGAGAAATGATAGAAGGGGGAGAGAACCTGCAGTCTAGGTGGATGTGAGGGACCTGAGGTACAGCCAACCAAGGTGTTTAACAGACCTGGGCACCTTCCAACACTATTTGGTGTATTCAGAGGCGGTTCAACCACCAGGCCAACTAGGCAGTTGCCTGTGGCGCCATCTTGTTGGGGGCGCCATCGAGGCAACTCCTGTCTCCTGCGGCCTGCCTCCGCAAGGTATTGAACTGCTTTTTCTGTTGATTTGTTGTAAAACTTGATGTTTTAGTGCTTAATTTGTAAAATCTTAATGTAATTTGATGTTTAATAGGCTTTTCCTTAATCCCTCCTTATTATCAAACATTTTTGCTTATCCAACACTTTTATTTTTCAGTGATTGGTTGGGGGGGGGCGCCAAAATTCTGTTCGCCTACACTTGAAAAATACCTAGGGCTGGCTCTGGGTGTATTTGTTGTCTGTGAAACCATCAGGCCCCAGGGCCCCTCGACCTTTATTACACTATATATCATATGGTTGGTTTATGAAATGATTTATGAAATGGTTTATGGGATGGTTTATGACATGATTTACAAACTGGCTTATGATATGATTTTTCTAGTATTAAAATTGTGACATTTATTCAGTCCACAATCATGGTGTCTGGCCATCATGTCTTCTCACAAGATGCCTTTCCCTTTAGCCTATGTTCATGTGCCTTTGAATATTATCTGTGTTTGTTCTACGTTCTGCTCACAAAATGTTGTAAGAACTTCACCTTTTGTTCATATTTTATTTATCCAGCTTTAGGAATCCTGTTTCAGAAATATCTGAAGTTTGAATATAAGTCAGCATGTAGAGCCTATTGCTATAACCATATGATATTATTGTCATTTTATCATTTTATGCAACTTCCTGGGGAAAAAATCCTAAAAGCATACGTAGATCAAAATGAATTGGCCTTTTGTCCTAATAAACTGTATTTTAACTATCTTGTAGCATGTCTTTTGTTTCTGTGGGCTCTATTGAATGCTTCCCAGCTTTTATTTCTCTTAGTTGGCATAAAGAAAGTTCTGACCTTTAGCTCAGGATGTGGTTTCTCATTAAATAACGTTGGCTAGGGCTGCATCAGAAAACAGCAAAGCAGCTCACCTGCAAATGGAAAGCTGGGTCCATTTGTAGAGAGCAAGAGGGGTTTGTTCCACATGACTAGGGCAGCAATTTAGTTTGAGTGAAGGAAATTTTGCATTTAATAAAGTGTTTGTAAGATCAATAGTGTAGTCTGGCACAAAATCATACGCCTGAGTGTAGTTTGACATGCAGTACCTGAGAAACACTGGCATGGTTAGAATATATTTCTTTTCTTGTATAAAACTGATAATTGGGTTTTAGAACAACAGGGTTCATGTTGCATGTTCAAAATATTTTAATAAACTGAACAATAGTGCTTGGTAGGTAGGTCCCATTGATGAAATAATATATAAGAAATATCATTACCAATATTTTCAGCTTGGTACAATGTATCTTGAAATATTAGGACTCATCAGTGTGTTAAGATGGAGATCTAGTAGAATGTAAATTGGAATAAATACCTATAAATATATACCTACATCTGAAATGCTGTTTTTTAGAGTCTTCCCAATTGGTTTTAGCACCATCACAATTGGTGGCAGTGTCAGGATTGAGTCTTCGTAATTAGATTAAACCATCCCAATTGAAGAAACGTCTGCGCAATTGGTGGCAGCGGTGGGATCAAAAAAAGGATTCCTCCCTGCCTCAGTTCATTACAAATTGGTGGCAGCGGTGGGATCAAAAAAAGGATTCATCCCTGCCTCAGTTCATTACAAGGGGAAATTCAACCTGCATATATAGGTTGCTCTCTTTTGAGATGCCCATATTTAATAGATCCAAATAAGAGCTCTCCCACTCATTTAGTTTTCTGTCAAAACAAGATGCAACTAGCTGTCTTTAGACCCAGCTTTAGATGTGTGTGCTTTTATTAATTCATTCTCATTTCATATTTACATTACATAAAAGGTCCAGCATGATCTGGCAGTTTACAGAATTATGTCACATTGAGAGGTGTCACTTTTTTCCTGATAGGAATCAAAATACCTTGAAACTTTGCATATTTCTGATGACCTTTGAATTATCCTCATAAAAACATTAACCTAAAGTGAAATTTTGATGGCACACTTGGCTACTTTTGCATTTTATTTTTATTTCATTTTAAATGTGCGATCATTCACCTATTGAATTTCTGCCAGTTAGACAACAGTTGCCTCACATGAGCCAAGGCCTCAAGGAGATATCAAAATACCTTTCATATGCCTCATCACACTAGAGCATGGATCCATTTTAAATCCGGTTGCTGCCTCCTGCAGAATTCTGGAGTTTGAAGTTCAGTGAGGCCAAGGACCTCTCTGGCTGAGCATTTTAAAGGCTCCTCCCTAGACTACAAACCTCAGAATTCTGCAGGAGGCAGCAACCAGATTTAAAGTGGATCTATGCTCTAGTGTGATGAGAGTGTGATGAGCTGTCTGTGCTTGATGGAGCACTGGATTAGCTGAATTTGAGAAGCCCTCCTATGCAAAAAAAAAAAAAAAAAAAAAGCCATTCTGAATCAGTTCAGGGTTATCCCACCATCTGCTTCAAACAATGATGAGTCACATAATCCCTGTGAGCATACCCACAATCCAACAACTATTCCTCATGTTATTTTTCCTGTAGGGATTATTTCTCAGAAGCCATGTAACCATGGAAGTTCTGTTTTGCATTGCGAAGTTAATACATAATGTGGGTGGTGGTGAAAATAAAACATAGCCCATGTTTTTATATGTTTAAGGCACTTATATCACTGCCTAAACTTGGCAACAGTTATAACTGATCTTCGAAGGGAGTGAATGTGGCCGTGCACAGCTTGGTCTCTTCCAGGTGTTTTCTATGTCATTTGTTGTTATTCTGAACTTGAAATGTTAGTTTCCTTGGGGGGGGAAATCAATCACTAAAATTGTGCCCACATGTAAACAATTTGCTTTGTAGAAATAAAGAGGAAATGTTTGTCACATTTCCCCATCTAATCTGGAGCAATTCCCCAACACACTCTCAAGAAACAGATTTGTGCCCCCTCCCACCTAGTATAGATTTTTTTAAAAACAAAACAAAAGAGAGGAAACATGCTGAAGTGCAAATTTTCAAGGATACCATACTGGCCATTTATGATGTCCTTAGGCCAGGTTCAATAAACATTCCATGTGCTCCCTTCTGTCTTGGACAGCTGTCTTGAATTGATTGTGTGTGTTTCTGCAGTTTCGCCTCAGCATTTGTGAAAGAAAGCTGGTTGGAATTATATTGATTGATTTTCCCACTATGCAATTTTTATAGGGCAGTTTGACCAGTCTGACTCAATACATATTATAGGCAGTTTTCTCCCCAAATGTACATGCAAAGCTAAAGTATCAGAAGACCATATCAAGCAATATCACTGACCACTCTTTAGGACATACATTTTAATTGTATGATGTATTTAATTCATATGGCGAAGAAAAGCAATACTGTCATGTCTTGCCCATTTGATTCATATTAGTCAAGCAAGCAAATCATGTAATTAACTTGTAAAACATTACAGTTTTAACATTTATTACCATTACAGTACACAATGGTAAATGGTAATTTGAACTAATTCACATGAAATTTCTTTGTAGCAGTAAAGCAAATCCACATGATGCTTCTAGAGACAGAGGAAGAACCGTTTCTTACTATTCACCATTAGACTTTCAAGGGCTTGTAGTTTTGGATGTAGTGGAAGCTAGCCTGATTCACTAAAAAGACTTGAAAAGACTATAGTTTCTGATCATTTAACTTTTGCTGTACTATTCAGAGCAGTAGTAAGTCAACTCAGAGAGTCGCTTCCAGACAGCTCCAAAATCCGTATTTTGAATGGGGGTAAAAAATCCCAAGATCTGACTGCAGGTCCTACAGTTACTTCCAGAATGGGGTCCCCCTCCATCCTCACTGTCACGTATTTCTTCAACCTGAAGCAGAGTTTATTAGCTCAAACCTCCAAGCAATATTAAAGTACTGTCTATATTATGAGCAATACTTGCAATAAACAACAGGCGCAGGAGATTTTTTCCACAGGAAGGCTTTATCTTTTATTGCAGCTATTTACAGTATTCACAGCTGTCTCCAGAATCCTCCAATTCACCATACATCATCACATCACACAACACCAAATTATTCTGTTGGTGTTCTTATATAAATTAGCATGACATAATGTTGATGCTTTCATTATCTTATACACCTGATATCAACCTAACTTCAGGGTTTCATTATCCTCATGCTTAATCATTGTAACTGTGACTCAGCACTTACAATACAGGGTGTTTGAAAAAGAACTCCCTAGTTTTAATGTATTTATACTTAAAACTAGGGAGGTCTTTTTCAAACTCCCTGTACTTAAAGTAACCCAACATTTTATCTTCAAAATAGATTAGTATATTTTAAAACTCCAACTGTTGTGAATGAGTCTTCTGAGGCTGTTAGTACTAATGGTGGGATCAGGAGGGGAAGAAAGACACCTCGTGAGGAAGGCTCATTGGAAGATTTACACAGGAAAAGGATCAGGGAAATACTTGAGGAATCCTCAGATGAGGATTCATTCGGGGATCTGGAAGGGGATCCTGAGGTGGGAATGACTGTTGAAGACCCGATGGTGGTGGAAGAGGTTGGCATGGACTGGACACGGGCTCTGGAGGATCTTGGGGAGGAAACTGGGTCCATGGATGCTGAGGACGCAGGAGAAGCTTGGGCTCCTTCAGAAGCAGACCCCACATGGTCTGCCTGGAGGAATGAGGGTAATTCCACAGGTGTGGACAGGGTTGGGTGAGGGCAGGGTGATTCTGGCTCTGATGAGGAACTTGGGACGCCTGATCCTAGGGCGTTGGCTATTTGGAGCTCGGATTCTGATGAGGAGTTTGGGACACCTGATCCTAAGGCGTTGGTTGTTTGGACACCCAAGGAAACCTAAATAAATTAGGGGCTTTTGGCCATTGTTCTTTGCGTGTGACTTCTTGTACGTGACTCCGAATATTGGCTTGGGACTTTGCAACTGATGTAAGTTAATCCGGGTTATTCTACGACGGAGGGCTGGAACTGTGTGTGTTTTCTCTTGGACTGCATTGTTAGTACTATTTTGCATTAGCTGCTGCTCGCCTCCGTCGTTTTGGCTCTTTGTGCTATCCTGCACCATGGACTTTGCTGTGGCGACTTCACCCTTTGGACCTTGGACCGGAATTCTACTTGGCATATCTCTTCGCTCTTAAACTCGGCTTGGCATCATTTCCATGTTCGTGGCTGACTTCCGTTGCTGACCGCTGGCTTCACCTTCGACTCTGACGCTGTTCTCCAATCCTGACTCCGGACCGGTTTGACTTTGCTACGACATTTCGTTCCCTTGACATCTGGCTTGGCTTTTGACTCCGCAGCAGCTTGTCGCTATTGCCTCAGTGTTTTCCAGCTTTGTTTGCCTGCGCCGCTTTTGGCGAAGAACTTTAGCCCGGTTTGGGCTTTTTTTTTAGTTTTGGGCTTTTGCCATACTATTGGGTTTTGGGGAGGTTTTGAGCCTTTGGGATTTCTTGCCCTTGTTTGTTTTGCCATTTTGACTCTGCCTTGCAATTTTGAGCTGTTTTCAAGCACTTTAGTTTTAATCTGGATTATATCTTTGGATAATCCGGATTATATTCCGGTTGCGTTTTTGAGGTTTCTTTGCTCTGAACTGTTTAATCACACTGAAGTTAACGTGTTGTGAGCTCTCAGGACTTTGTGCTGAGCCTTTTTGAGTTATTTTTTAATAAATTATATCTAACTGGCTGGTGTCTGACCTTTGACACCAACAGGGCGGATGAGGAACATCCAGTGGAAGGGATTTCTTTTTAAAAAAATTACTTTGTTATGCGCTGGACTGTATATGCACACATATGAATACCTTTATATAAATATAAGCAGATTCATATGTGCATGTATGAGGTCCAATGCATAACAGAGTAAATTTTAAAAACTTCTGCTGGATCTCTTTCCTCCTATTGCTAATTCAAGCTCTGTTTAATATTATAAAGTTTAAAATAAAGAATTTCAAAGACTTCAAATTGCTCTCCATTTGTGCTTCCTTTAAACCATCAGTGTGTTCATTTGACAGCCCGATCAGCTGTTTCAGGCTTCTAAAAAGCTCATGTGCACTAGAGCAGTCTCCACGGGGGAAGAAAATCACATATCTTTCATTAGTCCAAGGATATACAGTGATCTGAATATGCACATTTTTCAGCCAAAATCGGAATCTAAGTGGACCTTTTAAACACATGTTTTCATACATTGCAATGAATCAGCACGGATTTACCTCTAGCATCATTTAGCTACCCCCTGCTTTTAACCTGGTAACTTCCGCATTTTAGGTACTGTGTAGAAAGGCTCTGAATATTTGAGATGCTCTTTGGGCTCCAGTATGGTGTTCTACCATCCTGGAGTCCAAAGGTATACTATTTAGCCACTCAGTGTCAAAGACAGAACGCCACCAAATAGAGTACAACACAGTTTATTGAAGTTACAGAACTAAAAAATGCCCGTAGAAAGCAAAGGACTAGGCAAACACTTGTCTTCAGTGTGAAAAGTAACAAAAACAGCTCCGTTTAAATTAAAACGGTTCGAAAGAATAAACCGGATTAAACAGGAGTTTAATCTGGATTAAATCAAAAGTGCTTACTTCAGCCTGGCAATTTAAACAAACAAAAGTTGGTAAACAGAGATCAAAATGAACACAAGAAACTGGCAGCAGATTCCTCTCTGCTACTCAAAAGCTACAGATGAGTAACTCAGGCTTCTAAAGTTCCACAAGTTCCACCGATAGCCACAGAAGGGATAGTCCAAGGTCGTAGTCAGTCAGTCAGTCCAGCGTCAATCCAGAGTAGGTAATTAATGTCCGTCAAAAAGACGACGGAGGTCCAAGCTATCAAGATTAAACACAAGTTGCACAGAAAAACCCCACACAGTTCCTCCCGCCGTCTATGCCCAGTGTCCTTGGTAACTTACATATCCAGCAACGAATCACACCCGTCTTCAGGAAGTTCCCCAACAAGAGCCCAAGCGTTCGTCCAGATTACCTTGCCCAACGCAATTAGCCATTGATCCTAAACCCCATTTTATCCCAGTTCATAACTCCTCATCGCTGTCAGCTGCTATCCTAATTCCAGGTGCCTCATCATCATCATCCTCATCAGAGCTAAAACACCTTTGACTACGCCCCACAGCATCCCCAGCTGTGGATCCCGCTCCATCCCTCCAGCCCGTCCATGGGTCTGATCCTGCAACCCGCCAATCGCCTCCCATGCTATCATTGCCGGTGACACCCAAATCCTCCCTCACACGAGTCCACTCCATGTCATCCTCCTCTGAGCTAACCATCTCTTCCTCCATTCCCTCGGTAAAACCCTCAAATGAGTCTTCATCTGTTGGTTCTGCAAATAAGTCCCGGAGCCGTTTCCGTTTCCTTTCACGCTCCTCAAAAGAGTCTGACTCTCGAGGAGTCTTACGACCCCGTCTCCTAGTACCGGAGCCAGAAGGCTCAACCATAACACTCAGTGTTGGTGCCTTACCAAACTACAGCTTCCATGATTCCATAACATTAAGCCATGGCAATTAAAGTTGTGTCCAACTGCATTCTACACAGTAACATTGATGTCCTTCTCCCCCAACCCACCCCCAGTGCCTAATATGTTGTATTTCATGGAGTATTTTAATTCAGAAACTACTGAATGGGGTTCAGTGTTAAAGTTTCCATATCCTCCAATAATCCCAATTTTGCATGGATAGTCCTGATTAGAATCCTCTTTTCAGCTTCTCTCTTCTCCCCCCACTTTCCTTCTTTGTTATTGGCTTACTTCAGTTGGAAGAAACGGAGTTCAAAGGGCAAATGTAGTTTGCACTTAGTAAAGTAGGTGTAGAAGAGAGAGAGAAATCTTGCTCATCTCAGCAAATTCAGCCAGAAGCAATCTGTTACAGCCCCCATGTCTTCTTCTTCATTAAGAACGTTTGCCAATGTTTGCTATACTCTGCTGTTTCTTGGTTACATGCATCACAATTTTTGTCTGCAAAATGTTGAAGGCTATGAGATTCTGAACCTTTATTCTTAATGGGCTCTTCTTTATGCAAGGTGGTGGTGGGGGGACAGTACCAGAGCATGAGTACTGAACCAAGTAGACATACTTTTAAAACAGTATCCCTGAAGGAGAAACTGTTAAAGGTGTTTAATACAAAGCACCCTCAATCTATCTGCAAAGATTAATTTCTTCTTTAAGGTTATCATAACACACAAAATTCCTTACAGAGGTGTGACATCTTGCTACAAAGAAAAAAACATATTGGTTTCTCAGTGCATGGAAATGCAAGGACTAGTGATCTGGGTTTCTGAATCATGCTTTGAAATTAGGACCTGGATCAAATTGAGTCACAACCAGTCTAAACGAAAATAAGACCTGATTACAATGTGGGTTCCAGGTGAATAAAGGTTTCTATAGCCCAAGGTTTGGTGCTCACTGCTGAGGAATGAGATTAAAAAAATTAGGGAAAAGTAATGCAGAAGCATTGTGGATGTCACATAGCAACTAAATGTGTTAGGAATTATTTTGTTAAAGGAATGTGTTTTCAGGAAAGGTGAAAAAAGAATGAGAGAAGCAGCCTGCTGAAGAAAAGATGACGGCAAAGCTGTTCAGGTTCAAGGAGTTTCCCTACTGATTTATCAAACAGAACTGACATTTGGGTTCCTAACAAACAGAAACTTTTCTAAATTGGTCCCCATAGGAAGCACTCTTACAGACAATGGCCAGAACATAGAATAATTGGTAGGAGAGATTCCATTACAAAGAAAGCTTCAGAGCTCTGTCTGCAAATCACTTGAAACAGCATAATCCCAGTAAAATAAACGGTCAATTTTAACAAGGAGACCACAAAGAACAATTTTTAAAAACCATTATGACCAGGACCTTGTTGGTAGTGATATCTTTTTTCCAATATGTTCCCTTTATGAAATCTAAAGTGTGAGCTTCTTTGACTATTCAAGAAACAATGTAACTCTTCGTTACAGCAACAGTTCTCTGGATAAAATACTGTAGCTTATGCACTTTACTGTATCATGTAATGTGCAGGTGTATATATTTGGATATAAATTATCTGAATTAGTGCTGAGATTCCTTTGATTTCATGGCTGTGCAGCACAGCTTTAGAAGCTAGACTCATGCTTGTAGCAAACTGTTGATATTAGATGACCAACCATGGAATAATGAGACTAGTCACAGTTGGGTTGAACAAGAACCAGTTTATAAATATGAGCAAAACCTTTGGTCTGCCTCAAGAGTAGTCTCATTCCTCCCCTCCCAAGTCCTAGGAGCTGTTGAGGCCAATTTAGACCTGAACCCCTAACAAAAAGTGAGCACCAAATTCTTAATCTTTCTCCCAACTATTTGGCAGAAACAAAGGGCCAGCATCTGCTTAGTTTCTTTCCTACACAATGCCAGCCAATAAGACACTTAATCCCTATTTCAAATCTCCCAACAAGATCAAATTGCCTTCAACTGAGAAATTAATTGCCATCAACCCTGTAGAGCTCTTAGAAGTGAAAAATAATGGGCCCATCTACACTATCCTAAAACCCGGGAATAACTAGTTTATTCTAATCCAGTTCCTCCTTGGTTGCTGTCCCCACCACGATGCACACCCCAGGCTTTCCGGGGGGGCATCCAGCTATCCCCCAGCCACCCCTTTTCCCCTCAAAAACTTACCTAAGAGGCCTGCCAGCAGTTCAGGCCCCTCCAGAGAGTACTCCTGCTCCTTCAGACTCCACGAACCCAAAGAACTGGGAATGGTTATGGGAATTGGCCCCCAGAACTGCAGAAGTCAATCTCCACAGGGTCCTCACCTAGAAAGATCCAGACCTTAGCTCAAGGTCCAGATCTTGCTATGTGTATTATTAATGTCGAGCAAACCAGGAAATCCCAGGACCTCATCATACTGGTGCCCCCCCTTCTATTTTGTTCCGTTTTTCTGACAATCACAGGCAAAATGGAGGGGGTGTGGGGTGCCTTGCAACGACCTGCCCTCCCTCCTTCCGCAATCACATGGGGCATCAGAGCAAGTGCGGCAATACACGTTGTGTTGCCACGTTGCCATTTCCCCTATCAAACCGGGGAAAGGCCAAAAACCCGGGTAGTTCCATCAGAGCTACCCAAAAGACGCATGACTAACTGTGGTTGACAAGGAAGCTCTTTGCAACATTTCCTCACCACTTCAGCCATCAATGGGGTGGGGCCATGGTCTGTGTCATGTGATGGTGTTCAGCAAGATCTCTGGCTGAAGAGGAGTTACTAAAGAAACTGTAGAGGACACACATCTTGAAAGTAGATCTCTAGCATCTGATGCATTGAATAGACTGATGACATAAGTTATTGCAAATGCTATCTGTTTCATTTCCCATGTTTTGAATAAAAGGTCTGTTGAAATATGTTGAACTGCTCTATTTTTTCGTGATATAGGAACCTAAATCTATTTTTCTTGTTATTTGTAATACTGGCACTGAATCTTCTGTTAAAATACCCTGCAATCATTCTCCTTTGTTAACACGAGAAGCATTTGTGGATCAAAAAGAATTCAGCTAGCAGGCATTATTCCTCAACATATGAAAGATTTATACAGACGCAAAATGAGACTAAGCATGTAGGCACTCAACCCATTCTAGTCATGTTACTCTGTCCTATGTATAATCTTGTGCAGTCCTGGCATGCCATGAGAGATGTATGCATACACATAATATCTGCAATCCAAATTGTATCACAACTGCTCAAAAGTAATTCCCATTGAGTTTGATAGGACTTATTCTCAAATAAGTATGCCCAATATTACAGGCTGAAAAGTAAATATCAATGATGTATATGTGCCAATTGAAATTCTGGCAAATGCTGCTTTGTGAGGATATTTGCCTGTTAAAACTAGACACAGAAACTTTATTTTTGTCAGTGCAATTGTGGGACAAATCAATTCTGGAATGAATACAAAGTGATGGGACAATATATCTCTGATGATATCTCTAACCTAATTTGGTGAAGTGATTCTGGATTAAGGAAATTTTCAACTGTTTCCCATTCTTTCATTCCAGTTTCTCCAAAGATAAGTCATATCTCAAACGACATTGTGGTGAATGAAGGAAGCAACGTCACACTGGCTTGCTTGGCTACAGGAAAACCAGACCCTTCCATCTCATGGAGGCATATCTCTCCATCAGGTATGTACTAACCCTAATCTGATTCATAACCTTTTCTTCCTTAAGACATACACAATTTTATATGAAAGGATAGCAAAATTCCAGATTCCAATGTGATATTGCTAGGTATAAATCTGAATTTCTTTTTACATCAGTCTAATTGAAACATTTAATAACTTGAAATAATGACTAAGTCCATTAGTCTGCCATATCACTTAATGATTTTTATTTTAGGATTACTATTTTGTTTCAAGTATTAGATTTCAGGTCTGAACATTTTTTTCTGTCACAATTCATGTTTTGTCTGTAGAAAGCTGAAGTCAGCAAATGGCAGAGTAAAGATTAGGCCCGTTTCCAAATATTTGTACCCCAAACAAGGGAAATGAATTGCCTCTACCCAGCCCATCTCTGTACAAATGCCTTTTTTCTCCAAAACATTGAAAGCTATATGGATGTCGGTGGTGGAGCTGCAACCTAGGTTGCCTGAAAGTAATGCTAATCAGCACTTTGCTTTACAGAGAAGGGCTTGAAAGAATTACTAATAGTGACCTTTAAAGGAGCAACAATTAAACCTTTTTAAGTGACCACCAAGGGAGTAGAAAAATCAGTTACATCATAAAGGTGGTCTTTAACTAAATGTCAAACAAAATTGTGTTGGAAACCATGGGGAGTCTTTCAAAGTGGGAGCCTAGGACTTGAGTCCACCTTATGGCAACAGAGGACCTTAAGTATCATTGTTAAAATGACATTAGCAGAACCATACCACTACTTCGCAGTGCAACTTCAACACACAGAGGAATATGGGATTTTTCTTCCTCACTGAACTTCTGGAAAAAAACCAAGGCTTTTGTAGATATAAGTCCATTAAGACTGCAATTGCATTCTAACCACACTTTAGGCATAAATGCCTGGGTATTATCAGTGGAAATGAATACAAGTTAAAACACTTATTAGTGTCGAAAGGAGCTGAACCAATAAAGGTGAAGCATTGATTCCAATAGTAAGGGAAAGCAAACAGTTATCTGAAATTTATAACTGTTGGGAATGAGTTTGAAAATAATTTCATACAACTTCTCATGTATATTGAAAGAGGACAACAAGTAAGAGGTATTTATTCAGCTTCTAAGTTCAAGGTATTTTGTTGAATCTAAAAGTACATCTACACTGTGGAATTAAGGCAGTCTGAAAACACTTTTAATGCCATGGTTCAGTTATAAGGAATCTTGGGAGCTCTAGGTTTACACGGGTTTTTGTTTTGTTTTTTGTTTTGTTTTTTGCCTTGTCTGCTGAAGTGTTCCAGTGCCTCGTCAAAGTACAAGCTCCAGCATTCCATAGCATTGGGCCATGGCAATTAAGGTGATGTCAAACTGTATTAATCTACAGTCCAGATGCACACTGAGTATTCAAACATCAGCCATAAGTAGTGCAAACCCCCCCCCCCCCCCAAGAATACACACTCCATAGAACTAAAACATGGCATTTGTGGTCAGTTCCCTGTGCCAGAGCAGCACTCTCTATTGGATTTTTGCTGTAATCTGTGAGCCAAGGTGCACCTTACATTAAATGCTTAACAAGTACCTGTTCCTCTACATTTTTACATATAATGACTATAGGGGATTCTAATACATTATATTACATTGCATTACATTACCAGTGTGGTAGGTGTTTACTTTTCCCCCAGTCACATTTTGTCTAATCTTTAGCCCCTACTGTTTGATGAGGAAAGCATATCTATTGGCATAAGGTTTGCCCGGCTAACCCTATGATAGGGTTGCCATTAGTTAGAAATGACTTGAAAGTACATAACAGCAAGAATAGATTGTCTCATTGCTGTAGACATGTGGATCCATAGAACTCTTCATCTACATTTTTATGTTAGCTGGAATAAATGACAACTGGAAATAGAATTATCCATTTGCATGTCCTTCAATAATCAGCTTCTGTGGACCTCAATAAATATAGACTTATTTCACCATGAAATGCTGGTAGATCTCAGTTAGATTGCCATGGAGTATCAACCAGCTATGCTCATTATGTTGATTTCAAGCTTAAGCAAAAATGTGAAAAAGTACTGAGCCCCCTATTACAGAAGTAGGGAAATTATTATATGGAAGTGTACTGTTTAATAGAAATGGTAGATGCAATATATTCCATGCTGTATTTCATAGTATTTGTATAGCTTTAGTTTCCTTGAGTATTGGTGTAAAAATGCCATATCCATAGGGTCCACATATTCAACCCACCATGGTTTAAAAATAGGAGGAGGGATCCAAAAAGCAAACTTTGATTTTATTGTGTGCTGAGCATACAATATTTGCATACTCTACTGTAGCCCCTCACCATTTCATAGATCTTCAGGTTCTCCCCAGCACTAATTTGAGGTGATTTTATATTTTATTTTATATTAGGGACACCATTTTACTACACCATTGTATATAGTGGGAATTGAGCTTTCATGGATTTTGTCATTGACGGGGTGAGGATGTGTGTCCTGCAATCAAATCTGAGTAGATATCAAGGGACCACTTCAAATGTTTAACGTAATCATCATAAAATGTAGTAGTAGCAGCAGCACTAGTAAGGATGGTAGTAAACCACTTTCAAGATACCTGTAACAGTATGCACACACATTTACACACACAGAAGAATATACACAATAGGACTCCTTGATAGTCTGATTTGGTTATATTGCTGGTTGACCTGCTGGCATGGAGGAAACTAGACTCATACCAAGTAATTTACAAAGAGATTGTTTATATGGATCATAAAACATTCCATGGGGAAGAAAAACATTGGTAAAGAAACTAGGCAAGAGCACAACACTCTTATCTGATTCACTTCTTATGGCAGGTAATAACATTAGTACACTTTACTGATAAATGTGCAGGATTTTTGTTTTTTGTTTTTTGGTTATGCAGCAGATATTTGCGTTCACAGCATGACAAAGTAAGATTTACTAGTACTTTGTGTCTTTCTTCAGTTTTTACCTGTAATTCAATGCAGAATTCATATACAGTAGAGTCTCACTTATCCAACATAAACGGGCCGGCAGAATGTTGGATAAATGAATATGTTGGATAATAAGGAGGCATTAAGGAAAAGCCTATTAAACATCAAATTAGGTTATGATTTTACAAATTAAGCACCAAAACATCATGTTATACAACAAATTTGACAGAAAAAGTAGTTCAATACGCAGTAATGCTATGTAGTAATTACTGTATTTACGAATTTAGCACCAAAATATCATGATGTATTGAAAACATTGACTACAAAAATGTGTTGGATAATCCAGAATGTTGGATAAGCAAGTGTTGGATAAGTGAGACTCTACTGTAATTATAAATAAGGTTGCTTTGTAATAGGACTCATGCTTTGCATTCACAAGATTTTGGGCTTAGATTTCTGCAAGCCCCTTTGCAGGACATCAGTGACTTCATCACAAACAATTTCCACCCTACCCCATGCCATTTCAAATCACTTCTAAAACAGTTCCCTGTTTCACAGAGCCCATCAAATGACACAAACAAACTTCCACCTGCCGTCCGTGATGCCTCGTCAGGGAACTATTTTAGAAGTGTTTAGAAATTTAGGGGACGGGGAGAAATCATCTTCTGAGCTCATGATTCAAGTGGAAACAGGAGAAAGCAGGGGGATGGGATCTGTCAAATTTTCCTGTGTTGAATCACTTCAGTTAGATGAGGAAATGAGTATTCCTACGTGTGGTCTCCTACCAAGCACTAACATTTCTCTCCCAAAATCCTGCTTCATGAGCCTGTCATGGTAATTGTTTTAAATTAATTTAATCATTAGGAATACCTCAATTTCAAAAATGTCATCATTTTGCTTTTCCTTATTTTTTCTTCATAGTAATCTAGGCTTTTGAAACTGTACTATTCCTAGCTTTTTAACTTTGTCCCCCCCCCTTTTTTTTACCAACTACAGTAAGTTCTGGTGCTTCTGTGATTGAGAGTAAGGAGATTGGGAAGGAAAGTAGAGATACCCAGAGAATGGGTGTCTGCATTAAGAATGATGCCTTCTGTCTCCTCTATGGATGGTTGAGCTAGAGGCAGGAGGAAGTGATACCACACAAAGAAGATGATTCTACATGCAAACAATATAATTTTCCCCACATTCCCCCTTTTTCCAGTTCCATTTGATGAAGTCCCAGGATGAATTCCTTGAAATCTGTGTTTCTTAAAATATGAAAAACAGGACAGGTTTTACAAAAGGTGTAGCTAGAATAATGCACCATTTGTGAGGGTCTCTATTAGCTTTCTTTCTACCCACCGTTAGAACCAACACAAAGTGTTTTTACTTTACACAATGATATCCATATCCTTCCACTTTAATAATCCTGATACCATCCTATGGGAACCTAGGAAAAAAGACTGGAACGGGTTGAAACTCCAGCTACATGCGGTTTTGTTGGGCAACATTACTATTTGCTACAGAAAAACCAGCAAAGGTTAAGAACAAAAATGTTCCATAACAGAAGTATTGCACAAAATCAGCAGTGATGCAAAATAAATAACCATGTGGTTTTGTTGAATAATATTTTTGTTGTGCAATATAGCAGGTTACTACATTTTTAAAAGATCTTGCACAAAACAAACATGTGATTACCTGTGAATGCAGGTTTCAGTCTAGGTTGTATAGTTCTCTAAAAGAGCTCTGGAAAACTACCATTTTCTGAGGAAGCAGCAGTTTTCTATCATTGCAGACAGGGGATGGTGGACAATTCCCAAGTTTCCTGAAGCTATGGGGTGAGTATTACATCATTCTTCTCTACATCTGTTGGAACTTTGAGATATTGAGATTTACCACCCCTATGGTAAGGTACTTACTTCAGGGGTATTCACCAGAATTCTTTGTTATAGGAGTCTTAAGTATCTCGCTTATAAATCCTCAGATTCAATGTGATGGAATCATGATGATTAAAGTGATATGTAGTAGCTACATTCTCACAATTTTTCTTTCTGTAATGCTTCACATTAATATTTTTGACACAATCATATGCATGTTTAGTCAGAAATAAATTCTACTGGGTTCAAGAAAGCTTTTGGTACATCTACACTATAGAATAAATGCAGCTTGTTTGGCACTCTTTTCACTGCCATGACTCAATACGACGAAATCCTGGGATTTGGTGAAGAACCGGCAATCTTAGGCAGATAAGACAAAAGACCTTTTAAAACTACAGCTCCCATGATTGCATAGCATTGAGCTGTACACAACATTTTTTCCACTTCCTGAAGGGGTTAAGCAAGTTTAGCCTTGCATTTAGAAAAATTGTGGATGCTCTAGAGTCTGGGAGTGGCAGTGCAGGGAAAAGGGGACAAATCATTCTCTTTTGCTGCCATTTCCACTCCCAGATCTCTCACCTTTTTCTTCCTGTTCTTGTGGGTGCCTATACTGGTGTCATTATGGGGTGCCCATGACACCCAGGAACTCTCATGGAGGTCTTTGCTCATCTGGGATTGGCAATGGCAACACAGGTGGTCCAATGAGGCTGATTAGGTTTTATCCCAGCTGGACTGTGTGGATGACCTGTCACCACAGTTCAGGATGGTGTATGTGGCTGTCTCTGGGACCAATCTGGAGCATTTCTGGCCCCAAATTAATTGGCCAGTGTACATGAGGCCCAAATAACACTATCATCAACAATCTTCCTCAGGCCTTTCAGACCCAGGTCTGTGGCTTCTCTGATTAAATTTAACCATCTACAATGTGACTTTCCTCATTTTCTACTGCCTTCCACCTTACCTAGCATTTTCATATTTTCTAGGGAGATATATCTTCTGATATGGATAAAGTACATCAGTCACAGTTTATTCATCTTGTAGTGTATCCATAGTGTAGAATTTATTTGACCTGATTTTTACTGCCAAGACTCAATGCTATGGAATCATGGGGGTTGTAGTTTTGCAAGGTCTTATGCCTTCTTTTGCCAAACTGTATCCTTCACCTTCTATGATTTCACAACATTGAGACATGACAGTTAAAGTGGTATCAAACTGCATTAATTCTATAGTGTAGATCAGTGGTTCTCAACCTTTGGGTCCCCATACGTTTTGGCCTCCAACTCCCAGAAATCCTAACAGCTGGAAGTTGTAGGCCAAAACACCTGGTGACCCATAGGTTGAGAACCACTGGTGTAGATGCTCCCTTAGTCCCATGTTCATGTACAGTTGTGAAGCTGAACAGAGAAGAAAGCTGATAGGAAGAAAATCAACTCACTTGAGATGTAGTGCTGGAGAAGAGTTCTGAGGATACTATGGCCTGCTAAAAAGACAAATGAAAGGGTCCTAGGGAAAATAAACCTGAGGCCTACAACAGTAAAGTACCAATTTAAGTGGAAACTGTGCTAGATTTAGAGATCAAAGATCAAAATCAATATGTAGCAGGATAAACAAAGGAGGGGCAGTGCAGAGAAAGCCAGGATGCTGTAGTGGTTTGAATGTTGAACTAATGTGAAGGTTCGATTCCTTACTCAGTCATGGAAACCCACTAGGTTACCTTGGGCAGGTCACATGTAACCTCAGAAAACCCTGTCCTAGGTTTTAGGGTTGCCATAAACTGGAAATGACTTAAAGGCACACAACAACAGTGGAGAACTTGTCAACAGAATGATTTGGCCTAAGACAATAAGAATGTTTGTCATAAAACAGTAACTTGCAACTTTTCTAAATCCAATATCCACTTATTCCAAACATCTGTTGACTTTCTAGCTACTACTCAAATTAACATGAAGCACTCTATAGGGTAGAATATTAATTGTTTTCAAAGTTGTTGAATGAGATGCAAAATTCCATAATTCTGAGTACAAATTATACGATGCAACTTAATTTGTGGAGAGGAAAAACTCTTGATAGACAACTTCTGCTTGGCAGAGATTGGTACTTTTTAATAGAGAAAAACTGATAGTCTAATATGAATGAAAATAAACTGTAAAGTTTTTTTTTAACTTAGTACATAAATTAGCATGCAGTTTTAATGGGGCATGTTTAACTTGCAGTCATTATGTAAATTCATTCATTATTATAAATATTCATTATCTAAAGCTATTATGTAAATCCACCAAATCTACACATTTAGTGTAACACTGGAAGGAACATGGAGCAGAAGCTTGTAATCTGAAAATCTTATATTGTTGAAATGTCATCTGAATAAATTGCAGGTATTAGTTATTTTGTTCTGACATTTAAGAGCAAAGTGCAACATCAATAGCCGAAGAATGAAACTGGAATCTTAAAGAATTTGGGGTTGTCTGAAATATAATACTGCCTTCCAACACTTGTATGCTCAGCATGCTTATTATAGTTTCCATTTTAACAAGCGGGAACTAGAAATGTTAGTCAGAGGATAAAAGGTTCAGTGTTCCCCAACCTTTCTCAAAGCTGCCAAGGAACAAAGCTCTGCCATTTCATTTCAGGACTTGCTTATGCATTACCTCTGTTACACAGCTATGTATTGAAAGGGCCTGCATGCGTGAAAGCTCAGCATTGTTAGTGCTATG
The DNA here is from genome assembly GCF_035594765.1 of Anolis carolinensis. NCBI lineage: Eukaryota > Metazoa > Chordata > Lepidosauria > Squamata > Anolidae > Anolis > Anolis carolinensis. The sequence continues at coordinate 165,871,399 of NC_085844.1, forward strand.
ATTTGTAAGGTCAGTGTTTTATTCTTCTGTTCCATACCTATGAGTTACCTTTTGGAGCTTGTAGAAATGTTCCAAATGTCCAGTTCTACTTATCATGATCATATTCTATTATTTGATACACAATGGTGGCAAAAATATTATTGCTAACATAAAGAGGTCATTTCAAGTCATCTTTTGGTTTCAGAAATAATTTGTGGAAGGTCCTGTGATGTTGAATCCATCACTAACCATTCTGGTGATTACAGAGCCTTTCCCTAATGCTGTTCTCCTCTTCTACTAGAAGGAAAGAATGAATCATTCTATATCCATGCTGTGTCCATTTCTCATAAGCTCGTTTTCCTCATGGTAATGTGCATCCATCCTGTGCATAATTTCCCCTAGCATACATCCTGTATACATGGCTTTCCCAAATATACACAATTTACATGCCATTTTTAAGGCAAAGAACTGTTTCATATTTTATATTGGCTGCAGTGTTAGTCCTTCATTGTCAGTAAATCAAACTCAACTAATGCATAAAAATGGTAGAACAGTTGGTTCAGGTATGTTTCTAGGTGAAAGTACATTTGAAGAGAGAAATCAGTGAAAGAAACAAGAAATACAAAGGACCTGTAAAGTGAGCTTGAGGGAAAGATGAGTCAAATAGTATTCAGGCACTAGCCCAGTAAAACCTTGCAACCCAAATTACACTTTTTCTGCTTTGAAAAACTTGATGCTTCATTTGTGTCCTTTGATTTAAGCTCATTTATACATAGCTAATGTGAAGAGGAGACTAAGGTAAATTTCAAAATGCACATCAAATAAGGTTTAATTTCAGAAATCAGTCCAAGTGCTTTCCAGCCAAGAAATATTGACCTGACTCCCTTCAAGGGGCTGGTCACAAAAGGGAAAGGGGCAATACACAATAAATAATTTTAAACACAGGATGTATTATTCATTAAAATATAGATAAGATTAATGTATTAATAATTTAACATGTTAATAAATATGTTTGACAATCCATGTAGACATTAAGTATCAATGACATTAATGACCTCATCAGACAGGCCAAATTTAGTGGCATATGGTGGTTCCACTTCAGTATTGCCACTGAGCCCACCAGCTCCTATCCCATGACGTACATCTACTTCCAGCAGAGCTCCGTAGCAAAACTGAAGAGGATCCAGCATATGGCAGCGACACGGCAACACAGGAGGCTTCCAGTGTTGCATTAGGATCAACGGGGAAAAGCTGGGCAGCGGACACTTCCCCCAGTAGGATAGGGTAAGGGGGAAGCCGGGCGATATGGGGCATAGGGCGACAGGTTCCCCATGCCCCCTGCCCGGCACTGATGGATTCGCCATGATTTGTGACGATTCCGGCAGCAAATGTGATGTGGTCCTAAGAGCAGAAAGAAATCTGCACAGTCTCCACCTCTGAAATATTGTCAACATTGTCCTTCCATTATTTGCTATCAGAAATGTTTGAGGGCTCATCTCTATTGCTTATTTTCAGTGTGTATTGTATGTCTGCTCACCCTTGCAATTTGGAAGGACATTGTTGTTGAAAGATGTCAGTTAGGAGAATGAGCCCATAATGGCTGATGCTAAAAATCATATACAGGAAAATATAAGTGTGTGGTCAAGCTAGAGTTAGGATGCTTGCTGCATATTTTAAAGAGATGAATGCCTGTAACAACTAGAAATAGTTTGTCATTTCCAAACAACAGATTAGGAGGTTTACTTGAGATCTTTCTACACTAAAAAGTGAACATCTCCATTATCTTTAATTAAATAAAATAATTTAAAAAATCAGAGGTAAAACTGTTCCTGGAGGGAGGGGGGAGAGAGGAAGAGGTGACTGTGACTATGTTATAATTTCTTATGAAACAAATACAGATGACACATTGTGGAATGAATGCAGTTTTACACTACTTTTAACTGCCATGGCGCATTGCTATGGAATATTTGGAGTTGAAGTTTATCTAGATATTTAGCTTTTTCTGCCAAAATGTGCTTTTACCACACCAAACTAGAGTTGCATTAATCCTACAGTGTAGATGCACCCAGAGATATACACATCGTGGTGCTTGCTTGGTGCTTGCTCTCATTTATGTGAAGGAAATGAACAGTAAGGTTTTTATTTGATGCTAAATTAGACTGATCATTAATTCGATAGGAAGTTCAGGGGTAGAATCAATGCCTATTACAGGAATTAAGAATCCTCTTTTCAAGGATGCATAAAAAGTAGCTCATTGCTGTTACAACCAGAGCATCTTAGTTCAGGCTTTCCTGGTAGTAATGGAGACATTTTGTAATCCAGTCCATTGCCAAGAGAGAAAAGGTTCATACTTTCACTGTGCATTTAGCAGTGGTTAATAGAGATACCTGGAGGGAAAGATAAGGAGGGGTGTTTGAATTTACGGCAGCTAAGGGCTGCCAAATTAGTTTCTGCTAATAATTCCAGACACTTCCATGATAAAAAATGAAGTAAGTGAGTGAGTTTATGGTAGTTAAAGGCTCTAGTAATTTTTCACATAAATACACGAAGGAAGGCAGGTTCAAGATCTTTATGTGTTTTTGAACATTTGACAATGGTTTACATCTACAAATTTAAAGGTAGTGTTCTTTTTGTACAACAATTGTAAAATAGAAGGAAATGTGCCATAGGTAAAGGTAAAGGTTTCCCCTGACGTTAAGTCCAGTCGTGACCAACTCTGGGGGTTGGTGCTCATCTCCATTTCTAAGCCGAAGAGCCGGCATTGTCCATAGACATCTCCAGGTCATGTGGCCGGCATGACCGCAGGGACCATCGTTACCTTCCCACCGGAGCGGTACCTATTGATCTACTCACATTCGCATGTTTTCGAACTGCTAGGTTGGCAGGAGCTGGGGCTAACAGCAAGCGCTCATTCCGCTCCCCGGATTCGAACCTGTGACCTTTTGGTCCACAAGTTCAGCAGCTCAGTGCTTTAACATACTGAGCCACCAGGGGCCCCATAGGTGCCATAGGTATGTTAAAAAAAAACTTTGATTTCTTCATTGTTTTGTATCAGAAGATCTAGTATATGTTCCAGGGGAGGGAAGGGGGCATATAGTCTAAGAGAACAAAGGAAGTCCCTAGCTATAATGGAATGAGTTACTCTAAATAATTTTTCTTTGGCATAATGCAGGGAAAAGAAAATGGCTGTGCATATTAAGCAGATAAACACCAGAGAGAAAGAGAGAAAGGGGGGACACAAATGAAGTGGGCAGGTTTGTTCTTTGCTGCCCCAGGGAATAGGACCAGGTTATAGGAGGGTACATTTCACTTAAACATTAGAAAGGACTTCTTCTCAGTAAGAGAATTTCAGCAAGGGAACCAATTGCCTAGCGAGATTTTATGAATATTCAGTAAGCAGGTAGTAAACTAGCCCATGTTTTCAGTATTCTTATCTTTAAAGCAGCCTCTAAATGGTGTTGGGACTGCAGATTCTAGCCAATTCAGGTTGCTTCCACAAAGCCATTTAATTCTGAGCAGAAAGTGGATTTAAGAAACCAGTTTGCTCCAGAGTGCCTACACAGGCATCCCAGGAACTGACTGAAAAACAAAAGGCCCCTTCTACACAGCTGTATAAAATCTTGGTTATCTGCTTTGAACTGTATTATATGGCAGTGTAGACTCAGATAATCCACTTCAAAGCAGATAATATGGATTATCTGTCTTGATATTCTGGATTATATGGCAGTGTAGAAGGGCCCAAAGAGAAAATGCTGTAGTATCCTTTCCAGGGAGAAGGTTTTTCACACCAGGGTGTGTTTCACGCCAAGCTGTGTATCCAGGTTTTTTCGCTGACTGCTGCAGCATTAACCTTGTCAATATAAGCACTTCACATTTGGCATTCGGCTTCCAGCAGTGCAGTGTTTATATACAGATGAGCTTCAGCAATTTCCTGGAATTTCCTGGTAAATTCATGTTGGAGCTCACATTAAGTGTATGTTCTGTAGAGACCCTGACCTTGAGCCAGCTTCAAGTCAAAATTTAGTGGCTCTGTAGGATGGCTCTGATCTAACAGTAGAAACGTCTGCCATCGAACACTATCCGGAGTATTGAAGGCATGAAGATAATCAAATTACTAGAACACTGATACCTAGTCATAGGATATTACAAATATTGACAATACCGTTGTCAAAAGCCAAGCCAAGTTCAAAAGCCAAAAGGGCAGTCAAAACTAAGCCAAGCCAGGAGCAAACACTGTTGTCGTCAGGAAGCAGACTGGATTCAGGAGCCAGTGGAAGCCAGAAACGCCAAACTAGAAACGCCAAGTCGGAATCGCCAAGCCAGCAGCAAACGTTGTCGTCGTCAGGAGCCAGACCAGATTCAGGAGCCAGAGGAAGCCAGAAACTCCAAGCCAGAAACGCCAAGTCAGGAACGCCAAAGCAGAAACGAACGCTGTCTTCAGGAGCCAGAGGAAGCCAGGAACGCCAAGCCAGAAACGCCAAGTCAGGAACGCCAAAGCAGAAACGAGTGCTGTCATCAGGAGCCAAACTGGATTCAGGAGCCAGAGGAAGCCAGGAAGGCCAAGCCAAAAATGCCAAGTCAGGAATCAATCCAGATTCAGGAACACAAAGCTGTACAGCCAGGACCCAAGGAGAACAGGCAGCAACAAAGCAATGTCCCAAAAACGACACCTTGCCTTCTGCAAGGGACCTTCACTTTCAACTCCACTTTTAACTTACACTTCGGAGTCCCATGATGATGAGGCCTCCTCCCTGTCATCATTATCCACAGCTGATCTTGATCTCATATGTGAACCTCACCCACCAGCCCTCCAATCACTCCATCTCTGTTCAAGACTTAGATCTCTCCATGTCACTGGTGTACCAGTAGTATGCCAGTCTCCCGATGCACCCTCAGAAACTGGTGCTACACACACATTTACTTGAGTCCAATCTGCAGCCTCTTCCATCCCACTCTCAGACCCGTCATCCCCAGAAAAACCCTCAAATGTTTCATCTTCCATGGGAGCAGTAAGTATATCCCGACTCTTCTTTCTTTCACTTTCCTCATCTGACTCTTGCTCCCGAGTTGACCTCTTAGTTCCTGTACTTTCTGTTAACCCATCATCTTCCAGCATTGATTTCTCTTCACTAGAGAACCCTTCAAACGTTTCATCCTCAGTAGGAGCCATAAGTATTTCCCGAACCCGCTTTACTTGCTGTTCTTCATCAAACACCTGCTTAACATTATCCCTTTTCCTCCTACTAGCAATTTTACCAGTAGTACCAGAACTGCCCCTTGGTGCAACTACCACAAGACGATTGCAATGATATTTTAATATGTATAAATGAAAGTCACTTTCTGTTTTTTTATTGAAAAGCACAGGCAAATATCAGTTTGCGGATTCATATAGCCTCATTCTATAGTAATAGAGCCTCCTGTAAAACACTTTTTAAAATTATTTCCTCAGATATAGGTCTTTAAACACAGCAGTAACTTAATTATGACAGTAGCATTTTTACATTCTTGAGCTGCACCCCCCACCTCATTCCACCAGAATAGCACTGAAAAAGAGTTGCCCAAACTGAGCAGACGGACAAGTTCAAAAATTGTATTGTTTTGAAAGCAAACGTTACAGTACAAAATCCACCATGTTGCTTGCCTGAAATTTGGCAGGGTAAATCCCCTCTGTACACTTACTATGTCTCCAAATTTTATGTTGATGTATACAAAAAGAAAGATCACAATCATTGTTGGTATCCCATTGCATATTATCTACACTGTAAAATCAATGCAGTGTGACTCCACTGTAACTGTTTTAAAACATCTCAGTTTCTCTTTCCTCTTCTCTCTTTCTCCCTTTGTCTCAAATTACTTCTATTGGTGTAAACTCAGTTTAAAATGCAAAAGTAATTAGCACTCAATTAACTCTACAATGGGGAGAAAGAATCCTGCTCCCCCGCCCCCCTAGTTTCAGGTAAAGGCAAATTGTTGCATCCTCTCATGTGTTTTTCCTTATGATGACTTTGTCATCATGCTCACACTCTGATGTTGCTTTGCCCTAAATTTCACGTGTGAAATGTTGGAGAGCATGTCATTGTGAACTGGGTGAAGTCATAGGGAGGAGGGAACAAGCTTGTTTTCTGCTGCCCTGCAGACTAGGATGCAGAACAATGGCTTCAAACTACAGGAAAGGAGATTCCACCTGAAAATCAGGAAGACCTTCCTCATTGTGAGAGCTGTTTGGCAGTGGAACTCTCTCCCCCGGACAGTGGTGGAGGCTCCTTCTTTGGAGGCTTTTAAGCAGAGGCTGGATGGCCATCTGTCGGGGGTGCTTTGAATGCGATTTCCTGCTTCTTGACAGGGGGTTGGACTGGATGGCCAAACCTTCCAACTCTACGATTCTATGATTCTATGATTCTATGGGTGTGCATATGCGACATCTAGTATCCAAAACCTCATTAAGATTCAATTCAGAATGGATTGGCTCTAGATTGATCCAGATTGAATTGATCCAAATCTGAACCACCAAATTGCAGGTAATTGTCCTGTTCCCATTGAAAGTCTCTGTTTCTCTTTCTTATCTTTAAGAAAAGCCTTCTTAAAAGCTGGTCCCACTGAAAGTCTGTGTATCTCTTTCCTGTCTTTAAGGAGAACCCTCTTAAAAACTAAATGACAAGTATATGTTCCGCAGACCCCATAGGTTTATAAGAAATGCTGTAGTTGCAGAATAAATATGTGTAAAAATTTCATTATCTTACAAGGAGGTTGATAAATATAGTAACATAAAATGTCTGCCTTAATGCAAGCCATTTTCAAAAGCAAATGTAAATGGTGCTAGTTATTGTTCTGAAAATACCAAAAAATGAAAATTGATTCTAAACTGGGTAAAATTAAAATATGCTAAACAGCAGAAGTGGTGAAGACACATAGCTGGAAATAACAAAGGATATACTAATACTAGTAAAATGTTTGTAGCACAATATATTTTTACAATATGCTTTGCTTTTGCACTTTTTTGGTGATGTGACCATCTTGTGTTTAAGAGTTAGCTTTCTTACTCTTCAATTCAGCAATAAAAAGCTCTCTCCATATTTGTAGATTGGAGTCTACTAATGGAGAATGTGCACACACACGTGTATGTACCATAACTGAATTCTATCCAATACAATCCCTATTATTTCTGGACAGCGCTAAAGCTCTGAAGATGTATTACACTAATGTATCATCATAGCACTGTCATTCTGACGATATATTAGTGTAATACATCTTCAGAGCACTCAAATGATGGGGCTGTCTAGCAGTTGATTCAATTCAATTACTGGACAAAAAGCATTGCTAGACAACTGAATGGCGAATGAGAGAAAATGCTTCCTGTGATAGCCTTGCAAGTGCAAAAAAATGTCATTCCAAAGCCTGCTACTATGTGCAGTGTTGCTGTCATTTTCTAAATATTGATAATGCATATAGGTGCTACAATGAAATTCCTGTGTGAAGCAGAAGGACTTGTTCATACACACACAAAAAAAGGATTTCTTATCCAAAATGCAAAACTGTCCACATGGGTGGCTAACGGCTGCAGAAAGGCTCATCTTGCTTTGCTTTGCCACCCCACATCTCCCAGCAACTGCAGCTGTTGATCCCATGGGGAGAAGCATGGAGTGCGTGGCGAGAGTGTGGCTCCCATGTTTCAGCAGCAGCGTGCTGGTTCTGCCCTGCTTCACCCACGGAGCCGGCACTACATTATCTGATGGGAGCCGGCCAACTCCATGGGTGACAGGGGATAGATCGACGCATGCTGCTGATTTTAGCCCCATGTGAAGAGATCATGATACAGACACCTTCAGTGTGCACAAACTTTATCTCATGTACAAAATTATTGAAAAATATTGTGTATAAAATTAGCTTCATCTTGGATTCCATCTCCAAGATATCCATATGTGTATATGCAAGTATTCCAAAGTCTGGAAGAAAAATATCTGAAATATAGAATACTTCTGGTCCTCTCAGTATTTTGGATAAGGGATACTCAACCTATAGTAATCTCAACTGCAATGTCTTGGTTGCAGATCCCACACTGATCAGGGGACTGGACTTCATACCCCAGTGGTTCTCAAACTGTGCTCCGCAGAGTCCTTGGGGCTCCGTGGGTGATAGTGAGGGGCTTTGCAGCCCAGAAAACCCAAGACAGACCCCACCCCCACCCCAAAACCCCTTAAAAAGCCTTAAAACTAAAAATTATTTACCCAGCCACCATTACCCTGCTCCTGGCCCCAGGGCCGGTCCAACATGGGACGCCAATTACGCCTCGGAGTTGGGCGCACGTCGACGGGGGGCGCTCTTGGGCAAAACGTGTGTCTTGGCAGCTCTCCGTGCGCCCCGTACCCTCTGTGCCTTTTTCCAGCTGATTTTGACTTTTTTGTCCCTGAGTGGGATTCGAACTCGCAGCCTCCTGGTTCTGAGTGTGGTGTGCTCTCTCTGGGAGCCACCGACTGCCCTGTAACAATAGCAATTCGGAACTTATACTTATTCACTCTCTTGTAATCATTCATCTTTTCCCTTTATCTTCTAAGAATAATAATAATAAAACTTTATTTATTTATTTATTATTACAATATAATACTGATAATAATACAATTTAATAATTTTAATTATATATTATATATTAAATGTAATATTACTAATAATATTACAATGTAATGATTTAGTACAATATAGTAATTTAATACTATTATTTTACTATGCTAATAATATAATGTATTGTATGTGAATGTAATTTGTAAGCTGCTCTGAGTCCCCTTTGGGGTGAAAAGGGCAACATATAAATGTAGTAAATAAATAAATCGAGCTGTCAAGCCTCGCCTTCTCTGGCAAAACATTTCCAACTGATTTTGACATTTTTGTCCCTGAGCGGGATTCAAACTCGCAGCCTCCTGGTTCTGAGTGGGGTGTGTTCTCTCTGGGAGCCACCGACTGCCCTGTAACAATAGCAATTCGGAACTTATACTTATTCACTCTCTTGCAATCAGTTCATCTTTTCCCTCTATCGGGGCCATCCTGGCCCCGCGCCTTCCCAAACTTGGGGACATTCCTTTCTTCATCCCTCTCTTTAGAGTCCCCCAGGATTTATGTGCCAAGGAGTCTGGCTTGCTAGGGTACTTTGGGAAACTACATCTCTCATGTATATAAAATTGCCCTAAAAGCTCAGTGTTTCTTTCTATGTGTTCTTACTTGCCCATGTGTTATGTTGCCTCATTATGTTTCTGAGACCCCATCCCCTTCCCTTTGGCGGGAAACGGTGTTTCTGACCCCAAAGAAGTCCTGCATCCCACATAATCATATAGCCTGCGGGGACGAAATCAAGCTGGGAATTTCCTCATCATGTATAATTATGTGAGAGGCAGTCATAGGGAGGAGGGAGCAAGCTTGTTGTCTTCTGCCTTGGAGACTAGAACTTGGAAGAATGGCTTCAAACAAATAACCCACATTACCTGCTTTGAACTGGGATATATGGCAGTAAGGATTCAGACAATCCAGTTCAAAGCAGGTAATGTGGGTTATCCTGCCTTGATATCCTGGGTTATAGAGCTGTGTGGAAGGGCCCAAATTATTTATCCTTCTCTGCCCAATAATGCTGGAAAGTGTCCAGAGGAGGGCCACATCTATGGCAGGCAACCTCAGAGGTTGTGAGGTCTGTTGGAAACTAAGCAAGTGGGGTTTGTATATCTTTGTCGAGAGGTGTTAGCTGGCCCTGTCCTTTTTTTACTATTTATTTATTTATTTATTTCCCATACTTCTGTCCCGCCCTTCTCACCCGAAGAGGACTCAGGGTGGCCTCACAACTGGCAACAATTCGATGGCCAACATACAAATTCCAATAATATAATGACAATTAAACTCAAACATTAAAACAAAAACTACTAAAAACAACAATTACAACCACATAAGTTCAAAATCATAGTCCAGAATCAGTCCAGTGGTCAATACTTAAAAAGTCCTCAATTATTGCACTGCTAGGAATAATGCTCAATAACCATAACCATGTCTAGCAAGGCTATTCTATGCTAATCAAGGTGATCAACTGCAGTTATTCACACTTGCCCTTCATATTATCCAATATTTTTGCTTATCCAATGCTCTGCTGGCCTGTTCATGTGGTTTGGTGTGTGTGTGGGGGGGGGGGGGCACCAAAATTTCTATTCGCTTACACTTGAAAATTATCTTGGGCCGGCTCTGCCTGGCCCTCTCCTCCCCTTAAAAAGCCTTAAAACTAAAAATTACTTACCCAGCCACCATTACCCTGCTGCCAGCCCTCTCCTGGCACATTGAAGTGGTGCACCAAGAGAGGGCTGGAAGCAGGGTAACAGCAGCCAGGTAAGTAATTTTTAGTTTTTTAAGGTTTTTCTGGGAGCATTTTCTTGTTGTTTGGGTGCCCTGCTGGAAGGTCTGGCAGGGCATCTGGACACCCTCTCCCATAAAAGTATGGATTTTCCACCGATGTGGGGACAAAAGTCCAGCCTGACCCAGGTTTTTTAAACCCGGGCTGGACCAGACTTTTTCCCATGTGGAACCGGCCTTAGTGATTCTACTTTTCAGTTTGCAGTGACATTTGTGGGTTTTCTAGATGACTAAGAATTTATTACAGGCATTTTCATACCCTTTAGATGTTCCAGCGAAACACGTAAACCAATTCAGTCAGTTTATTTGATGATCAGTGACATACCTCCCATATGCCATCATTATTCTGCTGGCAGGCAACAGCTTGATTATGGGCACCAGCATTACACTTATCTTCCAGGTGAGAGATGGAAGAATGAGGTGAAACATCTGTTCCCTGAAGCTAAGTTGGAATGAGTCTGGAGGCCAGCCAGGAAACCTTCAGTGGCAAACTGTACCAGCAAGAAACAACAGCAACTTGGCTACAAGTAGCCAAAGACTCTAAGGGCTCTCGCTCTTTATGCAGAGAAAGAAAAATTTGGACATTAGACCATTATGAATAATTGCCCTCACATGCTGAAAGTGATTTATCTCAATCTCAGTCTGTGTCACATGTTTCATATTCCTTTTCCTGCTTTAGCAGGAGTAAATGAGAATACATTGTCCATGCCTGGGTAACTTTCTGTGTAAGGTCTTATGCGGGGATCGAGTGATCATATTCTACACAGAATCAAAAAATATATAGTACATTAGCATTTGGGCCACCAGTCCTCTTTTTCCAGACAAGAGTGGCACATGTCCATTGATGTACCCATCATGTGGCTTGGCTATCCAGCCATTTTTGTTAACATGTTAAATTTTCTGTAAGGCATCTGCTGTGTTCTTTTCTAGTCTCACTGATTTTAGTATGCTCTGGGGGCCTTAATCCAGAGTGTCTGAGCTAATGCCTAAAGGAGTAAAGTGAAGCTTCATCAACAGAGCAGGAAACTGTATAAGGCAACATTTCACAACAGAGAGGTCACTCACTGCCCCATTATTCCATTACTCCTGAGATCCTTTGTTTCTTTTTGTCCCAGTGTCTCCATAGATTGAGCTATTTATGAAAGGACAGTGGTTAGAGTGGTCTCATCTCAGGACAAAAATTGAAATCTTGTACACTCATCCCTCCACATTCGTTGTGGTTAGAGGAGCACCCTCCCCTTCATCAAAAGTGAAAGACTGCAAATAAAAAAATACTTTCTAGAACTTCCAGCATGACTCAGTTGTCAACTTCACATATGTGACAGATCTGTATATTTGGAGGGATGACTCCCAAAATAAAAACCTCCAGAAAAGCTAATATTAACCTTTCTCATAGAGTATTTATGAATATTCCTTACTTCCCTAATCCTAGTTACAGTATTCTTCTTACAACTCAGAGTAAGTATGCACAGTTTGAGACTGGAAACATGATCGATGTCATGTTCCGAACAGTTTATTTGCACACACAAAGAGTGAATGCTATGCATTCTTCCTGGCCAATGCCTGTGACAAAGTGCTGAACAAAGTGCTGAACAAAGAACTTTGATGAGAAAGATTTTTTTAAACTGGGTCCCTTGCTGTTTTGTCAATCGGTGATTGAACATTGACCCTTTGTACCTGGAGTGTAGATATTCCCATCTCACACACACTCCCCACTTTTCACTACAGAAGGATGTCTGATCATCATACTGCTATCCATATAGCATACAGATATCCATCAGATCTATTTGTTTAAGTGTGTTATCTTCTTTCCAACAGGGAGAAGCTGGTTTCATCTTTGTCACGAGTATTAAAATGTGGACAGACATCCTTTATATCAAGATTCTAGCTCCGAGGCAGCTAAATCAATACCCTAATGTATCCTAGCACACAAGCTGGTTAAGGATGCCTTGGTAAAATGACTGTAAAAGGAAAATTCTGAGTTACTTCAGAGTACGGTGACTTTATAGATTTCAGTTATATATAATTTAGCCTGACAGCAGTTCGGCTCAGTGATAAAAAGTTAATATAACTTTGAGAGCAGGGGAAAATTAAACTTAGCTTTTTTTTTCAATCTTAAAACCAATATGTACACTAGCCTGAGAACTAACAATTTTGAAATACCTGTGAACTGGACATTGTTCTTGTTGAAAAGTATGAATAGTCCCTGTGAGTCATTTTCTTTCTGAATAGAACACAAAAAGTTTTTTTCTTCTTCAATAAAGGGCTGTTCAGAAGACTATTGCTTTAGTATTAAAGGAAGTCTGCAATGCAGTATCCTATAGCAGGTTGATTTATTACAATGATAGGAAATGTTTTCTAGAAACAGATGGGTTTATGCTGGCATTACAGTTACCATTCTCACGTCATCTTATGAACACTGCTTTGATGAATGAGAGTAATGCATCAATTTAATAGTTTTAAAAGATTTGCTCCCTTAATGCTGTAGTCGTATAATGATGGACAGCCATGCTGTCGTACTATTCTGAATCAGCATTTAAAGATATGCTTGGTTTGTGATCAACCTCAACAACTAAAGCCCTTGCAAAAATATCGAAGACAGGTTTTTTAAAAAAAAGTAAACAGTGAGCATTGTTATCTCCATGCCAAAAAACACATTTCCTGGACTGAGGTGATATAAGAGCCAAGTTTTAAGTGTTCATAAACATATAGTTTAAGGTTAGAGAGCATATCAGTGGTGTCCAACCTTTGATCCTCCAGATATTTGTTTCCATCTGCTGCCTGCCAGCACAGGAGAAGGGAGTCCTGCTGGCCCACCTCTGGCCCTGCTACTCTGGCCCTGCTACTCCGGGGTAAGGAGGAAAGGAAGAGAGTGGAGGAAGCCCTTAAAAACTCCTGCTTCTGGACTCTTCTTGCTGTTTCCATCTGCTGCCTGCCAGCACAGGAGAAGGAAGTCCTGCTGGCCCACCTCTGGCCCTGCTACTCTGGCCCTGCTACTCTGGGGTAAGGAGGAAAGGAAGAGAGTGGAGGAAGCCCTTAAAAACTCCTGCTTCTGGACTCTTCTTGCTGTTTCCATCTGCTGCCTGCCAGCACAGGAGAAGGGAGTCCTGCTGACCCACCTCTGGCCCTGCTACTCTGGCCCTGCTACTCTGGGGTAAGGAGGAAAGGAAGAGAGTGGAGGAAGCCCTTAAAAACTCCTGCTTCTGGACTCTTCTTGCTGTTTTCATCTGCTGCCTGCCAGCACAGGAGAAGGGAGTCCTGCTGGCCCTGCTACTCTGGCCCTGCTACTCCGGGGTAAGGAGGAAAGGAAGAGAGTGGAAGAAGGCCTTAAAAACATCTGTGTCTGGACACTTCTTGTTGTTTCCATCTGCTGCCTGCCAGCACAGGAGAAGGGAGTCCTGCTGGCCCACTTCTGGCCCTGCTACTCTGGGGTAAGGAGGAAAGAAAGAGAGTGGAGGAAGCCATCGGACCGGGAGGCTGCCTTCACTGGAGTCATCGCCTTGCCACCTCAGAGGGTCCGCTTGGACAGCTTTCATCGGACTGAATGCTCCCCATTGGAGATTTTTAGATTCGCATATGGATATTGCTGTACTTGTCTAAAGAGTGTCCCTTATTAGATTTAATGTGTCGCCGCCACTTGGCTTTCTCCCCATTTTTGTTTCTTACCTATCCCTTTTAAACCTATGTTTTTAGCAGTGTGAGTCAATTGAGTATACTTAACTCACATTGTTATAATTGCTCTGAGTAATTAGTGCCTTGGTGCCTTTATTCAGGACTGGGTTGTGTAGAAGAAGGAGGGTCTGGCTAGAAGAGTAGAGTAGTAGAGTTGTAGTAGAGAATGAGTCAGACAGATGCACATGGGAACCACGATCTATCCCAGTTATGCCACCTCATGGGTAGATCGTTTAGCCTCGTCCTCTCTCAGCTCGTAACAGTGAATGAGAAATTAGATCATCTCCTCAAAGGAATTTTGGGTTAGACTAGACTACAGGATGTTCCTGGGGAGGATAATAATAATACTGGTTATGATCTAAAGGAGGCCAGTTGTCCTTCAGATTTGGTGGGAGAGGTAGAACTTGGGCTCCAAAAGGGTATTAAGGAGCTAAGATTAGAAAATGACGAGGTTGAGGGAGGGAATGATTTGTTTGTTGATCAAACTGTTCAAAGGAGGGAAGGTAAGGATCTAGATTTGGCAGCGGTGAAGCCGATAACTAATTCTCCGTTGGAGGGGGATTTCTCTCCTCCATACGTAGAGGATTACTATGAACATCTTGTACAGACGAAACAGCTGGCTTTTCAAATTGAAGACTCTATATTGAACAGGGGTAGATGGACCTCGGAAAGAGTGATCCAGAGGTCCTTGGGTCAAATTCTTTCAAGGAGCCTGACGACAGTCAAGATAAAAATGATCACTTGGCTCCATAAGGGCTATCAATCATATGATCGCTCTTTACGCCTTATCTTCACTTTTGAGGATAAGTCTATAACAGAGGAATTATGGGCCCTTAGGTTCCGGCTGCTCTCATGGGGCATTACCATTAGAAGAGTATTTGTGGACCCCGTGATTCACCCTTTGGTGGCCAACCTATCTTTACACACTCAACCATCTGTTAGGCCCAGAGATAATAGGATGTGTAGTCCTCAGCGTAGGCTCCCCCCTTTAGAAAAGTCTCAAGTAGAGACTCTGGCCCAATCATTTTCCGTACCAGACCAGCAACTTTCACCCTCTTCAATCTCACTACGTTTTTCCAGTAGGCCCCATTTATCCCCTTCTTTTAAAGTAAAGTTAGATGGTGTGTCTAGTAACCTTTTGGATCCAGGGAGCTGACTAGATTCTCTTAAGGATGCGCCAATTGAGCCAGACTCCTTGGGGGGTGGGGAACAGGCGGGGGGTGGCTCCATCGAGGTTGTGTGGGGGAGGAGGAGGAATTGCCGTCAACGAATTTCCAGGGAGAAGCGCAACAGGGTTCTTGCGACCCTGGAGAAGGATAGGTGTGGTAGCCTCCATGGTAGCCCCTCCCGGCTGAAGGTCCTGCTGTTTAATGCCAGATCCGTCAAAGGTAAATCATCTATTATCCAGGATCTAATCATGGATGAACATGCGGATCTGGCCTGCATCACCGAAACTTGGTTGGATGATCTGGGTGGGGTTAGTCTTACCCAGCTTTGTCCTCCGGGTTTCGGGGTGCATCAGCAGGCCAGGCCAGGAGGGCGGGAAGGTGGGGTTGCGGTGGTCTTTAGGCAGTCCATCGCCCTGGTCAGATGCGTCGCTTTGCAATCGGTCGGGTTTGAGTGTCTCCACTTGAAGGTGGGTACCCGGGACAGTTTGGGGATTCTGCTGGTGTACCGTCCACCCCGCGACACAGCAGTCTCCCTGCCTGAGCTAGCAGAGGTGGTTTCTAGCGTGGTATTGGGTTCCCAGCGCCTGTTGGTGCTGGGCGACTTCAACATTCACGCTGAGACCACCTTGACAGGTGCAGCTCAGGAATTCATGGCCGCCATGACGACCATGGGTCTGTCCCAAATAATATCGGGTCCCACTCATCAAGCTGGACATACACTCGACCTGGTTTTTGTTGCGGGCGACGGTTTGGTCGGAGTGGAAGAGTAAATTATTCTTCCATTGTCATGGTCCGACCACTATTTGATCAGTTTAAGACTAACCGTCTCTTCCAACCTCCGCAGGGGTGGTGGACCAATTAAGATGGTCCGCCCCAGGAGACTTATGGATCCTGAGAGATTCCTGAGGTCTCTTGGGGATCTGTCTACCATGGAAGCTGACGATCCTGTCGATGCCCTGGTCACTCGTTATAATGGCGAGTTGTCCAGGGCAATAGACACGATCGCTCCTGAGCGTCCCCTCTCGCTGCGTGGAGTTGCCCCAGCTCCCTGGTTTACTGGGGAGCTGGCGGAGATGAAACGTGCAAGAAGGAGACTAGAGTGCCGCTGGCGGACAACTCGTGACGTATCTGACCGAGCACGGTCTAGAGCCGCTATTAGGGCCTATTCCGCGGCATTGCGGGCAGCCAGGAAAGTTTTCTCGACTGCCCGCATCGCGTCTGCAACAAATAGATCTTCAGAGTTGTTTCGAGTTGTTGGGGAGCTCCTCCACCCTCCTCAGGTTGGGGGAGCACCCGACATCTCGTCAACTCGGTGTAGCGAGTTCGCTCACCATTTTGCAGACAAAGTCGCTCAGATTCGTTCCGACTTAGACGCCGGCCTTGATGCATTGCCAGGTGAGGTAACCGAGGCATCTGTCTGTTCGATCTTGTGGGATTCGTTTCGGCTTGTGCAGCCTGATGATGTGGACAAGATTCTTGGAGCGGTGAGGGCGACCACCTGTGCCCTTGACCCTTGCCCATCTTGGCTCTTAAAACAAGCCAGTGGAGGGCTAGTTGATTGGTTTGTGAGAATAATCAATGCCTCTTTGGAGCAGGGCATATTTCCATCTGGCCTAAAACAAGCTGTGGTGAGGCCTGTTTTGAAGAAAGCCTCCTTGGATCCGGCTAACCTCAGTAACTACAGACCAATCTCTAACCTTCCATTCTTGGGCAAGGTCTTGGAGCGGGTGGTTGCTTCCCAGCTCCAGGGATTCTTGGAAGATACGGATTTTCTGGACCAATCGCAGTCTGGTTTCAGACCTGGCTACAGTACCGAGACGGCTTTGGTCGCCTTGGTGGATGACCTCCGCAGAGAGCTGGACAGGGGGAGTGTGACCCTGCTGGTTCTCTTGGACATCTCAGCGGCTTTCGATACCATCGACCATGGTATCCTTCTGGGACGTCTCTCCGGGATGGGAGACTGTTCTGCAGTGGCTCCAGTCCTTCCTAGAGGGCCGTTCCCAGTTGGTGAAGCTGGGGGACACCTGCTCGGACCCCTGGCCTTTGACCTGTGGGGTCCCGCAAGGTTCCATTTTGTCCCCCATGCTTTTTAATATCTACATGAAACCGCTGGGTGAGGTCATCCGGAGCTTTGGAGTGCGGTGCCATCTCTACGCAGATGACACCCAACTCTACTACTCCTTTCCACCTAATTCCAAGGAAGCCCCTCGGATACTGGACCAGTGTCTGGCCGCTGTATTGGCCTGGATGAGGGCGAACAAGCTGAAGCTCAATCCTGACAAGACAGAGGTCCCCCAGGTCAGTCGTACGTCTGATCGGGGTATTGGGTGGCAACCTGTGCTTGACGGGGTTGCACTCCCCCTGAAGGCGCAGGTCCGCAGCTTGGGGGTCCTCCTGGACTCTGCGCTGACACTTGAGGCCCAGGTGTCGGCCGTGGCTGGGAGGGCCTTTGCACAACTAAAACTTGTGCGCCAGCTGCGACCATACCTCGAGAAGTCAGATCTGACCGTGGTGGTCCATGCCTTAGTTACCTCTAGACTGGATTACTGCAATGCGCTCTACGTGGGGCTGCCTTTGAAGACGGCTCGGAAACTACAACTAGTACAACGATCGGCAGCCAGGTTTCTAACTGGGGCAGATTACAGGACGCGCTCAACGCCGCTGTTTAAAGAGCTCCACTGGCTGCCATTTATTTTCCGAGCCCAATTCAAGGTGCAGGTTATCACCTACAAAGCCCTTAACGGTTTGGGACCCACCTACCTTCGAGACCGCATTTCCCCCTATGAACCCGCACGACCTCTTCGCTCGTCGGGGGAGGCCCTCCTCTCGCTTCCACCAACTTCGCAGTTGCGGTTGGTGGGGACAAGGGAGAGGGCCTTCTCCGCCGTGGCCCCCCGGCTGTGGAACTCGCTCCCCAGGGAGATTAGGCAGGCCCCTACCCTACTCTCATTCAGGAAGAGCCTGAAAACTTGGCTATTCCAGAAGGCCTTCGTTGACTGATCCTTGTGGGATCATGTTATTTACCTATTAAGCAGTAGACCCTCTGGATTGTTTTTAGGATTCATTCAGCACTTTAAGTATTACACCTGCTGTATAATTATCCCTCCCTGATAACTTGATATTGCTTTGCACCTTGGCCTGGATCTTTTGACCCAAATCGGGATTTTAATATTATTGTGTATATTGACTTTCATGACTGTTTTTAATCATGTTGAAGTTTTACTGCTCGGTTTAATGTTTTATCTGATTTGTGCTGTCGTGTCTGGGCATGGCCCCATGTAAGCCGCCCCGAGTCCCTCCGGGGAGATGGGGCAGGATATAAGAATAAAATTATTATTATTAAATTATTATATTTTGGACTAGAGTTCCCAGAGTCCCTGAGCTTAGGGCATGCTAGTCAGGGTTTTGAGGAGTAGGAGTCCCGAACACCTGGAGGACCAAAGGTTAGACACCACTGGTTTATATGTAAGATAGGGCTCATGGGATTGCCAGGCAGAATGGCCAGGAAAGGAGTCAGGTTCTGAAGAATATATTTAAGGTCAAGACCAGAAGTCAACATCCTAAAGGATCTACCAAAGCTCTAGAAACCATATATGTGTGGGAATACTGCACTTGCAGCAACATTTTTCTAGCTCTTGGGCAGAAGCTAACCAAAGCAATTTCACATATGTTGGCTTTTATAGTACAGTTGATCCACAAGATCCACGGATGTAGTATCCACAGGTTCAACCATTCCCCAAAAGAAATAATGAAAAGCAATCTTTGATTTTGCCATTTTATATAAGGGATACCATTTTACTATACTATTGCATATAATTTAATGTGCATACATGAATTTTGGTGTCCATGAGGATTCTGGAATCAAACCTCAGGAAATACTAAAGATCCACTCACTATACATACATATATTTGGGAGAAAGTATCATTTAATATATCTTTGTGTGTGTGTGTGTGTGCATGAGAAAGAGGGAGAGAGAGCTCAGATGGATGTCCACATATTTGTTCATTTAAATATTTATGTTCAGCCCAATAGATTATCTGGACCCATCTCAGTCCGGCTTTAGACCTGGTCATAGTACTGAGACAGCTTTGGTCGCCTTGGTGGATGACCTCCGCAGGGAATTGGACAGGGGGAGTGTGACCCTGCTGGTTCTCTTAGACATTTCAGCGGCTTTCGATACCATCAACTATGGTATCCTGGGTCAGCTCTCCGGGATGGGCCTTGGGGGTACTGCTTTGCAGTGGCTCCAGTCTTTCCTGGAGGGCCATTCCCAGTTGGTAAAGCTGGGGGACACCTGCTCGGACCCCTGGCCATTGACCTGTGGGGTCCCGCAAGGTTCTGTTCTGTCCCCCATGCTTTTTAGCATCTACGTGAAACCGCTGGGAGAGGTTTGAGTTTTGGAGTGAGGTGCCATCTCTATGCAGATGACACACAACTCTACTACTCATTTCCACCAAAATCCAAGGAAGCCCCTCGGATCAGTGCTTGGAGGCTGTGATGGGCTGGATGAGGGTGAACAAGCTGAAACTTAATCCTGACAAGACAGAGGTCCTCCAGGTCAGTCGTATCTCTGATCGGGGTATTGGGTGGCAACCTGTGCTTGACGGGTTGCACTCCCCCTGAAGGCGCAGGCCCGCAGCTTGGGGGTCCTCCTGGACTCAGTGCTGACGCTTGATTCTCAGGTGTTGGTGATGGCCGGGAGGGCCTTTGCACAATTAAAACTTGTGTGCCAGCTGCGACCGTACCTAGTGAAGTCTGACTTGGCCACGGTGGTCCACTCCTTAGTTACCTGTAGATTGGACTATTGCAATGGGCTCTACATGGGGCTGCCTTTGAAGACGGCCTGGAAACTTCAATTAGTCCAACGTTCGGCAGCCTTGTTTCTAACTGGAGCCCAATATAGGGAGCGGTCAACCCTCCTGTTTAAGGAGCTCCACTGGCTGCCGTTCATTTTCCGGACCCAATTCAAAGTGCAGGTGATTACCTACAAAGCCCTGAACGGTTTGGGACCCACCTACCTTTGTGATCGTCTCTCCCCCTATGAACCTGCACAATCTCTTCCGCCACCGTCACAAGCGCGGTTGGTGGGGACGAGAGAGAGGGCCTTCTCTGTAGTGGCCCCCCGGCTCGGGAACTCACTCCCTGGGGAGATCAGGAAAGCCCCCACTCTGATGGTGTTTCGGAAGAGCCTGAAAACCTGGCTTTTCACTCAGGCCTTTGGGTAAGATTGCCCATCCCCATCATAATCATAACTATATTTCTTGACCTTTCCTGCATTGGTCACACTTCTCCTGGTTACTTGACATTAGCTCAGGGTTCCTCTCATCCCAAATTGACCTCAAACAAATCTGTAGCACTTTATCTATGTTTTGAGTTTACAACCTATAATGTGCACTTTGCTAATCTACTATTACAACCTCACTGTTTTTAAATTCTATGTTTTTAATAAGTGTGTTTTTATTCTTTTTGGTTAATGTGCAAATATTACAATTGGTGCGTGTTATTGTTTATTGATGTATTGTATATTGTTATTGTTTTGTATTTGATATTTCTGTGAGCCTCCCCGAGTCCCCTCCGGGGGAGATGGTGGCGGGATACAAATAAACTTATTATTATTATTATTATTATTATTATTATTATTATTTAAAAATGAAATTACTATTCACCATTTAATAAGTTAACAAAGACAGTTTGAAACCAGTTAAACCTGTGAAAAATAATTTCAACAGTTTTAATAAAGAGTTGTGTTTTTACCTGACATTAGATTGAAGCCAACGTTGTTGCAAATTGGGTCTCTAAGGGACATATATGAACATATCCTGACATATCTGGACACATACTGCTCCTATTGCTGTAGCTACGGGGGTTAATTTGGTAAACTCGATGTACCTTGCTAGACTTTGCTGAGGAAAAAACGGGTAAAATGATTTCAGAATTTAGGGAGTGCTATTTAGAATTCTCAGCCAAAATGTCTCTGCAAACTACAGGCCTTGAGAGTCTAAAGCAGTGATTCCTTATCTTTGGTCCTTTGAGTGCTTTGGATTTCAGCTCCCAGAAACCTTAGCTGAATGGACAAACAGTCAGCCATACTGGGAGCTAAAGTGTAAAACATCTGAAGGACCAAAAGCTTATGACCTACTGGTCTAGAGTTTTGTCTAGAGCAATGGTTCTCAACCTGTAGGTCCCTAGATGCTTTGGCTTTCAACTTCTAGAAATCCTAACAGCTGGTAAAGTTGCTGGGATTTCTGAGAGTTGTAGGCCAAAACACCACAGGTTGAGAACCACTGGTCTAGAGCTTGTACCTAGGAAGTTAAGTGTGCAGCATGTTCTCTCTCTTTTTTTTCTTTTCTTTTTTTTTGGGGGGGGGGTTCCACTATGCAAAACCATAAAGCAGGCACCCATGGTTGTATGTGCAATCATCCCACTTTGATGTCAAATTTGACATCTAGAAGGCGTGAGGAAAGAGATGGAGTGCCCAGAGAGAGCTGTATTGAAAAGTTATTCCTAAATGGACCATTGGGACAGAAGACCTTCCTCATTTAGTTTCTCAAAGAGATTCAGTATATTTTGTACAATAAAAGGACCCTAGGAATAGATAGTAATAAATATTACTGAACAATGTGAGAAAATTAAATAAAACTAAAGTCAAAAAGAGGAACCCAACTCTAACATATCTTATAATGACAGCAAACTGATAGAAATTCAAAGAAAGCAATAAGACATGACATAGAGTTCCATATTGCATCACATCAAAACTGTAGATTATTGGCATTCAGGTTAGATCTGAATTCGGCTGTAAAACAAAGAACATCATTCATGACATGGATAAAATAGAGAAAAATGCTTTCTTTCTTTGTACAAAATGAGTAAATAGAAGGGCAATTAAAATACAAATATCTCAAATATGAGATCATTGTAATAAATTTCACGTTTTAAAACACCCAGTCACAAGTTGGACTCATGTGCGTACATTCTTCTAATACACCTGTGTTCAATGTGTGTCTAGAGAATGTTCACTTGTAAACTAAATAAGTATTTGTTAACTCAGGTGTATGAATGTCATTGTTCTGTTGGTGTTGATGTTCTCTGCTTACATATGTTGGTATAAACAACAGATAATTTCCAACTCTGCCTAGAGTGCATATACAGTGACATTGTGGATCCAGGACACTTCCAAAAGTGGACAAATACACATTAAAATCACTTTTTTACCTGAGAGAACATTTATCTCAGCATCTTTAGATCCTACAACACAACTCTATGACCAATTTCTACTGGACCAGAATTGTGCTGGATGACCTACAAATGCTTAAAGAACTTTTCTGTCTTGGTATCTTTAAGTCCTCTAGTTCCTCTCTTTGCTCTGTTTCCACTGCTGGAGGACCTAGATGTCCATATTAATCAAATCCAGGAATAAATCCACCAAAGTCAAACCCTCAAATGTAGAGGGTCGACTGTAATGATATACTAAGATGAATATGACTTAAAGCCATCTATAACAGGATAGTGGTATAATGATAGTGACACTACTCAGCTACAGATATCATCATCATATCATCATATTCATTTTTGAAAAGTAACTCCCTGAATTCTTGTTTCCTTCCTTTGAAATTGTTTCATTCCACTTTTGAGTTGAGTGACATTTCATCTGCAAAAACACTTGTACATTTTAATATAATTTAACAAAAATTAACAGATTAGTCTTTGAATAGCAAAGCTTTGTGGCAGCGGAACAAATACTTTATCTCCCCAAACTATGACTCTGGCTTATTTGCTGCCACCAGCATTCAGACTTTTTGAGATAGATCTTCCAGTGCATACACCCACATGATTTTTTTTTCTTTAATGGAGATTTGACAGACACTAATAACAACTCTGATAACAGCTATTAGAACAAACCAAGCAACTTTTCTACATTCTCTTGCCTTTCTAGAAGTATTGGCTAGGCCCTGTTCTTTTATTCCCCCCTCACCACAGAATGATGCAGTCTTTTGTGTAAGCAACATCCATTTTCCACACAGTTATTGTTTCTGATGGTATTTTTCAGATGGACTGATGATGGCTTCCCAGAACGGGCAAGTTAGGCTACTTGTGAGGTACTGTTATAGCAGCTCCTGAAGCCTGTCATTTCTGTCAATATTGGAGTGGCAGCAATATTGACCTTGGCTGAAGCTGAGTATTGCTGCTTTCAGGATTGCAAAATAACTTCCTCCAACAATTCAAGTCTAACAAGAGCTCAGATATGAAAGATAGGGAAATCCTGCCATGCAGACTTGAATCATCTGCAAGGAACAGTGGAGGCTTTGATCCCCAATGTTCATGATCTGTTTTCATCCCATAATGGTAGAGATTTCTGAATGTAATGAGAAACTATGTTGTGATGCACTCGTGCCTCATTATGTGGGTTACACATTAGTTGGACATTGTGGATGATGCCTTTAAATGTATAATGTCATCCCAGATCTTGATGTATGGACTTGTGGATACTGTAGATCAGTGATTCTCAACTTATGGATCCCCAGATGCTTTGGCCTCCAACTCCCAGAAATCATAACAGCTGGTAAACTGATTTCTGGGAGTTGTAGGCTAAAACACCTGGGGACCCACAGGTTGAGAACCACTGCTGTAGATAGATGTGTCTGTGTTGGGTTTTCTTTTTTTATAATTGTATACATGTTTTCCACCTGCTGGTTCTTGCCATCCTGCTCTTGAATGTGCATCATTTCCTTTTCAATTTAACATCAATATTGATTTGTATTTTCTTGTACATTTCCATAGAGATATATATACTAGAGGTGTGTGCGGCATTTGTTCCATTTGTTTCCTTCAGATTTTTGTTTCATATTCACACAGTTTGTTTTTTTGTTTGGTTTTCAGGCTGTGTGACTTTCCTTACACAGCCCAGGGTGTTCTTCTGCATGCGTCAGACGAGGAGGAGGTGATGTTTGGGGCTTTTGGCCAATCAGAGGCCAAGGAAGCTGTGATGTTTCCAGGGTTTTTAATGGGGCAACCACGCCCAAAGCACCCATTGTGGGCACATCCTTTGCTGGTGCTGGCTAGCCGCCTGGCTAGCTGAGTGGCTTGCTCCTCCTCACTCAGCTCACGCAGCTCACTCAGTCTTTGTGCTAGTGTGCTTGCTTGCTTGCTGCCTTGTTGCCTTGCCTCTTGCCTTGCCTTCCTTTCTTGCCTTGCTGCCAGGGGAAAGAGATTTGTTTGCATTTATTTTTTCCCCAGGCCTGGCTGCTTGGCTTCTATTCTTTTATTATTTCTTTGACAGGAAAGGGGATGGGATTTTTGAAGGGGTGGGAGTGGGTGTGTTTGGCTTGGGAGTGTGCCTGGGGCTTCGGGGGTGGGGGAAAGAAACAGATCTCTGTAGCTTCATTTTGCTGTACTATTTTTAAATCTTTCCATCTTTTATCTTAATCCTTTGTTTACCCCCCCCCTTTTTTTTTCTTCCTCCCGCTGGGTAGTATTGGGTCATTAAAAAAACCAATATTTTTCAAAGGAAAGTTGGGCTTCTACCTTCTCTGTTTAGAAAACCTTTTAAAAGTTGGTGGGCTAAAAGCGGTCGAGATGCCCTCCATACATGGTGATTTTCATCCCTCTAGCCCTAAAACTGAGGGGAGGGTGAGCCTTGGAAGCCTTCCCATTGCTGCCAATCCAAAAATTTTCCATTTTTTGGATGTGAGACAAAAATCCTATTTGGATAGAGTCCCATTTGGGAAGCAACAAACAAAAATGATAACGAAGTGGAATGAATGAAACAAAACAGACAGCGAGTATATACACACATTTTAGGTGCATTGCATAAAGTATTTGTTCCGCTGCCACAGATTCAATCATATATATATATACACACACACACACACACACATACACACACACACACACACACACACACACACACATATATATATATATATATATATATATATATATATATATATATCCAAAACAAACCTTCATTTTGCCATTTTCTATTTGGGACACATTTTATTATGCCATTGTGAAACAAATAAGTGCCTCTTTCAAACCTGATCTGGGCAGAAATTCTGTGCTTAACCACTGCAAACTTCCCCCCAGCTCCACTATTTTTCTAGTTGTTCATTTATGGCAGGCAATTGCAGACAATATTTTCCAAGTTTATTTCTGAACTCAGGGTCACACATTTCTTCTCAATAAATATATAAATCTATGATAATTAAACCATATCACTGTGCTAACTAAATTCAAATGTTAGAGTTCATTCTTTGCTGAAAAGGGGCCAGCTCTTACATGCATTTAGATCACGTGATTTACACTGCAATGTATTATTTTTCTACTTCAGTGCTGGCAGTTGAATAAGTGAACTGTGAAAAATAATGTGTGATGTGTAATGAAATGGAAGCAAAGGAGAGTGTTAAATCTGTGATAGCCAGACTTCAACAAATATGCTCACCATGTTAAGTGTAGTGCCAGTGACAAACAGCCAATTTCCTCCCTAAATTTGAAGCTAAAGTGAGGGACCGGATTATCCAAGCAGTTGCATAGTAACCCCAGTCTTCTTTCAAGTTCCAAAACTGAGAGAAAACTGGGATTGTTTAGAATCTACAAAGCAGAAGGAGGGCACAGGAAACCATGTGTGGTGCTGCCTAAAATCAACCAGAGTACATTCAGACTACAGCTTTCAAGAACACATAGGCTTTCTTTTTTTGGTGGGTGTGGGGGACTTGGGATGATAAAGACATATGGAAGGCTGCTGATCAAAGATTATTTTTATTTCCAAGGAAAAATCCCAGCATTTTTTAAAATGATGAACCCAATTTCTAAGCAATATATGTAATGATGGCTACATGTTATAATTACACAAGAAGTTACACATGGTTTAATGAGTGATCAAGTTATCAAGTTTTATTAGTTGTCAAGTTTGAGCCTGAACCAAATCTTTAAAAAAATAGCTCTGCAGATGGACAACTTAGAATCATAGAATCATAGAATCATAGAATAGTAGAGTTGGAAGAGACCTCATGGGCCATCCAGTCCAACCCCCTGCCAAGAAGCAGGAAATCGCATTCAAAGCACCCCCGACAGATGGCCATCCAGCCTCTGCTTAAAAGCCTCCAAGGAAGGAGCCTCCACCACAGCCCGGGGGAGAGAGTTCCACTGTCGAACAGCCCTCACAGTGAGGAAGTTCTTCCTGATGTTCAGGTGGAATCTCCTTTCCTGTAGTTTGAAGCCATTGTTCCGTGTCCTAGTCTGCAGGGCAGCAGAAAACAAGCTTGCTCCCTCCTCCCTATGACTTCCCTTCCTCATAAGAACTTATGTTGTAGGGTCACCATCTTGCAAATCACTCACCCTAGTGGTTGTTTCTGTGTTAGGAGACACATTTAGTAGTAATCATTGGAAATGATACCCCACCTTTTCAAGTGGTAAGAATTTTATTCATGGGTGGTTTCTGCTTACAGAAATATAGCCATTTCAAATCAGGTCCATCTTTTTGAAACAGCCTTTCAAACAGTATATGTTTTCTCTATTGATCCCCAGCAAAACAAACAAACAAACAAGCATCCCTAACCTTTTCTTTGAGAATGGTCAGGTAAAGATACATGATTTTCTTCAGTTTTGCACTCAACAGCGAAATATCATTCTATCTTTTCTTTCGGGAAATGAAATCTTGGGTAGGTCTACCGATGTCACTGGTCAGCAGTTACAAAGTTTCATTTGGCCAACATTGCCTCCCCAGGTTGGAGGCTCTTGCTGATAGGTATTTCTTTCCGATATGCAAGTCTGAATAATGCAATCTCCAGCATGGAAAATGCCTGTTTGACCCTATCTACTATTAATCTACTGTTAATAATGTTATGGGTTTCTTTTTCCACTTAAAAAAAGGTTTTGTATCAATTTAGCAATTTTCTTTGTTTTTAGTACATCTTAGCAGTCATTGTACTTTATGGATTATGTTCCTTGAAGTATAGCTGAAAATATTTTGCTTTTACCTGTTAACAGCCCCTATTTGTGATAGTATGATGGCTTTCTAATCTTTGTTGACATAACACAACAGTTTCCAGAGGGGAAGGAATTGGATGAGAGTTATTTGTCTAAAATGATTGTTTGCTTTATGGTTGCCTGAGGCTTTCTCCTGTAACATTTGTCAGGGTGAACATTCCTTAAATGCAAGTTGTCTGTCACTTTTAATGTCTTCTTGCTCATGGATTTTAAAAACTTCTTTTAGAGCAAAATATGGTTTTATTACATCTAAAATAACATATGCTTTAGATAGCCAGGTGAGTCACTCAAGCCATGGGCAACCTGAAATAGGACCCTCAAAATAAAGTGAAGATTAACATGATGGACAAGTAGGACTTCACAAAGTCAGTGACAGATGATGGGACACTTACTGTATAAAAAAAGATACACAGTGAAGTTAACATGAAAAGTACATGCTCATGTGTAGTATAGGATAACCATTAGTATTTAGAAGGGAAGGACGCACTGTTGCTAGCTAGTATATATTTCTTGTATTGATCCCTTGAATCTGAAATATATTTGATCATGAGTGATGAAATCTGAAGTTCATTTTACCTAAACATACTCTTTGTTTTATAGTTTGCCATCTGTTACATTGCTATGACACTCACTTGATATATGTTTTTCAATAGGAATCTGCCATCAATCTAGCATAGTAAAGTATATTTAAATATTGCAGCCACAGCATATTTAAGAAGCACATTTTTCTAGCTCCATCTACTTTCAAGCAAAGCACACTACAGCTAGCATATGTTTCATTTCAAAATGTCAGTAAATAATATTTTCCTAGAAATTCATTCAATCTGGCCTCAGTGGAATGTAACAGCAGCCAACCACATAAATAGAACAGCTGGCTCTTTAGCTGAAGCTTACCTTTCATAATGTGTTTCTTCCAAGCAAATCAGAAAGAAAGAAAACTGCTGCAATTTGTTGTGTCCCATTAATAGTTTCTTTACCTCCTTCTGGATTTTTTTCACTGTCTTCCAAGGTTTTCCTAGTGTTTTAGTGTCATTATTTGAACTTAAAATAATATTATGGAAGAAGCAGCAGAATTGTGAAAGACAACCTAGATAAAAAACAAAGAGACTAGACAAGGTGGCACAATAACCCAAAACTTCTACCTGTTTCATCATTTGCTGGAATGCACTTGTTTATGAGGTTGTATCAGATAAGGAAGAGAGATATGTGGAAAGACAACTTCCTTCTGCTCCACGCATTAAGGAAAATCAATGTGAGTCTGTAGTCAAGGCATTTGTAGCTACAAATTGGGTTATTTCCAAGTAGGACTAGAAAGATAGGGAAGAGCCAACTTGATTCCTACTCATTTGCATGTAGCCGAATTTTCTTTCTCTCCTTCCTTTAGCCCTTTACATCTCTTAAAAACTGATTCTAGAGAACTTTCCAGTCACATGTCCTCTCTGCCACTGAAAACTGTCCCTGCCCAGACTTGAGAGGGGAGAGTGTTCCTGGTTGCAGTAAGGGGGCAATTTGGCCATTCTGATCAATCTCACTTTTCTAGTGAAAGAACTGAATGCTGATTTTCATCAATTCCAAATCATAGAATCATAGAATCATAGAATAGTAGAGTTGGAAGAGACCTCATGGGCCATCCAGTCCAACCCCCCGCTAAGAAGCAGGAAATTGCATTCAAAGCACCCCCGACAGATGGCCATCCAGCCTCTGCTTAAAAGCCTCCAAAGAAGGAGCCTCCACCACTGTCCGGGGGAGAGAGTTC
Source organism: Anolis carolinensis (assembly GCF_035594765.1). Lineage (NCBI taxonomy): Eukaryota > Metazoa > Chordata > Lepidosauria > Squamata > Anolidae > Anolis > Anolis carolinensis. Next base: position 165,900,338 of record NC_085844.1, read on the forward strand.
CACTGTCGAACAGCTCTCACAGTGAGGAAGTTCTTCCTGATGTTCAGGTGGAATCTCTTTTCCTGTAGTTTGAAGCCATTGTTCCGTGTCCTAGTCTGCAGGGCAGCAGAAAACAAGCTTGCTCCCTCTTCCCTATGACTTCCCCTCACATATTTGTACATGGCTATCATGTCTCCTCTCAGCCTTCTCTTCTGCAGGCTAAACATGCCCAGCTCTTTAAGCCGCTCCTCATAGGGCTTGTTCTCCAGACCCTTAATCATTTTAGTCGCCCTCCTCTGGATGCTTTCCAGCTTGTCAACATCTCCCTTCAACTGTGGTGCCCAAAATTGGACACAGTATTCCAGGTGTGGTCTGACCAAGGCAGAATAGAGGGGGAGCATGACTTCCCTGGATCTAGACGCTATATCCCTATTGATGCAGGCCAAAATCCCGTTGGCTTTTTTAGCTGCCGCATCACATTGTTGGCTCATGTTTAACTTGTTGTCCATGAGGACTCCAAATTCCAGTTCCATGGTGGAATTCACATGCATGTGATGACTTGAATACAATAATGTAGGCATCTCCATCTCTATAAATACAGAGATAACTATAAGGTTTGCTAAAGTGTGATTGGTAGATGGTTGACTGTGCATTGCACAGTGACAAAATAAATTAGTTTATTATATTTAACTATGATAGACAGATAGATAGCACTGGACTGACAGAATATTCATGCAAACAGTAATAAACTAAAGAGATGGAATTGGGAAATCCTAGTTAGAAAGTGTTCCATTGCCAAAGAAAAGATGGAAAGCTGCCCCACTTTCTCCTAAACCAGTGGTTCTCAACCTGTGGGTACCCAGGTGTTTTGTCCTACTACTCCCAGAAATCCCAGCCAATTTACCAGCTGTTATGGTTTCTGGGAGTTGAAGGCCAAAACATGTGAGGACCCACAGTTGAGAACCACTGACTATAAAGAAACAAAATTTTGGAGAGACTCTTGTTCCCCTAAAAAACCTATGTCTCACTTCAAAGACTCTAAATAAAAATATTTTGCTTCATATTTGATTCCTATGGAGATGATCATTGCATTGAAATCATAAGAGCAAACAGATTTGAATGTATTTCTCCCGTTAATCTTGTAGCAGTTTTATAACTGCTTCCCTTTTTCATATTTCTATGCAGCTAGTTCATTGGTCTTCTGTTTAGATAACTGTTTAGCTCATTTTGGTAGGAACTTGCAAGGTTTGGGAATTTTCTTATGAATGCAGTGCCCCCTTGGTATCTGCTGGATTTGCTACCAGGACCCCTCAGGAATACCATAACCCATGGATGTGCAAGTCCCCTTATATACAATGATGCCTTTTATATATAAGGGGATTTTTTTAATTCTGAAAAAATATTTTCAAGGTGTGGGTGGCTGCATCTGTGGATTAAGAATCCATAGATACAGTGGGTCAACTGTAGTTTGACTAGGCAAGCCTGTAGTATTTGTCTCCCTTTCTCTTGTTATTCTGTTTCCTGATTTTGAAATCAGTCACGTACAGTAGCAGTTTGTGTACACACATTTGGACCTGAGCTAGGACACAATTACTATTGAAGCTGTTAACAGAACATTGTGATTCAAAGATTTAATAAAAAATGAAATGCTTTTCCCTTGGAAACGTTTAAAATATGTGTCCATTTTTCCCCCTAGTTAAAGTGAAACCTTATATTTTGTAAAAGTCAATATAAACTGTAGCGTAATGGTGAATTTTCATCTAGCCTGCTAGAAGACTGCTCAACTCAATTGCAAAATGGGCATAGATTTATTTGATGTATGCTGAGGTTAGGTAACTTTGATCAATTATAAAGAGATAGTGTATATTGTTTCCTTTGCTTGTCATTGTTACAATATTGCTACTTAAGGGACACCATACAACATAAGATTGTTTTCTATACATGGGAGAAATGGTGAAATATGTTATTGTTCTTCACTTTCATTTTGGGAAAAATCTTGTCAGCAGTTTCCAGTAGTAACTTATGAGGTCGTTGTTTATGCTGAACAAAGCTTCATTCAACTCCAATTGAACTTCCTCTAAATGCTCTCTCATTCTCTATTTCTATCTCTTTTTTTAAAAAAGACTATCATTCTTCTTGTTCTTTTATTCCCTTTAATTTCAGCAAAACCATTTGAAAATGGACAGTATCTGGACATCTATGGAATTACACGGGACCAAGCTGGGGAATATGAATGCAGTGCTGAAAATGATGTCTCAGTCCCAGATGTGAAAAAAGTAAAAGTCACAGTCAACTGTAAGTTATATCCACATGTGTGTGTGCATACATGCAGAAAGATTGTTTTCTATTTGTCTGTATGTGTGTGTAAATTCAACATTAGGTTTTAAAGGATTTTAATGAAAAAGATTGTGACTGAAAAGAAAAAAAGACATTCAGTTGGAAGGAACCAGCATCATGGCATCAGAATTTGACCATATCTTATGTGTCTTTGTTATAACACCTGTAAAAAGATCCTGCATGGAGTGATGGAGGTTTGTTATACATAATATTTTTATAGTAGCATTAGAATTTCACTAATCCACCAATTTCATTCTACCTGACCACCACTGAAACTGATATTTTATTGGGTTGCTGTGATTTGGCTATATGGCCATGTTCCAGAAGCATTATCTCCGGATGTTTCACCCATATCTATGGTAGGCATATTTTATTCCTATGTTCTTTTCTGTTCCCAATAGTGAGCAGCTACTAGGGTAAGAGGGGAACATTTCTTCTCCAGGGAATTTTGGAGGACTGTAGGTCTCATTTAATCTACTCACATCTCAAAATATTGAAGTCTGATCTTTTGGTTGGGGACAGGGCTGGAGGCAAGAACTCAAAAACAAAAACAAAAACCTGCCACACATAGATATTAGAAACTAAATGTTTGTGACCATTTTAATTTGGGGGGATTCTCGCTTACATATTCCATACCTGTACAGATCACACACACACACACACACACACACACACACACACACACACAATACTGTCTATTTTATTTGTTAAACTATTTATCCTTTAGGCAAATCATAGAGTTAGAAGAAACCCCAAGGGTTCTCCAGTCCAATTCCGTTGTATAGGACTCAAAGCACTCCCAATCAATGGCCTTCTAATAACCTCCAAAGTAGGAGACTCCAATACACTCTGAGGCACTGTTGAACTGCTCTTACTGCCAGGAAGTTCTTTTTAATATTTAGGTGAAAACTATTTTACTATCGTTTGAATCCATTGTTATGTGTCTAGGGCACATCAGCACTGACCATTTAGGATGCATTGGAGCGAGATCAGTTCTGGGGCAGCCCAATGCTTCATGAAGCTGATCTAGAGTAATGTATGGCAAGGCTACCTTAACACATGCTTGCGCCACATTAAACAATGTTGGGGGATAGTCGGAATTCTGGCCTAGAATTTGGACTATCCTCTGATTTTAGGGCATCTGAACAATTGGTCCTGTCCTGAAAATGAACCAGCCACAACTGCTATCCCATATTTCCCACCTCTCCCATCTCCCCTTCCACCTCTCCCATCACCCTGGTTGACATCACTGGTGAAAAGGTAGGACCCATGTTGTGGCTGGACACCACCTCAAAATGGAGGATGGGAGGAACTGGTAAAAGAGGCCATCCAGTAAGGATTCCCTTCTGTATCCACAGTGGCTGGGGAGTGGCTGTGTGACCCATACTGGGGTCCTAGATTGTTGGATCAGTGTAGACTCTCCCGAGATATCTGGAGCAGAAGAAAACAAGCTTGTTCTATCTCAAAACCTACATTTGCTTCATTCAAACAAACATTGTTGTTGCTATTTGCTTCCAAAATGTTTCTAACTTATCACAACCAAAAAGCAAAACTGCCATAAAGTTTTCTTAGCAAGATTTCATCATTGCTTCCTTCTGAAATTGAGAGAGAATGAATTGCCCAAGCTTACCTGTGACTTTTTATGGCCAAGTGAGGATTCACTTGGCCATGGTTCAATAATCAAATCTAGTTCAGTATTCAAACCACTCTCCCATGCTGGTTGTCTATATAGACTTGCTTTGAAGCAGAAACACGTTAAACAACACATTTTTTCTTTTAAAAAACTTTTATAAGATAAGCTTTCACATCACACAATGGCAATACTTCCCCTGCAGGGTGGGGCAGGGTTGGGTGGGAGGTGAAGTAAACAATTTTGCAGTACATGAAGGCCAATGTCAGATATTTTTCTTGCCCCTGAACTCCAAGGAAAATTGTCCCAGATAGCTGTCTTGCAATTGTGGAGATAATTCATTAAAACTCAATTTCTTCCCACTAATTCTTTTTTTAATCAGCCATTTTAATAGTTGTTACTTAAATAATTAATTTCCAGCAACAGTCATTGCCTGAGCAACAATTAACTTTTCAGATTATATTAATTTATGTTTAATGAATTCACATTTGTTTCTTTGGGGGGTAATTTTTGGAAATGGTCGTATTTAGTGACTTAAATTATTTTTATTAAAATTTTAAAATTAATGTTTTACTAATATTTGATTAACAAATAATGACATAAATTAGTTTTTACTTAAACAATGAACATTTAAAAATACAAATGAATGAATGGCTTTTATGCTAGCATTTCCAAGTTGTAGTTCAATAGACTAAAGTCCAGACTGTCAAGCCATAAGGTGCTTGATTGAAGTCCTGATATCCTTGATTTTCAGTATACTATCAGTAATAGAGAATAAACTACCTTCATGCTATTTTGTGTTGCTATGTAATAACCAGACATTATTCAGGAGTCAACAAAGTGGAAAAAATTTAACCACCTCTCTGTTGGTAACTCTTTGGAGACAAAAAAAAAGTCCTGGTTTTTTCTGCAACAACATTTGTCAACTTTCAATGAGTATTGCACTGGGTAGCGCTGAAGGAGGAGATGGTTTGGCCAATGGCACTGCCACCACTCCCAGCCAGCTACAGCAGGTTGTGGATGCCTCTGCTGATATCAGCAGAGGTTTCCTGTAATGACCAGAAGCTCAGGTGGAGCTCCATGGCTGGCTGGGAATGGCAGCAGTGACATGGAGGATGAGATGAAGATCCAGAGGGGCGAATTCAGGCTTGGACTTACTGAATGCCAATGCAGCCTCACAGCTGTTTTGGCCAGATGTTCTCGGTCATTTCCAGAAAAATTGACTGTGCTTGGGAGGAATTCTTCTTTGGTTGAACAATGTATCAACACCACACTGTGATACCATTTTTACTGCCCTGGCTCCATGCTGTGGAGTCTCCTATCTTCCTTTCATCCCTCACCACATTTTGCACAAAATTTCCACATAGTTTCAACCCTAGCTGACATGCTATCCTAAGCATTGCTATGGTTAATTATTGAGAAGGTTTATTTTTACTATGAGAAAACCCATTGGAATACATGGGTTCACCATAGGTTGACGTGTGACATGTGAAAATATATATAAAACATTGTCCAAAACTTGCAGTCATCCCTGCATTTTGTCTCTGTTCCTCGAGCTATTGCCCCTCTGATCAAAAAGGTATACCCCTTATCTCGAATTTTAGTTGAAGCACAATTTAGGTAATTATTCTCCATACACTGTCAGACTTCCATCTGTCCTGGTTAGAACCCAGAGAGGTCCAACAGCATCTATAAAACCAAAGGTGCCCCATCACTGAGCTGTACATTTTTCCTCTGTAAAATAGTTGTCTTCAGGAGACAACTTCAGTACTTCAGGTGTTTCATATCTAGTGGAGGTTAAACAGGTTAAAACCAAAAATGTGTGTGGGGGGGGGGAGCATTGGTATTGTTGTGTAGTGGGCATGCAGCTCCCCAGTGTTTTCTGGGGACTAATGAGGTTCCCTAGTCTCCAACAGTTTCACATTCCTGTATTAGGCTACACTTACACTGTAGAACTAATGCAGTTTGACACCACTTTAATTGCCATGGCTCAGTGCCATGGAAGCATGGGAATTGTAGTTTGGTGAGGTACCAGCACTCTTTGGCAGAGAAGGCTAAAGAGTAGACCATGTAAAACTGAAACTCCCATGATTTCACAGCACCGAGCGATGGCAGTTACTACATTATTTCTGCAGTGTAGATACATCCTTAGGCAAATTAATTGTCAGTTGAGTATTGCCTCTGTCTGCAAAATCACATCATAGTTTTTCTAGGCTGAAGTAGTCCTAAGCTGCAAAGATTCTAATTAAGCTTTGAATCTCAGCTTTCAGGAATCTCAGCTTTTCATCTGTGCATCAAATGTTTGAAAATATTCTTTCCAGCCATATTTTCCCATGAACACTAGATAAGCCCTAATAATACTGTAACAGACTAGATGGATCCTTGGTCTGAAATAACAAGAGAAGAATCACTTCTTTCCTTGTTGAGCTCTCCAAATTTTCTCTGTTGATGGTTTGTGGCATTATTTTGCTATTCCGATTTTTTTCCCCAAAGATGGAGGCAATATTTAGAGAAGGTGCTGTTTTAATGTCTCCAAAGTATGCTTTCAAGAGTTCTGTTGCTTAGTGCTTTCTCTTAAATATATGTCTGTATTATTTCTTGGCCTTTCTTAACCTGTGTCACCTTCCATTTTGCTGCAGGTTACTTTAAGCTTCTGTAATAGGCTTTCAGTGTTATTCCTGTAAAAAGAAAAGGCAATGCATAACAACCCAAGACATACCTGATTTAAAAATACATTGTAGAAGTGCAGGATATCCTAAAAAGTCTTTTCCAAGAGGTAACTGATTCTACATGTTTTGGCTGTCTATACATATTAGTGCCTCACTTAGCATTACTGAATGGAATGCAGAAATACTGCCAACATCTGTTCTATTTTACAAGCATATATTCATTCTGACTAGAGAAAGGAATAACATTTCAAGTTACAGCTTACTTACATTAGCAAGGCATATGCCTCCTATGGTTCCTAGCTACTGGGTGTATTTGATTTGGACTGAAAGTTACATCTAATACTCTGAACAGTGTGTAGTCCCAACTGACTACATAGCAGCCTTCTCAGTAGTAGCTGCTGGTTTCATTTCAGATTAACTATTTAGGAATAAGCTTCAGCACTTGGGAAATTTGAGCAAAAATCAAGGGCCCTTTCACACTACACAATTAGAGAACTATGATTCTACTTTAACCATGGTTTCATCCTATGGAATCCTAGGATTTTACAATTCAGAGTGGAATCTTCAGAATTCTCAGCCAAAGATCTTTATTCTCTATCTTCAGAATTCTCAGCCAAAGAGGCTCTATTTTGCCTCAAGGAAGTGTGTGCTATCCAAGACTGCCTGAAGTTGGAGGGCAACTGCCTTCTCAATAATTTTGCCCAAAAAAAGGAAGTTTAGAGACTGCTCTCTAATTTTTAAGGTCCGGGGATCCAGATAGGACTTTTTCAGCAGTGGTCTAACTACTGCTTCTTTTAAACAGGATGGAAATTTTGCCTCCTTGAGATATACATTAATAATTTGTTATATTTGAGATCAAATTGCTTTTCCTCCCTGGATGACCACCCAAGAGGGACAGGGATCAAGAAAGCAGGTTGTTTTCCTTACTTGCCCTAGCAGCTTGTCCACATCAAGAGTACTCACCAATGTTAACTGATCTGGTGTAATCCCATTCACAGAGTTGCTGGATATCTCATTGTTGGCTTCTCTCCAGTGACAGCATCTAAGTCCGCTCTTATGTGAGAGATGTTATCTGTGAAATGATTATTAAAAGCATCACAGTGAGCTACTGAAGGTTCTAATAATGGGTTTGGAGGAGAGGGTACCTGAGTTAAGCCTCTAATCACTCTGAACAGTTCAGCTGAATGTGAATCTGCAGATGCAATGTGTGCAGAGAAGAAAGCCACATTATATGGGGGCAGACATGCCGTCTATACAGTGTTTTGTTGCATAAAAGTCGAGTTTTCCATCATCTGCACTCTAATTGTCATTCTTCTCATTTCATTTCCCTGAAGGTCTCTGTATACCAGGAAGTCTGATTTGTAACGGGTTGGAGAGGACATTTGGGAGCAATCATGTCAATAACCCTGGTTAGATTCTGATTCCGTTTATTGACCAGGGATTCCACAGGATTGTCAGTGATGCTAGCTAGCCATATTTATTTATTTATTTATTTACAGCATTTATATTCTGCCCTTCTCACCCCGAAGGGGACTTAGGATCACATTACACATATAGGCAAACATTCAATGCCTTTTAACATAGAACAAAGCCAGACAAACATAGGCTCCGAGCAGGCCTCGAACTCATGACCTCCTTGTCAGAGTGATTCATTGCAGTGATTCATTGCAGCTGCTCTCCAGCCTGCGCCACAGCCCAAGCCCATAGAACCCTCCAAGACCTCCTGGAATCTCAAAGGATCCATTAGCCTTCAAGGAGGGACCATTTTAATAGGTCCTCCACTCCTGTAAGCTGTGATGCTAGCCTAGACCAGAAAGTGATCTGTCCATGACAACTCTGAGCTATTGATCACCTCCACCACAGATCCATATGTTCCAAGCTGAAAATCACATCAAGGGTATGAGCTGCTGAATGCATAGGACCAGAAACCAATTGTGATAGGCCCATATTTGTCATGAACCCCTGAGGTGCACCTGACAAACTGGCTTCCAGTGGTAATTTTAAGTCACCCAGAAGCAAAAATCTGGGTGACGCAAACAACACCTTCAAGACCAGTTCCATGAGCTCAGCCAGGGAAACTGTTAGGCAGTGGGGTGGATGGTACACTAACAAAATCCCCAGACTATCCTTTGTTTTAAGACTCAAGTAGACACACTCAATGTGATTCAGCTCCCTAACAGGTAATCTGGTCAAGTTAAAATGGTCTATATAGACCACAGCTACCCCACTTATCCCATCCACTTTTCCCCACCTGCTCACTGACACAGTACCCATTTGATAGGGTCTGGGGCCAGGTCAGAGCACTATTATCTCCCAGCCAAGTTTCAGGGAAGCATGGCAGGTTAGCTTCCTCATCTTTGAGGAGATCATAGATGATAAGAGTCTTATTATTTCATTAGCAGTGCTGTTCCTTATCTGCCCTGCTTCCTCCTTTTGCAGCATTTCTTTGCTGCTATGTAACCAAAAAATCATAATCCATTCCTCCAGTATACAGTAAGGGCTAGTTTTTAACATTTTTAAATCACTGTATTCGGTACTGTGGTTATCAAGAAAACACTTCACTTTCTGACTTGGAGGTGCTTGGGTACATTGTAGGCCTAGGGTCAGCCACAGGCTTCCTTCTGTCAGTTGCTGCCTCTTAGGTACCTACTCAAGCTACTTGGCTGTTCATAGCTCCATAAGGACATGGTAATCTACATGAAAATGTGTGACAGGAGACACTCTGCTAGAGGCCAGTTTTTACTTTCAACAGAGCCATGGTAGAGGTTTTCTTTAGGGATGGAAAATAGATTTGTATTTTCATACAGAAAATCATTTTTTAAAAGAAACTAGCTGAGATGGCTGATGGAACAGAAAGCATCTTACTCTGGAAATCTGTACAACTGTGAAATTTGTTTGCAGAAAGTATAATAATCCATGTGTTTGTTTTGAAACCTTTCATGTTCAACAATATATGCAATTGGAAAAATCATACAAATTAACTTTTGTCAATTTAGAATACCTACTGCAGTCCATATATGAGCAACATGAAAGAAAAACTTTCATTTGAAAGTACACATGGAAACAAGAGACTTACAATAAAATAAACACACAAGGATGGCAGTGGGCACTTCAGAAAATCAGTATGAACAAGATTGGCAGGTTTCCACATTTTTAGTTTTCTTGCAGCACTCCAAGATAGCAGTGGCATTACATTTTTTTAAAAATTAAACTTATTCAAAAGCCAACCATGGTAAGGGGATGAAGCGGTCCGCTGCCCCATGGTTTTCCCTGCTGTCCATTGTCCTCCGGCTTCTTGACTGACGTGTGTTGAGGTCCTCATTTTCAGTAAGCTATTGTTGAGTTTTTGGACTGATGCTGTAGCACACAGTCAGTGGTCTAAAAAGACTAACCCAGAATGCTTGGTTTCCTAGAGAATCTATTATTTTGCTAGCATCAAGTTGTCAAGGAAAATTATTTTGGTCAGATTCGTTTCTTATGTCGCAAATAGAAAAATAAGAGTTCTCCCTGAATTGTCTAGATCTACCTCTCTAGTAGGTCTCTGTGGAACTGTACAGCCTGCCTAATGAGTCACTATAGCAGAAAAATGTGGGATAAAAATAAAATAAAGAAAGAAAAAACATGTGTAAAGAGAGCATTTTGCTACTCAAGATATCCTCATTTTCCAACAGTAGAATCATAGCAATACAAGTTGTAGAATTTTATGTGATATCTTTAAACATTTCTTAGAATTCCATCCAAGTAAAAGCTACCTTAGTAATAAGATGTACATTTCCAACTATTATATAAATGAAAGGGAATGGTCTCATCTATGAGGTTGCCAAGAACAAGCGAGTCCCTTGGAAACCAGATACAGTAGAGTCTCACTTATCCAACACTCACTTATCCAACATTCTGGATTATCCAACGCATTTTGTAGTCAATGTTTTCAATTCATCGTGATCTTTTGGTGCTAAATTCAGTAAATACAGTAATTACTACGTAACATTACTGTGTATTGAACTACTTTTTCTGTCAGATTTGTTGTATAACATGATGTTTTGGTGCTTCATTTGTAAAATCATAACCTAATTTGATGTTTAATAGACTTTTCCTTAATCCCTCCTTATTATCCAACATATTCGCTTATCCAACATTCTGCCGGCCCGTTTATGTTGGATAAGTGAGACTCTACTGTAATGGTCAGTTGAGTCTTTAGTTGGAGACAAGGCAATTCTTACTCTTGTCTCAATTATCTGAATATCCATACTGAGTTGTTTACTGTCTGTACATACATTGGTCTCGTTACAATTAGGACAATACAAATCTGCATAATCTTGTGGTATTCTGTCAAATCCATTATATAGTAAGCTAATCTTTCCTCCATTTTTGAATCTGTGTGATTGTGCCAAATTGATTTCCCTCACAGTAATGCTCATTGCTCCAGGTCATCTGATCTGGTCAATTAAAAGGGCAATTTTTGTACACTGTGTTTGTGTATTTTCTGCTGTCCACACCAAATTAGAAACTCGCTTCCTTTAGAAAACTAATCCAATATATACTGGTGTATTCCAATTTGGCTTCTGTTACTCATATTGGGAATCATGCAGTATGGAAAGAAGTCTCATAATAGCACAGCATATTGTGTGTTCAGGTCTTGCACTTAAATAACAGTATATTGCTCCTGGTATACCTCTGGTTCTCTGACACTGGAGACTCAGCTTTATTGCCTTGTCTGTGAGATGAAAAGAAGATTTTGGAGTAAACTGCTGTATTAACAAGGGGGAAGGGAGTCGAACTGGCAAAAAGATCATAGTCGCTTGGTCCTTTGATGTGGAAACAGTGTATCATTTACAGCTCTACTGTCTTTGGACATATCGAACAAGATTCTGATTCTGTCTACAATGCTGTTAATATGAAGTAACTGTCTAGAAATTAATCGTGTTGCGCCAGATTAATGGCAGCACATAGCAAAGTGCAATTTGTCCTAATGGCCTTGGCTCTAGAATTCTAATTAAAATAGCTGTAAATATTGATAGATGGTTGAGCTTGTATGAGTAAGCAATGATTCACGAAGGAAGCTTCTACAAGCAGTGGCTCCTGCAAGAGAGACATAGTGATCTCTGTATCATGCAAATCAGCATATGCCTGGCATGAGAGTTAACTCATCAGGGTGGAGAAGCCATTACACCCACCAGATGTGCATTTAACAGAACAGCTGCAGGCAGGAAAGCTGTTCCAAGTCAGAGAAATGATTTGTGGGTGTGTCTGCGTGTTAATTTTCAATGGATGTATGTGTGTGTTCATGTTTCAAAACAAATTCCTGTAATGCCCCTAATCTACTTTGTTGTTTTCTATGTGTCTAATTCTGAAAGTCATATTGCTGAAACTCCAGGGGGTGCTTTACCCTCTTTTTCCAGCCTATTTAGCAATTCAAGGCATTGTTTCTATACATATGGAAGGATAGATTGATTCATGCTTGTTCACTTCACAAAGTGCAAATTGACACTTCAATTTTAATTTGGTGCTAGAACTTGGGAAAGGCATAAGGTTAGAGGGAATGCCTACTGATCATAAGAATCATAGATGAAAGAGACTACAATGACCATTGAGTCCAATCCCCTAACATGCAATACACTATTGAAGAACCCCAGATGACCATCCAACTTCTGATGGGAACTGGAATGTCTTTGTGGAAGTTGGGAGTGACAGGGTGTTTGTATTGATGACCTTCAGGTCATCCAATTCTGCTTCAAAGAGATACTTACCCACCTGGATTGAAACATCTGATATGCTCAGTGGCACTATAGGATTATTGGAACACTTGAAAGTGGGGAGGGATTTAGAATGGTGTAGAGGGAAAGCCCACTAGGGTGACTGAGACAATCCAGGTGTTGCACTAGAGTCCTGAAGCCTTTTCACCACAAACCACACTCTTTCCAGATAATCAAACAAGTAAAAGTTTATTTAGAGAAAAATATATAAAAAATAAGCACATCCAAAAAGAGAAACAAAGTCCTAAAAGATATTTTCAAGATAGCCAAAAATCCAAAATCCTTTTAAATACAGTCTCAAGAATCAATCCACAGATATATCCATAAACAAGATAGCATGAATCCAAGGCAGACAATCTATACCATACATGAACTATAAACAGGAACAAACTTAGATATTGGGATATATGAATTCAAAAAAATGTAGAACCAAGAACAAGAGCTGTTTACCTGAATACAACATTGCTCTCACAAAGGATTGTACCAGCAGAAACAACTTTAAAAGGCTTCAATCCCTCCCATGACATCGTTCTTCACACACCTGCTTTTCCTCTCTTTATCTCTAAGCCTCTGGGAAAAGCAAGTCTGTCTTTATTGCACACTCTGCCTCTGAGGTTCCAAGTGCCTTGACCTAGACAAACATTCATCTCTCACATTTCTCTCAGCCTGCACTTCTAGCAGGTTCTCATGAGAACTAATATATTGCTTTCTCCAGTCTCATGGGAATAGTCAGGAGATTCCAAAACAACTCTCTCCAGGCTACTTCTATCCTCCGCTGGACCCTCTGAATCTATCCCAGTATCCCCTTCCTCATCTTCTGAGCACTCAGAATCTGATCAGGCTACAATACCAAGCCAGCTCTCAATTGAAGACACGACAGAAAGCCTGCCCAACACTGCTGTCCCCAGTATGGAATACAGTAGCACTAGGGATATTGGATTTTGTTTTGGAATGGAATTCGCAATAGGTGACCTTTTCTGAATATTTGGGAACTTTCTCTTGAGCAAGGCAAATAACAGGTGGAAAGCAGGACACATGTAGAAGTGGAGTTCTGTGAAGAAAACATTTTGATATACCTTTAGATTCCCTGCTTCTGTTTAGCAAATGGACTTGCTGAAGCTTAACATTCCAGGGCTGACATAATTTTGGTTAGTCCCAACTACAGTAAACTTGTTCAATCAATATTCTTACTGGCAAGTCTATGTGTAGTTTCAATCCCATTGATTAAATCAGCCTACTTTATTCAGGTCTAATAAAAAATTTAATCCCAGTAATGTTACAGTCCTATATATCACAGTGTAATAGCGTCCAAAAATTGTTATCTGGCTTTCCTCATGTAATGGCTGCATTAGAGCCAGCTGAGGATCCTCATCAGAAGTAAGAGAGGAAAAGCACCAGCCAGCTCCAGATTTATTTGTTTAAAACAACAGAGCCACCTGGGGCTCCTCCCTCCTTGGAAGTAAGAGTGGGAAAGCCACAATCAGTTCCGTTGTTTTAAAAAAAAGCTGGTTGTGGCTATGGCAGTAGTTTTTCCTCTCCTGCTTCTCAGAAGGGATGAGCCCCAACCAGCACAATTTTTTTTCCTTCTCGTAATGGTTGCACCTCCCAATTTTCTGAAAAAAGAGCATAAAATGTGACTATTATGCAATGAAATACCGTGTTTCCCCGAAAATAAGACGGTGTCTTATATTAATTTTATCTCCGAAAGATGCTCTAGGTCTTATTTTCAGGGGATGTCTTATTTTTCCATGAAGAAGAATTCATATTTATTGTTGAACAAAAAATGAACATTTATTATATACTGTACAGTAGTTGTCACCACAAACCAACATAACCAGATAAACTGTGAATCCTATCAATAATTTCTTGTTACTACCATTATTTCCATGTACAATACTCTATGGTATGTACATTTACTAATCCTGCATTGCTCTGGTGTTCTGTTCAGCAGGCATACTTCCAAGCAAAAACTTTTCTAGGTCTTACTTTCAGGGGCGGCGTTATATTTAGCAATTCAGCAAAACCTCTACATGGTCTTATTTTCAGGGGATGTCTTATTTTTGGGGAAACAGGGTATGGTATTTTAACAAACATTGTGTCTCCTTTTGCACAAATAATACCTTTAAATTACATTGCAGTGGATAAGTATCTTGCCTTCTGGGGTGTGTCATAGAATCATAGAATCGTAGAGTTGGAAGAGACCTCATGGGCCATCCAGTCCAACCCCCTGCAAGAAGCAGGAAAATCTCATTCAAAGCACCCCCGATAGGTGGCCATCCAGCTTCTGCTTAAAAGCCTCCAAAGAAGGAGCCTCCACCACTGTCCGGGGGAGAGAGTTCCACTGCCAAACAGCTCTCACAGTCAGGAAGTTCTTCCTGATGTTCAAGTGGAATCTCCTTTCCTGTAGTTTGAAGCCATTGTTCCGCGACCTAGTCTGCAGGGCAGCAGCAAACAAGCTTGCTCCCTCCTCCCTATGACTTCCCCTCACATATTTGTAAATGGCTATCATGTCTCCTCTCAGCCTTCTCTTCTGCAGGCTAAATATACCCAGTTCGTTAAGCCGCTCCTCGTAGGACTTGTTCTCCAGACCCTTGATCATTTTAGTTGCCCTCCTCTGGACGCTTTCCAGCTTGTCAACATCTCCCTTCAATTGCAGTGCCCAGAATTGGACACAGTATTCCAGGTGTGGCCTGACCAAGGCAGAATAGAGGGGTAGCATGACTTCCCTGGATCTAGACGCTATACCCCTATTTATGCAAGCCAAAATCCCATTGGGTTTTTTTGCCACCGCATCACATTGTAGGCTTATGTTTAACTTGTTGTCCACAAGGACTCCAAGGGCTTTTTCACACATCCTGCTGTCGAGCCAGGCATCTTCCCCCATTCTGTATCTTTGCATTTCATTTTTTCTGCCTAAGTGAAGTATCTTGCATATGTCCCTGTTGAACTTCATTTTGTTAGTTTCGACCCATCTCTCTAATCCAGGGGTCCCCAAACTAAGGCCCGGGGGCCGGATGCGGCCCTCCAAGGTCATTGACCTGGCCCCCGCCCTCAGTTTTAGACTTAGGCTTGCTCAAAGTCCGAAATGACTTGAAGGCACAACAACAACAATCCTACTTAACTTGACTATCTCATTGGCCAGAAGCAGGCCCACACTTTCCATTGAAATCCTGATAGGTTTACACAGTATATGGGTTAAAATTGTTTTTATTTTTAAATATTGTATTGTTCTTTAATTTACTAATACTGTGCAATCCTAATAATATAATATATTGTGTATACATATAATATTGATAATATTATAATGTAATACAATATAATATTTATTTATTTATTACAGTATTTCTACCCCACCCTTCTCACCCAGCATGGGACTCAGGGCGGCTAATAATAATAATAATACAATGTAATAATATTGTATAATGTAATAATATAAACTATATATTATATATCAAATGTATTATTACTAATAATATTATGGTATAGTGGTATAGTACAATATAGTAATATATAATGCTAATATTGTGCTTTGCTAATAATATAATATATTGTTTGTACATACAACTTTTAAGCCACTCTGAATCCCCTTCAGGGTGAGAGAGGGTGGGGTATAAATGTAGTAAATAAATAGATAAATAAATGTTGTTGGGTTTTTTTATTTTGCACTACAAATAAGACATGTGCAGTGTGCATAGGAATTTGTATTTTTTTAAATGATAATTTGGCCCCTCAACATTCTGAGGGGCCATGAACCGGCCCTCCACTTAAAAAGTTTGAGGACCCCTGCTCTAATCTGTCAAGATGGCTTTGAATTCTGCTCCTGTCTTCTGGACTGTGAACTATCCCTCCCAATTTGGTGTCATCTGCAAACTTGATGATTGTGCCTTCTAACCCTTCGTCTAAGTCGTTAATAAAGTTGTTGAACCGAACTGGGCCCAGGACGGAACCCTGCGGCCATCCACTCGTGACTTCTTTCCAATATGAAGACGACACATTGGTGAGCACCCTTTGGGTTCGTTCACATAACCAATTACAGATCCACCTAACCGTAGTTTTGCCTAGCCCACATTTGTCTAGCTTGTTTGCCAGAAGGTCATGGGGGACTTTGTCAAAGGCCTTACTGAAATCCAGATAGGCTACATCCACGGCATTTCCCGCATCTACCCAGCTTGTAACTCTATCGAAAAAAGAGATCAGATTATTCTGGCATGATTTATTTTTGGTAAATCCATGTTGACTATTAGCAATTACTGCATTTGTTTATAAGTGTTTGCAGACCACTTCCTTAATGATCTTTTCCAGAATCTTCCCTGGTATCGACGTGAGGCTGACTGGACGGTAATTTTTTGGATCATCCTTTTTTCCCTTCTTGAAGATAGGGAAAACATTCGCCCTCCTCCAATCTGCTGGGAATTCTCCCGTTCTCCAAGAATTCTCAAAAATGATTTCTAGTGGTTCTTCCTTCAATACTCTTGGGTGTAGTTGATCCGGCCCTGGAGACTTAAATTCATTTAGAGCAGCCAGGTATTCCTGGATGACTTCTTTCCCTGTTTAGGGTTGGATTTCCCCCAATCCTTCATCCACTCCATGTTGCTGAGGTTGAGGCTGGCTTTCTTTTTGTGAGAAGACTGAGGCAAAGAAGGCATTAAATAGTTCTGCCTTTTCCCTATTCCCTGTCAGAATTTCCCCATCTTCTCCTCGCAGAGGCCCTATCACCTCCTTATTCTTCCTTTTCCTACCAACGTAAGCAAAGAAGCCCTTTTTATTGTTTTTAATGTCTCTGGCAAGCCTGAGCTCATTTTGCGCTTTGACCTTGCGAACCTTTTCCCTACAGGAGTTGGCTATTCGTTTGAATTCTTCTTTGGTGATTTCTCCCTTTTCCACTTGTGCATGTCTTTTTTTAGTCTTAGACCAGTTAGAAGTTCTTTGGACATCCATTCTGGCTTCTTTGCACTTGTCTTGTTTTTATTCTTTGTTGGCACTGTTTGCATTTGCACCTTGAGTATTTCACTTTTGAAATACTGGATTCCCTTGTCTTTTAATATTGGCGTCCATGGAATTCCGCTCAGTATTTCCTTCATTTTTTGGAAGTCAGCTCTCCTAAAGTCCAGAATGCGGATTTGACTTTTTTTTCATTTTGGCCTTCCTTTGTGTCGCAAACTGCAGGAATACATGGTCACTTGCCCCTAAGGATCCGGCCACTTCAACTGCATTAATCTGGTCCTCTGCGTTTGTTAGGATGAGGTCAAGAGTAGCCGATCCCCTTGTTGCCTCTTCTACCTTCTGGACCATAAAATTGTCTGCAAGACAAGCAAGGAATTTGTTGGACTTTGTACTATTGGCTGAGTTTGTTTTCCAGCAGATATCAGGATAGTTGAAATCGCCCATGACTACTACATCTCTTCTTTGTGCCTGTTTGGTCAGCTGCTGACAGAAGGCTTCATCAAGTTCTTCATCCTGGTTCGGAGGGCTGTAGTAGACATCCACGACAAGATCTTTTTGAGTCTTGGTTCCCTTGGTTCTTATCCAGATGCTTTCAAGCTGGTTTCCCGGATTGCCATCTTGCATCTCTTCTGCAATGTAAATGTTTTTGACATATAAAGCTACTCCCCCTCCTCTCCCCTTTGTTCTGTTCCTATGAAAGAGGTTATAGCCTTCAATGGCTACATTCCAGTGATGGGAGTTATCCCACCATGTTTCAGTGATGCCTATGACATCGTAAGTGTGGTGTTGTGCTAAAAGTTGGAGTTCATCTTGTTTATTCCCCATGCTCTGTGCATTAGTGTAAAGACATGTAAGCCCCTGGGACCTTCCCCTGAGCTGTTCCTTTGGGATCATTGTGTTCTTGGCAATTTGTTCTTGTGTTTGTGCAACCCTCCATTTAGCCTTATGGCGATTCACTGTGGTCGTAGGTAAAACACTGCTCACAAGGCTATTGTCCCTCTCCCCCGGCTGATCTAGCTTAAAGTGTGCCTGATGAAGTTTGCTAGTCTGTGAGCAAAAAGGTGTTTTCCTACTTGTGTGAGATGCACTCCATCCCTTGCCAGTAGGCCTTCCTCCTTGAAAAGCAGGCCATGGTCGAGGAAGCCAAAGCATTCCTCCTGACACCGTTTTCTGAGCCAGTTACTGACCTGTACTATTTTTCTGGCCCTTGTAGGGCCACATCTTACAACGGGGAGAAGGGATGAAAAGACCACCTGTACATTACTTTGTTTTAGCTTTGTTCCAAGAGCTCAAAATCATTCGTGATCTTTTGAAAGGTATGCCTAGCCATATCATTGGTTCCTATATGAATCAACATGAGGGAGGAGAGTGATGGGGCTTTAGGAGCCTGGTGAGCCTCTGAGTAACATGGTGTATTTTTGCCCCCGGGAGGCAGCATGTTTCTCGAGCCATCCCATCCTGCTTGGAAATGATGGCTTCCATTCCTCTAAGGAGGGAGTTGCCTACTACCAAGACCTGTTTCCTTTAAGGATTAACAGTGTCTCTTTTCTGCAAGATAGTGTGTAGGTCCCCTAAAAAGTGTTCCTGTTGGAGTGGATTGTGTAGGTGTAAAGTGTTGTCCTCCTCCTCGACATCCCCAGTGCATTCGTCAATGACAATCCATTGAGATGCATCCAAGAACCCATCCCTCTCCAAGGGTGTTCCTGTTGCTCCTGGTCTACGATTGGAGATGGAACATCTACATGATTGTGTAAGTGTGAATGTAGTAATGCATCGTCCCCATCAGGGCTATCACCCATGCATTGATCAAGAGTGGCCCACTAAGCAGTATCTAAGTAACTGTGGTCCTCCACAAGATGTGTTTCCTGATCAAATGTTAGTGGTATAAGATTTTGGAGTCTGTTGTGTAAGTCAAGCTGAGCAGAAGCATTCTGCGGAGGCTGCCTGGTCCTTTGTCTCTTTCTACGGGTGACCTCCTTCCAAGCCTGAGGGTTGTCTACATTTGAGCTGATCTCCCCATAAAGTTCCTGATCATGGAAGTGTTGGTGTGATGCAGGTTGCATATCTAGAACAATGTGTTGTGCAGTGTCCACGAAGAACTCAAGTTCCTGAATGTCCTTAAGGGTCTTAATACGGTCCTCGAGTTGTTGGATCCTCTGCTCGATCAGTGTCATCTGTTTACACTTGGTGCAGATGTAATTGAGTAGTTGTGCAAAGAAGCTAAACATGCCGCAACTTGTGCATGCGATGGCAAGTTTTTGCTTTTGTTCCATCTCTTGGTGAGTGAAGTTACCAAGCAGGCTCCTTATAGTGTGCGTTTTTGGTCAGACCGCTATCCACCTCCTTGTGTATGTGTTTTAATGCTGTTTTCTAATTGATTGTAATGTAACAATGTCCTGGTGGCACAGTGTGTTAAAGCGCTGAGCTGCTGAACTTGCGGACCAAAAGGTCCCAAGTCCAAATCCCGGGAGCGGAATGAGCGCCCGCTGTTAGCCCCAGCTCCTGCCAACCTAGCAGTTCGAAAACATGCAAATGTGAGTAGATCAATAGGCGGGAAGGTAACGACGCTCCTGTGATGACTCATGGGCCATGTAGTCCCGTTCCTAGTGCTGTTGTGACGGATGAAGAGGAAAACTTGGGTTTTCCACCATTTCAGCCAGAAAGGGAACTTTCCCAGCCAGAATTGGAGCCCTTGCACCTGCAGGAGGTTTGTCTTCCAGAAATCTGCCAAACAAGCCCTGAGTCAAAATCTCCCCCATTTTCTCGCCGTAATTATTATCAACAACAAAAAGGAGTTCAGCAGGCTAATCGCAGAAGCCTGAGAATCGCAGCAAAGCATTCAGATGATTAAGCCTGCTTCCATGAGAAATTTTAGGGAGTCATACATCTGGGCACAGAGATTGACTTTCGGTTCTGATTCCCCAGAGAAGTGTTCTTTGGTGGGAAAACGAGACCCTATTTAGGTTCCTTGCCCTTTAGGAATCTTGCGGAGTCAATTCGTCAGCTACTGGAGTAGTGTGTGTGGACAGCGCTACTCCCGCTTCCAAGCCTTGTTCCTGTTTCCAAGCCTCCGCTCCCAGCCTTGTTTACTCCCCGGATCTTGCCTTGCTTCCCGGACCTTGCCAAGTAATTACCACGGATCTTGTTCTTGCTCCTCGTTTCTTGTTGCCTTGTTTCAAGCCTTGTGTTCCAAGAATCAAGTTACTTCCTAGCCTTGCTCAAGTTTCATGGACTAAAGGACCTTGTCATCTCCCCTCACTTTGCTTGGCAAAGTGAGTGTTTCGGTTATTGGATTACAACTTTGGACCTTAATATTTCATATTGGACATTGTTTCTTTGGACTAATTTTGACCTTCCCTGAAAGGTCTACTTCTGAACTATTTCCTACACTTGCTTTTATTAACTTTATATATTCCCTTAATAAAGATATTAGATAGATTCTGGCCTCTGTGTATGGTTATTGGTGCTCTGCAGCCTGGGTCGTGACAGCTCCATGCAGTCATGCTGGCCACATGACCTTGGAGGTGTCTACAGACAACGCCGGCTCTTCAGCTTAGAAATGGAGATAAGCACCAACCCCCAGAGTTGGTCACGACTGGACTTAACATCAGGGGAAAACCTTTACCTTTACCTAATATAACAATGTGTTTAGTGTAGGGGTGTGAACCCACTGCTACTTGAGTTCAGCCTCTGGCTCAGAAAGCTTCAACAGAAAGCCAGCAATCAGTTAAACCAATAGCACTTTCAAAACAATAGCAGAGCAGCAAAGAGTCAAGCACACGGCTTTCTAATGCAGTCTCAGAAAGAGTCAAGCATGCAGCTTCCTAATGCAGTCTCAGAAAAGAGTCAGCACAAATTAAGCTTTTTAATGCAATCTTAGGCAGGGCCTACCTAAAGCAAGGCGCAAAGCTGACTTCTTGCCTCCTCACTTCTATGTGAACCCACTGTCACTTGAGTTCAGCCTCTGGCTCAGAAAGCTTCAACAGGAAGCCAGCAATCCTGCAAGGGCCACCAAGCAGACAAATAGGGCAAG
The DNA here is from genome assembly GCF_035594765.1 of Anolis carolinensis. Taxonomy (NCBI): domain Eukaryota; kingdom Metazoa; phylum Chordata; class Lepidosauria; order Squamata; family Anolidae; genus Anolis; species Anolis carolinensis. The sequence continues at coordinate 165,921,683 of NC_085844.1, forward strand.
GTGAGAAGCTCTCTATACACTATATTATGAGTAGCTGGTGGCTTCTACTCTCCTTTCTCTATTAATTTTCATTCTTAGCTTCATTCTAAGACAATAGTGTCTATTGTCTTATTTTTGATTTATTATGATTCTGCTTTAAAGGGTCCACAAATAGCATCCTCACTGAGGTGCAGTTGATAATTTCTTCCTGATTGGAATTTTCTCCCCGTTACTGCTCTACACAGTATATTGCTAAAGTTAATTCTGAGAAGCTATGCTGCATAAACACAAGCCATATTTTTGAATCTTGGATACTCATTTCGTGTAGCAAACAGCTGTTTAGTCTTCCAAATGCATGCTAGAAAAATTATCCACTTTAAATTACTTTTCAAATTTGAAGTTTTGTGGTTGGATTGCTTTTGACGAGACATAAACAACAAGGTTCCTGTCTGCCCTTGCAACATAAATAGTGCTCCTACTGATCTGTTTCCCTCTTTGCACTGTTTTTATTGCATAAAGTGTGTTTTCATGATAAATATGTGTATTTGATCTGCTCCTTCTTTTGAAATGATGACCTTGGAAAACATGAAGGGTGTGCGTGGGAGTGTATGTGTGTGTATGTGCTCTGTGAAAAAACTGTATGTGAAAATATGGATTTAGCTACAACAGTTGTAATTTTATTTAATGTGTGAATATGCATTAGTACTTTTAATTAAATTTCTGGAGATAAAAGCTATGTTTAAAACACTTCACTTATTCTGAGGATCCCAGCTCCTTTTCACACAGCATCCCCAAGTTTTGGAGGCTGAGACAGCAGTACAAGCATATAAATAATCAAAACCATGAGGGTGTAACCTGTGAAAATGGAAAAATACATGTAGTTAGAACTACCCTCTATCCTCTAACCATTAGAAGGTAGTATTTAATTTGGCAAAAAGTAGCATCAACAGCCTGAGGAGAGAGATCCCAAATACAAGGCATGGCACCAGATAAGCCCTAGATTGGGTGGGAAACAGTTGCCCTCCAGATGATGCTGTACTGCAACTTCCATCAATATTGGCCAGCATTATTTAACAGTATGACTCTGACCATTCTTGTAGATTGTCACGTTGTCTTTTAATTGCCACAGGGTGACACATGTATGTCTTGAACCCTTGGTGTGGGATCTGAGATCTGTGTGTCTCTCAGAAATGTAATTTAATTGCTTTACAAGATGCTGAAATTTCAGTGTCGGATTTAGAATGGGAGGGTTAAATTCAGAGTTGGGGAGCTTACTTCATGAAAATGGAGGATAAAAGCCACCCTCTGGTGACTTTACCAAAGCCTTCGTTTCAGAGAAAAGAGTTTCAATAGAACAACAAGTTTGGGTTTATTTCATTTCTTAAGCTTTTTGCAGAGCAGCTTAACTTATTTAGCATTTCTTAGAAGTCTGTGTTACTGTTGCTATGGAGGTTTGCATAATATTAGCCATACTGCTAATTTTACTTTCAATTCATACATACTGTACCAGTTGCCTGAACTTAATTATATCCGTACCCTTAAACCTGCTGTGGAAGAAATTAGGGGACTGTGGTGTTGATGGTGGCTTCTTGCTGTTGAAACATATCATTCCTGCTTTAATCTTTTTGAGGGTATGTCACCTTAACGCTATCCAGTTTTTCTTCTTCTTTTGCCAAAACAGAACTTACCATGGATTTCTAGAAACAATAGTTTCATTTAAACACAAAACATCTTGAAATAGAAACACAGTGGATGAACGAAACTCCACAGATGCTGGAGTTCTTTTCATAGTATTATCTAATGAATGAAATACACAAACTATTCTGCTGAAATTACTGATTGATCTACAGAATAATTGTACACTTATCAATACCATTTTGGCAGCAAGGAAATATTCAATGTATGCTATTCCTTTTAGGCCTCCCAATGTTCATCATTATGAGGGCATTGTCCACTTAGACACAGGTACCAGGGAATGAAGACAGTATAATTTATTCAAAGATGTTCACAAGAAAGTGCAGATCTGCATATCTCTCCCAATCCTCCAGACAACACCGTTCCATATCCCTTCAAACAAAAGTCCATTTAGCCAAATTTAAACAGCCCAAATGAATAAAAAGACAATTAGCCGAATTCAAAACAAGGTAACACATTGTGAAATTAAATAACAGTTGAAACAGACAAATTAACCAAATTAAAATATAATAAAAATAATAAGAGGCTATAGCCTTTAGTGATCCTTGCTTGGCATCTCCCCTGCCCCATTGTGCTTGACATTGGGAGACATGGGGAAGCTGAGTGAGATTCACCAGAAGCTTTAGCCCAGGGGTCCCCAAACTAAGGCCCGGGGGCCGGATGCGGCCCTCCAAGGTCATTTACCTGGCCCCCACCCTCAGTTTTATAATATAATATTTTTATATCAGTTTCAATAATATAATATATTGTATATACATATGATATTGATAATAATCTTATGTTATACAATATTATACTAATAGTAATACCATATAATAATATTAATTATATGTTATGTATTACATATTATAAAATAGTATAGTGGTATAGTTCAATATATTAATATATAATGCTAATTTTGTGTTAAGCTAATAATATAATATATTGTATGTACATATAGCTGCTCTGAGTCCCCTTCGGGGTGAGAAGGGTGGGATATAAATGTAGTAAATAAATGCAGTAAATAAATAATTAATTTTAGACTTAGGCTCGGCCAAATTCTGAAATGACTTGAAGACACAACAACAACAACAATCCTAATTAACCTGACTATCTCATTGGCCAGAAGCAGGCCCACACTTCTGATAGGTTTATGTTGGTTACAATTGTTTTCATTTTTAAATATTGTATTGGTCTTTCATTGTTATTGTTGTTGTTTTGCACTACATATAAGATATGTGCAGTGTGCATAGGAATTTTTTCATTTTCTTTTTCAAATGATAATTTGGCCCCTCAACAGTCTGAAGGATTGTGGACCGGCCCTCTGCTTAAAAAGTTTGGGGACCCCTGCTTTAGCCTTTCACCATCCTGGCTTGACTACCCCACTGCCTGAAACTGGAAGAGTGGGGGTAAACCAGGTGTAGAGGATTTTTGGAGCCTATATCCTTTTGGGATCCTTTCTCAGCTTCCTCCCACCTCCCTCCTTCCCATGAAAGTTGGGGGATGTCAAACAAGGGTCATGCTATATCCTTTAATAGTCCTCTCCTTTAATAGACGCTCCTTCTTGGTATTATGTTGTGTTGTACACTCAAAAACCTCTTTTTCATTTTCCCTCCAGATTGTTGAATATTCTTTCTATCCATTTATCAAAATTAGCAAATTAGTCATCTGCTCTCTTCACACACACAAAGAAATAAGAATACACTCTTCTTATAATCGGGATAAATGTGTTAATCACACTGTAAACCAGGGTACAAATTGAGTGCCCTTCCAGATGCTGTTGAAATACAACTCTCAGTAGCCTCACCTTGTATAGTAAAGACTTAGGAGGCTAGCCGTTACAGTTCCACAACATCACAAATGTACCACAGTCCCCACACTCTATAACTGCTACACCTGAACAATAGGACTTGTAACATACTGTACATATAGCAACTGACACTGTTTCCCCTCCTTGCTCTTGAAGAGATTGTGAAAGCATGTTCTATACTGCAACTGTTGATAAAAGCAGCTGTCACTTCTAGACTGGTAATAATGGACATGTAAGGATCTCCCATTTGCACTAACATTTTGGCATATATGCGGGAAAGGAAATCAGTCTGTGACACATCCTACATCTGTGAAATGTTTGAGAAAAAGGTACAGTTTCTAATCAGATGCATTGACTCCATTCAGCTGTACTGAGAAACCATGAGTTCAAGCAATATAAACAAACTACAGCATACACATTGGATGTGTTTGGAAATTTCTCTTTCTGTGCTGTTCAAGTATAGATGCTCCTTCAGGGGTGGAAACTGGAAGATTTTCCAAATGTGGGTCACAAGTCTAATGATTCCAGTTCACTGCCTGTTCTCCATAAAATTTATGGGTATTATAATTGTACAACAAAAGGAGGAACATTTGACTGTCTTTTTAGTTTTAAACAGTTTTCCAAATGTTTTTATTCTAGATTTCCATTAGAACTCGCACATGTTAATTTTATAATAATAGATAAGATCATCTACACACCAGGTTATATACCATGGCATATGCACATGTGTTGCAGCCCTATGTACATTTCTGCATATAATGCTATTGAATTCAGGCTGCCTGATCAGGAATAAGCCTTTTCAGAATTAATATTCTAAGACTGTCCAATGTTGCACATAAACAGTATGAAAAACAGTTTAGATATATCCTTTCAGGAAAAGAAAAGGCCCTCACTATTATTTCATACATACTCCTGTCCAACAGTGTCATGTAAACTGTGTTGTTTGATGACGAGAACCTATCAAAATAAGCTGATTTCCACTTCCATGGAGATCTTGAATCGATCAGATGCATGAACTGAGGAGGACAGGGACAGAGCTCAGCTAATATTCTAAGCTAAGTAGCAGTTGATGGCATCACACTAGTGCTGTCAGGGAAAACGTATAGCTTTTCGTTCAAATGGCAAGCTATACAAGTCGATCCTGATGCCAGGAAATGCATAAATGTTTCCCCTGCTCAAGACACATTTTTCAGCATGAGTGCCAGGCAGTCACACTGAATAATTATTGAGATTTTGAAAAATATGTTCAAAGGAATTATTTTAATTGCCTTCATCCACTGTTATGTTTCAAACAGAAAACATCAATGAATTTCTGACCCAAGCAATAAAAAGAATGCTTCTCAAATGGTTATAAAATACAGATTGGAGTAATCATTGCCCTCAGGCATTTTTGTTCTCTTTTATTTCTTTGATGGCTAACTCTGACGACTTGCTGTGGAGTTTCTTTTCCTTTACTAGATGATCTGTCAAAAATTGCAGGTGGTGTCACAGGCAGGCAAATCTTTGCTTTTAGCTTGTACCAGTCATTTGAAATGTCCAAAAATCTAGGCAGCAGTCAGTTGTTTTCCTGCAAGAGCAATCAGTGCAGCACTGACATTTTATTTTTCTTTTTAAAAAATAGAAAGAAAGAACTCATGTAAAAAACAATGTGGACCCTACCTTCCTTTTTTAGAAAAGTGCTTTCTGGGTGTCTGAACTGGTGATAAAAATATATCAGGAAATACATGTCTATTACAGATTAAACTGCACTTGATTTAAACTATTGGAATTTGGCCATATACACAGCAATGCTTGCAACAATAATATGGTAGTTGGTATAAAAAGGGGTCAGGTTCAATGTAAGGGTGTGCATTTTTTTTTTGTTAGTCATCGTAAGTCATATCAAATTTATTTAATTTGTACTTGAAAGGTGATATCCGATGCCAAAAACTTAAGAATCGAAACTTACCCAATACTTTTTCATTTTAATTTTGTAAATCTCGGAAGCCTCCCAAAGTCGATTTTATTTTCAGCACAAGGAAGCAAAGCAAGGCCAAAAATGCTGCCTTTCTCTTTAAATTAATGGCCTCTTGCCATTAGGCGAGGGAAAGCAGGGGGCAGTGTTCACTGTGAAAAAGACTAAAAAACCACAGAACTCTGGGAAATGTAGTTTGGGAAGATGAGGAGCCCTGTGCCAGATAATTCAAAATGCCCTGCCAAAAACTACATTTTGTAGAATTCTGCTCATATCAGAAAGCCCCAATTGGGATAGGGGAGAGATTTGTCCCTCTATAGCAGCAGCCAGCCAGAGTTCCAATAAATTGTCGAATCTGCAAAGAGGAGGACTGACTGATACTTCTAGTAAGTATATCTCTGTGCTGGGCTGGCAAGAAATTCCTAGATGGATGGCCCTTGGTGGGTCCCTTCCAACTCAATAGGGGAAGCGTGTTAATTAGAGGCTGACATGGCCCTTTGGGGTTCCCTCCAACTCTAGGATTCCTTGAAAATGTAGAATTGGGTAATATTGGTTTCTATTGGTTAATATGAGAGAGATTTAATGAGCTAGCTGTTGTGACTTTTAAAAAAAGCAGTTTTTGTCAAAACTTGAAAAAAATCCCTAAAATTGGTATATGTATGAATATTTCTGAAAGTTGGGAAAATGATCCCTTGTTATCTTGTGTTGTATGGAAAATTTAAGGAGACAGCTCTTCTGGTTTTGTTTTTAAAAATGTTGTTTATAAAAACTTTGAAAATTTCCCACAACTCTGTGGATAAGTGAAATGCTCTGAAATTGATGAGTTAACAGTGGCAAATGTGTTATACTATTGTAGCATTTTTCACCCCAATAGCTGTAAAATGAGGGAGAAAGGAGCCCCTGAAATTTCAATTATAGTTATTATGCACAATTACTATAACAAAAAGTCACAAAATTTTATTACTTTTATTATAGTAACAAAATTTTCACTAACTATACTTTAGAAACACTTTAGAAACAAAACACCAACATCCTCTAATTTTGTAATGACTTTTGAAACATGTTTTATCGATTACACATGCCTAATGGTTTGAGTTCAAACTATTTATTTATTTATTTGCAACATTTCTACCCCGCCCTTCTCACCCGCGGGGACTCAGGACAGCTTACAACAACTGGCAAAATTCAATGCCAAACAGATCAATAAAACCGGCAACATATTTAAAACCATTAACAATAATCAATAAAATACATTAATCAAGCTTAAAACATATAGTTACTTAATACCATTCTTCCAAGGAACCATTGCACATAAACCTAAGTTCAGACTATGTCAGTAGTACTTATTCATTAAATGCTTGCATACAAAGCCATGTCTTAGCGTTCTTCCTGAAACCCAAAAGAGTTGGGGCCTGCCGGATATTACTGGGGAGGGCGTTCCACAGCCGAGGAGCCACCACAATGCATGAAGACACTGGGCCTAGTGTCAATCTCTTCAAACAAGTGTAGCCAGTGATTCACTTGAAAAGATGAATGCATTTCCATTACAAAACAAATTGGGATGTGCTACCCAATTGCTCTCATTTGCATTGAGATTGGTTGAAACCATTGTAGTTGGGCTGTTGTATCATCTGCAATAGACAGTTACCTTCCAATGAATCTGAGAATCCACAAGAATAAATCTTGGATTTTTATCCCTTAAGTGTAAGTGAGAGGGATCAAGGTAACATCTACACAGCAATATAATGCAGTTTAAAACGCATTATATGGTCAGTGCAAATGGGGAGCAAGCCATAGGAAACCGACTCAAGTGCTATGCAAGGTTTTACATAGGATGTTGCTAAGGGAAAATGCAACATTTCCAGAAATGTAGTTGGGAGTTGGGGCCCTGGATCTGCTTGTTTGAGACAGAGAAGTGCTGTACTTAATGCAGTCCCTAAATATGTAAAATACAAGGGTGGCTGGTAGAACTACCACTGACTGGGCAGTAAAGCCATTCTGGATTTTACAGCCCCTGCTCTCACAGTTGCTCTGAGTAGAACAGAAACTCTGCAAGTTTGGAACAAGCAATGATAGCACTCCCATTAATCTCAGAGCAAAGGTAAAACCCAGGGTGGATTTGCCTCATATTCATTATTATTATGTTCATGTTTATTCATAACCCACTTTTTCTCTCCACAAAGGAAACTTAAAGCAGCATACGTAGTATGGGAATCCACCAACCAATCCTGGCAGGAAGCTAGAAACAACAAATAGGAAAGGCTAACTCTACCATCACTACAAGGATTCAGGGACCCATTCATGCTACACAATTATGATCCCATCCCATGGAATCCAAGGGTTTGTATTTCAGGAAAGAGTATTTAAGCTTACAACCTCATCCAGTGGGCAAAATTGCCTGTCCTATAAAACTTCGACCTCACTTGGCACAGAGCCTGCTGGATCCCATCAAATATCATTGATCTACTTCTGACAGGGCTCCATGCCTCAAGTGAAGTCGAAGTGTCGTACAAGGCAGCACCAGCAACACAGGAGGCTTCCTGTGTTGCATCAGAAACAATGGGAGGAAGCTGGGCGACAATGCTTCCCCCCTTGGGATGAGGTAGGGGTGATGTGGGGCAATGGGTTTCCCACGCCCACATCAGATTCGCCACCATCTGTGTCAAATCCCCCCGCTATTGCCTGGATTGGGGACCTCCATGTGATGAGATCCATAGAGGAATGAGTTGTGAAACTGGAGGAAGGCACATCAACTAAGTAGATCATACTATACTACTAGTAGAAAATAGCAAACAGTTGGGACAATAGATTTAATAACGTAGGGATTTGCTGGTGTTCAACTTTACCTATTATTTAGTGCTTTGAGCATTGGACTATGACTCTAGAGGCCAGGGTTCAAGTCACTGCTCAGCCTTGAAATGCACCAGATGACCTTGGGCAAGTCACACACTCTCAACCTCAGAGAAAGAGAAAGACAAATATCTTCTGAATAAGTGTTGTCAAAAAAGTCTGTGGTAGCTTTTCCTTACAGTTGCCATAGGCCAGAAAAAACTGAAAGGCACATAACAATTTTGCATGATAGTTTCCACTCTGTGAATGTTGTATTATCCTGCTTAATATATACATTTTTAAACTGTTGTTTGTATTTGTTGGGAAGGAAGCTAGTATGACTGAAACTAGCATGATTTTTAAAAATGTTTATCATTCATTAACCTCATATACTTCGATCTGTTTCTGCTTGTCTCTAGCTTGTTGCAAAAGCAGTTTTTTAAACTTAATGTATCTGTAATGTCAACAGTTGGATGCTTCTCGTGGCTATTCTCCCCTTCATGAAACCTATATATATATCAGCTTTAACATACTGTCAATGAACAGTGGTTTTTCAGTTTTTAGAAAAAAATGCCTTCCTTGTCAGTAAAACAGATTCACTAACAAGAAAGCTGTCATGCTGTGACAGCTGCTGTCTTCTCAAGCCCAGACAATCTGTTCCATTCTAACACTGACTTAACCCTCGCATTTATAATGTGGTAGTAATGAGCAATGTCCTCAGCAATATAATTTGACTGGCTGGACATATTTGCCTGCTTTATTATGTGTACAAGTCCTGCAGAATCAGAAGAAAGCAACAGGATGTTGATTCCCAAACAAAACCAGTATGCTAATTATGTCACTTGGGAATCAAGTCTAATGATTCAGAAATGGCTTAGAATTTTTGCATAGTGCTTGCTCCATCACCAGAAATAATGTTAAAGAACGATTGATTGCTATGGTGAAAGCACTCAGAATAAGGTTACAGTCTTATACAGTTATCTCAGAGTAAACTTCATTGAGGAAAAGGAGCTGGATCCATTATTGGACTGTAATACAAGTCCAATAATGCCCTGGTCTACATTGCTGGATGTCTACACTCTAGTAGGATGAATTCAGTACGGTGCTGTGCAGTTTTCAATTGATTTCTGTTGATTCCCTAGCCTCCAATTATTACACACTCCCACGTGAAGATGTTTCATCATTTGATCAGTGCATCAAGAAATGCCTTACATATGGAAAGTTGACATTGCAGGTGAAACATCAAAAGCAAATCCCATCACTTGCAATCAGATGTTTTTCAACTGAAGCCATCCATCCATTCAGTTATTATGATGCACATGTCCTTAAGGCCCCTCTCTGATTTAATTCTGATGGAGCAAGTAGTTCATACACTTCATCAAAACATTAGGATCTGATTTGTATTCATGGTGTAGCCATTACCAGATATGGCAAACTGAACTTCATAAGTGCATGCCTCACTGGACTGTAGACATCATGCATATTGTATTAGAAGAAGCTTGAAGGCTTTTGAATGCCTTCTGTTGTCTATTGAGAGATAACAGCTTGCAGGTACCTAGAAATAAGTGAAGCGGTTTTTGGTTGGTATAGCAACCAATGAACACATATTTTAAAATGTATACATTAATGAATGCCACTTTCTTCTAATGTAATTGCTTACATTATAATTTACTATCATTGTACAAAATGTATACTTGTGTGTTGGGGTTTAGAAGTTGGAGATTGTTCATTATAAGGTGAGAAGACATCTGTGTCCCTCCAGATATTGTCAGAGTGCTGCTCTTGTCAATGGTCACACACACACACACAGACATATATCTGAGATACTGAAGATTACCCCAAAAAGTGGGACAGTGTTATCGGTTTCTTTGAGATACTGGTACAAATTTCTGAGCTAAAAGTGGGCTCATGAGAGGAGGTTTCAGGAAAAGAGGACCCCCATTGGGGTATCTAGTATAGACCCAGACTGTATCAGGTAATTTTCAACTAATAAATGCCTAAATCAACCAAGATTTACATGAAAGACTGCATTTTGACCATGTAACTTTATCTCATAGAAACATAACCTTAATTCTTCATAGTAAAAATAAAATCACAAACATGGTCCTTCTAAAATGAAGCATTTCTATATAATTCTACTATTCCGTTTATTGATTTAAATGTGTTGTAAACTGCACTCTCACTTTTGCATTTAAACGAGTCTTTCTTTCTTTTTTGACAATTTCATTTTATAACACTTGTTTATTTTCTAGTTAGATAAATAATTTCACTTGCTGATTGCTCAGTTTGTCATTTTTTCTGGTTCTGAAATTAGATACTCAACATTCCAATGCTGCTATTTTTTCTTTCATGGGTGTCTCAAGAAAGAAAGAAGTTTTGAATACAGATCCTTTTGGAGAATCATCAATGATAGGTGGCAATATTAGAATTACAGGATCTTTCTCTGCTTAAGGCACTGTGTATTCTTCCCCACTCATCTCAACTTCTGCAATGCGCCTCCCATTTGCATTGATTTTTACCAATGGTATGGGCTCTTTGGCTAAATGAATACTTGAAAACTTAAGAGCAACATCTCAGAGCCTGGCAAATGTGACAAGCTGACATCTATTCACATGGTGATATGGAGAGGCATTCACTTTATAGCCTTCAAAATTTCCTGAACTTTCTCTACTAAATACTTTCAAAAATACTTTTGAAAAGTGGTAATTGACTACCATCTTTCTTGTCTTTTTAAAAATCATAGCAGTGTGAACACAGTGGAAGTAAATTAGGGATGTGAAGATTTCTCATTCTTGATTTTATTGGTTCTCCCAGGATCCCATCTCTTTGTTTTGGATTAGGTTACTTGGAGTAAAGTGTTTCTATTCACATGGGTAAAAGTAAAGATTTCCCTTGACATTAAGTCTAGTTGTGTCCGACTCTGGGAGTTGGTGCTCATCTCCATTTCCAAGCCGAAGAGCCGGCATTGTCCATATACACCTCCAAGGTCATGTGCCTGGCATAACTGCATGGAGCGCTGTTACCTTCCCACCAGAGCGATATTATTAATCTACTCATATTTGCATGTTTTCAAACTGCTAAGTTGGCAGAAGCTGGGGCTAACAATGGGAACTCACTCCGCTCCCTGGATTCGAACCTCCAACCTTTCGTTCAGCAAGTTCAGCAGCTCAGTGGTTTAACCCGCTGTGCGACTGGGGGCTCCTCACATACATATGCATATTTATATTTCCCCTCTAATGTCCACATTTGTGTATTTGTTTTACTTAATGTATGCATTTCTCTCTATTGATTATGGTGTGTTTTTATGCATATTTTTCAATTGAACACATTTTTAGCATCTCCACTGACCTAAATTGTCAGTGTAGATGTGTCTGTAGAAGTTGGAGATTCAGAGGGAGAAGCCTCATTCACAAGGCAGCATTATCATGAAAAATTCATATCTATTGAGTTGTCAGTCTTTCCGTATCTCTGAGATCTCGGGTCTTTTGGATTTAATTTGTGGAAATCAATAGCAGGTTAGTGGCCACAGTATAATACCTTCACAGCAGGCCTGTAGCCAGGAATTTGATTCGGAGGGGGGGGGGGGCTGGGATTTTGGCTCGGGGGGGGGGGGCTGAGTCTGAGTGCAAGAGGGTCTACCCTAGCAAACCTTTTGTATCGTTATCCTAATACCCCCATGCATATGGGATATATTGAGCATGGTATGAATAAATGTAACAGTTTAAATAATAAATGTAAGGCCTTCTTGCGGACCATACTGAGAATTTGGGGGGGGGGGGGAGGGTCTGAAGCCCCTCAAGCCCCCCCCCCCCCCCCCGGGCTACATGCCTGCTTCACAGGTAATGCTTTGTACTTTGGATGTGCCAGATTCCATCTCCCCGATCCCCAAATAATATCTGCAAAGATTGATTTTTGAGGAACATGGAAACTTTAATGGCCTAAATTTTCCTAGTACACGCTGGATCACTGTAACAGAGACATTGAGGGTTTCATGCTACTACATTAAGGGAGACGAATGGCATCTTCTCTACCACTGTCTTTCCTTGGAAGGGCTAGGACCAGAACTCGTACTTGTAATTCTGTGATCCTGTATGAATTCATTTAACTCACTTGCCATGGCAGCCACTTTATAAGCTCAATTTCTTCCATTTAAATGGCATCATGAAATACTTCCAAATATAATTAAACTTTCTAATTCTGTTGCATATGGTGCTTGGGTTCTTTAATTAAGTGCAGTATGTTTCTCTTGGCAGATTTCATTCACATATTTCAGACACAAAAACTGAAATAATCATGTTTGGTGATGTTGTACATTTTCCAAGATCATTTCAATATTTGATGTCATATGTTAATACAGTTCATGATTATTAAGATCTTCAGCCTTTCAAGAAAATATTCCACTTCATTGTAGTCCAACTAAACAAATCACGTCTGTTCACTCATTGTTTACATAAGGATAAGCAAAGTGTGGCTCACCTCACGTAGTCCCTCTGCAATGGACTTCAGTTTCCTAAAAGTGCAGCAATTGACTTTAAACAAGTCACAGGGCACCCCCTCTTCTATATAGCCTTACGAAAATATACTAGTTTTTCAATAGTAGAATTCTGGGGATTGTTGGGGTTTTTTTGTTCTTGTTCTTCTTTTTTGCACACAGTCCATGTAGCCCTCATTGTCCCTAGTGCAGGAGACTGGCCTTCAGAATCATGACCATTGCCCACCTTAGGTTTTGAGAGGCCACTGAAAAGAAGAAATAAGAAGTTTCTTTGCGATAAATGTTTCTCTCATTGCTTTGATCTGGTCTCTGAGACAGAATGACAAGAGCTTCATGTTTTCCAACATCTCATGTATGTGCTTTGTCAACATGGCAGCCTGAGTAGTTTCACAAGATGGAAAAAAGTGGTCACCATGTTTTTAAGATACGACCAATCAGGAATCAACATGTATAACCCAGGAACAAACCAACATAAAAAATCCCATAATTTCCAAGTGTAGGGACATATGGAGATTCGAATAAACCCATTTTCTAGCCAGAACCAGGATATTCCCATAACTAACAATCTCGCATTTTTAGCTCTTTGGAGCATTTCCTCCCGTGTTTTCCGGGGATGTCGTCTGCCCCCCACCACCACCATTTTGAAACAGGAGCTCCTGAGGTAAAGGTACTGTGTGGATGGGCCCTGAGCTTCATTTATATGAGGCAGATAATTTCAACAGGGTAGCAAAGATAAACTTCGGTGTTCACTTTTTTCCTCTTGAGATTGAATGTGAATACAGAGACAGTGAGGGACAAGGGAGTAAAATCAGATGTTGTTCACACAGTGCATTTATATGGTATTGTCACTTTTGTTTCTGATTATGCCTGATTTGGAATTCGGCCATTTTTAAATAAGAGCCTTACATCTTCATAGAAATATCAACCATGACCCCAGATCCCTCACTCAACTCACATTCCACTGTTTTCTATTTGAGAAGTTGTGGGAAATTAGATCGACATCATCACTTAGGCAATTTGTGGTGGGGACAGCCCCACGGGAGCTCCTAGCAGGTTGGGGCCATGACGGGAAGCGACAGGCAATAGGTTTCAAACTCCATTTTAAAAACAGTTTTTAACATTATTTCCAATTGTGTGGTCATATGAACAGTCAACAAACCTTTCCATTAACCACCATTATCTGGTTGGATTAAATATATGAGTCTTCCTCAACTGTAGTTTTTGGTCTTTTTAAAATTCCAGATGGCATGGCTAAGTACAGGAATGGTGGGAACCAAAAGGGATTCACGTTTTCTTCTTCAAATTGATTTTTTAAAGGCTATTGTGTCTAGTAGTAACTTCCATTTAGGTGCGTTTTCTCTGTGAGATGTAAAGCCATTTAATAAGCCATGAATGTTACTTAACATCAAAGCAACCTTCATCCACTAATTCTACAATCTAAATTTTGGCAAGCCTTTGGCTTTGGTGGCAAAAGTTACTGTCACTCTGTGTGTGTGTGTGTATAATTTTACAATAATTAAGCAGAATTAAAATAGAAAATGATAACAAGAAAATAAATCTAATGAAAACTGGATAATATACAGTCTGTGTTGAAACAACAAATTCAATGTTGTAGTGCACCTCATTTTTCTGTGTTTTTTTTTTACTGTAATTATAATGCAAATGTAATTATCACTTTGTTCTCCAATTTTTTTCAAAAGAAATTTGGATGTTCAATCCCTACATGAAATGAGTCCAGAATAAACTAACTGGTCCTTTATTCTATCACTTTAGAAAGTAGATATAATGATTATTCAAAGCTTGTTACAACATGTCACAGTATTGCTCATTCTGAAGTCTCTCTATGAAATATTACAATATTGATTTTATTTACTAAAATACTTTAATTTGAAAACACAATGCAACATAGTCAATTGGATTGGGTTGTCTTGAATAAACTAGTGTGATATTGCAGTTTTTGCATTGGATTAGGCCTTGGAAGATCCAATTCAAATTGTTTTCTCCACCAAGTCATGACAGTCTTCCCATCTGAACTAGTTTACAGTATTGTCATGATGGAGGGAAAGCAATGTATACTCCCTTAAGATTATTGGCAGAAAGGTGGGATCCTTTTTATATATATTTAATTTGTATTCTGCCTTTCTACCAGCAAGTAACTCAAAACAGCTTACAAAAGATTAAAAGAACATCCAGGTGAAATTTTTATTTTGCAAAAGCAACAAAAAAGTTTTCTGTTTTTAAAAGCACATACAAAACCATATAACACACATTTAAAACATCATCATATGGCAAAAACATACAAGTAAATCATATCACTTTCTGTCACATACTTTAATTAAAAAGGTAAAGGTTTCCCCGACATCAAGTCCAGTCGTGACCGACTCTGGGGGTTGGTGCTCATCTCCATTTCTAAGCCGAAGAGCTGGTGTTGTCCAAAGACACCTCCAAGGTCATGTGGCCGGCATGACTGCATGGAGCACTATTACCTTCCCACCGGAGCGGTACCTATTAATCTACTCACATTTGCATGTTTTCGAACTGCTAGGTTGAAAGGCTTAAATAAGAAGGTCTGTCTGTTGTCTGTAGCAGAGCAGAGAGGAGTCAAGTCAAACTTTTGTTCAAGTGCCACAACATGAGAGCAGTTAACTGGCTCTCAACAAGCATGTGTTTGATAGTGGTGGACCACGAGAAAGCCCTCACACAAAGATCTTAAAATTCAGACCAGCTCAAATAGGACCTTTTAGACTACAGTCAGCCCTCCACATTTGCTTGGTTTAGTGATACAAAACCCTCACAGAAATAAAGAAGGGTGGATTTTTTCAGTGCTCTCTATGTCTAGTCCTTTAGCATGACTCTATGGTTGACATCCATAGAATTGCACTGGAAAATACAACTACTTAATTTTTTAGCAATTTTGGCTTCATTTGGGATTCTTCCCTGAAGAGACTGCTGAATTCTATATATAATGTGGAAATATCACTATTTGGCAGAGGACATTTTCAGTCATTGTACAGAAGTAAACAGATGTTTGTTTTGGGTCTGCATATCTTTCAAACCAAACTATATTTCTCAATGTTTTGTAGCAGGAAAAAATTGAAAGTACTTATAATATATGTGTCCTACTTCTTTCAGAAAACTTCATTATCTTATCTTCTAGACTCTATGAGATCTATAAATGTTTAATGATAGCTGGCTGCATGATGCAGGAAGGAAGGGAGGGAAGCCAGGCAGATGCTCAGCCTCCAGGGCAAGCAGGGCAAATGAGTTGCAATAATGCATTGGCCATACCTGCAAGAAATTTGTATTTCATAAGAATTGACAATTATCAAAATTACATATAATTAAAATTGATAATATGTTAGACAGAATAATTGTACCTGTTTCATCATAGTATAGGGGCTAACTGCAAATTGATGAAATATGTGTGAACAGCTGTATGTCCCCCGATTCTGTAAATATCTAAAGGGTTTTTTTATTTCTGTGCTTGTAGTTGCGAATAATTAAAGGTGTGAGGGAGTAAGGTAGATGCCATACAATGGCATTCCAAGCATAGAGCGGTGAGTGCAGTCTACCCAGGTGAAGCAATAAGGAGATGGACTAGGTTGATTAGGTGCACCACTGTCCAAATGGTCTGTCTTCTCACCAGCTAACAGTGTGCACTCTTCTCCAGACAACAAGGCCACAGCCAACAGGATATGCTGCCAGACTGCCACTGCACTGTCCACATGATTTTTATTTATTTTTCAATACTTTTGTTGAGAGGCAGAATAATTTTAAATTGCAGATAGTTTTCTGGGGAAAAAAAACATGATTTTCAAATACTTTCTTGAAATGGAAAGAAAATTAATCAGTTATTTTTATTTCCTGCTGCAAGGAAATTAATGAAAATATGCATGCCTATAACTGAGTGGGTCTCAGCCACACAGCTGATCTGTGCCTCACCACACTAGAAGTCCATGTGTGGATACCCCCTATGGTTATTAATTCTAAGTAACCAATAGCCTACCAAGAAAGTTAGTGAAGAGACCACAGGAACCAACTACCATATATAATATGCAATATTACTTTTCCTGATAGAAGCAATTACTGGAGTCTGTTACAAGGTATCATCCTAGGCCATATAATCTGTGCCAGTAAGAACTATTTGAAATGTGGAGTAATAGCATAATTGCTCGCTGTTGAAGAACATCTGGGTTGAGCAGATGTTGCTCCACTCTCTCCAACAATAGGAAAATAGAATCAAAAACAGCCACGTTTTTTGGAAACCTTGGCCAAAGTTTCATTGGTTCTGTAACAGTACCATAAGTAGACAGCCATAAATGACTGCAATCCAAGAACACAATCTACTGAAATTTTGCCTGGACAAACTCTGCTTGAAAGAATGGTAGCTACACACAAATGCAGTGCCTTCATTGGATTTCAGGAAGAAATTGCTGGTGATTTTTGTCCAAAATGAAAACAATTCAGAAAGTGCATCTAATCACAAAGATGATCTTTAAGTCTATTCATTTTTTCCTGCTTTTAGATAAATCATATTTCTAATGACATTGCATCTGTTTGGAAAGCCAAATCAGTTCTGGAAAATCTGAAAAAGTATTGACAACGGTGTTCAGAGAAAATGATGCATCAAAGTAAATGATAGAATACATAGACTACTCTCCCCCTCAATGTACAGTTTTCACTTTATTTTTTGTAGCTCCAAAAGGATTAAAAGTTAAAGATGGAGAAAGATGATCAGTAGATCAAAAAGGGTTTTTTTTAAGACATTGATTTAATTCTTGAGATATTATGGAATGTTTATGAGCATTCACTCCACACAGAAGATGAAAACATGTTAACATGCAATGCCTAAGAACGTGTGTGTGAAAAGGTAAATATTTGAAAAGGAGATGAAGGAATGTGCAAGTTCAAATACACATTAATTAATTATAAATAATTTCTAACCAAAACATTCTTACCAAAACATTTCAGTATCACTTTTTCCATGTGCCAGAAACCCATCATTCTCATAAGAGATTTATTTCTAAATGCTAACAATTTGCTAAAAAACACCCATGACAAAAATAAACACAATCCAATAAAATGTGTCAAAAACCTCACAAAATCCATTGAGCAAAAGAGAAATTTCTTTATGACTTAACAATTAATACCACAAAATGTTTGTTTAATCAAACAATGTGCTAAAACACAAAGGTGAAATTGAAAGTTAGCACTGTTGAATGCTAGCATAAAAGTTAATAAATTCAGCTCATAATCATTACGCACATGCTAGCTATAATAATTTACTGCCCATATCAAATCTTTATAAGCATTGTAATTAAATATAAAAATGCACATTAGAATTATAATGAGTAATTAGGGCAACATAACTAATATGCATAAAAGTCCCAAAGCTCATTAAAATGTTAAAAGATGAAACCTGGTGTAGACAAAGGCGCGTTTCTTTGCATATTACTTGGATCCATCTCAATGCCAATATATCTTCTGCATTACTTTATTTGTGTTTTCCTTGACTTCATATATTTTTACAAACAAAAACATTTGACAAGTGAGCGAGGTTTATCCCCTGGTTTGTCCTATTTTCACCTGGAATAAGAGTAAGCAGAGGTTCTTTCACTCTTTGTAAAACGAATGAATCTTCCTGAAGGGACTCAGGGTGGCTTACAACAAAATACACAGTGGCAAACATTTAATGCCGACAGTAATATATAAACAAATCAAAACAACTCAAATTATAAAACGACGCAAATAAACAAGACATAACATAACTTCCTTTTGTATGTGTTTTAAAATCACTACCAATAACCAATAAACTGGTTATAGAGAAGGCCATATGTTGTCCACAGGGATTCCTGAGCAAGGAAGTGGCATATATTTGTAAAAATTATTTCCATGTTGCTGATACACAGCCAGATAAATCCTGAAAAAAACACAAACATGAAAAGATCCCAAAATCATTGACATGTTAAAATATAAAGTCTCAAATATATAAGGTTTGGTTTAGGTTTGGGTTAATGTAAAGATCACATCCTTTGTCTTACTTTCCCTTTTTTGTGCCACTTTTTTTTGAGTTACAGTCGAGTCTCACTTATCCAACATAAACGGGCCGGCAGAATGTTGTATAAGCGAATATGTTGGATAATGAGGAAAATTAAGGAATTAAAGAAAAGCCTGTTAAACATCAAATTAGGTTATGATTTTACAAATTAAGCACCAAAACATCATGTTTTACAACAAATTTGACAGAAAAGGTAGTTCAATACGCAGTAATGCTATGTAGTAATTACTGATTTTATGAATTTAGCACCAAAATATCACGATGTATTGAAAACATTGACTACAAAAATGTGTTGGATAATCCAGAACATTGGATAAGCGAGTGTTGGATAAGTGAGACTCTATTGTACATGCATATAGATAGCTAATTCAGCAACAAGTTTCCAAAGTTCATGTGTAACATTGGTTAGACACCCTAATGAGAAACCCATGAGGATTCCAGCATATGGGTGGAAACAGAACTGTGCATGTGGAAATATGCCAGCTGTAAGGTGAAACTAATAAAAGCCAGCAGGGTATTCTCATTTTGAATGCTGGATTAGAACACTGAGAAGACCATGATTCAGCCCTTGCTCAGCCACTGAAACCCACTCAATGACTTTGAGGAAGTCAACTCTTTCAGTCTCAGAGGAAACCAAGAGCAAGTTCACCACTCATGAAATTCTGCTACGAAATAGGTGAATCTTAGGGTTGCCATGAGTCAGAAAATCAGTTGCTGTGTATGAAGGCACAAAACAACAATAAAGAATTAGTAATTAAGAGAGATGGGGTTGGATTGTTTTCATTCAGCCATTGAATCCCTCTAAGACCCCATCTATATTGCCATTATAATGCAGGCTGAACAATGTAGATTCGTATAATCCAGTTCAATGCAGTTAAACTGCATTATATGAATCTACACTGACATTATAATGTAGTCCAATCCTTGTCTCGGGCAAGTCCTTGTTACTTAGTCTCATACATCAGAAGGCTATGTGAAAACATAATAGGATAAGACTATATTTTCCTTCCCAGGTCTATTGGGCTCAGGCTTTCTGAGGCTTTTTGTTTCATTAATTTAAAATAGCGATAGGCAGGGTTAATAGATCAAGAGCATCCCTGCCCCAAGATTTCAGAAATGGTGTCATGTGATCCGCCTGGCTTGTCTCCCTTTTATTTTCACAGCACATGATCAGCTGAAGGGAAGAGGTGAGCAGCCAAGTGAAGAGCTTCATCTGTCAGCAGCAAGCCAGTGGTGGATTAGCCTCAGTTGACTACCTATCTCACCCCCAACAGCATTATTATTATTATTATTATTATTATTATTATTATTATTATTATTATTATTATTATTTAGCTGTGTAGCCAGGAGAAGACAACCACCTGAGGAGAACTGCTAATTGCAGGCCGTGCACACCAATCCAGGTGTGCAGGCTATACTGGTAGTAGTCCTCCTTACTCCTCTCCTCCTCCACTAGTCACTGTATGTCTGTCCAGAGAGGGAGGAAAAAAGGTGAGGCTGGGTTGAGGGAGTAAAATTAGTTCTGAAGCCCATTTGGAAAACATGATAAGGAAGTTTGAGGAGGATTCTTCTTCTCAGAGTCTGTGAAGACTTGAGACACACTCACTTCCTCCTCCCCATCCCACCCATGTTTTGAAATATTCTTTTCTTCCATTTGAGAGCTACATTGGATCAGAATAACAGTACTACAGAAAGATGATTAATTTCCACTGAACTGTTTCCTAATTTAAACTACCTTTCAAAGCTACTGTTTGATTCACTGGGATTAATATGTAAAAACCTTACAGATTTGTTACCTTCTCTGGGATAAAATACTAGTTTTGAAAGATGGGCCTGATTTCATTTTGGAAAATGACACAGAAGCATGGTTCACCCCTCAGCTTCCTAGCTCTGTGACCCCAAATGAATTCGCACACACTTAAAAAGCTTGCAAGGTAATGTGTGGCCCTAACAAAATAAATTCCTGAAAAGCTGTTGGGTGTGGCAGTAGAATTATAATCTCAAGAACTGTGTGACTATTTTTGTTTGTTTCTTCTTCCACATTTATCCTTTCCCTCCACAGTCCTCAGAATCAACTAGTATTCTATATTTAAAACCATCTATTTCATCTTGGTGATTTCTGAATCTTGTTCTTCTTGGGGCGGGGGGAGGGGGTAATTACTTGGATTCTTTTAAATATCAAAACATTCACTTTTAAAATTATGTATTTGCTTAATATGAACATCTCTGTAATGTTAGGAAATGGATGGTGGTACTGCAGTAAGGCTTCCTGATGCTGATGCTATTAGTAAAACCCAAATAAAAATACTTCATTTCACATCAGCTGAATGTTGCTGTAGTTCTGATAATTAACAATAGTAAAAAGCCAGCTTGAAGGAAGTCTGATTATGTGGTTAAAAATAAAATGTTTGAAACCGTATAATATTACTTACTTTATTTGTATCCAGAGAAGAATATTAATATCAATTAGAACACTTCTAATGGCCTCACAGGAAATTTGCCAAGAGCATTAGAAGGATTATAATTGCTACTTGGATTTAGTAGAATTTAAATCATCTTTTGCTAACATATTTAAAGGTCTGATTCCTCCTGGCTCAGTGGAGATATATTTTAACAATAATAGTATAATGGTCTTGCTCTAGGAGTGGATCCAAATAGTTTTTACAGCATTTCTAGGTGTGCTGTCAATGCATCTGAATCCTAAGCTATGCATAGCATACCAATGTGTATTAATAATACTCCCATAGTCCATTTAATATAGGAAAATTCAATTTGAGTAGGCAGTCAGAAGCACAAAAAAGGAGAAATAATTTATTTTCATTCCAAATCAAACCACTGCTTCAAAGTTTGTGAAAGCACAAAGAATCCTGTAGCCAACATTGCCAGAGCTGGGTTACTACATTTTTAGATTTTGTGGGTAGGGAGCATTGATTATTGTTACATCCTAGGGGGGAAATGTGTTGGTTCAATATGCCTTTGGGGAATATATAGGGACCTTCTTAGGGCTGCCAAACAAGTCTTTAAATATGATTAGAGAAAATTTAATATTTTTGAGTCTGCCCAGCATGTGGGTAAAAGACAACTATATCTGATTTGTTTTCATTTGATTTTTTACAGTTTTATTAATTTTCTTTCTCAGTTAACTAACATGCATTTTCGGTACTTATGTCACATGCCCTAAACAACAGAGTTGTCCCTGCTATTAAGCAGGTTGTGATTGCTACCTGTAGAACTTTGGGGTAGATCTACACTGACCAATATTCTGGGGCCGATCCAGCATGTTGTACACCAGATTGTCCTTAGATATTGGCCACACAAGGAGTACCTCAGATGCTATAGAAGCAGGAAGGAATCCCCACCACCCAGTGGCACTGAATGTATTTTGGCATTAGTGGCCTTCCTGTCCCTCTCTATGTCATGGCAATCTTCACAGTGGCACAAGACCTACCTGTCAACTATCATCTACAGTGTTGGTCTCTGGGATGATGGGGGGACCAAGAGAAGGAGAAAAGAAACCCCCTGTTCCTCCCCTCTTCCTTTCCAGAACTCCCCATCACCCAGCAGACATCACTATAGGCAACAGCTGACAGGAAGGACCCATGTTGCAGTGGGAGATTGCCACCACACTGAGGGTGGCGGAAAAATGACTGCCATCACATGTCCCAAGGCTGCCCAAGCCTTAGAAGCATGGGATAACAGCGGGGACAACTATCCCACAGGCCCAAAATTAGTGCACAGACTGAATTAATGTAGGTGTTTCAGGGTGCAAGGCATTAAGGTGACATTAAGGTGACCTTGCCCACCAGAATCAGTACTGTGAGGAATTTGACCTTTAAGGAACTGATTCAGTCTACACCAACCTAAGTGGTAAGTGTAAATGAAGTCATGGAGTGTTATTGAAAGACAGAAAACAGTTATTAAATTAGTGACTTTTCTATTTTTGCAACTAGGAGTAGGCCAAAATGCTGCTGGGATTTTCTGCTTCATGCATGAAAATTGCCTTCCTGGATTTGACCTTGATGTCAGCCAGTAGTGGGCACCATGTATTGTTCTTTCAGCCCTGTTTTTAAAATTTCAGAATGACATTAACAGTTTTGCTCCACTACATCTGATAAAGGAAAACTCCAAAAACTTTCTCTTTTTTAGTTTTATTCCTCATTTTCATTCCTACACATAGATCACCAGATAATAATGGATTGAATAGGGATGTATGTATGTGTAAACATTGTCATTACAGTGCTTCTCAGTAAATCTCATCCCTATCCTCTCCAGTTCCCACTTAACAGGAAACCACAGCTGCAATTGACAGGAATCTGTTACTTTGTCAATTGGAAAGCAGCTGACTGAAGGGCCTAACAACAGGAAATGCCATTACTGCTCTTTTCAAGATCACATTAACAGATCGCATCCAAAATGCCAGGGCTATAATTTGGAAAAAAAAATGCTTTTCCATACTCCAGTATGCAACTCTGAGGTAAACATGTTTTTAAAGATGTTTTGACTCTTCAATTCTACTTCAACCTCACCAGAAAGGATTTTTTTAAAGAAGTCTGAGGATCACCTGCTTCCCAGTGGATCTAATATACTGCTGCTTTATTTCATGTTTCTTTCCTACAGAGAGTGTTGTCCTTAAGTTTGTGGTATGGCTCTTGTTTGTAGTATTATTGCATGATAACCATAAATTCAGCATGTGAAGTAAGGAGGAAAACACCACCTGCTGTTTTCCTGCTTCTCACAGATGTTTAATTTATTTGTTTGTTTAGAAGGGACAGGAGCCCTGCTGCCATAAGGAAGTTGGGAATCCTAACTTTAGAAGGAGAGAAGTACAGCTTCATGTTATCCATAAAACAACCTTAAAACTAAGAGAAAAGTGTGTCATAACTCAGCTAGTATATTTTCATCCCTGGGTTCTTTTTTTTAACAAACAAGCAAAAATAATCATAAACTAGTAGATATTTTCAGGTGTAATTTCATCTAGAATTATTCCAAGTTTCCAATAGCAGAGGAAGCAGCAGGGATCCCAAATTGCTAGCCTGGTACATTACCAATAATCTACTCAGAAATTTAGCTATACTCCTAAAGTCATTTAGCATGTGAGTCTTTGATGACTTGCCATTAAAGTAAATAGTTAATGTTAGCTCTTCTCAGCCTTCAAACTGTTCTGCATCATAAAATCCTAGTATTTTCTACCACATTTTCTAAACAGATCTGCTATTTATGGTGTACCATGTACTTCTCAGAATGCTACTGAAATCCAGTGTACTCCCTGGATTCAGATATATCACACCAGATGCTACATCATTTATAAAGATATGAAATAATCTAAAAATGATCTGCATGTACATTGGTCAAGGTACAAAAAGGTATCGGCTAGACTGTAGCCTCACTATGAGCACCACATGAAAACAATGGTACAAGTCTAGGAAGTTTCCCAGAATCAATACATGCTTGTAAATAGGAATTTAAATTTCAAACTCTGCCTTTTTTTTCTTTCTCTCCCTCTTCCCTTATCTTAGATGTTCTTTCTTTTTGCATTTTTGAGTACAATATTAAGCTGTGGGGGAAATAGGAGTGGTGTTTTGTACAGTTCAGTGTTAGGGTTTCCATTTATTTAAATGGTGAGAAGGCATGAATGATTCAAATGGGAAAACATTCAAATTACGTGTTTTTATAGTTATTCTAAATCAAGAGTGCTCCTATCCCATGGAATGAAAAGTTAAGGCATCTTGTTTTCTCAAGGAGATATGTGGTTAAATAATGGAGAAGAACAGAACCTGTGATGACTTTCTAATTCCTGAGAGATTTCAAGACAAGTACAAGTCACTCTCTATTAAATTGAAAGTACTTCATTTACTCGATTCTAATGCTCACCTTTTAAAACTAAATTATCTTCCAAAATTAGGGTGTGCATTAAATTCGTGTAATATGGTAAATACTTTTTTTTTAATTTCAGGGTTTTGAAAATTGAGGTACGCATTAGATTAGATGGTGCATAAGACTCAAGTAAATGTGGTATTTTGAGGGTTATAATTCTCTGAAAGTGAATGATGGTTTTGTCTGCATACACACACACACACACACACACACACACAATAGCAGTAGCATGGAAGTTTACACTTTTTAATTTTATTTTGATTATTTTTTGAAAAAATGTATTGCATTTAAATCTTGCTTTTCTTCCTATGAGTCACTTCAATGTCACTCTCCCATATTTAATGTTCACAATAATCATGTTAGATAGTAGAGATAGGAGATAGGAGAGCCCAAGACAGAATGTCTGGCCTAAGGTCACCAAGTTTCATGGGCCCCTGGAGACTAGAAATTTGCTGCCCCAAATCTCACTCTAATATTGTTCTGTTTTATCTTCAAAACAGAGTTTTAACCATCTGTTTTAACAAACCTATGGAAAAATATGAATTTAGCGATGATGACTAGGACACTTTCAAGGATAAATGAGACTACCCTAGTTTGACATTCTATCTAATATATAGCACTGACCATTTATGCCACTTAAGATGACTAAATACTTGAACTGTGAACAAGGCACTTGGTTTTTCCAAATATTGGTATCAACATGTGTTCTTGATTATCTCAACTATTCAGTTGAACAAAGTGTCTCAAACCACCCAGTCAGTTGGCAATGCTCACATAGTGCTATGTTATATGTTAAGTTATGTGTCTTCAAGTCAATTCTAAACTTTGTTGTTGTGTGCCTTCAAGTCATTTCCAATTTACAGCAAAATAAATCAATCACAAGATTTTGGGGGATGTGTGTGTGACACACCCAAGTGGATTTTCATGGCTGTGTACTGAATTGAACCCTGCTTTCCAGCGTTGTAGACTAATGCACTACATCAGATTGGCTCGCTACCTCCAATTTACAGAGATCTTATTATAGTGCACTTTCTAGGCAAGATTTATTCCAAAATTGTTTGTCATTGCCTTCCCCTAAAGCTGAAGGAGTGTGGCATAGCTGAATAATAATACAGTAGAGTCTCACTTATCCAACATAAACGGGCCGGCAGAATGTTGGATAAGCGAATATGTTGGATAATAAGGAGAGATTAAGGAAAAACCAATTAAACATCAAATTAGGTTATGATTTTACAAATTATGCACCAAAACATCATGTCATACAACAGATTTGACAGAAAAGGTACTTCATTACACAGTAATGCTATGTAGTAATTACTGTATTTACGAATTTAGCACCAAAATATCATGATGTATTGAAAACATTGACTACAAAAATGCGTTGGATAATCTAGAACGTTGGATAAGTGAGTGTTGGATAAGTGAGACTCTATTGTAATAATAATAATAATAAACTTTATTTATATACCACCCTATCTCCACGAGGGGACTCAGGGGGCCACTGCCGAGAAGGCCCGATCTCTCGTCCCCACCAACCGTACTTGGGAAGGAGGTGGGAGTGAGAGAAGAGCCTCCCCAGCCGATCTCAAGGCCCGCACCTCACCTTGAATTGGGCCCGGCAGTTTATCGGCAGCCAGTGGAGCTGTTTCAATAAGGGCATTGTATGCTGGTCAAATCTCTCCTGATCTCCCTGATTCCTTGTTCAGCACTGAAATCATCGATCCACGCTGACTCTGTGCTTGTCTTCACTTGGTTATACTTTGCCTGTATCTGATTGCAAGTAGTCACTGACTGCTATTACCCTAGTGTAAAGCAGAAAGATGGGTGTGATTCTGAAAGAATGAGAAATATGAGTCATACGTTCACACATCTGTACCAATACCAGATCACATGGAATGTAGGTTGGAAAATGAATTTTATTTTTAGGCTGAGTTGTGCTCTTATATTTTGCAATGCACATAAATTACATTTCACAATGAATTCAGCCTAAAAAAATCCCCCCGCCCATGTCATTTGAGGCCCCCTTATACTTACTGGGTAGGTACAAGAACCACTGGGCCTTCCACATGTTGTTAAACTACATCATTCATCCTTCTTTAACTTTTGCTGTGCTGGCTATGGCTGTACAACACATTTGGATGACTGCACGATTCCTAAACTCCTCTCCTTAACTGAAATATACTGTATATGTTCCTAAATGTGGCTTTAGAAATAATCAGAGCAATTTTTGTCTATCAACTCCAATAAAATAAATGCTATATTTTCTGTTGCTTGATTAGTTCAGTCGTTTTATGTAGAAGGGCTTCTGCTCAATGATAGATTACACACTTTGTGTTTGAAAGGTTCCAGTTTCAGTGCTCAACATTTTTGACAAGCTGTCTTAAACTCTGGAGAACCACTGTCAATACAAACAATACAGAGCTAAACATTACAATAATCTGATGGTGTGAAGTAGGTCCCAATATTCCTATGGCAATATTGCACAATGGAAAATGATTACTTTGTGTTATGTAATGTCTTTAGAAAGTAGGTTATTTATTTCTTGATTGGAAAAAATGAAGTGGACTTTTTGCTTTTCACGATTCCCTAGAGCAGGGGTCCCCAAATGAAGGCCTGTGGATTGGATGCAGCCCTCCAAGGTCATTTACCTGCCCCCCCTGCCCTAAACTTTAGATTTAGGGTCTCCCTAAGTCTGAAATAACAACAACCCAATTCACTTGACTATCTCAGCACCATAGGCAGACTCACTCTTCCTATTGAAATACTGATAGGTTTATGTTGGTAAAAATTGTTCTTCATTTTGAATATTGTCAACACAACAGTGTGATATAAACTATGGGCAACTTTTATTAATGTTACCAGTCAACCTCTGTGTGATCTGCCAACTAAATTAAACGGCATGAACTTGGTGTGGGATAAGCTGAGACAGTGGCCATCCAAGACCTGCTCCTCCGGTAACATGGGTGAAACACCCAGGTCTCTGAATGCAACAAACTGTTGATTCCAGAGCGACTGCTCAGGGAAACGGATGAATTCCATCCCAATTCCAGAGGATATTGAGACCAGAATTCGCTATGTTCCAAGGCCATTTTTGTTAACCAAGGTGAAGGTGATTTAAACAGCAGGTGAGGGTTCCTATTTGTGGCCTACACCACAAAAGGGGTGCCTTAGGTTCACACCAAGATGTAAATCTGTCCCTGTTTTCCTGCCACAGAGTAGGGGTAAGTGTCCACTTTACCCCATCCCCCACAAAGGCTGCTAAAATATTTCTGATACCCTTTAAAAAGTCACACAGGAATTGATGGTTACCTGCATCCGCTTGGGAGAAGTCCTTTCCGAGGTGATTTATGTCAGGATGAGATATGACAAATTCAAGGCCATTGCTTAGATCTTTAAGAATCGCCCAATTGGCCGTCTTTTTGGCTCCATCAAGCCTCTTAACATCACTGCCTCCTGGCCACTTTAGCCACGGGATGATTGTGGACCACACAATAACAGTACAAGGCCATGCCTCTTTAATCTTATGTATGTCGGCCAGTGCCTGAAGGAATAGCGCTTTTTCCTTTAAAAGACTGTTGCCACCAAGGTGGATTATCAGCAGGTCAGAAGGAAGTCCTCTCCCCAACATAAATAGTAGAGGAGCTAGCCCATCCCAGCGAAGGCATCTTTGCCCCTTCCACTCCACCATAGCTGTTGCACCTAGACCTAGGTG
Organism: Anolis carolinensis; assembly: GCF_035594765.1. Classification (NCBI taxonomy): domain Eukaryota; kingdom Metazoa; phylum Chordata; class Lepidosauria; order Squamata; family Anolidae; genus Anolis; species Anolis carolinensis. The sequence continues at coordinate 165,950,065 of NC_085844.1, forward strand.
CTAGCCAAATGAACTCCTGTGGGCCTGTCGCTCTGCCCAGTGGATGTAACTATGGCCACATATGAGAATGCACCTAACAACATCTGGAACAACAGAAAAGCATTAATGCAGAGAAACAGTCCAAACATAAAAACAATATGCCACAGACCTCCATCTTCATCTTAGTGCTGCCTGTGCTGCCATCGTTGACACAGCCCCAATGTGGAAGGAATGGGTCCCAAATTTATGTATGCCTAAAGCCTTCAAAGCTTTAGAGGTTACAGCCAGGGCCAGCCCAACACGGAGGCCACTGAGGCGGCCGCTTCGGGCGCACGGTCCCCGGGGGCGCCGTCGAGGTTCCCCCCCCTGCGGGGACCATGGGCTCGCTCACGCCTAACAGGAAGGCCTGTTTGGCTGCGAATGAGCTCTCCCGCTGCAGCATGGCCGGCTGGGCAAGGCCAGCCAGGCCAGGGTGTACCTGGTGGGAGGCAGGGCCCCGTCTGGGCAGTGCCCCGCCTCCCGCGCTGCTTGCCCTGGCCTGGCTGGCCTTGCCCAGCCAAAGCTGGCCGGGCTGCAGCGGCACATGGCCACGCCTCCCACGGCACCGGGGGGCGCAATTTTCCCCACCCGCTTAATATTTAAAATTATCCCTGGCCGGCCCTGGTTATAGCCCAAACTGATATTTGGTGAGGGAAGAACCATCTTGATGACAAAAAAGGGGGCTGGCTGATGAGCCCCTAACCCCCACATAGAGCGACATTGCTCGGACTGGGCATACATTGACATCACTACAAATTGCTAGCTCTGGCCTTCGGATCCATTTTGGACTTCTTAATGATAAGCTGCAACTGTTGGGGAGCTAACCAGAAATCTGCCACATCAAAGCCCTATGGGTGTGATAATGCTTCAGAGCTAACTACCAATTTACTGACCCAAAGTGCGCCAAAGAAGGCTAAAAGGTCCACCACCTGAAAAAGAAACTCTTCATATGGGGATGAACAAATCTGTTTAAGACCTTTTAAAAACCCTAGGGAAAGGGGCTGTCTGTCATCCCACATCTTGGGAAGAATATTCCCAGCACAGAGTCAGCTGTTGTTGCTGTTGGTGGTGGTGGTGGGGGGGGGGCACTTGCCGAATGAACTCTCCCCCTTTATAATTTTGAATGGTATGACCTATCAGCTTTTTCACCATGGGATGTACGTGCAAGGGTCATTACCTACACCCACAACTGGTTTTCAATGAGATCCTACCTCAGTGTGATATTGGGCTGCCTCTCTTCTAAAACACTTTTCGGAAAGTAACCAAGTGTTGCCTTTATAGTCAATGTAAGCAGAATAAATAATGTTCAAATGTTGTATGAGTTAATATGCCCTGGCCAGGTATGCCAGGGCAATTACCCAATTTTGAGCCACTTTTCTCTTTTTGATTTTTTTTTCTGTTCACTGTCTAAGTCACAACACCTGACTTGGAATCCAAGGCCACGGCGCAAGCCACAGCCCCAAGTCCCAACTTTTCCCTGGATGCATAGCTTATGCATAAGATTGTCACTTGTGTATCTGTTAAAAGAGGATGGGCCCTTGTAAGCATCCAGATGTCTTTAGCCTACAGTTCTGTGGTGGCGCAAGGTGTTAAACTCTTGTGCTGGCTGACTTGAAGATTGGCAGTTCAAATCCGTGAGACAGGGTGAGCCCCCATCTATCAGCCTTAGCTTCATGTGAGGACATGAGAGAAGCCCCCTGCAGGATGGTAACAGATCTGGGTGTCCCCTGGGCAATGTCTTTGAAGATGGCTGATTCTCTCACACCAGGAGTGACTTGCCTCAATTTGCTTCTGACACAATAAAAATGTTCCATTTAGTCCAAGCCAACATAGGCAATAGTGAGGGATTATAGGTACATCTGTAGGGGAACAAATGCTAAATAATCCGAATGCCAGTATTTTGGCCTTTAATAACACGATTTCTTCCACATTGTATAGGTGGTTTTCTGTATGAGGTCCTGTTATGTTGATAGATTGTCACAGCACTGTAGTTCAGAAGTTCTGTAGTCAAATTTTAGGAGAAATAGCATAATGGCTAAGAGACTAAGTGGGAAGGGAAGAGTTGAGTCTTGGGTGGAACTACCTCTTTACTTCTTTTTTTTTTAAAAAAAACTTTATTTTTATTTTCTAGATAGATACATTAAAAGTGGGAGAACATTGTGTTTGATAGGAAAGTAGGAAATTGGATAGTTTGAATCTATTTGAAAATAGATGGGTGAGGAAGAAGAAGAAACAAAGGAAAAGAAAAAGAAAAAAAAAAGAGAAAAAGGGAGGGAAGTTTAAAAACAGAAAATTGTTGACTTCCATCCCTCTCCATATTGTCTTCGATCCGTCCTGGATCACTTCCAATGTTTATTGTTCCATATTTATATTTTAGCTTCCCTGGGTTTTCATATCTTTCTTATTGTTCTGTCCCTCATCTGAATATTCTTAATGTTAAATTATAATATGTTTCTTTTCTTTATTCATAAAGTTCAAAAATGGTTGCCAATCTGTACATTTCTTTGGTAAACCTTGTTGTTTCTTTATTAGGTATGTTAGTCTGTCCATATTCTTGATTTCCATTACTTTTATCAGCCATTCGTCTACGCTCGGTATTTCCTCTTGTCTCCACTTCTTCGCAAAGATGATCCTCGCTGCAGTTAGCATATAGTTGAGTAGGAGTTCGTCATTTTCTTTAAATTTTATGTCTGTCATTCTGAGGAGGATGTGTTCTGGTCTCATTTGGAATTTTAGATTCAGAATTTTTTGGGATGACTCGTGAATTTCTTTCCAATATTTTTTAGCTTTTCCACATGTCCACCACATGTGGTAGAATGTCCCTTGCTCCTTCTTACATTTCCAACAGGCCGTGTCTAGAGATTTGTTTATAAGACTTAATTTTTTTGGTGTTATATACCACCTGTGGAACATTTTGATTATATTCTCCTTCAAGTCGTATGGGTACATCTGTTTTAGTCTTTTGTTCCATAGGTTTTCCCACTCTTCCATCATAATTGTTCTTCCTATATTTCGTGTCCATTTTATCATGCATTCTTTTACTGTTTCTTGCTCCGTTTGCCATTCTAGGATTTTCTTATAAGTCTTTGTTATCAATTTTTTCTTGGAGTTCATAATTCTGTCCCAGAAGGTTTTTTTGTCCATAAATCCCTCCTTCTTGTCTTTATTATAGTATTCTCTTAGTTGTCAGAATTGGAACCATGAGATATTGGAGAAATTTACCTTAATTTCTTCTTGAGATTTCATTTCATTCTTTCCATTTTTCTGTCTTAAAATGTCTCTATATGTGGGCCATCTCTCCCAGCCCAATAATCTTCTTTGCCCTGCTTCGAGCGGGGAGATCCAGAGCGGGGTTTTTGGGTATATTCTTAGTTTGTATTTGTCCCAAATTTTCAGGATAGACGATCTTACGAAATGGTTTCCAAAGTTTTTTTCTATCTTCATTTTTCCATACCAGAGGTATGCATGCCAGCCAATTCGTAGATTGAACCCTTCCAAAGTTAGGATTTTTTCTCTTTTTAGAGTCATCCAATCTTTTGCCCATGCCTCGTAGTAGGATTTTAGGTCTGGCATGCCTAGACCTCCTCTTCTTGTGTCGTCAATTATATTTGTGTATTTGATTCTAGCTTTTTTACCTTGCCAAATGAATTTGGACAAGTCTCTTTCCCATTTTTTAAAAATAGCCATGTTTCTAATAATTGGTAGGTTTTGGAACAGGTATAGCATTTTTGGTAATATGTTCATTTTAATTGCCGATATTCTACCTAATAATGATAAATTTAAATTCTTCCAATTTTCTAATTGTCTTCTTATTTCTAACCATTTTGCCTCGTAGTTATTTTTGAGTAGTTGGGCATTTTTAGGAGAGATAGTGATTCCTAAATAGTTGATTTTGCTTGAGATCTGCAGCCCCGAGATTTCTTTGAGTCTCTCTTGATCTTTCTTAGTTATATTTTTTGTCAACATTTTCGATTTACTTTTATTTATTTTGAAACCTGCTACCGTACCGAATTCTTCTATAGCATGGAGCCATTTTTTAATATTTTCTGTTGGTTTTCTATGATGCAGATCAAATCGTCCGCAAACGCTCTTGTTTTGTAATGCATATTTCTTATTTTTGTCCCTTTAAGACTTGCATCGTTTCTTATTGTATTCAAAAGGATTTCTAGAGTAAAAATAAAGATAAGAGGAGAGAGGGGGCATCCCTGTCGAGTTCCTTTGTTTATCTTTATCTCTTTTGATGGGTGTCCATTAATCCAAATTTTTGCAGTCTGATCTTCGTATATTGCATTTATTGCATTTAAGAATTTGTAGCCTAAATCAAGTTCTCTCATTAACATTTTGAAAAAGTTCCAATTGATGTTATCAAAGGCCTTCTCTGCATCGACCGTAAGCAGGGCTAATTCTTTCTCATTATTGGCCTCATAATATTCGATTATGTCCACGATTGTCCTGACATTATCTCTTAGTTGTCTATTGGGGAGGAATCCAGTTTGTTCTTCTTGAATCCAATTCTTTAGAAATTCTTTCATTCTGTCCGCTAGAATATTGGTGAAAATCTTATAGTCTATGTTTAAGAGAGAGATGGGCCTATAATTTTTAACGTTTGTTGGATCTGTTTTTTCTTTGTGGATAACTGTTATATTAGCTTCCTTCCATGTGTTAGGGAGTTTGCCTTCATTTGTTATCTTATTCATCAGTTTCTTCAAGTATGGTAGGAGTTCTTCCTCAAATGTTTTGTAGTACATCACAGTAAGCCCATCTGGGCCGAGGGCTTTGTTGGGGTCCATTTTTCGAATCGCCTTCTTGATCTCTTCCTCCTCAATAGATTTATTTAGCCGTTCTCTTTGCTCTTCTGAAATTTTTTCCAGCTTCCTTTTACTTAGATATTGTGCTATGTCATCTTTTTTTATTTGATCCTTCTTATAAAGGGTTTTGTAAAAGGTTTCAAATTGTCTTAATATTTCTTTATCCGTTCGATAATGTTTTTCCCCATCCTCGATTCTCGTTATATATTGTCTTTGTTTTTTCCTTCCAATTTTCTTTGCAAGCCACTTACCAGGCTTGTTTGCATTTTGGAAGTGGTCTTGTTTTACAAATTTCAATTTCTTCGCCAATTGTTCTAATTCTATATTACTTTTCTGTAATTTTAGAAGTTCTATATCCCTTGTCAATTTTTGACTTTTGGGAGATTTTTTTAACTTGGTTTCTGTTTCTATTATCTGTTCTTGTATTTTGTTCAGTTTTTGGTTTCTTAATTTATTTCTCCATGAATTCTGTCTGATAAAGTATCCTCTCATGACCGCCTTACTGGCGTCCCAGATTGTTTGTATATTTACTTCTGGAGTGTCATTGATTTGGAAATATTCTTTTAGAATGAGCCTGTTCTTCTTGATGTCCTCCTCGGATTTAAGCAATATATCGTTCAGTCTCCATTTCCCTGTCCTTCGTGTTTCATTGATTGTGAATTGAATTGGGCTATGGTCTGAGTGATTTCTAGTTAAGATTTCTATTTTTGTTATTTTGGTTATGAGATAGCTTGATGCCCATACCATATCAATCCTCGACCATACTTGGTGCCTATCAGAGAAAAATGTATAGTCTCTATCTAGGGGGTGGTGGGATCTCCACACATCTTGTAGATTAAATTCTTGTTGAAAGTTTATAAAGTTCTTTGGTAAAGTTCCATTTCCACGCTTCTTGTTATTTTTATTGCTTTTTCTTGTTTTATCCAACGGTGTGTTTAGAACCCCATTGAAATCCCCGAGTATAATTAGATTCTCGAATTCCTGTTTCAAAATTAAGTCATTTAATTTTTTAATGAAGTTTATTTTTGACCCATTTGGTGCGTATATGTTGCAGATCAAATTTTTCTTGTTTTCAATGTATACGAAAACTCCTAGGATTCTCCCTTCGTTGTCCTTAAATGCTAATTCCGCCGGGATCCACTCCTTTACATATAAGACCACCCCCGTCTTTTTTTCAATTGATGCAGAGTAAAATTCTTTCCCTAAGTGTTTGTATGTTAAGTGGGAGACATGTTTCTGGCAGATGTGTGTCTCTTGTAAAGCCACAATATCATAGCCTCCTTTTTTAATATTGTGAAATACTTTATTTCTTTTATTTGGAGAATTTAATCCATTTATGTTGTTTGAGTAAAATCTTACAGTTCTCTCCAAATTACATCCTCTCTTGGCCATCTTGCGGTTCTTCTTCAATATCATCCAAGTTTGGGGGTTCCATTCCTACTGGTGGATTTTCTAATTCGGGGGATTCTTTTCTTATTCTCTTTTTATCTTTCTTACTCTTTTTCTCCATTTCTGTTGAGGGTACATCTGCAGTATCTTTCTTTATTCTTTCGAAGAAGTCTCTCGCCTTTTCTTCTGTAGTGATCCAAAATCTTTCCTCTTTGTATGTCACCATGACCCCTTCTGGTTTCTCCCAGCGAAATCTTATTTGTCTTCTTTTTAATTCTTCAGTTAGGAACATGTATTTTCTTCTTTTAATCAAAATTGATGGTGGGAATTCTTTTAAAATCGCTATCCTTTTTCCCTTGTAGTATATCAGTTGGTTGCTATTTTCTCTTAATATATCATCTCTAATTTTCTTCCTGGTAAAATGAACGATTACGTCTCTTGGGACTTTGTTTCTTCTAGCGTAGTTGGTAGATATTCTATAGGTCCTGTCTATCTCTGGATCCATGTCTTCATATTCAGTTTGTGTCAGTTTGGATGTTAATTGTATTATTAAGTCCCTTATGTTTTCTTTGCCTTCTTCTTCTATATTCCTGAATCTTAGTTGAAATTCAAGGTTTTTTTGCTCCATCCATTCTTGTTTCGCTTCTAATTTTTGATTTTGATTTTCCAAATTTTCCATTCTAGTTTGAGTTTTAGCATATGTCTTCTCCTGTTTTTGTTTTTCCTGTTTGATCTCCTGGATCTCCTGTTTAAGATTGTTTATATCTTTTTTCATATCCCCCAGTTCTTCCGTAATTTCATTCTTCATGGTCAGCATTTGGTCTTGGAACATCTTTTGATAGGCGTCTTGCTTCTCTGCCACTTTCTGAATCTCTTTCATAACTTCCTTCACCTCCTTCATAACATCTTTTAGGCTGTATTCTTCCGTAAGAGACATTCTCCTTTGTAATCCTTTTTCTTTAGTATCTTTGGTGTCTGTTTTGAATCTAAATGTGCTCATTATGTTTATATTTGACAGATCTCTAACTTTGACTCTCCCCACCGAATAGGTTTTTTTTCCTTTTTCTTTTTTTCCCTTTCCTCCCCTTTTCTTCTTCTCTTTTCCCCTTCCCCTCTTTTCTTCTTTCCCTTTCCTTCTCCCTTTCCCTCAAATCCCCTTTTAATCCCCCTTCTTCTTTGATCCTCTTTAATCTATCCTCGTTGTGTTACCTTCCTTATCTCCCTCTTATCTCACTCTTGCCTTTTCCTGGTCTCGAATTGAGCCCTCTTTGATGCTGTTGTCTCCTTCTTAATCCTCTCTCCCGCCTCTCCTATTCAGGTTCTATCTTCCACCTTCAATGTTTACTTGTTGAGCCTGCCTCTAAATACACTCCTGTGCCTATGTCTCTCTGTCTTATTCTTCCTTCCTTTGGTGATCGTCCCTATCTGGTTTCCCTGCCTTTCCCTTTGCTGGTTTATATCCGTGGTCGCTCTGGTCTCTTTTCGTTTCTTTTCTTTCCCTATTCTTTTCCCCAATGTTCCTAGATGTATCTTAGCAGTCCTTTCGTCCTTTTTCTCAGTCTCCTTTACCTTTGGATCATGGTTCTCTTTCTTTCCTGTCTCTGTGTTCTCCTTTCTCCCTGTCGTCACGTCCTCCCTCCTTCTTCTATTGTCGGCTCTTTCTCCTGTCTTCCGCCTCTCTATGGTCAGTGGGTAGTTGAATTCCGTCCGTTCTGAGGGGAGGGACTCTTCCTCCACCCGGGCACACTTCCTCCTCACGCGCTGCTATCTCCCAATCTTTGTTTTTGGTAAGCTGGCCGCCGTAGACCAAACAAACTTATCTTCAAGGTCGCCTCTGACCAGCGTTTTGTTGATTTACTCTGGTAATGTCCTTTTATTTATGAATTCTTAAAGTTCTTATTTTATTCTTATTTAATTCTTTAATTTAATTCTTTGGCTTTTTAGTTTGAAATGATGTAGCCTTTGAGGTACGGGGGGTATGGGTATAGAAGAGTTTGTTTCTTCCCGTCCTCTTCCCGTCCACTTTCTCTTTTGAAATAATTTTATATCAAAAAGAAAGATTTTATTCTTCAAATTCCCCTTCTTGTTTCTAAGGGTAGAGTCCTTTGGACAATATAAAGAATGGATATTTTCTTTTCCGTACCTTCTTTCCAGATCTTCTTTCTTGAAGTTAAAATCAGGCGAGTTTTGACGGTAGCCCCAGACGTCTTGGGTCTGGATCGCCTTGCTGCGACCCGCACACCCTGCGGGCAACCAGTCCGGGTCTTTCCTGGCCCCCATTCTTGAGGAGTGAGGGTCTCCAGACCATCGGTTGGCGCCCTGTGGGTTTGGCTGTCTCCCTGATCTCAATCCGTCAGGGAGAGGGAGCTCTGCGCTCTACCCGGTCGCTTTGCTTGGCTGGCTCCTTGAGAGCGTTCAAGGAGTCCACCCCGTCGCCATCTCGCCAAACCTCTTTACTTCTTTAGTGGCAACTTTGGCAACTTGCTTTCTCAATATAAGCTCCCCGTCTCTCCAGTATGAAAATATTAACACTGATCCACCTTACAGTGTTTTGATCTTATCATATGGAGGTCAAGAAGCTTCTTCTCTGTGCTTCTCTGCACTGCCAGCACACTGCTGGCACGGAGTCCTGCAGAACCCATCAGATGACACACGGCTACTTCCAGCAGGAGTCGAGTGTACACCTCCTCATAGAAGAAATTGGGGAAGTAGTTGAACGAAGCCAGGGACAGCGGGGAAACATTATGGGAAGGGATCCCATGACACATGATGATAAGGGAACGTAGTGTTACTCTGGTCTCCAGTTTCCCCTGCTGTCCCCTGGCTTCTCGATCTCCATGTGATGAGGTCCCTATTGTGAAATAGGGTTTTGCCATCTAGATACCATCAACTCCAGGCATGGTAATCTCTCAAACATCTGGAGGTTCAGAGGTTTCTCACTCATTGTGAAGAAGAGCCACAAGATAATGTGTACAAAATGGGATACAAAGAAGCATGAAAGAACAGACAAATGAGATTATTACTGTTTTTATTTCAATATTTTGAATAATTCTGTACATTTAAACAAATAAATATGAATATACAGTATTATTTAAAATCATAAATTGGAACAACCTGTTTTACCTGACTTGATAATACATTTCACTTGCAGTAACAAATGTTTTGTTTCTTTATAGTTTCGCCAACAATTCAGGAAATAAAATCCAGTGGAGTGACGCTTGGAGGGCCTGGATTCATACGATGTGAAAGTGCAGGTGTTCCTTCCCCAGCTTTTGAATGGTACAAAGGAGAAAGAAGGTGAGTTTGTAGAGAAAATCTGCTTTCATTCTTACATATGGCTATATTGCTCTGGTGGTCTCCATATTACTGGAGCAATAAGAATATAATAAGTTCAGTTGAATAAACCTATTAAGTTGGTTTATAAGAATGTTGTTTGTGGTCATTTTGTTTGTCTTGCCATAAGAAGATGGAGTCTGTCATCTGCTGTGCTGTTGTTATCCAATGGGGGGGGGGAGAGAGAGAGAGAGAGAGAGAGAGAATGCGTTCAAGTTGACTGTTGACTAATGACAACTGCATGAATTTCATAGGGTTTTCCTAGGCAAGGAATACTCAGAGTAGTTTTGCCATATCCAATTATACTACATCAAATATCATTTGATGTCTGGAAAGTTTCCCAAACTCAATTCTTTATTCCAAATGCTGTAATGGAAAACTGATATCATAAATGTTGTTGAGATTATCCAAACTAAAGCAATATCTTGCATCTTAAATATTTAACCTAAACTTAGCATGGCAGTTATAATTTGCACAGCACAGTATTTAATAGAAACCCAATATGTTCTTCTTGCACATTAGATTTAATAAGGGAGCCAACCAAAAAGTTTGGCACTAAAATGTCATTTCTGTCAAAACCTGTGAAACAAAGGGAATGTACATTTCAAATAGCAGAAGAGAGAGTAACATTCTTATAATGACCTAATATATTATAATATTATTAATATATTCAAATATTAGCCTAAAGATAGATATTCCTTGAGGCTGGAAGCTGATGCATACTGTCCTCCAGCTTGGTCTTATCTCGGGAGTGAGATATATGTGCCCACTACAGCACTTCAGTGCAAATAAGAAATATCTCCTGAAACAGCATAAGAGTTACATATTTTCCACTACAATTTTGTGTCCTTAAAAATAATGTGTGGAGAAGGAGAGAAAATAATCTGCAATTCTAAAAATAAGGAAATAACCAAAGGGGAAGATGCATTCTCATGCTATTTTTTATACCTTGGTTTTAGTATTAGTAATGTTTCACAGATGGTCTCTGGAAAAACACATCCAGTTTTGAGAGACTGGAATGAACTGAAATCATGTGTAATTAAAAGCTTGGATATTTCTCAACGTTTTGGTTTGAGAGAACTAATTATGCAACTATGCATAAGAAAAATTATTTTTAAGGTATAGAAGTAGGAGATCCATTGGTGGAACAGCACAATTCAGTGGAAACAAGAGGGAGCATGCATGATTTCTACCACAGCTCCCTATTCACCCCAACATTTGCTTCAGCTGTTTCCATCTGCTGCCTGCCAGCACAGGAGAAGGGAGTCCTGCTGACCCACCTCTGGCCCTGCTACTCTGGCCCTGCTACTCTGGGGTAAGGAGGAAAGGAAGAGAGTGGAGGAAGCCCTTAAAAACTCCTGCTTCTGGACTCTTCTTGCTGTTTCCATCTGCTGCCTGCCAGCACAGGAGAAGGGAGTCCTGCTGACCCACCTCTGGCCCTGCTACTCTGGCCCTGCTACTCTGGGGTAAGGAGGAAAGGAAGAGAGTGGAGGAAGCCCTTAAAAACTCCTGCTTCTGGACTCTTCTTGCTGTTTCCATCTGCTGCCTGCCAGCACAGGAGAAGGGAGTCCTGCTGACCCACCTCTGGCCCTGCTACTCTGGCCCTGCTACTCTGGGGTAAGGAGGAAAGGAAGAGAGTGGAGGAAGCCCTTAAAAACTCCTGCTTCTGGACTCTTCTTGCTGTTTCCATCTGCTGCCTGCCAGCACAGGAGAAGGGAGTCCTGCTGACCCACCTCTGGCCCTGCTACTCTGGCCCTGCTACTCTGGGGTAAGGAGGAAAGGAAGAGAGTGGAGGAAGCCCTTAAAAACTCCTGCTTCTGGACTCTTCTTGCTGTTTCCATCTGCTGCCTGCCAGCACAGGAGAAGGGAGTCCTGCTGACCCACCTCTGGCCCTGCTACTCTGGCCCTGCTACTCTGGGGTAAGGAGGAAAGGAAGAGAGTGGAGGAAGCCCTTAAAAACTCCTGCTTCTGGACTCTTCTTGCTGTTTCCATCTGCTGCCTGCCAGCACAGGAGAAGGGAGTCCTGCTGACCCACCTCTGGCCCTGCTACTCTGGCCCTGCTACTCTGGGGTAAGGAGGAAAGGAAGAGAGTGGAGGAAGCCCTTAAAAACTCCTGCTTCTGGCCTCTTCTTGCTGTTTCCATCTGCTGCCTGCCAGCACAGGAGAAGGGAGTCCTGCAGACCCACTTCTGGCCCTGCTACTCTGGCCCTGCTACTCTGGGGTAAGGAGGAAAGGAAGAGAGTGGAGGAAGCCCTTAAAAACTCCTGCTTCTGGACTCTTCTTGCTGTTTCCATCTGCTGCCTGCCAGCACAGGAGAAGGGAGTCCTGCTGACCCACCTCTGGCCCTGCTACTCTGGCCCTGCTACTCTGGGGTAAGGAGGAAAGGAAGAGAGTGGAGGAAGCCCTTAAAAACTCCTGCTTCTGGACTCTTCTTGCTGTTTCCATCTGCTGCCTGCCAGCACAGGAGAAGGGAGTCCTGCTGGCCCACCTCTGGCCCTGCTACTCTGGCCCTGCTACTCCGGAGTAAGGAGGAAAGGAAGAGAGTGGAAGAAGCCCTTAAAAACATCTGTGTCTGGACACTTCTTGTTTCCATCTGCTGCCAGCCAGCACAGGAGAAGGGAGTCCTGCTGGCCCACTTCTGGCCCTGCTACTCTGGGGTAAGGAGGAAAGAAAGAGAGTGGAGGAAGCCATCGGACCGGGAGGCTGCCTTTACTGGAGTCATCGCCTTGCCACCTCAGAGGGTCCGCTTGGACAGCTTTCGTCGGACTGAATGCTCCCCATTGGAGATTTTTAGATTCGCATATGGATATTGCTGTACTTGTCTAAAGAGTGTCCCTTATTAGATTTAATGTGTCGCCGCCACTTGGCTTTCTCCCCATTTTTGTTTCTTACCTATGTTTTTAGCAGTGTGAGTCAATTGAGTATACTTAACTCACATTGTTATAATTGCTCTGAGTAATTAGTGCCTTGGTGCCTTTATTCAGGACTGGGTTGTGTAGAAGAAGGAGGGTCTGGCTAGAAGAGTAGAGTAGTAGAGTTGTAGTAGAGAATGAGTCAGACAGATGCACATGGGAACCACGATCTATCCCAGTTATGCCACCTCATGGGTAGATCGTTTAGCCTCGTCCTCTCTCAGCTCGTAACAGTGAATGAGAAATTAGATCATCTCCTCAAAGGAATTTTGGGTTAGACTAGACTACAGGATGTTCCTGGGGAGGATAATAATAATACTGGTTATGATCTAAAGGAGGCCAGTTGTCCTTCAGATTTGGTGGGAGAGGTAGAACTTGGGCTCCAAAAGGGTATTAAGGAGCTAAGATTAGAAAATGACGAGGTTGAGGGAGGGAATGATTTGTTTGTTGATCAAACTGTTCAAAGGAGGGAAGGTAAGGATCTAGATTTGGCAGCGGTGAAGCCGATAACTAATTCTCCGTTGGAGGGGGATTTCTCTCCTCCATACGTAGAGGATTACTATGAACATCTTGTACAGACGAAACAGCTGGCTTTTCAAATTGAAGACTCTATATTGAACAGGGGTAGATGGACCTCGGAAAGAGTGATCCAGAGGTCCTTGGGTCAAATTCTTTCAAGGAGCCTGACGACAGTCAAGATAAAAATGATCACTTGGCTCCATAAGGGCTATCAATCATATGATCGCTCTTTACGCCTTATCTTCACTTTTGAGGATAAGTCTATAACAGAGGAATTATGGGCCCTTAGGTTCCGGCTGCTCTCATGGGGCATTACCATTAGAAGAGTATTTGTGGACCCCGTGATTCACCCTTTGGTGGCCAACCTATCTTTACACACTCAACCATCTGTTAGGCCCAGAGATAATAGGATGTGTAGTCCTCAGCGTAGGCTCCCCCCTTTAGAAAAGTCTCAAGTAGAGACTCTGGCCCAATCATTTTCCGTACCAGACCAGCAACTTTCACCCTCTTCAATCTCACTACGTTTTTCCAGTAGGCCCCATTTATCCCCTTCTTTTGAAGTAAAGTTAGATGGTGTGTCTAGTAACCTTTTGGATCCAGGGAGCTGACTAGATTCTCTTAAGGATGCGCCAATTGAGCCAGACTCCTTGGGGGGTGGGGAACAGGCGGGGGGTGGCTCCATCGAGGTTGTGTGGGGGAGGAGGAGGAATTGCCGTCAACGAATTTCCAGGGAGAAGCGCAACAGGGTTCTTGCGACCCTGGAGAAGGATAGGTGTGGTAGCCTCCATGGTAGCCCCTCCCGGCTGAAGGTCCTGCTGTTTAATGCCAGATCCGTCAAAGGTAAATCATCTATTATCCAGGATCTAATCATGGATGAACATGCGGATCTGGCCTGCATCACCGAAACTTGGTTGGATGATCTGGGTGGGGTTAGTCTTACCCAGCTTTGTCCTCCGGGTTTCGGGGTGCATCAGCAGGCCAGGCCAGGAGGGCGGGGAGGTGGGGTTGCGGTGGTCTTTAGGCAGTCCATCGCCCTGGTCAGATGCGTCGCTTTGCAATCGGTCGGGTTTGAGTGTCTCCACTTGAAGGTGGGTACCCGGGACAGTTTGGGGATTCTGCTGGTGTACCGTCCACCCCGCGACACAGCAGTCTCCCTGCCTGAGCTAGCAGAGGTGGTTTCTAGCGTGGTATTGGGTTCCCAGCGCCTGTTGGTGCTGGGCGACTTCAACATTCACGCTGAGACCACCTTGACAGGTGCAGCTCAGGAATTCATGGCCGCCATGACGACCATGGGTCTGTCCCAAATAATATCGGGTCCCACTCATCAAGCTGGACATACACTCGACCTGGTTTTTGTTGCGGGCGACGGTTTGGTCGGAGTGGAAGAGTAAATTATTCTTCCATTGTCATGGTCCGACCACTATCTGATCAGTTTAAGACTAACCGTCTCTTCCAACCTCCGCAGGGGTGGTGGACCAATTAAGATGGTCCGCCCCAGGAGACTTATGGATCCTGAGAGATTCCTGAGGTCTCTTGGGGATCTGTCTACCATGGAAGCTGACGATCCTGTCGATGCCCTGGTCACTCGTTATAATGGCGAGTTGTCCAGGGCAATAGACACGATCGCTCCTGAGCGTCCCCTCTCGCTGCGTGGAGTTGCCCCAGCTCCCTGGTTTACTGGGGAGCTGGCGGAGATGAAACGTGCAAGAAGGAGACTAGAGTGCCGCTGGCGGACAACTCGTGACGTATCTGACCGAGCACGGTCTAGAGCCGCTATTAGGGCCTATTCCGCGGCATTGCGGGCAGCCAGGAAAGTTTTCTCGACTGCCCGCATCGCGTCTGCAACAAATAGATCTTCAGAGTTGTTTCGAGTTGTTGGGGAGCTCCTCCACCCTCCTCAGGTTGGGGGAGCACCCGACATCTCGTCAACTCGGTGTAGCGAGTTCGCTCACCATTTTGCAGACAAAGTCGCTCAGATTCGTTCCGACTTAGACGCCGGCCTTGATGCATTGCCAGGTGAGGTAACCGAGGCATCTGTCTGTTCGATCTTGTGGGATTCGTTTCGGCTTGTGCAGCCTGATGATGTGGACAAGATTCTTGGAGCGGTGAGGGCGACCACCTGTGCCCTTGACCCTTGCCCATCTTGGCTCTTAAAACAAGCCAGTGGAGGGCTAGTTGATTGGTTTGTGAGAATAATCAATGCCTCTTTGGAGCAGGGCATATTTCCATCTGGCCTAAAACAAGCTGTGGTGAGGCCTGTTTTGAAGAAAGCCTCCTTGGATCCGGCTAACCTCAGTAACTACAGACCAATCTCTAACCTTCCATTCTTGGGCAAGGTCTTGGAGCGGGTGGTTGCTTCCCAGCTCCAGGGATTCTTGGAAGATACGGATTTTCTGGACCAATCGCAGTCTGGTTTCAGACCTGGCTACAGTACCGAGATGGCTTTGGTCACCTTGGTGGATGACCTCTGCAGAGAGCTGGACAGGGGGAGTGTGACCCTGCTGGTTCTCTTGGACATCTCAGCGGCTTTCGATACCATCGACCATGGTATCCTTCTGGGACGTCTCTCCGGTATGGGCCTTGGGGGTACTGTCCTGCAGTGGCTCCAGTCCTTCCTAGAGGGCCGTTCCCAGTTGGTGAAGCTGGGGGACACCTGCTCGGACCCCTGGCCATTGACCTGTGGGGTCCCGCAAGGTTCCATTTTGTCCCCCATGCTTTTTAATATCTACATGAAACCGCTGGGTGAGGTCATCCGGAGTTTTGGAGTGCGGTGCCATCTCTACGCGGATGACACCCAACTCTACTACTCCTTTCCACCTAATTCCAAGGAAGCCCCTCGGATACTGGACCAGTGTCTGGCCGCTGTATTGGCCTGGATGAGGGCGAACAAGCTGAAGCTCAATCCTGACAAGACAGAGGTCCTCCAGGTCAGTCGTACGTCTGATCGGGGTATTGGGTGGCAACCTGTGCTTGACGGGGTTGCACTCCCCCTGAAGGCGCAGGTCCGCAGCTTGGGGGTCCTCCTGGACTCTGCGCTGACACTTGAGGCCCAGGTGTCGGCCGTGGCTGGGAGGGCCTTTGCACAACTAAAACTTGTGCGCCAGCTGCGACCATACCTCGAGAAGTCAGATCTGACCATGGTGGTCCATGCCTTAGTTACCTCTAGACTGGATTACTGCAATGCGCTCTACGTGGGGCTGCCTTTGAAGACGGCTCGGAAACTACAACTAGTACAACGATCGGCAGCCAGGTTTCTAACTGGGGCAGATTACAGGACGCGCTCAACGCCGCTGTTTAAAGAGCTCCACTGGCTGCCATTTATTTTCCGAGCCCAATTCAAGGTGCAGGTTATCACCTACAAAGCCCTTAACGGTTTGGGACCCACCTACCTTCGAGACCGCATTTCCCCCTATGAACCCGCACGGCCTCTTTGCTCGTCGGGGGAGGCCCTCCTCTCGCTTCCACCAACTTCGCAGTTGCGGTTGATGGGGACGAGGGAGAGGGCCTTCTCCGCCGTGGCCCCCCGGCTGTGGAACTCGCTCCCCAGGGAGATTAGGCAGGCCCCTACCCTACTCTCATTCAGGAAGAGCCTGAAAACTTGGCTATTCCAGAAGGCCTTTGTTGACTGATCCTTGTGGGATCATGTTATTTACCTATTAAGCAGTAGACCCTCTGGATTGTTTTTAGGATTCATTCAGCACTTTAAGTATTACACCTGCTGTATAATTATCCCTCCCTGATAACTTGATATTGCTTTGCACCTTGGCCTGGATCTTTTGACCCAAATCGGGATTTTAATATTATTGTGTATATTGACTTTTATGACTGTTTTTAATCATGTTGAAGTTTTACTGCTCGGTTTAATGTTTTATCTGATTTGTGCTGTCGTGTCTGGGCATGGCCCCATGTAAGCCGCCCCGAGTCCCTCCGGGGAGATGGGGCGGGCTATAAGAATAAAATTATTATTATTATTATTATTATTATTATTATTCTCTAAAACTGATTTTAAGGAACTCTGAAGATAGGAGGGAAGAAAGAAGGGCAAAGAAGTTCTTTCTCACTGCTGTTTATTTGGGGCAGGTATCTACATGTGACAAACCTCCCTAGTCTTACTTTTGGTGAAAACAGCTGACCCAAAGACAATCCGGTCTTATGGCCTGCTCACTCCAGATGATTGTATTTTGGAAAACAGACCCAGGGAGTCCCCCTTCCTACAAGCCCCATGACTCAAAAAGGGAGAGTAAACTCCCATGTCAGCCCCAAGGACAGGCCCCTTTCCACTTCCCAGACCCCAGAACCTAAAGAGGCAATTCTAGAGCTCCACCCTTCACCCAAATGGTGCCAAAGTGTACCCCAACTTTTGGTAGTCTCCTCCAAAACCTGCCAGTGAGGTATAATTGAAGGCACAACCCTAAAGTCAATTCTCCCATCCCCCAAAAATAGTATTGGATAGATAAAACTATCCACACCACCCAACGAGGGTGCGGGGAATTCTACACAGCTCCAGTAGGCAAGCAGATAACTTCATACTGCACTGAGGGTGGGATGGTGAGTCATGTGAAGTAAAGAAGGCCCATGTGAGGGATGCTACACATGGTCAGCCTCAGTGCATGTGATGAGCCAATTTTAATAGGCCTCTATCCATGGAGGCAGGGGCGGTTCAAGCCATACCACAAAGTATGCAAGTGTGGAATCCACGATCCTCTGGGGGGGTGCCCTTGTGCGGCTTCTGCCCTCACTTCTCCTCAGAGGGGCCTTTGCGCTGCCATTTTCCCCTCAGAGAGCCTTTTCCCACCCAAACGGGGCCTTTCAGGGGGCATGGCTTCACTCCCATCGCCTCCCCTCCCCTCCCCCAACTGCGCATGTGCACCCCGGGCCCTGACCGCCCGCCCCACATGCTCGCCCCGATTGAAAAGAGGACTGAGGGAAGAAGGGAAGAAGGAAGAGAAGAAGGAAGGGGAAGGAGGGAGAGGAGGAGGAGGAGGAGGAGGAGATAGGCCAGGGCATGGCTCTGAGAATGAGCAGAGGGGGAGGGAGGGGCTCTTTGGGGCCTGGCCACCCTACCTGGGACACTCCAACTTCACCCCCACTTCCTGTCACAGAGCACACCCTGCCAATCATATATATGCATTTCAATAGCATTTTCTCTGTTTTGACTCGGGCCCCTTCTATAATAATGATAATAATAATGATATAATAATAATATAATGTATAATTATAATATATAATTTAATAATAATAATAATAATAATAATAATAATAATAATAATAATATCTATTTATATTTATATCTATTCCGCCCTATCTCCCCAAAGGGATTTTTTACTATATATTATTATATTATAATAATATAATAACATCGTATAATATTATATAATATATAATATAATATAGTATAATAGTATAGTGATAATAATATGGTAATATAATGGTAATATAATAATAATATAATATAGTATAATAATATATAATATTATAATATCACACCATTATATCATATCATATAATAATAATATAATATAACAATGTGATAATATAATGGTAATATTATTATAATATAATAATAATATAATAATAATATAATAATAATAATAATAATAATAATAATAAACCTTTATTTATATCCCGCTTTTCTCCCACTTCTTCATTCACTCAGTTGTCTCCGACTTTTTGTGACCTCTTGGACCAGTCCACACCAGAGCTGTCACCGCCCCCAGTTCCTTCAAGTTCATGCCAGTCACTTCAAGGATACCAACCATCCATCCATCTTGCCCCTGGTCGGTTTGATCGGCTTGGTGGCTTTCTCCCACAAAGGGACTCAAAGCAGCTTCAAGATTTTAAATGCAAAATAAAACCATCAACAATCAGCAACAAATGCAATATAAACTCAACAACAATCAATAGTAAGCAATTAGTAAAATATAAATAGAATCCTACAGTTGGGCTATATCCCAGAACATCCAGACAGAAAATTCCACAGTATCTGCTTTGAACTGGGCTGTTTGAGTCCACACTGCCATATATTCCATATCTGCCTGGATATTCTGGGGTATAGGGCTGTGTGGAAGAGTCCTTTCTCTGGCCCCTTCAACACAGCTGAATAAAACCCCACATTTTCTGTTTTGAGCTGGAATATCTGGCAATGTGGACTCAGATAACCCAGTTCAAAGCAGATATTCTGGGATATAGGGCTGTGTGAAAGGGCCCTCTCTCTTTGCCTCCTTGTCATGTTGCTCTACTGACTCACGATTTGCATTCCTGCCTGCTGTAGCATGCAGAAGGAATGCCCAGCTTGCCAAAGTTTATATGCCACTTAGGGCCCTTCCAGACAGGACCTATATCCCAGGATCCAATCACAAATATTCTGTTTATCCCAGATTATCTGGCAGTGTGGACTCATATAATCCAGTTTAACATCGAAATCCTGGGATGGGATCCTGGAATGTAAACTATTTTCATACCCTGCATCTTAACAAAAATACTACTACTACTACTACTACTAATAATAATAATAATAATAATAATAATAATAATAATTAATTTGTGTTGTCGAAGGCTTTCATGGCTGGAATCACTGGGTTGCTGTGAGTTTTTCGGGCTGTCTGGCCATGTTCCAGAAGCATTCTCTCCTGGTGTTCCGCCCACATCTATGGCTGGCATCCTCAGAGGTGTGAGGTCTGTTGGAAACTAGTCAAGTGGGGTTTATATATCTGTGGAAGGTCCAGGGTGGGAGAAAGAAAGGACTCTTTTCTGTTGGAGGCAAATGTGATTGTTTCAATTGCCCACTTTGATTAGCATTGAATAGCCTTTCAGCTTCAAAGCTTGGCTGCTTCCTGCCTAGGGGAATCCTTTGTTGGGATGATGATGATGATGATGATTATTATTATTATTATTATTATTATTATTAGGCCTTGCTCCTGGGAAGGTTCCTCCGCTGTGGCTATCAACCTTGCCATATATCTATCTATCTATCTACCTTGCCATATATTCTCCACATTGTGTGTATGTCTATGTATATATAAGATACACACACACACACACACACATACAAACACATATGCAGGGACCATATGTGACCATATCCCGGCGACCAACAAAACAACAAAACTAAACACCCCACAATCTCGAAAATTGACAGCACAACCCCTCATCCACGCCTCTAGGTTGATACAACAAAAAGAAAAGAAAAATAAAGTCCTAATTAGAGATAGAGGAATAATTGTTTTCTAAGGGCCACAGACAGTAGAAGCACAAAATATCGCAAAGAACACCACTCTAAAAACAAGGGTATTCCAGACAGGAAACCATCAGGGCCAGCTAACACCTTTCAACAAAAAATTCACTCAGGGAGGAAGCAACCAGGCTTTAAAGCTGCAAGGCCATTACTTGCTAATAATTTTGCCTAATTGCAGCATTCATACTTGCCTCCAACAGGCAAAAAAAAATCAGAAATACTGTATATTCACAACCTTTACGAAATAATATCCCCTGATGGCGCAGCATGTTAAAGCGCTGAAGTGCTGAACTTCTGGACCGAAAGGCCGCAGGTTTGAATTAGGGAGCGGAGAGAGCCTCCACTATTAGCCCCAGCTTATACCAACCCTAAAGTTCAAAAACATGCAAATGAGAGTAGATGTATAGCTACTGCTCCGGTGGGAAGGTAACGGCGCTCCATAAAGTCATGCCACATGACCTTAGAGGAGTCTATGGACAACGCCGGCTCTTCGGCTTAAAAATGGAGATGAGCACCAACCCCCAGAGTCAGACATGACTGGACTTAATGTCAGGGGAAAACCTTTACCCTTTACCTTAACTACCACCAATTCCTCAATACTTTATTTCCCATACCACCATACTTTGCCACAGCAACACGTGGCCGGGCACAGCTAGTGTGTGTGTGTGTGTGTGTGTGTGTGTGTATCACACATATATATTCTATTCACCTCTACCTTCTACCTTTTATTTTTCAGTGATTGGTTGGGGGGGAGGGTGCCAAAAATACTTTTTGCTTACACTTGAAAATCACCTAGGGCCGGCCCTGCACGGAGGCCATCAAAAATGCTCCCTTGTCTGCAGCATAAATAGCTGCTTCTGTTTAAAAAGTCATAACTCTTAAGAACTGCTGTTAGACCCCTTCCATAATGAGATCCTGGCCAGTTAAGCAATGGAGCATAGCATGAATGTTAACTTATCAATCAATAAAACAGGACTATGTCTTCTACATATTCTGTAGATCATTTCATTTGGATGAATCACCTTGGTATTCTGCATGTCAATATGATTCAATCTTTTTGGCCATTCATGTTTAATTGACCTGTAGAAGCACATTTTGCAACAATTGTAAAAAAAAGTATTATTTAACTGATCCAAGTCAAATATCCTTTCAATTGGACATTCATGATTGTGCTGGCCTCATCATTATTCATTATTCCTGTTACCAGAGCATAGCTTATACTTTGTGTGTGTGCATTTATCATTTTGATATTGATTCAGACTCCTGTAACTTCTTTGTGTATTTGTTTTTCTTGATTGGTTGGTGTGCTGCAGGAGCAAAAACAAATTGAGAGTTTCTGACCTTATGTCCAAATTAATCATACAACATTGAAACACTTGAAAATGATGTACGTGAACTTGAATTCCAGAGCAAATCACATATTTAGTACAAGTAGATTTGATGAGGCAGATACTATGGGAAAGAATCATTTAAACATAACTGCTACCTTAGACCCACTTCCTTGAGCATAGGCTTACTTCCATGTAGGCATGTACTGATCTGGTGTGTAAAATTCCTAAATGTTTCATCTTCAGGTGATGGAGCAATTTGTCAAGTTTCAGAAATTTGCAAGGACAACTAGTATGCAGGTTACTGGTTTGGGAGTATAGGGCTCTTCTAAAGCCTATTTTATATTCAGAAGTGCATAGTGATTAAATTACATACATAGGACCATTAATTTAATGCAAAATATTAAATCATCAATATTCAGATATATCATTAATAATGATAGATATGTATTTTTAGGCTGAATGCTAAGAAATATTGTACCTCTCTCTTAGATTTATTGCATGCTGCCATCATATATCAAAATTAAATGGTAATTTGTTTATATAAGCAAGAGTTCTGCTTTCAGCATGAAATATAAGCAAATCTCTGAGTAATCAAGCATAGCTAAGTATTTTCATATTTAACTATGGTTTTCCAATATCTGAACCAAGTCATATATATTTTGATAACAAATTGATTAGATAATGCTAAATGGGTTCCATTTGCTTTTCCATAACTTTCTATTTACAAGGGGTCTTGTGGCTCTCCAGATAGCTGTGTAGAATAAGTCTGCTGGGGCTTGCGGTCCAGCAACCTCTGTAAAGCCAGATAATCCCACCATTTACGTCTTTCTCACATCAACGCTTTATTGGTGAAGAAATTGATAACTAAGGTTGGCATACTGGAAAGAGCATCAACAGATTTTCAGAAGCAGTGAAATCAAGGGTACTTTATAGTTGCAAAATTATCCATTCATTTGTTTGGAAAATGGGATACCATTAACAGCAGAATACATGACCAATGTGTTTTTTCTCCTTCCACCATCGGCAAAAACACCATTAAAAACATTTGTATTGATGATTCAGTCAGTTCTTTGCATCTCCTTGGTCTGCTTGGATTTGTTTTTTTACTTTTAAAAATGCAATTAATTTTAAAGGTAATTTCATATTCTGAGAAATAGGATATAGTAACATTTTATTAAGTTTTTATGCAATCTGAATAAAACAAATATGTAATAGGGCGATTATACAGTTGTCCCATCCCATTACGCATTGCCCTCTCTTCTCACGTGCGGACTTTGCAGAAATGAATCTGCTCTCCAAGCAGTAGGCTAATTTTTCCAATACACTGAATGGTTTGACAAGTCTCTATATATACAGGAAGCTATCCACATTTGATCCCCACCCCCACCCCCAATATGAAGGGTACAAAATAATGGCAGAATCGATGGATTAGCTCACCCTCCTTGTGAGCTAATTACTTCAAATTTAATATTGGGTTTAGGTTGATACAGCTAACTCTTTCCCTAAATATCAGGACAGGTGCCAAGTAACTGCTAAAAGATAAGACATTTGCTATATTTTAAATTAAAAAACCTTAGTATGTTCTTCCTTAGGTAGTCATACCAATGAATCAGAGCTCTACACATTTTAGTCCTTTATCTGCTTCCCTGATGCCTCCAGTGCCACTTCCTACACTATTCCAGGTGGTCCCCCAACCTTTGGCTGGCTATTGCCATGATCATGACTGCTGCATAATGCAATCTACCAAAACTCATATATTGCTCCATAGTTTCCAGGAAAATCTGGTCTATTGCTGTGTTTCACTACATGTGTACAATCTAGATCAGGCTGGCTTCTGGGAGAGAGGGAAGATTGTAGGGCGGCAAGTGTCACCCTTTTTGTTTACCTGTAGCCTCCCATGATCTCCAGAGCCAGGCAAGGAACAGCCTAAGCAAGGGGTGGGTGGAAGGAGTGGGAGTAAACCTCTTACTTCTGGATAACGCCTTCCACCTGGAAACCGATGTTCTCACTGTGGGAGAACATGCAGATCAAGAATAGGTCTCTTCAGCCACCTATGGACACACCCTCAAGACACCAGAATGGAAGGACCATCATCCTCGGCCTACGAGGGATCGCTTCTGGATAAACTGCTTACTCCTGAGCAAATAACTAAAAGCTGTACTGATTCAAAATTAGGTTGTAGACTACAATACAATTTCAGTGTGGTATACTAACTGTGGTTATCCATCTACACACTAAAGTAATTTTACAAATTCAAATACCTTTGTCTGTGGCTTCTAACAGAGTATTTTCTATCTCCCTTCCTTCTAGACTGATCAATGGACAACAAGGGATTACTATTAAAAGCTTTAGTTCAAGATCATTTTTAAATTTCAACAATGTGACAGAGGAGCATTTTGGCAACTATACGTGTATCGCTGCCAACAAACTAGGCACAACCAATGCCAGCCTGCTTCTTAACCGTAAGTCAAGAAAGATAATGGAAAGTATTACTGTTGTGTGGGAGAGAGTGTTTTATACTCTGGAGAGTGTAAAATTGGTGCAGTCTGTTTGGCTTGGGATCTCTCCAGAAGAACTGTGGCTCATAAATATTTATCTGAATAATTTTCATGAGTTTTATTTAGTTGAAATTATCCAGGATGCAACTCAGTTAGTTTTATCATCATCATGGTCCAACTATGTCAACCAGAATACAGTATGATTTCAAGATCGTTGTATCTGCCATAACATGTAAAGATATGAATTTGCAGGGTGGATGTTTGTACAGTCTGGTTTGTGATTGATGTCTTCCCGGGTGTGGCCGTATCTAGGGTTATAACTTCCTCTGGCAAAGGGCTTTATTGTTGTCCTCTAACAATATCATATGCCATGGAATGATGTAGGAGGTTAGTCAAGGGGCACAGAAGTTGACCCATGACAAGTATCTTCATCAGTGCCATACATGGTAGAAATAAAAATAGTATGGAGCTTTTGTAAATGGCAATTAAATGTTTAACTTTGGAACAAAACATTTCATGGTACAGCTTTCTGGAAGGCAAATATTAGACATGTGTTCTTAAATGAACTTAATGTTCTTCCAGATGTGACCTATATCAGATAACTATCTGATGTCTCAGTTTTGTTGTTGTTGTTGTTGTTGTTGTTGTTGTTGTGTGTGTGTGTGTGTGTAGCACTTATGTCAAGGTAGTGACGCAAATACCCTTGGCTTGCACTTACTTTCCAGTGAGATCTTTTTTCAATCATTAGGCAAATAGTATATTATAATTTGCAGCACAGTTAAGGTGAACTAGTGTGTGATGTAGAATTAAATAGAAAGTATACACTAGTCTTCTGACTGGTAGACACTCAGGAAAATGATGCTTAGTTTGTTGGGTGCATTCTGAGAGCTGTGTTAGATTTCTATATCATACCATGTGCACATTTCCTTTAGAATTCAATTAACTGACAATAACCAATTCGTTGACATATTTTATCAAGTGTTACAATAAATAAAATCTGATGGGAAAATATTGCTCACCATTTTTTTAAATTAGGTTTTGATTTCTTAATTAAAATGTGCATGAATAAATAAAAAGCTGGTGATACATTAGGAACATACAACAAATAACTTAGCAGTTGGAAAAGAGTAATTAGAAAAGCTGTCAATACTTACTAAGGTTTCTGAGCCCCTGTTGGCCAACTATCATTATTCCCCTGCAGAGTTACAATTGGTATATGAGGACATCATGATTTTATCATGTTTCTGTCACAAAGCTTTGCTACAGCCCTGGAGCAACTCATTTTATGAATGTAGAAGCCAACACACCTCAGCGTTGGCAAAATTCCCACAGTCTCAGAATCCTTGCTAATTAATTACTTTTATTTGTGTTTCCTGAAAGGGATTGTAATACTGATGGAAGATTTATAAGGCAGTATCTTTTTCACAAACCTGAGATGAAGGCAATGAGGGTAATGTAACCTCAGATCTCTTCCCAATATTGAGATACTCTCATTGCGAAAATGGATATGGAAGCAGATTGTTTTCCAAGCCATAAACTAAGCAACAGTGATTTCTCTGTGGTTCTTTGTGCATGACTATGGAAATTAAGTATGTAAAATGATATAAATTTCATTATCTGAGGCAAAAATGAATTATTTTACCTTTTTCCTCCTCACTGCAATAAGGCATCAGCATTTTTTGCAGACTATTTGCATTTAGAGACTTATTCTGTGCAGATCCACACGCACATGGGTTTTTGTGTGTGCAGAACTGCATTTTCTGCATAGAAAACAAATTTCCAGCAGAAGCATGCTCTGTGTAAAGTATGACTGCTAATTTTCTGTACAAACACAATAGAATTTTCTATGCAGAAATTTTATTTTCCTTACCAAAAAATCTGGGGTTTCTTGTGCTAGATGTTTTTTCTGTGCAGGAAACTTCTTTTCTGCACAAAATTCCTATGTGTTTTTCTGTGCAGAATTACTCCCAAACTGTGTATTCTCATCATCTAGACCTCCTTATCATGGTCTCTAGGCACCTCAAATACCTACTTTTAATCCATTTGAAACTGAATATTTCTTATGTTTTGTCTTACCACATTTCGCAATATTGACTCCTCTGTGGGTTGTATACCTAATGTTTCTTTTTGAAATGGGCCGGAGGCACACATTTCTCTATGATTACCAGTTTTCATTAACTGGCATTTCTGAAAGTGGTAACAGCAAAATTGCTTTTCAGCTATAAGAAAGCTGTAGTTTTGCTAAATACTAATTCTGTATGGGAACATATTTAAAACCATTTCGAGGAAAGGTTCTAAGAAATATTTATATTCCTGTTTGAATGAAACACAACACAGCATCCCATGAAAATTAAATGTTAACTATAGATCAAATAATACACACAGCCAAAATAAAGTTGGCATCACTCTTGTCGCCATGAACATGGAATTTTAGAGCTTTCAGGTTACACCTGCTTGCCATTTATCTTGGGTAATTCCTCTGGGACTGAGCGTTTCAATAGAACTGCAAAATCTACTTGCTAGAGAAAGCAACTTTGCTGTTGTTTACATACTTGCATTCCAGCATGGTGGATCAAATTCTTGCTCACCTTGTGTTCAGCAACATCTGGTCCAACATATTAAGAAACCAACATTGTAAATTAGTTAGACAAGGATTATTTTAACATGATTAATGATGTAAATGAATTCACACACATCCAAAATGAGTCTTACTAATATATAAGGGCATATAATTACAGTCACGGTTTGCCTGCTGTTCTTCTAAGAATGACATGGGTCACTAAAGTGTAAAAATATACAAATTTCTAGTAATAAAAATGGCAGTAGCATAAGCACAGAAGATAGAGCACAAAATATTTCCTTTCATTGCAAGGAGATGGAAGAACGATAAAGAAAATTTTCAGCTTACTACTTAAGAGATGTGCTACTGTGTTAAGAGGGTAGACTTGGCCATGGTGGTCCACGCTCTGGTTACCTCAAGGATGGATTACTGTAATGCACTCTACGTGGGGCTGCCCTTGAAGACGGTCCAGAAATTGCAGTTGGTACAACGGTCGGCAGCCAGGTTACTAACTGGAGCTGCTTATAGGGAGAGGTCAACCCCCCTGTTTAAGCAGCTCCACTGGCTGCCAATTATATTCCGGGCCCAATTTAAGGTGCAGGTTATTACCTATAAAGCTCTAAACGGTTCAGGACCTGCCTATCTTTGTGACCGCATCGTCCCCTATGAACCCACCCGGTCACTGAGATCTTCCGGGGAGGCCCTCCTCTCGCTTCCGCCCTCCTCACAACTGTGTTTGGTGGGGACGAGAGAGAGGGCCTTCTCGGCCGTGGCCCCCCGACTCTGGAACTCCCTCCCCAGGGAGATTAGGTTGGCTCCCTCTCTATCTTCCTTCAGGAAACAACTGAAGACTTGGATGTTTCAGCAGGCATTCGGAGATACAGTCAATAATTAATCAGCCCCAGTGGGTTTTTAATAATCTATCCTGTATTTATTACGGTCTTACCTTTTATGTGTTTTTAATGTAATTTTTTATCCTGTATTGTTGTTTTAATTGATATATTGCATTACTGTTTTATCTGTTTTATATTGTGATTGTATTATGTTGCTTATAGTTTGTCCTTATGTTGTTTGGGCCTCTGCCCCATGTAAGCCGCCCCGAGTCCCCACGGGGAGATGGTGGCGGGGTATAAAGTTTTATTATTATTACTATTATAGAAATCAAACCTAGGTACTCACTGCTATTGCTGAAGCTAAACATACTTGTATCCAATTGATGCTTGGATGATGCATCATTGGGAACTTCAAACAAGCATGTATCTGTGAATGGAGAGATGAAGAATTCTGATTAAAGTATGCAAGTAATTTCTGAGCCCAGCACAATTAGCATTTCTCTTTTTTTGAAGGAGAGGAAGCTCTAGGTGCAAAAGATATGTTGTGAAACCATTCTTAACTTTTCTAGCTGATCATTGTACTAGGGCTATCCAGAAAGTTCAGTATATTTTGGAATTAAAAATAAACAAAGTATAGGAGAAAACATTTACCATATTCAGTTGAAAGCCAGACCCAAATACTAGTTTTCACCATAGTCCCCACTGAAATCTAGGTAGTTATCATAGCGATAAAAGTGTTTGAAAAGCCCTCCCCCCCCCCCAAGATTTCCACCTGGCTTGCATCCTGAACCAGGCTGGTTTCCCTTCGCTCAGCTGTCAAATGGTGCGCTCAGCTTTCCGATCGCTCTTTTGTTTTGCAGATGCTTGCAAGGAAGGTTTTTTGGGACAGGAAAGGTGTGCTTCTTGAAAAACCTTAAAAGAGTACCTTCTTTGCAAGCATCTGCAAAACAAAAGAGCGATCGAGAAAGAGCGATCGGAAAGCTGAGCGCACCATTTGACAGCTGAGGGAAGGGAAAACAGCCTGGTTCAGGACGCAAGCCAGGCGGAAATCTTGGGGGGGGGAGGGCTTTTCAAACACTTTTATCGCTATGATAACTACCTAGATTTCAGTGGGGACTATGATGAAAACTAGTATTTGGGTCTGGCTTTCAACTGAATATGGTAAATGTTTTCTCCTATACTTTGTTTATTTTTAATTCCAAAACATACTGAACTTTCTGGATAACCCTCGTATTATGAAGCTTGTATTATACTGCCTGGATCATTGGGTGGACAACCTGTGGTTGAATAAACAAGCCCTTACCAGCAGAAGTGGAAAAACAAAGCACCAGCACCCAGACCATCTCATGATGACAAGGATAAAATAGCAACTTTCAGAATTCTAATTATTTGTGACTAATCCTTCATCTAGTGTATTCTAAATATGGTATTTTTAGAGTTCATTGCCTGTGCTTCCAATGAGATGGCATTCTTAACCATATCAGTGGGTAATGCTGGATAGTCCCATCCTGCCATCTAGAGGCTTGTTTTAAGCATTTTTGCATTGTTTACTTAGCATTGTTTTTCAACAGAGCTTGCACAACTCTAAAATGGAGGAAATGCAGTCTTTTACTATAAGCAAAAGCGTGCATTTTATGATTCATTAAACCCATTATCCCAGGAGGACAAGCAGCATTATGGTACCTACCCAAGATAAAAGGCTCCATTTGCAAAGAAACAAAGAAAGAAGGAGTTAAGTCTTATTTAAATATGCAAACTCTGTTTCCAGATTAGCACAGTGTCAAATTAAAACAAAATAAAGCAAAAAAAAATTACTTCCCTAACAGATCGGCAGGAGACTGCCTGTGAAAACAGGGACTAACCTCAAATCTCCCTTTCAGATTGTTACTTCCTATTCAGCCACAAAGTAAGGGGGACAATATTTCTGTAAAGCAGTTAATTCTGCAAATAATAGGTGCAACTTGCTTAAACATAAAATTAAACGTCTCGGGGTATTGTGTGTTCTGGGTAGGAGAAACAATTAATTACCCTTATGATGTAGACCAGGGGTCCCCAAACTTTTTAAACAGGGGGCCAGTTCACGATCCTGTGGACCATTGGAGGGCCGGACTATAGTTGGCCACCGAGCAATAATAATTAATAATAAAATAATAATAATAATAATAATAATAATAATAATAATAATAATAATAATAAAAGAGGGTTGGAAGAGACCCCTTGGGCCATTGAGTCCAATCCCCTTCTGCCTTTGTGCACCGAAAGCACAAGCAAATCACCCCTGACAGATGGCCTCCCAGCCTCAATGTTTAATAATAATAATAAAGAGGGTTGGAAAAGACCCCTTGGGCCATTAAGTCCAGTCCCCTTCTGCCTTTGTGCACCAAAAGCACAAGCCAAGCACCCCGGACAGATGGCCTCCCAGCCTCAATGTCAATAATAATAATAATAATAATAATAATAATAATAATAATAATAATAGACCCTTGGGCCATTGAGTCCAATCCCCTTCTGCCTTTGCGCACCGAAAGCACAAGCAAAGCACCCCTGACAGATGGCTACTCAGCCTCAATGTTAATAATAATAATAATAATAATAATAATAATAATAATAATAATAATAAGGGTTGAAAGAGAAGAAGAGACCCCTTGGGTCACTTAGTCCCACCCCCTTCTGCCCTTGTGCCGTGGGGGCCGGATAAATGGCTTCGATGGGCCGCATCCGGCCCCCGGGCCTTAGTTTGGGGACCCCTGATGTAGACTGTACTTGGGTGTTAAGTTTCTGATTCTCCTGCAGATAACAGGTCCATCACATGTTTTCATTCAAAAGATTGAAAGCATTTTGACAGATTCAAACACTGCCTAACTTCAGCTCAAGGCACCAGATGAGCCCTCATTAGGAATGACATTCTAGTTTTGTATGGATTCATGTTTCATCTTTCTCCTCTGCTGTAGGAGAGTCATACATTAACCCTTTGGGATGTTTCTTCAGCGGGACGTTGTTCTAAGCAAAGGAAGGTAGAAGGGACTGATTGGCAAGGAAATAATAAATAAACTGGAGCCTACAGGCATGTAGCGGGGAGGGGGGCTTGAGGGGCTTCAGCCCCCCCCCCCCAAAATTCTCAGGATGGTCCGCGAGAAGGCCTTACATTTATTATTTAAACTGTTATGTTTATTCGTATCATGATCTGATCACCATGCTCAATATATCCCATATGCATGGGGGTATTGGGATAACGATACAAAAGGTTTGCTAGGCTAGATCCTCTCTCATCCAGACTCACCCCCCCCCCCGAACCAAAATCCCACCCCACCCCCCATCAAAATCCTGACTATGGGTCTGACTGTAGGTAAAGGTAAAGGTTTTCCCCTGACATTAAGTCTAGTCACGTCTGACTCTGGGGTTGGTGCTCATCTCCATTTCTTAGCCGAAGAGACAGCATTGTCCGTAGACACCTCCAAGGTCATGTGGCTGCCATAACTGAATGGAGCATCATTAACAATAAACTGTATCTAACCCCTCAATACATATTCTCCAACATTATACAGATTAAAATAGGACATGTATGGCCATGAAATCCAGAGGTTTGTTAAGAACACACAAGGTGCAGGGTTTGGGTTCTGCTTGAGGTACTGGAAAGGGAAAGAATGTGCTCCTATTCTCCTGTATCCACATGCCCCCCTGAGTTAAGTGAGTGCAAACTATTTTTGCATTTTGAACTTGGTATGCAGCAACCAAAGTAAGTTGAGGGCAAAGGGGGAAACTGGGAGAGGAAAGAGAAGCTGGGATATTTTAAAATCAGCACCAAAAGCATAGCAGATGATTAATCAAGAATTTTCCTGCCGAATTGGGACAGTTGGAGAGTGACTGCAGGAAGCAGGCCTTGTTGACTGGCTATAGAAGCGAGATGAACCTATAACTGATTATCTGGAATAATCAACAAAAGAGTGTCAACAGTATAGACAAGGAGGTTTATTGGAGAAATACATTAAATGGAGAGAAAATATGGTCTGCTACTACTAGCTATATGACTGACATGACAAGCGGAAGAGCTATTTGGGAGGAATTGAAGTCAAGAAATAGAGTATAAGTGAAGAATGATCAGAATGGGCATGGTAAAATGGCAAGCCTGCTTGTTTTAGTTTCTGCTTCCCTTTAGAAATACATAAATATTAAAGTATGTCTTTAATTTGAACAGGATTGTCAGTTCCCAGCTAGTTCTGATTTTATTCCAGTGAGAACCCTTACAAGGAATGGTAGTCTTGTTTTACATTTACAGCATTTGCAAAAGGATTAAAATAAATTCTTTACCCTGCTGCTTCTTCACCATAATAGTAGAGATCAGTAGCAGTTGGATAGCTTATATTCTGTCCCTGATATAAAGAAAAGAAATATCAACAAGTATTAGCATTTATACCATTATATTTATCACTCACCTTTTAAACTTTATGTGGTAGGGGGGTAGTAGTTTAGAATTAGTGTTAAAGGCTAATTACAGACCAGGGAAACTATGCCCATTGAAATAAATAGGTTATTAGATATGACATAAGGTTCTATTAATTTTGAAATTAATAAATTTGGATCCAACCTGCCAAATTTAGATAACACTGTAAATCATTACCGTCAGTAAGTTCTTCAGACACACAAACTTGGTTTTAATGTATTTTTTTCTGTGTACATTCGGGTTTTTTTGTTTTGTTTCTTGTACTGTTTATTTAGGGTAAAGGGGTTATTTTTAGGCTGTAGTATTGTCTGAATATTAAATTATCAACCATACAGTTTAAAAAGATGGAAACAACTCCCTTAGCCTGATTTGATATCACTATATCTCTGCAGCCATGAGTCACTCATGAATGAAACTCTTTCCACTTGAAAAGATGGGCCATAGAGTTTCAAAGGATGGCTGCTTGATGCCTCTTCCAAAATGCTGTTGAAATGCACCACTGCACAACAATTATGGATTCTGTTTTGCTAGACTGCACCTTATGTTGTGGGGTTGCCATCTTGTGAATGACTGTGGCTCGGGACTACTTGTGCACTTGGAGAGGCATCTAACAGTAATCATTTGAAACTGCACTACCAACTCTTTCAAGTGGTAGGAATTTCATTCGTGGGCAGTTTGTAGTTACAAAGATAGCGATTTCAAATCAGGTCCATCTTTTTGAAACACCTGTGCTTCAAAGAAACTCAGCAGCATGTTCTGTCATTGCAGAATGCTTGAATGTCATTAAGCAGCTGTCACAGATATGTTTTAGTGCTGGATTAAGTGATCTGTTTGTATACCAATAATATGTTTTGAGTTCTTTGGGAATGAAAGGTGCAATAGAAATGTTAAGATATGGTAATAATGATGGTGAAATGTAAATACCATGTTATCTTGAACATCTGTTTTAGTGTCAAATGAAGGAAATAGATAGCAATGTCTTTATGTCAAGAAGCTGTATGCTCTAAATTTTACTTGAGTAGAAAAACTTTTTCAGATCTTTTTTTATTTTGTGTGAACATACAATTGGATTGCAAGAACAGAGGGAAAGGAAAGTAGGTGGAACCAACATTCTCAGGATGGAGAATAAAGAAATAAAGCACAATGTAGGTTCCTTGTTCCAGCTGCTTCTTTATAACATTTAAAGTGTCATGTCCCACAGTTGAAGATGGTTGGTACAGTGGCATCCTTAGCTGTGGTGTGGTTAGTATATATAATGCCTGGCATTCTGGCGATGATTAAATAGTATCATGCTTAGCCGTTTGGTGATGGGTAGTATCTTCTGTGAAAAGTATGGAAGGGGTTAATCTCCCTCCTGGTTCTAAAGGTCAGAGTAATTTGTTTGTGAGAACTCACAGGCAGCAGAGATCCAGGAGGAGGCCTGCAGAGATAGGATGCAGCTGTGATCAGTTGCATAAAAAGAGCCTGGCTAGAGACTGCTCTTTGGGTAAAAAGTATCTGTTATACTTGGGCATGGATGTTGGTATTTTTCCCCTAGGTTGGTGTATGGTGTTATCCTGACCTGTATCCTGAACTCTGGTGCTGTACCTTGCTAAACCTTGAATCTTGGTGATAATCTTATTGTAGACTATGTTGCTCCTGTATGTTATTGTGGACCTTAATGAATCCCTGGCTGTACTGACTCTTGACTATGAATTTTGGATCTCCTTTGAACTCTGGATTATCTGATTGACCTTTGGGGCTATGACTATGCTTTGTACTCTTGAACCTTGGAACATTATTCAGTGTCTGACTCTTGAAGTGCAACCTTGACTACTGTTTCTTCTTAATTCTGAACTGATGTTTGTAGTACTCTCCAAATTAAGAAGACTTTGCTTTGTACTGCTTCTGTGTGCTATCTTTGTTTTGACTCAATCTTTGAAACAGCCAAATGTTTAAGTAAAATAATTTTGACATAAGCTGTGTGTTGTTTTGGTTAACCGTTGCCTGCTTACTGGCAGAGTCCTGATTCCTGACAGCATACTTTTCTCCCTCATGGAACCAAACAAACCCAGCTATGCTGTGTGTGTGTGTGTGTGTGTGTGTGGACTGGCATGGAAGACAAATGTCTTTGTGGAGTCCTTCTGAAGTGAAAGGGATAAGAGTAATTTAAGTTTTGCAGGCACTGACAGCCATGGCCAAAGATTGCTTAAGCTTAAGTGGTGATAAGGGGAACTCAATGTCAAAAATAGAGCAGCGTGAGGCCACACCTATGTTTCAGTGGTTTAAAAGGGAAGCTCCACTGTTAACTTTTGGAACTTGGCCTGAGTCAGAGAAACGTGCTCCTGTTTGTGCTGTCTCCTGCACCAGGGAAACCAACTTCACTTCTGCCCCTTGCACCTGAGAAACCCAACTAATCTGCAGCTAACTCTGGACCCCAGAGAGGAGCCTCAGTCTTGTCTCCTGAGCCATGTAAATTTGGGTTAACTAAGCTCCAGGAATTTGTAAAGACTGGCCTTAGTTGTCCTCCAGTGTCTTTGAATTCTTTTATGAATAATTTTCTTAAGCAGCAAAGCCCTACTACTATTGTACTGGCAGAAAAAACACTTGGGGAGTTGGTACATCAGATGACCTTGAGTTTCATGTGCACTGCTCTTCTGTATTCTGCA
Source organism: Anolis carolinensis (assembly GCF_035594765.1). Classification (NCBI taxonomy): domain Eukaryota; kingdom Metazoa; phylum Chordata; class Lepidosauria; order Squamata; family Anolidae; genus Anolis; species Anolis carolinensis. The sequence continues at coordinate 165,984,589 of NC_085844.1, forward strand.
GACTGGAACTCATTTTTCACTCCAGCTTCCTCTGCAATTCAAGAAATCTTGCTCTGCAATAAATTCAGACCCAATCTCCAAATCCTCAGTTATGCCAACCTGTGGTGGTTGGGGATCCTTGGAAAATGCCTGCTGACTTGCTGAAATTTCCTGTTTCTGTGAAGATTCAGAAGGTCAAACCTGTTGATTCCTTGGGAGTTTTGAATCAGGACATGTTGCCAGTATAGTATCAGCCAGCTCCTCTTGTGGCTGAAAGTGTTGGAAAAGACATTGTTAAGCCTAGGTCATGTATGGAAACTCACCACCTTATTTCTGTTGGTGATGGTGAACCCTCTCATCTTACCTTGTTGCCTGTGGCCCGAAAGTGGGCTGTACCTTTGGACCTGGGCAAATCAGTTGCTGTGGAGTGTCAGCAACATTCTTGGTATCCTACAATTGCCATGACTTCCCCTGAGGGCCCAAGATCTGCTGTGATGCCAGAATTGCACATTTCTCTGGATGGTAATCCAGAGACCATGTCAGGGAAGAGTGCTTCGGATGAATCAGGATCTCAGCATGCCCATGCTGCATCAGAGAAAGGGCCAGCTGTACAAGCAAGAAAAGAGATGTAGGGGATCTCTCTGCCTGTGAAAGTACTGCCTACACATGAGGACATTCAGTCAATGGCTGATGTTGATTTTAAAAGTGGGGGCTTTCTTAAAGGAAGTGGAATACAAATCAACATGGACATTTGTAAAGCAGACAATGTTGAGGACCAAGAGTTTGTAGGTGAGACTCCAGATTCTAGTGAGCCAAAGTCAGCCCCAGTTTCATGTAAATCTGTGCCAGAAGAGAGATTTCAAGGGTCAGAGAAAGTAAAAACCTCTATCCAAAGAGAGTGGCTGGGCTCAACCACTTAAGTGTTTTACTGGGGGTTGAATCCCTTTTCTAAACCCACGGTACAAGGTGATTTGTCAGGTTTATCATCTTCCATAGATCAGATGCAGAGACCAGCTTCGTGCATCAATGCTTGCTGCTAACAGAGGAAGATCAAGATGTAGACATCCTGGGAAGTGAGGAAGATCTTCATCTGTTGGACAATGTACTGGGCCCAGTTTACAGACTTCTGTGTGAAAGGGCCATTCTCTAAGGTCACGGTTGTGTGGCTGTTCAAGAATACTATCCTTCAGAAGGGACTCATGTTCACACAAGTCACCAAGACGGCTGATTTAATTCCAGGCCTTTTTTTGCAACAGGTTCACTGCTGTTCTTGGATTCCATGTAGAAGAGGCAGACCTACAATCTGAACATTTCCCATGAAACAAAGGTCAAGCTTTTTTCCAGGAAGGGGAAAGTATTGGCTTCCTGCTGGGCAGAGTAGCTCTATGGTTTCCCTTGCAAATATCATCTCTGGGTTTTCTTCAGAGGAGGTCATTGTGATTCTTTAGTCTGAACTCAAGGATCATGGGGATGTATTTGGTTGGGGTCTTCACCTGGATCTAAGGACAGATTGCAGGAGGTTCCTGGACACCGTCAGTTTGGTGCTGTGCCAAAGGTGAAGAAATGTTTGTAAGAAACAGCACTATGACTTTGAGGTGTAAAGCTGCCATCCAGGAGATGAGAAAATGTTGTGTCCGGTATCCAAGCGGCAGGACTGTCTTTTGTTCAGGGCTTGAGTCAGAAGAAAAAGAGGAACAGAAGCCAGTACTGGCTCCCAAGGAATTCTCCACCCCATGATCCTGACTGCTGGGGAGCACAGCCCTTTTTGCTGTTTGTTAAGACAATATTGTTGTTAGGCATCGGTTATAAATTAATCTATGGGGTAGTCTTGCTATAGTGAGTAAAATCTTAACCTTGTCTTCAGTGCAAATGGGGTTGGTGTCTGGAGCAGTTTGTGATCCTCAGAGCTGCTGTAGAAGGTCCACCTCAGGAGGGGGAGCTTTGGAGTGATCTAGTGTCATGTCCCGCAGTTGAGGATTGTTGGTATTGTGACATGACTAACATTTGGTGGTGGTTAGTATATATAGTTCCTGGCAGTCTGGTGATAGATAGAAATAGAAATACCTATGCATATACAACTATGTATCATTTTGCATAAAATCCAGTACATACAGTTTTGAAACCTGTGGACCAAATTACATGGTTAACACTGTATAAATAATGTATCTTTGTGATGATATGTGTTAACCATGTTGGTAATGACCTAGTTAATGTTTCTCTTGACTATTTTATCTATGCAATGGTTCATGGTGGTAAACCAGATTTAGACTTGAGATTATGAGACTATATACATTGAAATGGCTACTTTGAACTGTATTGAAACAGCCACAGACTGAACACTGAGAACCTTATGCATCATTTAAGTACACACAGATGTCAGTCAGTGCAAACCCACATGCAAGAGGCAAGGACAGGTTAATTCCATCCCATTATAAATGGACATGCTGGTTCTCCTCCTGTTACTTTTAGTAATGGCCTGGATGACACATCCACCACCTATTTATTTGTTGAAAACACTGAACAGAAAAAGGAAGCCCTGCTTTGAGAGTCCCAACTCTTCCTCTGAACATCAAAACAAATAAAGCATACTGTCATCCCCATAACTGTAGCAACAATATATGGTGTAAATCACTGTAATTCTGGGAAGTTTTAGAAGCTTCTGTTTGCTTCAAAATATTGACAAGACTTCCGTGATATTTTTTACATGTGCTGTCACCAGGTCTCCTGGGTGTTCCATTATGACCTCTTTACTTTGATGTATTTATTTTCTTAAAGGGTGGGGTGAGTGCATATCCATCACTAAAAATGCTCCAAAGTTGACTTTTACAGGGTCATTATATTTTGAGCATTTGAAATGTTCACATTGCATCACAAATTTAATGGAAATGTTCTCGGTATTTTATTGGTTTGTGTGGTCATTAAATGTTAGGACCATCTCTTTATTGACTGATACATTGTAATTAATGTGTGGCTCTATCACAGATTTCCCGAGGTTTTAACCCAGTAGTACCACTGAGCGAACTCTTTTGTCATCGGTACAGAAGAAATGTGCTCTCCAAGGAAATTTAGTTTATGTTCATGTTTCACTCTCATGTCAACCAACAGCCTACAAAAGAACCACCAGCATTCATTCCTGGTTATACTCATGTCACAAAATGCTAGCTCTGGAAAAAATGCTTATGATAATATTGAGCTGCATGTTTTCTTACAGCTTTCTTTGTTTGGAGTACCAAAATATCATTGTAAAATGGTTTTTATTTTGAATCAAATGCAAAGTACTGTATGTAGATGGACTGATATCGAGACAACTCTAAAACAGTCAAAAATTGTTTTTCAGATTTGGATTTAGCACAACATTGCTTCTTTTTTAATTGTAGTAGAATCTATGGAGAATGTTTGGGACAGTCACTATATTATGGATGATAGGCAAATACAAATCATAGACTCATAGAGTTGGAAGAGACCATATAGGCCATCCAGCACAGTCAAAGAACTGCAAACAGATAGCCACTGTTTAAAAGCCTTCAAAGAAGGAGCCTCTTACAGTCAGAAAGTTCTTCCTAATATTCAAGTGGAATCTCCTTTCCTGTAACTTGAACCCAATGTTCTGAGTTCTAGTTTCCAGGGCAGCAGGGAACAAACCTGCTCCTCCTTCTTTATGACATCCTTTTACATATTTATACATGGCGATCATATCTCCTCTCAACCTTCTCTTCTGCAGGCTAAACATCCCCAGCTCTTTAAGCTGCGCCTCTTAGGACATGGTCTCCTCTCCAGACCTTTGATCATTTTAGTTGCACTCCTCTGGACACCTTCCAGCTTGTCAATCCCTCTTTTAAATTATGGTTGGACACAGTATTCAAGTTGAGGTTTAATCAAAGCAGAATAGAGGTGCACCATTACTCTCCTTGATCTAGACACAATGCTTCTTTTGATGCAACTCAAAATCCCATAGGCTTTTTTAGCTGCTCTGTCACATTGTTGGCTCATGTTCAACTTGTGGTCTACTAAGAATCCAAGATCTTTTTTCACATGTACTGTTGTTGAGACAGGCAGTATCTGTGCATTTTATTTTATTTTTTTTCTGCCTAAGTGTAGTATCCTACATTTCTACTTGTTGGAATTCACTTTGTTAGTTTTGGCCCAGCTCTCTAATCTGTTAAGTGTCACAGATAGTTTTAAACAAAACAAAACAAAAACAGAGCTCCCTCTTCTTGCTTCTTTCCGTATTTTAGAGTGCTAGTATTATTGATCCATATTTCAGATAAGAGACTGAGGCGGAAAGACTGTGCTTTGGTTATGTTCACACACTAAATTCATAGTTAAACTGAAATTTCAGCAAGGAACATCCTAGCTCACAAACTAGGGTTCAGTTGCAGCTTGTAGTTAAAATAATTGATATTGGCATCAGTGGGCATTTGAGATGAATTTACAGTTGAGGCTTTAATTGTCTTTGAGAATATTTTCATGTTCTAATTTCTAAGGTTAGCCAAGGATGTTTTAATCATAATAATGATGTACCAGTAAGTGGCGGCTTTCTCAATTAGAGCTGAATTGACATGAGCATAAGGTACTTCTCCATGTTTTCTTTTCCTTGTGAAAAGTTGTAACTCTTTCAGTTAATATTTTATGGGAACAGAAAGAGGCATCAACCTCAATTATGGGAACAGGAAGTAGCACATTTAGACGTTGTCCACTGTCAGAATTGTCTGTGTGATTTGGTTGCTAGGAAGAAAGACAGATAATGAGAGAAATGTCACCAAAATTCCAGTAATGTGGAACTGTGAAGAGATTAATTTTGGAGTACTATCTCTTAGCCTCAGAGATAGGAAAAGGCAAGCCGTTTCTGAACAAATCTTTTCATGAAAACCCTGTAATAAACTCTCCTTAGAATCAGCATAAGTTGGAACACCTTGCAGGCTCAAACAACTATGTTTTTGCACTAATGATTCTGATGGTCCTAGCCACAAGAGTTCATAAACATGATTCATGGTGTAGTGTAGAACTCCTTAGCAACAAGTCGCATGGAGTTCAATGGGATTTCTTCTAGGTAAATGAACATAGGGGCCTATCTACACCGCCATATAATGCAGCTTGAAATGGCATTATATGGTCAGTGTAGACCAGTGGTTCTCAACCTGTGGGTCCCCAGGTGTTTTGACCTACAACTCCCAAAAATCCCAGCCACTTTACCAGCTGTTAGGATTTGTGGGAGTTGAAGGCCAAAACATCTGGGGACCCATAGGTTGAGAACCACTGGTATAGACTCATATAATGCCATTCAATGCAATTAACCTGCATTATGAGTCTATACTGTCTGTATAATGCCATTTCAAACTGCATTATATGGCAGTGTAGATGAAGTCTAGGATGACAGCTTTATTTCATTAAAAGTGAAAAAAGGTTGTCCTTCAGGAAGTAGAAAACATTGGCAATTATTAATCTCAGCACTTAATTATGTAAGGAGAAAACGTGATATTTAAAAATATGTCGTTCCTTTAAGGTTTAGCTCCCTAATTTAGAAGGCTTTTTAAAAGATTCAAGAAAATGTTTGCCTACTTACCATGTTATCACATTAAACCAACAAGCATAAACCCCATGGGAGTCTTGAATGCTTTTGACAGTATTTCCGTAATAACTAGGGATATGTAACTGCCTGTTGTTTCAGAGTGAAATACAAACCGGTACGTACTAGAAATAAATGCTAACAAGTGCATTTACACTTGAGACATTTAGAGGTAGAGACATATAATTTTTCTCTCTTTGATAATATGACTCTTTTAAAGAAGATTCTGAATGTATTTTAAAATATTTTTTCCATGGAAACATTTGAAGAGTATGTGCTGGCATTACCAAGGCAATAAAGAAATATAAATTCAATTATCTCATATATATATATATATATATATATATACACACACACACATACACTAGCTGTGCCCAGCCACGTGTTGCTGTGGCGAAGTATGGTGGTATGGGAAATAAAGTAATGAGGAATTGGTGGTAATTAAGGTAAAGGGTCAAGGTTTTTCCCTGATGTTAAGTCCAGTCGTGTCTGACTGTGGGGGTTGGTGCTCATCTCCATTTCTAAGCTGAAGAGCTGGTGTTGTCCATAGACTCCTCCAAGGTCATGTGGCCGGCATGACTGTATGGAGCGCCGTTAACTTCCCGCCGGAGCAGTACCTATTCATCTATTCTCATTTGCATATTTTCGAACTTCTAGGTTGCAGGAGCTGGGGCTAACAGTGGGGGCTCTCTCACTGTTCCCCCAATTCAAACCTGTGGCCTTTCGGTCCAGAGGTTCAGCAGCTCAGTGCTTTAACATGCTGCACAATTGGGATATTATTTCCTAAAGGTTGTGAATATACAATATTTCTGATTTTTTCTTTGTCTGTTGGAGGCAAGTATGAATGCTGCAATTAGGGGAAATGATTAGCATGTAATGGCCTTGCAGCTTTAAAGCCTGGCTGAGTGAATTTTTTGTTGGGAGGTGTTAGCTGGCCCTGATTGTTTCCTATCTGGAATTCCCTTGTTTTCAGAGTGGTGTTGTTTGCGATATTTTATGTGTTTCTACTGTCTGTGGCCCTCAGAAAACAGGATTTACCAGACTTTGGTGGTGGGAATACTTTGTTGGGAGGTGTTAGCTGGCCCTGATTGTTTCCTGTGTGGAATTCCCCTGTTTCCAGAGTGTTGTTCTTTATTTAGTGTTCTGATTTAAGAGATTGTATTGTTCTGCTTTATTATACCACAGTAATTGTTATATATTCAGATTTTAGTGTTTTTGAATACTTGGAGCCAGATTGTATTCATTTTCACAGTTCACAGCAACACAATAATAATAATAATAATAATAATAATAATAATAATAATAATAGTAATAATAATGACTTTGGTAATACACACTGCTTCACTCCCTTCTCAGCTTCCTTTTCTGGAAGAATCATTTCTTGGGAGATGTTAGCTGGCCCTGATTGTTTCCTTTGTGGAATTTCCAAATTCACTGCTTTCAGAGTGTTGTTCTTTATTTACTGTCCTGGTTTTAGAGATTATATTGTTCTGTATTATTCTATCACAGTAATTATTTCATATTACAGTAGAATGTCACTTATCCAACAATCGCTTATCCAATGTTTTGGATTATCCAACGCAGTCTGCTTTTTATTTATTTATTTATTTATTTATTTACAACATTTATATTCCGCCCTTCTCACCCCGAAGGGGACTCAGGGCGGATCACATTACACATATTAGGCAAACATTCAATGCCTACTTTTTCTGTCAAATTTATTGTATAACATGATGTTTTGGTGCTTAATTTGTATAATGATGACCTAATTTGATATTTAATCGGCTTTTCCTGAATCCCTTCTTATTATCCAACATATTCACTTATCCAACGTTCTTCCGGCCTGTTTATGTTGGATAAGTGAGACTCTACTGTATATTGATAATGTTATATTATCTGCTTAGAACTGGATTATATGAGGCCCCTTCTATACAGCTGGATAAAATGCACACTGAAGTGGATTATATGGTAGTGTGGAGTCAAGATAATCCAGTTCAAAGCAGATAATATAAGATTCTAAATGGAATCTGTGTAGAAGGGCCTTGAGTCTACACTGCCATATAATCCAGTTAAAATCTGATAATCTGTGGAAGAGGTCTAAGTGAGGCCTAACTGTGCCTGTCCCCTGGGCTGAGTAGGTTGCTAGGAGACCAAGTGGGTGGAGCTAACTGGCAGCAATTGGATAAAAACTATTATTCCTCTCTCTGTAATTAGGACTTTATTTTTCTTTTCTTTTTGTTGTATCAACCTAGAGCCGTGGATGATGGGTTGTGTTGTCAAATTTTGAGGTTGGGGGGCCTGTAGTTTTGTTGTTTTATCTGCTGCCCGGATTCCATCACTCTTTTATATATATAGATGTAGGTGAGTCTGTGTGTGGATGTGTCTGGGTTGAGCAACTGTCATTCAGAATTCCAAAATCTGAAATACTCAGAAATTCTGAATTGTCCACATGGTTGGCTAAAAGAGCAACACCTTTTCTTTCTGATGGTTCAATGCACACAAATGTTTCATACACAACATTATTGAAAATATAAAATTACCTTCATATGAAACATAAGTGATGTTTTAGACTTGGATCTTATCATCAAAATATTCAATTATGTACCTCTATGCAAATGTAGGCATTCCAAAATGCAAATAAAATCTAAAATTCAAAGTGCTGGTCTTGACCTATAAAGCCCTAAACGGTTCTGGCCCAATCTACTTGTCTGAACATATCTCCTATGAGCCAGCAAGATCCCTAAGATAATCTGGTGAGGGCCTGCTCTCAGTCCCACCTGCCTCGCAAGCGCAGCTGGTGGGAATGAGGGACAGGGCCTTCTCAGTGGTGGCTCCCCTGCTGTGGAACACCCTCCCCAGAGATATTCGACAAGCCCCAACCCTTCTGGGCTTCAGAGAAGCTGTAAAAACATGGTTATGTGCTCAGGCTTTTAATGAATAAATGGCAAAGTCTACATGGTCCGATTTAAGGCTAAAGCATGAGGTTTCTGGACGAATTGATCTAATTACATGTTTTAAATTTTATATTGTATTTTAATAGTTTTTTAATTGATTGTATGTACTGTTTTTTATTTATAACTATGTTGTAGTCATTGAATTTTGCCAATTGTTGTAAGCTGCCCTGACTCCCTTCGGGCGGGGTATAAATGCTGGAAATAAATAAAAAATAAAATAAACTATGTAAGTTAAATAGGGAGAAAAAAACCCTTGGGACCTAAGAGGAGGTCCCCACAAAGGCCTGTGGTTCCTGGGATTTCTTCCCCCGCCGTCCTCAAGGGTCTTTTCTGTTTTGGAACAAGATGAATGGTGGACAGGGACATCCGGCGGACTTTTTTTAAAAAATCACTCCATTGTGTGCTGAATTGTATATGCAAATATTTTAATATAAATATAAGCAGAATCGCATGTGCACATATGAGGTTCTGCACATAATAGTGAATTTTTTTAAAAAATCCACCAAATGTCTCCTTTCCCCTAATTGTTTGTTCAAGCTCTGTTCAATATTATACAGTTTAAAATAAAGAGTTTCAGATAGTTCTAATTGCTCTCCATTTGTGCTTCCTTTAAATCAGCTGTGTGTCCATTTCACAGCCCAGTCAGTTGATCAACTGTTTTGGGCTTTTTAAAAGCAGACATAGGCTGGAGCAGTCTCAACCGGGGGGAGGGAAGGAAATCATGTTTTTGGTGAGTGCAGGGATATACAGTGATGCGAATATGAACATTTTTGGCTGGAATTGGGATAAAGGGAGAACTTTTTATCCCGGCTTATTGGCCATTGCAGTGAATCAGTGCACATTTAGCACTAACGTGGTATAGCTACCCCCTTTTTAACACAGAAAATCCTGTGTTTTAGGTACTGTGTAGATACTGTGTAGATACTCTCAATGAATAATCTCATCATTCAACATGCCCTGAGAGTTTTTTTAAGTGCTAGCATTACATCAATAACTTAGCTAAACTGACGAGCTCATCACATTGGGGTTTAAATGGCCCCTTTCACCTCTTTTGTGAGAATATATGATTTAGCAGGAGTCTTTGAAACCTTTTGGTGAAGTGTAGTCCTTTTTAGTTTCTGGGATGCCTTTAATGCATAAGGTTAAAATCATTTGCATTAAAATACGTATTCCCATGCAGAGAAGCCATGTGTAGTTTTTCTCTGTGTAGGAAATCATTATTTTATGCCCCAAATTATATTTTGTGCACAGAAACACCATGTGCATTCCTACACAAATGAATTTTGCTTCCCAAAGCCCTGGAGGGTCTCACACCTGACCTCTTGGCAGTGAGGCATTTCTCACCACTTGAATCCACATAGTTAGCCCTCCCTGATAGATCTTATTGGCAGGGGATATGTTTCCATGTAATTGGTGGGCGTGTTTTTCATCCGTTGCTGTGAATCAGTGCAAATTTACTTCTACCGTGTTTCCCCTAAAATAAGATCTCCCCAAAAAATAAGACCTAGTAGGGGTTTGGGGGGATTGCCAAATATAAAGCCTCCCCTGAAAGTAAGACCTAGCAACTGAGGCTGCAGCAGAGTTCCATTGGGAAGCATGGCTGCAGGGCAGAAGCAGCACTAACACACACCGGAGGGAGGGAGAGAAAGTGCTTGCTTTCTGTGTCTCCCTCCCTGCCTGGCCTTGCCTTGCCTGTCCCCCGGCTTGAAGAACCTTCTGTGGCTGCTGCTGCGCTGCCGTTTCTTCCTTCGGAGACAAGGCTCCATCCTGGCCATGCTCCCTTTGCCCCCAAGGCTTCTGATTGGCTCTTGGAGCCAGGGCAAGGGAGGGTGGGAGGGAAGGAAGAGGGCTTGAACACTGTCCTGCTCTTTCTGCTTCTTAAAGGTACAGGACGCATTGGGATTCTCCTCTCATCCTTATTCCTATCCTATGCCATGAAACATTATTTTATACTATTATTCTATTACCATATTATTATCATCATATTCTGTTACTATTATTATATCCCATTATTATATTATCCTATTAATATATTTTATATCATTATATTATATTTTTCTATTATTATATCATTATATTATTATTCTATTATTATTCTATTATATTTTCATATTATTATATTATTATTCTGTTATTATTATATTCCATTTTATATTATCCTATTAATATATTTTATATCATTATATTCTATACTATTATTCTATTATATTATCATATTATTATTTTATTATTATTAGCATATTCTGTTTTTATTATTATATTCCATTTTATATTATCCTATTAATATATTTTATATCATTCTATTCCATTCTATTATTCTATTATATTATCCTATTATAATATTATTATGCTATTCTGTTATTATATCCCATTATTATATTATCCTATTAATACCATATTATCATATTCTGTTATTATTATATCCTCTTACTATATTATCTCATTAATATATTGTATATTATTATATTATTATTATACTATATTATTATTATAGTATATTATATTATTCATCATTCATGGCTACATTGAAACTAGAATAGAGAGAAATCAGTGTGGAAACCTTGTGAAACCTAAACTGCAAGAGGTACCATAGATTGTTGTACATGTAAATAATGGTAGTAACAAGAAATTCTTGATAGGATTCATAGTTTGTCTGGTTATGCTGGTTTGTGATGACAACTACTTTATAGTATATAATAAATGTTCATTTTGTTGTTCAACAATAAATATGAATTCTTCTTCGTGGAAAAATAAGACATCCCCTGAAAATAAGACCTAGTGCATCTTTGGGAGCAAAAATTAATATAAGACCCTGTCTTATTTTCGGGGAAACAGGGTAGTGTCATTTAGCCTCCCTCCCTTTTAACCTGGTAACTTCCACATTTTATGCCTGTGTAGAAGGGCCCTGAGGATCACTGAAGCCAAAAGACTAATAATCTTGGGGGATGCACTCTTACTTGGTTTTATTTAAATTTTGAGATTGGAATTGCATCTTTTTTGTCTGGCTTAATGTTGCATAGCCAGTATAACAGTGAGTCTTTGCTGATTTCTGTGAAAATGGAAATATTAATACTTAGCTGCATTCCTTTAGTAAAGTAAGGTAAAAATAAATAAAGGAAATGGAAAATGGCTGCCAATTGATAATGCTTGCATGAACAATACTAACATGTTCCATTTTTCCATAATAAAAATACTTGATTCTATACATTATTACTGAAAGCGCTGCTGTCCCTGCTGTGATACTGAACATGTATTTTCCCCCTAGTTTTGAACTAAATAATAACATTTTACAGGAAAATGAATCCAAGAGGATACAAATGTTTTCTCTTTCATTGTTTGTACAGTTTAAGTGCTATAATAGCGTGCTAATGAATTTGCTTTCCCCGAAATTCATCGGTTTATGAATTTTACCATGAAGCCCCTTTCACTAAGCAATTTATACAAATTTGTAATGACTCATTTGAGAAACACTGACTGTGGATTTCAATTCATTATGGATCAGTAGCACAGTAATTACAGAGTAATTACTAAAAAAAAACGATGTGCAAATTGCCATAGTGGTAGCATCATGCAGATAATATGTGGTCTCCAATAGGGTATTTATGAGTGAATATGGCCATTGATTTAGTTATCCTGTAAAACTAGTAGTAAATTGTGTACGTGTGTGAAAGAGAGAAGTGGGTGAGCATTAAGACAATAATGCTTATATACAGAAAATAGGGATGGAAAGAATGTGAAAAAATGTTCTGAAAATGGTCAAAAAATGTTATTTTGAGTGTCAAGAAGCCTGATAACATCAATCCTGAAATGTAGAGAATTTTCACAGTTTGGGAGTCATTGGGCTCAAAATTACATGTTGCTTCTTTGCGCAAATAAGCAGCATTGTATAAATGAAAAATAATATCATAATGTTTCAATGCAGAAATATCAAAATAACTTCAGAAAATTCAGCTTTCTGCACAGAAATAGCTATAATTGTAGATATATTTTACATAAAATTTGCACATCATTTGTTTGCATAGAAAATGGCACTTTTGTGCAGAATCATGCATTTTATGCACATGAATTGACATTATTTTGTATTGAAACATTTTCTATACAAAACAATCATGTGCAGATTGTATGCTGAAGTACAATACTTTTAGTATGGTAAATTGCACATTTGCAGATAGCCACATGCGATTTTTTTATTTGCGCAAGCCTATTGTTTCCTATACAAAAATAACAATCTTGCACAACAAAAAACCTCCCCAGAAATATTGTGCAAAAATAGCAATCTTGCATAAGATTTCTGCTTTCTGTGCAAGGTTTCTGTGTCTAATGTTGTTTAGATGTAGAAAACATTAATATTTCACCAAAACCACAGTGGAAGCCATGTTTTTCCACAATTCACAATTTTCTTTGTATTTCTGTACAGAATAAAGTCCCCAAACACTTTAGGATACATGACAAGGTCTGCTTAGAAATATTCATTTTCTCTGCATTGAGGAGGAAGCAGTGAAAATTATTAGCCCTTTCTTGCAGAGACAAAATAGCTGAATATTAACATATCTCCAAGAAGGAGGCAGCAGTTAATGTTCCATGAAGGCTATGTTGGGCATTTCCACTGATACAAAAGCACTGAAACATTGTGATTTTAAAGACATAGAGAAACTGGATTCATTTATATAGTACCATTTCACAATTTCTTTCCCTATCATCCTGTTGCATGCTTAGTTTGCTTTGTGATATCATATGGTCTTGGTATCTACTGGAAGTGCAACATTGAATGTTTAAAAGATCCACCTCCAACCCCAGGTTTTAAGCTATCTACAAATGCTAAACTAGATTTCTCCAGTTGGATTTAGTAATCTAAGGAAAGTGGAAAGTCAAGAACAATGCTTTGAAATGTGCATGGAATTTAGACTCTTCCATTTGCTTCAGGGCCATTGCATTGGGCTGTAAGAACATTACATCTAGCTTGCTACACTATTTTTATGGTGCACATATAATTTTATATGCACTACAGTGTTGAGTATTTTGCTCTGAAAAGCAGCTCTTATTCCCATTTGACAAACAAGAAACAGAATTCTACACAAAAGTGACATGGTGAAGGTCACGCTTTATTCTGTGGGTGTGACATTGAGTAGAGGTATGCTTGACACAAAGAAGAATGCAAACAGTTCTGTCACTACATTTCTATAACATACTGTTCATTTTAGTACTACAATATTTACGTTTTTCAAAATCACTATGGAGGAGGTTTGCATCAGAACAATTTTGATAATTATCTGTGATAAATCATAATGATGAAGACTCCTAAAGTAAATAAATACATTTTTGTTCCACTAAGTTTATGTTAAAGCGGTGTCTTTTGGACTGATGGCTCACAAGAAAGACTTTTCCTCTGTTCTGTCTAAGATTAGAATAAATAAAATGTATTCCCAATATCTGAAATACATCTCAGAATAACTTTGTAATAACTCATCATAAGGGTAAATAGTTTTAGGATGACATTGATCTAACCTTAACAGAAGATATGACTTCCTATTTGATTATTTGGAGGACATTTTGTGCTTCCAAAAGATAAATGGTCATTTGTCAGTGGAGGCAAGAATGACTGTTGATTCTAAATGGGATAAAATGGAATTTGCCCTCAGGATCTTGCTGGGTCCAGAGGACATGAGCGGGGGGGGGGGGGGTGCACAAGACTGATATTTTATTATAAGGTGTTATATGTTTCATTAATTTATATTACTTCTTTGCTGCCACCAATTAATATTCAGGTTTCTTTTGCTGCCACCATTTAATCACATCTCAGCCACCTCTTTATCAGGATTTTAAATTGACAGCCCACCTCTTTGTTAGAATTGTCAGGAGGACACACAAACTCTTTAGATGAAGTAAAACAAGAATATGATGTTTATTTGTATTTCAACAGTAAATATGCATAGTAAAGATTAGGCTTCACTCTTATAAAGAATGGTTTTATAACTTGAATTCTACGGAGATATGTTCCTTCATATAGGTGTATAGTTCAGGTCTATGAAACCCTTTTAAAAAAACTTTTCTCCTGTTACATGACACCAGCACTCTAAACTATAGAGTCTCAATATAGTTCTTAGCCCTTCTTCCCTAAAGGCTCTTAACTATATTCCTCAAAGAGGTATCTCTCTAATAAGAGTTCCCAAAACTATCTCTATCTTCAAACTCCAAACACCATCCAACTAACTTCCTAACTAACTAAATAATTATCTGGCTGCCTAGCTCCAACTGTCACTTTGGCTCCGCCCATCTCCAGTTGCTAAGCAACTCCCTCCATTTTCAATCAGACTGCACTTCAAGTTATGGCTGCCTGATCGCTCCACCCCCTTGCTCTGTTTAGCTTTTGCAAGCAAGGCCTGAAACTACCAGTACACCCACCTTGCAAGGTAGGCTGATCTGTTATACTGGGGACTTCCATTCTACTTTCATTGACAGACCAAGTTATATCAGGTTCAGGGGTTGGATTGGACTTGTCTATGATGACCCAAGCAGTTTTGTATCCTGTGCACCCATGCCATCAATATTCCAAACCTAGAATGCCTACGGAAAATCCTTTCCACTGTTAGTTTGCACCACTAGTAAGAGAATCAAGAGTGACATTTGGGTGTGGCAGGGATTTCCAGCACAGTGGAGTTCCACTGACACTTCTTTCTCTTGGTGGTGCTGGTGGCAAGGGACCCAGGTGTCATTTGCACTCCCTTCAAATTTGAAGTGGTTAGAGGGAAGGGGAGAGGATATTTAGGAGACCTTAAATATGTATCCTATCCTTGCCTTCCAAAAAAAAACATAGTTATTCCCATGCATAACTATTTATGTAGATATGGAGAATGACCTCTGAGAACAAGGCTGTATAATTATTGGAGTAGTGCTAATCAGATGAATTTTTAAGAGCAGAATTGCAAACAATTTTCCTTCTGTCTTACATTATTCATGGACTTGCTATTTATACATATTAATGAAAGAATATCAGGAGCAGTGAGTACTTTGTCACTTTCGTTTTCTTCTCTGCTGAGCAGCTGTAAGAATAACCCTCAAACCAGCTGTTTCCTCCAACTAATCTATGGTTAGAACTAAGGACTTTGATGCACATGTTGCCTTTGCTCAGGATTATTCTGAGTTGTTAATGCAGAAAAATATGCTGGCACGTTTTAAACTGGAATCTGGTTAAAATATTGTTATTGCAGATTTTTTTTAAAAACTCATTGTTGAACTATCCCCACTAGTTGTATTAATACTTATTAAATGACTATACTACTCTGCAGAGAAATGTAATATAGAAACAGACTGAAATTCTGAGTCAAGCAAGGCATGTTATTATCACACCACATTTATTTCCATATAATTGTTAATTATAATAGGGTTGCCTGATCTTTACATAAGAAAAAGAATAATTACCAAGCTAGGGTTGTCTCAAGGACCCTCTAGATCAGGATATTCTGACAGAGGCTATCCTGAAACCACTGGAGAGTTCATAAACAGGGCATTAGGTTGAAAAATAGTCTTTTCAGAACCAGCACTACAGTATAGCATTTTCACAATATCCTCAATTAGAGTTGTGCTATGTTAAATTCCTCATTTCTGCAAGAGACAATGAATAATTTGGTCAAATTTTTCCCCTGCCAAACACCTTCAGAAAAGAAGCATGGGGTGGAGGTGGGGGGAGAAAGTCTTCAGCACCATAAAGGTGAAATTCAGAAGCTCGTCTAAGCTCCTCTCCTGATTCCCCCACTTGCCTGTCACACAACATTATTGGTAGGGGGTTGCACTGGTAATGGTCAAGAAAGCTCCACCATCTGATTTTGATAAATGGTTTATGATCATGCAGGTCTGGTTGACATGTACCAGCTATCAGAACGCAGCTTGGGATGTTGAACCTCATTGATGAGATGTCCCTTTCACCACAGCTCTAGAGAGGAAATGAGTGTGTCTGGAATGGGGAAAAACTGATTCTCCTTGTTGAAATTTTTGGACACTTTAAAAATACATTTCTTTTTCCATCCACCCCCATTGTGCATTCAAATAATCTTTCCATTATAATGTTCAGGGTATTATCATTTAATTCTGTTCACTTTTCCACAGCATTTATCATCAGCCAACCAATAAAAAGAACAACAAAAGAACTTATTATTTTTTCTTTCTATGCACATTGTTTTCATATGTAATGCATGAAATAATATCCTTTCAATTCTCAGCATAATTTTTAAATTGGAAAGAAAAATTATTATTTATATGTTGAGAATAGTGTCATTCATAAAGAAGATTGTAATTGCAATCATTCATATGGAAAGGTGTGACATGGTCAGATGTAGATACCTACTTAGCATGTGTAAATTTATCCATGGTTTGCGAACTATTTGTTAGTGTGGCATGATGCCTCACATGCATTTCCTTGTTGTGTGTGGCACTCCAAAAATGGAACACAGTGTGGATATATGAAACTGTGGATAATAGCAAACTCTGTATTTTGCCTATACTTGGGCTGCAAGAATTTCAAAGAAATGCATTGGAAGATCTAGAGAGGCCCACAAAAATTCTGGGAAAGCGAGGGGTAGTTTTTGGACAATGGGTTAGTGAAATCAAGGATAATGATTCCATTGATAAGATGGTTGTATTATATTTATTCTGGTATTTATGCTCCACTAAGTTCCTTTTCTAAATCAGTATTCAGAAAAAGATATGTTAAATGCTGACACAGTTTGTTTTTAAGGCCACCAACACATGAAAATACAAGTATCTTCACCAACCACCATTCACTCTCCCCAAGGAGTACACACAAAAACAGAGCAAGTTGGAGCCACAACCACTAGAACACTTGTGTCAATTTCAAAGACCATGGGCTAAATCCAACCTCCATGTCATTTTGTGTAGCCCTCCAGACGCTGGACTACAACTCCTGCATTCCTCGTCACTAGACATCATGGCTAAGCTTATGGAAGTTGTGATATAGTAACATCTGGAAGGCTGCAGCTTGTTCTGTTTATTCGGGATAGTGGGGTTTGAATTTTGATACAAATCTTGTAGATATGATGTCTGACTTTAAATGTCTTTTAACCTTTCCCAAATCTCTGAGCCACAAGTGCTGCTGGACTGCAATTCCCATCATGCCCGGTCCACATTGGAAATAATCAAAAGTGATGGGAGTTCTTCAATAATAACTAGAGTCTCAAACTGCGTACAAACTCAAGAAAGACTGGGTAAAAACTAAAGAGCACCGACCACTATGAAAAAAATTATAGTTGGCCCTCTGTATCCACAGAATGTCTCTCCATGGATTCAACAGTCTTTTAAAGGCAACCATAAGGCTGATGTGGCCCTCAACAAAAATGAGTTTGACACCCCAAAAAAGTGTCAGGAAGAAATCAATCTGTTTCAGTACAGGACATTGAAAGTTACTTTAGCGTCCTACATTAAGGGTGTGGAGCCCTTGCTTCTTGATACATTGATGAATTGCTGCTTCCCAAATCCCACCTCACAATGAAGCTTGGCTATTGAAGATGGGAACAGTATTATGGAATGCCACAAGTCTATGACTATGTATTACCAAAAACTGAACCGTCATCTTTGATTACTTTCGTTAGCTAAGAACAGGTACTTTAACCATCTCAAAGTTAGTAACAAATTACCTTTAGTTCACACAGGTTTTAATTAGAATTAGTTAATACTGCTTTGTGAATCTCCTCCATAGTGTAAAAATTGCAGCACAGCTTGCAATATCCATAGTTGAAAATGTAAAGAAGTGCATCACTACAATAGTGAATCATTAAATTAATCATTATTTAGAAGGGCAGAAATTATGCTTTTCTATGAAAGTCATAATACATTTGAAAGGACAGAAATGATATTTTTCCATTTCTCCAGTGAAAATCACACATTTTCTTCTATTTTTATTTATTAACAAACCTATCTGATGTGTTGTAAAGCATTATCTTTCAAAGAATCTCAACTGCAGTTCTCTGCAAATGACAAATTCCTCCTACAAGTCAGCATGTCCTGTATTTCAAAGATAATGCAGATATCTTGATGCAAAAACTATCTTGGCAATTTACAAGTAAACCATAGCATAAAATGTGACATAAATGGACAGCCAAAATTAATGCTGGGAATCTTTCAGGGAAATTTAACTTCTATGTTAAATCATACAATGTAAAAATCATTCCATTTTGCTTGAATATTATTTCTTTTTCCTTTTTAATTCTGGCATCTAGCCCGCCTCCTGAATTATCTACAGACAGTTCTGTCAAAGGGCTTCTGGAACATGGCCATACAGCCCAGAAAACATACAACAACCTGGCTTTTTGTATTCTTAAGTTTATGCAGTCAGCCCTCCAAATTTCCTGGGGTTAGGGGCATAGGACTCATGAAAGTGGAAAAACCACAAATAAAGAAATGGTTATTTTTTTCACTTTAGAGAAAACCTCTTTAGGAATGTCTAGGTATTCAACATGGCCCTATGGTCAACTTTTACTGGAAGCTGACCATAGAATCCCACTTCTATATATTTCTTATAGAAGTCTTCTCTCTAGAAATGTCTAGGTCCTCCAACATGACTTTAGAAAGTTGATCCATATAGTCACATTGGAAGACCTAGAGATTCCTGGAGAGAACATTTTGAATGAAATCTATGAATAATCAAATCTGCAAAAGTCAATAATCAAATCTGGAAAAATTTAAATGTGCAGGTAAAATAGTAGTTGTGATTTCATGGATATAGCAGTCCCTAATGGCTGCAATCCAACTTCCACTTAGGGTAATGTAAATACCTGCATGCAGAGATATGCTACACCATCCCTATGCCACTGCCATGCAGAAATGCAGTACTTCACAACACAGTGTATTTGCACAATGTCAAATACACAGCATTGAAATGCAGTTCACAATACACAACGTAAAATTGCAACGTTCAACCTTTATTCCCAATTCTGCTTCTGATGTTGTCAAATTAATATACCTCTTGTGCTATGGCTATCATTCACCCAAATGACCTATGCATGTGCATGTCACTAATTGAATGCCAATCTGTGTCTCCTGCAAGGCTACCCTTTTATTACAGCCTGGATCAAAAGTAATACTTTTTCTTGATTTTTCTGCAAAGAGAAGCTGTAGTTCTTTCTCACAGTTGCACAAATGCAAAGCACATACCTGGAACTTTCAAGAGCTGGAGATTTTTCTCTGGTGAGGCTGCTCATTTTGACAGAGGTGAATTCCAAATATGCATCTGGAATTTAATGGGAGCAATCTGTTGAAAAATGGGTGTTCAAATAGTCAGGAAGCTATGGCTTCGCGCTCTTCTTCTACAACTACTACTTCATTTAAATTTTCCTTTCCTTGTACTGTTCTGCCCTTTTAAAAGTACAATGAGAGAAATACAATTTAGAGCAGTCTGTGCCAGTCCAATGCTCTCCAAATATTCTGGTTTGCAATTCCTACATTCCCCTATAGAGTTGCTTTCAAAAAATGATGTAGAAACCATACACACTGCAAAATTATAGCAGGTTGACACCACTGTAACTTCCATTGCTCTAACCTATGATATCTTGGAATTTGTAATTTCTTGCAGCACAAAAGCTCTCTGACAGAGGAAGATAAATATCTCACAAAAGTGCAAATCCCAGAATTCCAAAACATTGAGCCCTGTCAGTTAATGTAGTATCCAACAGATATATTCTACAGTGTGGATTCAGCCTTAGGCTGTATAACATTGGGATGGTTCAGGAATACAACTTGGTAGTAACTGAAACTCTTCATTGTTTCAATTCTGAACAAAGGATTACTATATCATTGCCCTGAAATGAACATTATCATGGAAGGACATTGATGACTAATGCTGATGATAAATAAGTACAATGATAAGTATAATGTGCTTTCATGTACCCTGCATAAAAATAGATATTTCAGCAGTAGGAATTTTTGCTGTCCTAGATCTCTCAAAAACAATTTGAGTTTCAAAAAGTTTTCTTTGAAGATGATTTTTAGAAATGAATCTTACTGCTATTCAAAGAATATTTGCTTCAGAGTTTGTCCATTCTTTCTGAAGAAGCATGAATTCATAAATGTCAGTCCCTCCAGTAACATGAATGGTTTATATTAATTGCAAACAATGTAGCCTGATGTGAATTTAGGAACCCAGCATACCCTGGATAATCAGATGAGTTTTATGCCTGGAAACTGGAATCTAGCCTAGAAACTGATAGTCCATGAAGTACAAGTGGAATGTTTGACTTTAGAACAATAGTTCAAACTGCTTTTGAAATTTTTCTCAGAGCAAAAGCTGTTTATCATGTAGCATGATGAAGCATGTGGTTAGAGAAAATCCAAACTCTTTTGGACTCATGAGAAAAGTTCCTTCATTCACAGACTTTTTATTTAGTTTACATCACTTGAAGACAAGATTTAAGATAAACAGATAAATCAATAACAACAAAGTCCAAAGAATGTAACAGTCTTTCCACTGTTGGAACGGCTTCCATCTGTGGAACAGGGAAGGAATGATTGTACACACTTAGACCCTGCTCCAAAATGCTGTTGGCACCTCTGAAGGTTACAGGGGAGGGTATGGAAAAACTAACACTAGTGGATGTCATACAATGGGAAGCCAGATTTAAACCATTAATGTAGGGGGAAGGAAAATTGTCCCATGTAAACAGAATAAAATGGGTTCAGAATATAATATAAAAATAAGAAGAATTTGTATTTCTTAGCTGCCTCTCCTTGAGGCAGGGCACAAAACAGTTGAAATGCATCAGCATTAAACATTATGTAAAATACATATATTTAAATGTATTTTTATATACATATAGTAAAATACACAGTAAAAATATTAAAATACAGTAACCACAGGACATGAGTTTAAAATTCATTGTTAAAAATTGACTGAGTAAGCCTACTGAAATACATAAGCCCTGTACTCTGGCGCCAGCGCTCCCTCTGGCACTAGCGCATAACTGAAAACACTGCTTGTATGTCAAAGTGAAACCCGGGATATAAATAAAGTTTTATATTATTATTATTATTATTATTATTATTATTATTATTATTATTCCACTGTACTATGATATACTAAACTAAGAGGATGCATGAGGGAAATGTGTTGAAAAGACTGTGAATGCCTATATCAAGATAGTTGAAAATTAATTATACCTTCTATGAAAATAAGCATTGACACATGACAGATAAAATGCTGTAGTAATTATGAACTGCCTTCTGTAAGAAATGTATTTTTAAAAGGAGATTGTATCAGTTTCACCATATTCATAGAAGTAGTGATCTAGAATAATCACATTTGACCCTTGCAATATCATCTTTCATCTGCCATGTGTTAATCTATGTATGCTTCCATTTTGTGGCAACCCTTTCCTGTAGTTGACATGTGGCACATTGTATTATGACACTGTAAGAAAACTACCTTAGGTGATTGGAAGGAACTGTGAGTATACATACCCAGACCAGCAGGGTGTTAGAAGGTAACCTTTTGAAGACCTCCATGGTTAGAGACTGGGAAACTTTGCATGTTATGTAGGACAACAGAACCTGGTATGTGATGGTGGCAGTGTCTCAAGCTAGTTAAGGCTTACCTACTACCTCAAGTACACTTTGGATTGACACAGCATGGTCCACCCTCCAGCTTTCAGTGCAAAGTGTGTTTACTTATCACTTCAGGAATGGGTAGATATCCTTTTTACCTGGGAAATGTGCACACGTGTTTTGCCTCCTACTGTATCTGAGGACTTTGTAGTAGTGGGAGAATTTTAAAGTTTAATATATGTTTTGGCACCCTCTTGGTGAAGGGCAAGGCACTGGAATGACTATAGGTCCTGAAACCCAAAGGTTGGGGAAGGAGTCTCCTTTTCACCTGACCTGGAGATTTGGTTGGGGTTACTCCAGATTTTACCTTCCAGTAAGTGGCTGTCTCAGGGGAAACTCAACTATTGGATTACCCTTGGGTGTTTTGCCCAAGAGAAGGCTGAAGATGTAGTTTAGGTTGTGACCTCAGCTGAACCTACATCTGGTTGCTCCCCCCTCTTCACTCCTTTCAGTTCAAATCAACTTAAATAGGAAATAGGTAAAAAAGAGAACTTTATCTAACCCAACATTCTCCATGTGGACTCGTTATTCCATAGTTGGCTATCAAATTGTTCTTTGTATTCTTGGTTTTTCATGGGTAACCCTGATATCAATCAAGTATTTCATCACTTGAATTTTCTCTAGCATAGCTATTCCTTGAACCCTTTGATAAAACTACACTCACATTTGAGTATGTTTCCAAAAGTTACACATTCATCAGGAAATGAGATGAATATGTGTGTAATATATTATACCTTTTTTCTGGAAACTATGTATAAATCACAGCAATATTATTTGAATATAGTAAAAAAAATTGAGAAGGTGTTATATCCAATGACATCACAGGAGCAATCAATTTGAAATATCTGCATGGTATGAATCATTTCAAAAATTAATGGAAAGCTAGAAATATCATATGGTTTTTATTGGAGTTTCATTAAGCTGGTGTTAAGGAGATTGTGTGGGGTTTTCACATTTAACAATCTTCTCCAGAAGGGGTCTAGAGAGACTTCTTTTTCTGTCCAAATCAGAAAGGATAGGCAGAGAAGGTACCTTAAAGTCAAGTATACATTTCAAAGGCTTCTCAGCTAGATGATATCAGAGATATTTTATCCATTAACTTCTAGTTTTGTTCTTCCATTTTTATCGTCCTTTAGTACATGATATATTGTATTGTCAAAATGATTTATAATCGGCATTGTGTGACAGGCAAATAAAACTATTACTTCCTCATTATTTGATATCAAACTTGCAAGTTTCAATCATTACCTCTATTAAAAGGTAATGATTAGTTGACTGAAGGCCCTTCTATACTAAAGGGAATCCCAGGAAAAACTGGGTTATTTTAACCCAGTTCTTCCTAGGATTTAGTCCCCACACCCTCCCACACCCCCAAGATTTCCTTGTGGGGGTGGCTAGATGCCCTCCTGGGTCATTCTTTCATTGACCCAGAAAGACATCCAGCCACCCTCCACCCCCACCCCCACTTTTCCCCTCAAAAACTTATATGAGGGGCCTCCTCTCCCCCCCCCCCCAACCTCCTGGCACATCATTATTGTGTGTCAGAAGAGCTCTCTGGAAGGGTCTGCACTGCCGACAGGCCCCTCACATAAATTTTATGGGGAAAATAGGGGGGTTTGTAGGGGAGGGTGGGGGTCATCCTGCTCCTTCAGGCTCCAGGAGCCTGAAGAACCAGGATCCTTGTGGAGATTGACCCCCCCCCCAAGGACTGCAGAAGCAGTCCCGGGAGTCAATTCACCCAGGGGTACTCACCTGCTAAGATCCAGACCGGGATATCCCAGTTTTCCCCAGATTAATCCAGGTTTACCTGAGGCGTTGTTTGGATGCCGCAGGTAAACCCATTACCCATTACGGGCTTTAGTGACTGTGTAAAAGGGTCCTGAGAAACATTTTAATCACTTATGAGTTACAGACACATTTATTTGTTTTCATGTTGCAATGGTTTATATTATAATATCTCTAAAAGTGAGTAGGACTTAACCTTTCTAAAAAAAAGTTTAAAAATTGTAAAACATTTGTGTGTTTTTAATATTTACTTTGGACTTACTGTGGAGTAGGTAAATAACACATGTAGTGGAGATTTTTAGAATATGTAAATTCAATATTTTTTTTATAAAAAACTGCTAAAAACAATTTGGCTGAATATAATTAAAGTAGCTTTAAGAACCCCTATTGTTTAATCTGAACCAATAGTAAATATAAAAAGGTCCAATATATGAAACATGCCAGCAGGGCCGGCCGGAGAAAATTTATAATAGTAAGCGGGGGTGGGGAAAAGCACCCCCCTGGCCGGTGCCGCGGGAGGCGTGGCCATGTGCCTCCCATGGCGCCGGCGGGCCCCGCCTCCCGCGCCCTGGCCCCGCCTCCCGCCCAGCGTCCCCTGGCCCTGCCTCCCACACAGCGTGGGAGGCAGGGGCAGGACACGCTGGGTGGGAGGCGGGGCCAGGGTTGGCCCCGCCTCCTGCCCAGCATGCCCTGGCCCCGCCTCCCACGCTGCGTGGGAGGCAGGGTCAGGGCGAGTAGCGCGGGAGGCGGGGCCAGGGTTGGCCCCGCTTCCCGCGCTACACACCCTCGCCTGTCTGGCCTTTTCCAGCTTTTCCTGGCGGGCAAGGCCTGCCAGGCCACAAGACCAGCTAGACCAGGGCGCACTGGGCAGGAGGCAGGGCACCGTCAGGGCGGTGCCCCGCCTCCCACCCAGCGTGCCCTGGCCCCGCCTCCCACGCTGCATGGGAGGTGGGATCAGGGCATGCTGGGCGGGAGGCGGGACACTGCCCTGACGGTGCCCCGCCTCCCGCCCAGCGCGCCCTGGTCTAGCCAGCCTAAGTTGCTGGACGCAGGCGCAGATCGCCCAGCTGATCTGCGCCTGCATCCAGCAACTTCCGCGCTTTGCCGTTTGGTGCGGTGGCGGCAGCAGCGTCGGTATGGGGTGCTGTCGCGGCATCTACAGCGCCCCCTAGCATCATGCGCCCGAGGCCACGGCTTAACGGGCCTCATAGGTCAAACCGGCCCTGCATGCCAGTTAATTCATCATCAATGAGCTCGTATTTTTGGTGTTTGCCAGTTTTGCATACAATGGCATGGTAATGATGATTTAAGTATTCCTCAAATACTTGTTCTCATGCATGCATGTTCCCTTTGCAAGACGTAAGATGCTTTGGTGCAAAAAAGTTAAAACAGGCAGATGTACTGAAACCATGACAAATTTCAGAGAAACTGCCAAACATTTCATATCAGGAATAGAAATTCAATACCGAGCATAAGAATTCTTGAAACTCTGTGAGCTGTGAGTCACTTATGTATATTCTCAGATACTTATTTTCAAATATTGTACTTACAGGTAAACACATGAGATCATGTCATCATTTTTGAATGATGCTTTTGAAATAAAGATAACCACACTTCCTAGGAAACTTTAGATTAGTGGAAAGATGGGATGACTTTGAGAGAACCTGAATCAAATTAAATAAAAATAGAGCAGTAAGTAACATACAGTGCTTCCAAAAAACTCTTGGTCACAGTTCTATATCATACTGATTATTTGGGTTACTCATGGCAGGTAATTTTTTTGTTTCTCAGGTAATTTTATATGTGGTGGTTGGTAACAAACTTATTTCTTATAAAACATTTGATTTCTTGAGTTTCATCTTCATTCTATTTTATATTGGTCTTTTGTTCTCTGAAGATGTAATTTTCTTTCATTCCTCCAGTGTATCACTACACTGTGGAAACATAAGACCCTGTAGAAGAAACAGTAGGCTCTCTGCTTTCATGGCGATTAGGGATGCAGGATGTTGCTGAACATAGGAAAAATGCAGATAAAATCGTCACTTTATTTAACCTGGGGGAACACTTCCTTAGGAATCTCTAGGTCCTCAAAGGCAACTCTTCAGTAGAAACATAACCTAAAGGACCTAAAGAGAGGACACATTAATCAAATCCATGAATAATCAAATCCACAAAAGTTGAACCTGCAAATGTGGAAAGCTGATTGGAAGAGGAAGGGTTATTCTTTTATTTCTTACCTTTCTCTCCTCAAGGCTTGAGGACACTGTACACAGAACTGGCCCAAGGTAATTTTCAAATTTAAGCAAACAGAATTTTGGCATGCCCCCCTGTGATGCCTCATGGGCCTTGTAGTCCTGTTCCTAGTGCTATCGTGGCAGATGAAGATGAAAACATGGGGTTTTCGCCAGTTCAACAAGAACCGGAGTCCTTTCACCTGCCGGATGTTGATGTTTGTCCTCAAGAATTCAGTAAAACAGACCTTGGGCATTCCTCGCCTCCATTTCCCAGGAGGGAATCTTACTCTAGAGACAGAGGAGTCAGAGAAGCAAATCGCAGGAGTTTACGGATTGCTGCCAAACAACAGGCTGATTAGGCCTGCTTCCCTTGGGAAATTCTAAGGAGGCTTGCATCTGGACAGAGTTGGGTTTCGCTTCTCGTTCTCTAGGGAAAGAGATTGTTGGCGGGAAAACGAGACCCAATATAGGTGTTTGACGCGGGAGATTCTTTGCGGAGTCAACAGAGCTGCTTCAGGAGTGAGATCGTGTGTGGACTTCGTAACCCCAGTTCCTTGCTTCCCAGATCAAGAATTCAAGTACTGCCTTGCTTTGCTGTTATCCACGGACCTTGTTCCAAGATTCACTGTTTGCCTTGTTTCTAGTCACGGACCTTGTCAAAGAACCAAGTCTATTTCCAGCCTTGTTGTCAAGCTTCCTTGGACGTCTAAGACTCTGACATTTCCCCACACTATTGCTTGGCAATAGTGTGTGTTTCGGTATTGGATAAAGAACTTTGAACTCTAATATCATTTAATGGACAATACATTTTTGGGCTATATTTGACCTCATTTGAAAGGTCTGCTTCTGAACTATATTCTTCACTTGATTTTATTGCTTTTATATATTTCCTTAATAAAGATATTAGATAGAGATTGGCCTCCGTGTATGGTTCTTGGTGCCCAGCTGCCAGGGGTCTGACACCCCCCCCCCCACAAATCCCCCCCCCACAATCACTGAAAAATAAAAAATAAAAACCCCACTTGCGGTGGTGGTGCCCCAGAAAGGCCACACTGGTGACAGGAAGACTGCAGGCTCCAAGCCTAGGAAGACTTAGATGGGCAGGGCACCCTCTCTACCAACTGCACTTGCACCAAGCAGGCGCACGGCGCATGCATTGTGAGCAGAGAGGGCACCCTGCCCATCTCGCTGAGCCTAGGAGGACTGAGATGGGCGGAGTGCACTCATCGCCCACTGTGCATGCGCTGTGCGGACACTTGGCGCATGTGCAGTGGGCAGGGCGCCAGAGGCCCCGGTGGCAGGTAAGAGGCCTTCCTGCCTCGAACCAGGCCAGGCCAGGCCACGGAGGCAGGAAGGCCATGCCTGGGCAGAGGCACCTCCGCCCAGGTGTGGCTTTCCTGCCTCCACGGCCAATGCCTGAGTGGAGATGCCTCAATGGCGCCCCATAGGCGATGGCGCCTTAAGCAGGCATGTAAATTGCCTTACGGTTGAACCACCTCTGAGTGTACAGCATAGTTAAAATACATAAATAAAACATAAACCATTAAAACACATATATTAAAAGACATAGACGTTAGATCGAAACACATTTAAATGTATTGTTCAAAAAGATTCCCACAGAGTATTCAGATGGAGGCAACAACATCTCTATCATGAAAGCGGCATGATCACTTCCAAGTGGTAACAGTTTTAACTATAATGAATTAACAAATCAAAACATCCCCCCCCCATGGTGGGGGAACCAAGAACAACACCGAGCTGCAGGCCTGGCCAATTGGGTGGCTGGGGTCCAGGCAGTGGGAAAATTTCCCACCATGCAGGGGCTTCTGGGAAGGAGAAGCTCCCTGCCAGCGCCGTGATGGGACGGAGGGTACCCCACACCGCATCGCCCATCGCCTGGTACGTCAGGCAATGCATTTTGCACAAAATTATTTTTGCTCTGTTATGAGCAGGTCTTGACAACCTGATTGGGTCAAATCAGATATTTGTGATCAAAACCCCTGTAGGGGGCTTTGGAGCACCATAAATAAATCTTCTAGGCTAAATCCGGAGTCCTAGGAACTGCCCCTGGTTATATTACTACACTGTATGCATTAAGTAATGACCACAGTCACCTTCAGCTTGTCATTCAGAGAGGGGGAAAGTATTTCCCTGTTTGAATAGTAGAAGTCATAGCTAAGCCTGTTCTCAGATCATTTCGAAACAAACTTCTACTTAGAGAGATGAGGAAAGGAACATTTTAATCAAGCCTACTGGCAACTAACCAGAACAGAGCAGAGGGTGACTTTTGGTGCCACAACAAATGGGAAAAAGGTAGAAGCTAAATACAGTAGAGTCTCACTTATCCAAGTCTCGCTTATCCAAGTTTCTGGATTATCCAAGCCATTTTTGTAGTCAATGTTTTCAATATATTATGATATTTTGGTTCTAAATCCGTAAATACAGTAATTACTACATAGCATTACTGCGCATTGAACTACTACTTCTGTCAAATTTGTTGTATAACATATTTTGGTGCTTAATTTGTAAAATCATAACCTAATTTGATGTTTAATAGGCTTTTCCTTAATCCCTCCTTATTATCCAAGATATTCACTTATCCAAGCTTCTGCCGGCCTGTTTAGCTTAGATAAGTGAGACTCTACTGTACATAGACACACGGTAGAGACTTTTCAAGTTGCGACCACAAATCAATGGACACTTGCAAATGTAGAAAGCTGCTCAGTTACTAGCTGAACTAGAGATTTCCAAGGAGCTTTCTTGTCTGGAAATGAGCCCCACAAAACTGGAGAATTCACACCTACAATTCCACCTGGAGACGACCCATGGAAACTGATTACTTGGGGCCAGGATTACTAAGGTCTGACAACCCTAGTCAGTCTTTGAGTTTTAGGATCGGCTTTGCTTTACTTGAGTTTTGTACAGGTTGAATATCCCTTATTCAAAACACTTCAGATCAGAAGTGATCCATATTTCATGTTTTATCATGTTTTGGGATATTTGCGTATACATGATGAGATAACATGGTGATAAGTCTCAAGTTTTATGTGCATAGCCTGAAGACAGTTTTATACACAATGCTTTTGTGCATGAAACAGATTTTTGTCTACACAAAGTTTCATTGTTTCTTATCCAAGGGAACTCCTGTTATTTTAAGCCTTGGTTTGTAGAGATGTTCTTTCCAGGGATACAGAATTGTTTCCTCCCATCAGAATGTACAATATACATTATTAACTGGCAGTAAGAGATAGGTTAACAACCCAAGAAAAGCCTAATGTGTGTTAAGTGTGAGACAAAATTAAATACCTCTTAACTGCTTGCACCCTATAACAGAGTGATTCTTGAATTCCGATCTGAAGAAATGCTATGGTGTTTAAAGTCAGCATGAGAGCAACTGTGAGCTGTCTGGGCAAAATGGAGGGAGAATTAATACCATAGCTCGAGCCCTTAGATATGATTGACAGCATATGATATGAAATAATAGCCTTTCAAAGGGCATGCATTTTAGCTTCTCAAAGGAATTGTGAAGTTACTGCATTGCAGGTCAAGGTCTTCAAGTAGCATAATTATCAAAGAAGTGCCAATCCAAAATCATTTTCCATTTCTAAAACTGTACTAATTTATAGGAGAATTTGATGGTGGCTTTTTGAGACCTCAAAATGTATTTTACAAAAAAATTAAGTGCTCAAAGTATAATGATGCACGATTTTGACATGCTTTTCATCATTTCAATTCCAGCCGCATTTCAAAGGCATGGTCATTTAAGTTTCTTTCTTTGAGTTGTATATTGACTTGATGTTGATCCGAGTATGCTACATCATTCAGGAAAAAGTGAGAGAGACAGGGGTGAGGGAGAGAGAATGGAAGTACATGACAATTTTATGGATAGTTACTTGAAAGTAAAATTCACTAAATCAGTACGACCTTATCCAATCAAATGTGTTTGAGAATATATAAATTTAAGTTTTTTAAAAGTATGACTGGTGTGTCCTTTATTTGTAACTATATATTTTGATATGTTGTGTTTGATTATCATTATTATTGGAGTATTTTTAAATGATTATGTGTTTTGATTATGTGTTTTAGCAGTGTTGTAACCAGCCTCGAGCCGTGAGGAGAGGCGAGGAAGAAATATTATTATTATTATTATTACTAAACGTCATTAAAAGTAATTGTGCCTCCTTAGGTGAAGTTCTAAAATTGTTTGTAACATTATTTTATGGATTGAGCTGATGATGCTTGATGTCATTTATTTAAATATTCCTTTGATTAATCCAAGTTGTCTCCATGGTTGCCTATCAGAAATACTTTCCACAGCAAAAATTGAGAGACATTTTGCATGTGTTTTATATGGGTAGATGCAGCTTTCATAAATACACTATTTGTGTGAGTAGGTATTACTTATGTATTCACAGTAAAACATGGATATTAAATTTTGTTTTGTGTGCTGATTTTAGTAATCCACCAGACAACTGTCTTTGAGACCTTCAAGGGTAGGTCAGCAAAGGCAAAGCTTGGTTGAAATTTGTCAATCAGAGTGTTGTTTTCTGACTCCTGCATCTTAGTGATGCATGAATTGAGAAGCTGAGATGATTATATGTGCCACTCATAAACACCATTCCTGCTTTACTGCATGATATTTACAGAATTTTCACCTCCCAAATTAGCATCATCAGTATTTGTTGCATGACCATATCTGTAGACATATTTTGTTTTGTTTTGTCTTCCATATGTGATTAATATCCAAATGTTCTCTCCCCCTCCCCCTTTTCCCTTTTTGTAGAAATTATTGAGTCAACTACTACTAGTCCTGTCTCAAGCCCAGGTCAGTATCCACATACACCCCCAAAGTATGCTTGGGTACTCTCATTTTTCTTTTTCTTTCCAGTAAACATATGTTGGTATGTTTCATACCAATATCCGTCCATTCACTGTTCAACAGTATTACTTCTGAGTATTGCTGAACTGTGTCTTTCCTCTCATTGTGCATTCACTGTTTGTGCTGCTCTTTGGGCAAATGGTATTCTGCTTTAGTGGATTTCTTTTATGAAAGCACTTTTCTGCTTTTCTCTGTCCCAAAGATCACATAGTAGATATATACAGTGTTGGCGTAGTGGTGAAATGTCTTTCCTTTTATATTCCCTTTGTGGTATTATCTGTAGTAAATTGGTTGTTGGCTGTTTCGCTAGAAGCAACCCATTTCTGTGTGGAGGTGGTTTTTTTGTTTTGGGTTTTTGGCTCTTCACTTATAAATATTGTGTGCTTGAAACATCTTCCCCTAAATGCAGCACAATATTCATTTCAGACTACATATTCTCCAAATGAAAAGGTGGCTCATGTGATGAACCTGCAGAAGGGCAGTGGGCACATCACAAGATAAATAATGGAGATTCGTGAATGTCAACTTACAAAAACAGAACTTCTGAAAGAAATCTTGCATTTGCTCTCCATTTTAAAAAGGCAGAACCAATTCTTAATCTTTGGTTTTTGATATTTACTTTCTTATTTCCTTTTTATAAAATAGCCAAAAGAATATAGTGTTTTCCTAACTGTTTTTTTCAGTTTCTACAAAATGTTGTCTTCCATATGTGATTGACACCCAAATGCTCTCTTCCCCTCCCCCCCCCCCCTCAAATTGTGGGAACAATCCCAGCTCCAAACATCCATACATTCTCCAAGTTTTAAATCAAGATAATGTAATTCTGATACAGACAAATTGCAAAGTTTCCCAGCAGTAGTAGCCAGAATACACAATGATCAGGTATCATGGAACAGCACTACAATAATGTCTGTGAAGGAAAGCAAGTAGTCCATGCCTGCTCTACATAAACAAGTCGAGGAAACAGCAAACTATAATTTCTCCTGCTAGAAAAGGTTTGTGGCTGGAGATTGTTTTTTTACTTCTTTTCATGAGAAAGCTCTGTGACCTATTGTCTTGAGGTTGATTGACACTGAAACATTATGTTTTGATCGGTTTTGGAAAGGTGGCTGGGCTAAGCATCATGCAATTTTAAGGGATTATCGATGAAGAGCCAATCAGGCCACTATTAGAAGTTGCCATCCTGAGTACTGTGCACAGATACATCACGTGATAATCAAGAATTGGTTCTAAACTGACTGTCCCCATTAGCTCTCCCTAATAGGAATGCCTGTGAAAAGCTATCTGATTAAGCTGTGTGATTAAGCAGTGTCTTCTTTGTTCTGGTATGTTTTAAGCCATTTGTTTAAGACTTGGCATCTACACTTAATCTTTCCAGATATCACTTTCTTCTGCTCCCACCCATTGTTTTGAATGTAAGTGTACCTCAGTTATTGGAATCATTTCATGGTCTGAGTCATGCAGTAGATATAGCTGAGTGATGGTAATGTATTTCTTTGTTCCCAAGATTTTTGAAGGCTCTAAAACAGATGTACCCAAGATTCCAAATACCTTCCCATACTACCTCCATTTAGATACCAAGATTATTATTACTGTATAGATAGCAATGTGTCAGTCTGTACATGGCTTCCGTAATAAGTTGTTTCCCCTCCATACCAGCAGCTGAAATTCTGTAAACATGTTATCAGTTCATTTTTTCCTCCTGAAGAGCAGGTTTAAAAAAAACAACAAAAAAAGCAGAAACAGTACTGATTCATTTATACATGCCTCAAAATGTTCCAATATTGACTGAATCAATGAATTTGCTGTTCTTTGTCTTCAATACATTTTTCACTATAATCACTGTGACGGCCCTAGTGGCGCCATCTATATGTTGAACTATAAGTTGCAAGATTTGAATTGTTGTATCATGCCTGATTTTGCCCTTACCCTGTAAATGTAGTTGGATTGGTTATTTATATCTGTCAATCAATGTTGTTTGTACCTGTTATATTGCTCACTCATCAAAACTGTTTGGCTCCACCTCTTCCCCGAGTAGGACAGTGTTTCCTCTTTTCATTCCACCTGCAAGCTCTCTATCGGATGGACGTGAGAGAGAGACTTGGCACTAAAAGCCCTTCAAAAGTTACCTCTCAGCACCAATTCTGAGGTTCAAGCGCCTTCACATCAGTCCTTTGGCAACAGAGGAAGATTCTTGTCTTCAGATATAGGTCATTGGACTGAGGCTGAGTTTGCTCCGGCATTCACAGCCAGAGAAAGAGGGATCTAGAAGGCTCCACGGACTTAAACAATCAAAGACTGTAATGTATATTTTCTTTTACCCCCTTTGTGAACAATAAACCCAGTTTTTGAGTTATCTACTGTGTTTTGGTCCTTGGGAGTTCCAGTTTCCCTAAAGGAGGGCAAGAAGCAATCCCCTGGGGAAAGATGTCATGTCCATGCCTCTTTCACTAAGAGTACAGCCCCAGGCGCGACAGCACAATCACAATCAAATACTTGCCCTCCTCCCATCCACTACATAAAGGTATGATAAAAGAAACTCTGTCAATGTAGACAGGTATGCTTCTATTATCATTTACATCTCTGCAATCTGGAGTCCCCCAAGAAAACAAGGAAAATAAGGGAAATAGTAAAATACAATATGAATTGTGATTTAAAAAATCAGTTGAAGAAGAATATGTACTTTAATCAACATGAATCTCAAACAAATTGCTATAAAGTCGAAGCAGTTAAATGTTTAGAAATAGTAATATAAAATAATTATCTATTGTTCACCTCAAAAAGTGACATCAGGTGGCTTTCATGTTATTAGGACAGTAAATCTTTAGGTTTTAGTTTCAATTTTAGAAGAACTGTCCATGGTACTAAATCCTAGCCTGCATATAGATTCAGCACCTGGGAGAGCTTCTTTAAGATCTAAATGTTGGTATGTGTTCACATCTCCATTTGTTGATATGAGTAAGATAAAGCATACTTGCATCATGCAATCAGTGGGTGAGTGTTTTGGGTTAGTATTCATAAATATTCAACTGCTCTGTCTTGTTTTAGATCATGCTTTTTAATGTATTTCTATTTCTGTCTTCTACTGATAAAAAACCATTATTTCATATTGTATTTCATATTGTCTGAGATCCTAGATCAGCTACTTAACTAAGAGCCCTCTCTATCCTACTTTATCAGGCAGCATATATAGCATATACCCATATACCTCACAACCTCTGAGGATGCCTGCCATAAATGTGGGTGAAACGTTAGGAGAGAATACTTCTGGAACATGGCCATTCAACCCGGAAAGCACACAACAACCCTGTGATTCCGGCCGTGAAAGCCTTCAACAACACATCTTTTTAATACTTGGTTATGTCTTGTGCTTTATTGTACTAAATATGTATTTAACATTACTGTGAGCCTTCTTGCGATGTGAGTTTTGAGAGAAAGGTGGGCTATAAATCCTATGAAATAAATAGGCATGAAAATATTAAAGGAATCACTCCTTTGATTCCAATGTGCTTTCTTTCTTGAAACTGGCATACAACTCAGACAAATGTTTTAAAAAGAAATAAAGAATATATCAGACAGATAAATTACCAATGGTAATCATAGTAAGATCATTGTAGGATATTCTGCCTTACTCATGATAAAGGCACAAAAATTGGACTCACCTCACTTTAGTTAATCCTATAATTAAATAGCAAGTCTAATTCTCCCTATGGTCTAAATCCCACATCAGGTGATACAGAGGTATTTGTGAACAGAGGTATTTGTGATGTGCTGGAGAACAGGATGATGAGTGATGATACATCCAACCCTCTCCTAGTAGCAAGATGCAACAAGACCCAGTGGGGAGGCTGCTCTCTCAAAAAGTGGACATTTTGAATGGTAGCATCAGGAGATGTACAGAGCTATAGCTTTGTCATCATAGTTGCATCTCCCAGTGCAGGATCTTGACCCATGTGTATCTCTATACAAATTGCTCTGAAAGACTTCCTGAACTGTGAAGAATTTCATTGTTTAGAGTCAAAATAAAACTTTAAAAATCAATTTCTAAGCTGATATTCTTTGGAAACATTATTCTTGAAATTATTTTTCATTTCTTACCACAAGAGAAAATGTATTATCATACTTAGCACAGAGATTTCAAATGAGAATTCCCTTTGAAAAAAAGTGCTTGGTTGCTAATTTGTGGAAACGAGCTCTTTCTTTCTTTCTTTTTTCAATTCTACAAGATAATGAACATATTTTTAAAAGGTAATAAAGCAATGCCTGCAGTGCATTTAGTTAAGAACAAAAGGCTTTTTTTGTAATTTAAAGACAAAAGATTTGAAAGGTAACAAGTTATTTCCACTGAATCCAGCTTGTTATATTGGAAATAACACCCTCTTCCTATTATACATGATCAATGCATATAAAGTGATGCAGATAACATTTAAATTAGTTATTTGGGTTTGTATTAATAAGAACTGAAATGTGGTAAGTTATGTCCAAAGTTCAGAATTGTATTTTTATTCAGGATTCTGTACCATATTCACTATGGTTGTGCATGGATCAATTTTGAAAAATGGGGTTCAGGTGGTTCAGCCAGCCATTTCAGCACAGGTTCTGCCGCCATTTCTTTCCAGCCACAACAGTCCATGTGGTTGTCAAAAATGACTACTTTTGGTTTCTTTCAGCTACACATGGAGTGCAGTTTCCCTGTGAGCCTCGCCTGTTGAGCCAATCAGAACAGAAGAAAGCCACAACATGTCTTTTAGCCAAGCTGGACTTCCATTTTTCTGTTGCGAGCAGGCTTCAGAGAGAGTCCGATCAGTGATCTAAATTCTCAGTGCCACTCGCAGCTCTGCATGGCTTGGCTTGCTTTTTGACTCAAATAGCAATAAATAAGCACTTTACTTTCTACACACTTAAGAAACTGCCATCGATGGTGCCCATCACATGAGACAAGCTTCAAATGTAAGGCAGAGGTATCTTACTGTTTCTAAAGCTGCTGTAAAATTAGGAGGTAATGTAGAATGGCTAATTCTCCTTCAAGTGATGTGGCTCCCATTGAAATAACTCAGCTTCATTGAAAGGGTCTGGAGGGCAAATGATCCAAGAAAGGGTGGGCTCTTAAGCCTGATTCTTTTAATCCAAGTCTTATTAAAGATTATAAGGAGAAAGGATCCCAGAAAGGGGGATTTCTTAAGACTGGTGGCCTAAAAATGACGGAAAGGGAAACCTCATAAGTTCCCCATTGCTGTCAATGGGCCAGATCTTTCGGTTGCCAGAACAAAAAACTAATTCCCCCCCCCCCCCCCCCGACCTAATTCAGGATGCTCCCAAAAAACTGATCTGGGGGTCCACCGAAATCTGGATACCAAAAACAGAACAAAGCTTAACTGAATTGCACACCCCTAATATTCAGTATAGAGGGCTGTATTTACTTTTTTCTGAGCATGATGAAATAAATGTATAAATACAGAAACTGAACATAATGGCCTAAATTCAGTTGTTAGTCACGAATACAGTCCATCCATTGAACTGATAGGAATCTGGTTAGTCAACAGTTATGTAACTTCCATTACTACTGTGCTTATGGCTAATAACTAGATTAAGCAAATGGTCATATATTATTCAATTTTTAATTGTTTATAACCTGAAATTGATTAGAAGGTATGTATCCATGAATATTATGAAGGGGTGGGGGAGAAAAAACTGAAATAAAATGACCAAGCTGGGAGTTTGGAGGCCAAAATTCTAATTGGGTCATTTCCTGAAGTATTTTTGTATATGCTGAATATCTCTGAATGATTTTCTTATTAAGAACTAAATTGGATTAGTACCTATAATTCTTATATAGCTATTTCCTATCACTGTAACCTATTTAATATACCTCATATTCCATCACATAATAGGCACCATCATTTAATAAGCACACTCTCCTTTTGGGGGTCTCGCTTTTGGTATTTTGTGATTCCTCGTACATTATTCACAATCTTTGCCTACACGCCTGCCCCTCGGGGCTATGAGGGAAACGCCCCTGGGGAAGCCCTGTAGCTCTGAGGGACAGACACCCA
Organism: Anolis carolinensis; assembly: GCF_035594765.1. Taxonomy (NCBI): domain Eukaryota; kingdom Metazoa; phylum Chordata; class Lepidosauria; order Squamata; family Anolidae; genus Anolis; species Anolis carolinensis. The sequence continues at coordinate 166,021,644 of NC_085844.1, forward strand.
TGTGGGTGAAGGCACAAGAGCTAGGAGGCTTCCTTTACCTGCCAGCCAAGAGAAGCCTTATCGCTGCAAAAAATCACTGCATAATAGTCCCTTCCCTCCCAAAAAAGGTAAAACATGTGACTATCACACAATGAAATATGGTATTTTAAAACATTAATAGGTATTAAACTAGTCACAGTTTCTATAATGAAGTGTCACAGAGTATGATTGGCAACCTTAAAACTTTCAAAGACAGAGAGCATTATTCCTTTCTTTTTAACAGTATTCTCCTTTTGGAAACGAACCCTCATAAATACACACACTCCATTTTTTTGGTATCTTACAGATTCTTCTCAATAAAAATACTTTGAGCATTCATCATATATTTTCTTACATATCTTGTGTTCCTCTCCATTCTTTATAACAGAGACTGCTGTTCTATCTTTGTCTAAAATTCATGGAAAGACAAGTGTGAAGATGAAGTCTTTCCTTTCATTCTACTGTAGACGTATACATTTTGTAAACTCCATAGAAATATGATTAATTCCACATTTATTCTTGGAGAAATGGAGAGTGGGAAGACTAAGCTATTGAATATTCCAGAGTGAACATTTTATGAGCACGTCAGTATCATTTCATAGTATAGATTGGATCTCCTTTTTCTAGAATTCGAAATCTAAAAGACTACAGAAATTGAATATTTTTACTGCTGTTGCCACTTTGATAAAAAGGGGCTAGTTAAAAAATGACTGCACAATGGCCGAACTAATCTATGCTGTTTTTGCCCATCATACCCTGGAAATGAACCATATATAGTAGTACAGACTCACACACAGTCTGGCAAGATTAGCAGTCTCATGAGATTTCCCCCATGATATGGAGCAGCATTCACACCAGATCTCGCTTAGTCTCACAACAGTGGTGCCACTGGGGAGACCACCTGCTCCCTCCCCCCTCCCCTTTCCCATGTCAAATGTCAAGTATTTCAAAAATGGGGAATAAACAGGAAACCCAAAAAAAAAAATCTGATGCCAAACATTTTGAATAAGGAAAATCCAACCTGTATCACATAGAATTACTGTGTCAATGGATATTAAAGTTAAGAGCTGTCTAGCAATTCCTCCCAAGAGAAGCAGAAGAAACTGAGTTTCTTTCATGGAAAAATTGCTTTGCATATTGTAAGGTTGTCATTTTATTCTTATGTCTGGGTAGAAATTATTACATCTTACAATGTTTTAGTGCTTTTTAATGGGGAAGGAAAGGTGGTGGATAAACACTTCTAATGGTTTAAGGCCCTTGGGATATAGATTTATGGCCTTGATGTCCTAAAGGTTTAAAAGACTGCCGTTATACATTGATATTAAAGCAGTCTCGTTGGCTTCAAGGCAAAATTGCCTAACATTTCTATAGTCATTTCCAAGTTGATTGGTATCCGTCCAGTTCCCCCGTTCTCCCCTCCCCTCTTCACAATACACTGTAGGGCTAAATTGTTTCAGTGGAAGATAGGTGGCATTGGAATAGTGGTGTAACAACAGGAGGGTGTGAATCTTGGAACAATTTTATGTCTAAATTGACATTATTCCCTTCCCCCTCAATACTTTATAGTTTAAGCACTGTATAAAACGAATGGAACTATAGCTTTTAGAAGAATGACAAAAGCAGTTGTGCTGTGGGGAAGCGATTTATTTCATCAGCTCTAGGACATGGCTGGAAATGTCTTTATTGCAAATACACGTTTCAGAAAGAATATCCCAAAATATCCAGGAAAATACTGAAAATAAAGATACTATGAAAAATGTAAATGTTCTATTCAGCAATAGTTGATGTTTGGGCTAGTTCATAGGATAATGTGTAACAGTGAAATTATTCCAGAATTATTATTCCAACAGAATTATTATTTGGATACAAAGCCATAACCATATCATGATTTCTGGAATAAATGCATAAGTTCTAAACAAAAAAATCTATTATATAAAGAACTAGATCTAAAATAGGTCATCCTGAGTTCATTGACCCCCATTTTCTAGATCTATACATTAAATGCAGTTGTCCTTATGGACAGTTTTAATATTAATGAATCCTTCTGCAAATCTACAAGGTGAGTAAAAACAAATATTTTAAATACTTCTTTTGTCATGCTTAATACAACACATGAAAGCCAGTTTTCAGAGAGAAGTTAGAATTCAACTGCTGCAATTTAGATGGATTATTTTGGTTGTTCATTTTTGCTCCATTTATATTTCTGATTCTTTAGCTGGTTTGGCCAAGGGTAAGGAAAGCTCTGTTTAGTTTTATATCTGATAATACAGGCTCTTGCATTTATGAATAGCTTTATTATTATTATTATTATTATTATTATTATTATTATTATTAATAATAATAATAATAATAATAATAATAATAATAATAACAATAATTGCGGTATAGAGTATACATTTACTTTGCACAGGATAGACATGGCCTGGTTACAAAGGGTCACCCTACCATGCTTTGATTTATACGTGTAAAAAAAGGACAGATGGAGGCTACTGATGCTTTTGAAAAGTTATAGGGGAAGGGTGAGATATCTTTGGACCATCTTGCAACATCACCTTCTGTACCCAGAGCTTGCTCTAAGGTTGGATACAGAGGTAGTAAAACACATTCAATGCCTTCCTCCTCCTTACTGTAATTGCATTGTTGCCAACTCATTTGCTGGTTAAGCTCTGGAAGGAGACCAAGTGAACAAATAACCAAATTGACCCTTCTTGTTCTGTCATTTTGTCTTTGGACCAAAAGAAGACTGAAGCTAAACAGAAACAGTCACCACATGCTCAAAGGAAAGTAAAGTACAGCACTGGACCTGCATGGAATTCATCTAAGCTGCAATTGTAGTCCACCAGACTTCAAACCACTCTTTTCTTGGCCAAAGCAGTGAAGGATGAATTAATTCTCCAGGAATGTCAATTCACTTTTTAAATAGATAGGCCCTAAACAGTGTTTATGATTAACATGGTTAATCATGAAATATAATTGGATTTCACAGCTATCATTACCATTCGTCAATCCCTCCCGTCTGTTCCCCTCCCTTTTTCCTCTCCTTTCCTTCTGACATGTTTGGCAATTGGTGTTTGAAGGTCCCAGGGACCGATTCCCATTGCCCATTCCAGATTGAGGCAGAAGATAGGGAAAGGGGACTTTTGGTGTTGGGCTCCATGTCAGAGCCCACCTAGTCATGATGTGAATCTTACACTTCAAGCAGGCAAAATGATTCTTGGACTTCAATGTAGAATATGATTTTGCATTATTGGAAGAGTGTGAAAATAATCTAAATCATGCAGTGACAAAAAAAATGGTTAGGTGCGTTAAAGTGACAAATTTTCCTCTCCACTTTCAAGTTGAGAGATCACATCTAATCTTCATAACCTGTTGCACATGTTGTTTCTCTAAAGATCCATTAATTTAACCTTAAATATGATTGCAGACAAAATATGTCACCACATATTTTGTCTGCAATCATATTTAAGGTTAAATTAATGGATCTTTAGAGAAACAACATGTGCAACAGGTTATGAAGATTAGATGTGATCTCTCAACTTGAAAGTGGAGAGGAAAATTTGTCACTTTAACGCACCTAACCATTTTTTTTGTCACTGCATGATTTAGATTATTTTCACACTCTTCCAATAATGCAAAATCATATTCTACATTGAAGTCCAAGAATCATTTTGCCTGCTTGAAGTGTAAGATTCACAACTACTCAGTAGTGACATCTGCTGTTTGTCATTGAATCAGTGAGAATCAAGCAACGAATCAAGTTCTGGAGGACAGTGGTCCCCTCAATAATATGAGCCTTTTCTATGCATCCTTAAAATTAAAAAGTAGATGGATAAGAAGGTTTGCATAGGATGCACCCATAGTTATTCAAGTAGGATCATAGTGCTACTATTGTGTAATGTGAAAGGGCTACTGCTATGTCTTTTTGTTTACCTGTACCTGTGGAATTGGGTTAACTATATGACTAAGCCAGAGAATTAAAAAAAAATGAAATAAAATTGGGCCAGTGCTGCAGCAGATCTTGGGGAATGGCCATTAATATCAAAATGTTTATATTTTTACTGTTGGGAGGTTGCAGTGGCATCACTACAATAAGTCTGGACCACACTGGATGACATAAAAAGAGAGAGTAACACCAGAATTACTCTCCTATCATTTTGGATGTGAGAGAACATCCAAATGCACCTATTCCAGAAATGTGTATACTGGACTTGTGCTAAGCACACTTTCAGTCCCAGTGGGGAGGGGCAGAAGCAAATAAACCCCCAAGTATGTACATGAGCCCCAGTCATGGATCAGCTTGGTAATCCAGGGCTTTCTCTCTTCCTGCCAAGCCCCTGCCTCATTCTGGCAATTCCTGGTGGACAGGGTTTCAAACTCCAGTTGTAACTCCATCAGAGCAGGTAATATTGTGGCACATGCAGAAGACAGCTTGCTCACCAAGGAAGTGGAAGCGAGGTGAATGTAGTCCTCCCTTCTCTCTTTTCTCCCCAAGACTCCATCACCATTGCAATGTGTATTCATCACCCTGCCCTGCTTTCCTCTTCTTCCTGCTGTACGGTGTCAGAGAAGACACTGCTGCTGTCCACAGGCTCTCACTGCTTCCTGAGGCTTTTAAGAATTTCATGAGTGGTGGAAGAGAGAAAGAGGGTGTGGGCTGGATGGATGTTTCGGGGGTGCCTTTCATCCCATGAAGCATTTCAACAGAAATGATTTTTTTGCCCCATGGCACTTGCTTGGTTGTGTGAACTATGATTTAATACACTAGGTGACACCAGCCCAAGTGATGTGACTTGAAGATCAAAAAGGAAAATCCATTGACTTAAAACAAATCTTCTGCTTAAAATTTGGAATTGAATCATCTTCATTACATTCCTCACAATATTATTTTGCTCATAATCTATGGAAGAGTGACAATTCATATTTAAAAGCTAGATCTTTCTGTGGTTGAATACCAAAAATCCTAGGAATATACAAATTTTCCTCTTGTCTTGTTGCCAACTTCACCTTGTTTTCAGAGGTTACGATAAGCTCGTTTAACTTGAATCATTTAAAAATAAATCTAACAAAAATTATTTTTCTGTGTTCATGTCTGTTGCTATTCAAAAGTGTCTTTTGAAAAGGAAATGAGTAAATTGCTCAACAGAAACAGTCACCACATACTCTAAACAAGCATTCTAGAAGATAGGTAAATGTTATCATTTTTTAAAATTATAGTTATCTCAGATATTTCTGTAATTACAAGTGAGTATATAGTTTTCAGATAAAAATATGATATTTGGCTTGTTTTGGGTCCCTTAAAATAAACAAGTCTTCCAAATTACATGATTTTGACTCCACATTTATTTTGAAATACATTGCATTACTTCAGTGACATATCAACATTTATAGAGGACATTATAATGGATGGTTTTCTTTTTCATTTGGTTTAGTTTGAAACTAGGCAGCGATGCTAAAGTTGCTCAGTGATTTGAGTGAGTGAAAATTTCTGACTCCATAATCTAAAGGTTTCTTCTATAGATATGTTCATCTGTTTATGTTTCTGTATCTCATATTTAAAGGTGTGTGCTGTTCATATCTTTTCGCTCCTTTGTTTGATAAATATCACTTATTATTTGTCAAGTAATTTTTCAGAATGTTCATTTATGACTAAAGACACCAAAAATGTTTTAGTAATGTGTTTGAGTTCTAGCTTAGTTTAAATGTAATCTTAGTTATCCATACATATCATGCATTATTAAATATACTTATCTTTCTTTTCCTCTCATTGTTTCTGTTCGCCCCTTTTCCTTCTGAATGTTGATTAGATTGCCAGTATTAAAACTAATAAAGACAAATAATTTAAAAACAATTAAAGCTCAGCAAGAAAGCTTGGAGTAGACCAGTAGTTTTCAGCCAGGAAGCTCCAGGTGTTAGATGACTTCACATCCCAGAATCCCAGATCATTGACTATACTGGCCAGAGAAGACTCAGAAGCCAACAACCTTTTATGCTCCATCTCACTGATTTAAAAACGCCGTGATTAATGGCATTTTCCATGGTATCAGTAGTTACAGTATTCTGTTGACAATTATGCAAAGAAACCAATGGTAAAAGATGAAAGAGACACATGTACTTTGTATTGCTGAAGTTATTGTCCACAAAAATAACCACAATTAATGTTGTGGCATTTAATAAGGCTCCATATTATGAAATTTCTCACCACACTCAAGTCGAGTCATTGGAATGAAGTTTATAAAGTCACTCCGCATAAAAAGAAAGCTAGTCAAAATAGTGAGCATAGCAACATCTAACAATCATCTTTGAAATGTCAAAAGGCAGCTTCTAAAAGCTGGCTTTTAAGCATCAACTGGCAACCTCTATAGCCATTTAGGACTTCAATGCAGTTCCCTTTTGCTTAAAAAAAATAGAATCTGTCACTGTTTAAGAGGAAACACTGGCACTGAACAATGAATTGTGGTCAACAGAACAGAAGTTACTTGTTTTAACTTTCAACCAACTTCCTTCCTTCCTTCCTTCCTTCCTTCCTTCCTTCCTTCCTTCCTTCCTTCCTTTAGCCAGAACCTTTTTGCAGTATCCTGGAGTATCATCATGCAAAGCTATAGGCCTAGTCATGCATCAAGGTGGCTGAAGCAACTCTATGCCCCACATTTGAACAGCTTTTTTTTAGCTCTTGCCTTCATTATGTGGCTTCCCTGGTCAGTTAGAAATAGGATACTGTACTGGATAGATCCTTGATAATCTGATGTCAGCAGTGGAGAACGCTTCAGTGATTTTGGACTATCATTCGAATTAATCTCAGGCAGCAAGATTGATTTCAGGGATGATGGTAACTGTGGTTAAGCAACAACAGAAGTTCTCCAACCTAGCCTTTTGTGCACCCCTAAGATAAACATGGAATAAAGACCTTGGATTAGAAAATGAATCTTTTCCATATTGACAGTCAACTGCTCCAATAAATAAGTTTTTTTAGACCCAGATCTGTAGAATAGATACAATCTATATAACCCAGTTTTGTACACTGTAATACTACTTCAGTTGCCATAGATCTGTAATTTGCCAAGGGGCCCTCTGAATTCTTTACTAGAATTATTTATTTATTTGTATCCTGCTTTTCTCTCAAAACAAGACTCAAAGCAGTGAACAACTAGAAGGCTCTACTACTGTAGTTCTGAGGAAGACTCTTCACCAAACTAAAAATTCTTGAATTCCATAGGAAAGAGCCACAGCAGTTAAAATGATTCCAAACTACTATAATGTTGCAGAGTGGATACCCTCATAGTTTAGTTTTAGGATGTATACATTAGGTGTGCATTGGTTTAGCTCCCAAATGATGATGTTGGATAAGCTGTTACCCTTGTGCCATCAAAGGAGGATGGAACAGTGTCCCATTTTGACCAATGTTTGTAAACCATGACAGTGAAAAAGACATTTGCATAGTAGCTGGCTTAACACTGATCACATATTCTTGTGGGATGTTCAGCTCATTAACATTTGTTTGCCAGCTTAGGTAAAAGGATGTATTGTAAAGGATTCTAAACCTTACCAGATTTAATAGGGTAAGAAGAACAATAAACAGGAACATAAACAGAGCTATTGTAAAGGTGGAGGGCTCAGTAATTAAACATCTGAGTGTAGCTTTGAAGCACCATCTGTTTAGTGGGAAGAGTGCTGATGTCACTGAAGAAAGGTGTAATGATTATTTAAGAAACACAGCAGTTGGGATTTGGAAGTGAAAGCAGTGGCTGGCAGCTATGTCAACTGCTTCCTATGAAGAAAAGATTGGAGAAGGCAAAATTGCTCATATACTGAATTCAAATGACCACTTTCTGTAGTGTGTGTGCGCATGTAGAATTCCTGTAAGGAAAATAATGCAAATGTTCCCTGATACTTATTTAAATAATAATAAAAACCTAGCCACTTCCAAATGTTTTCCTTCCATCCTGCAACTGCTATCATTCTCCCTACCTTGGGTCCCATCTACAAGATATCTCATTAAATACATGCTGCTGCTGCTGCTCAGTCGTTTAGTTGTCTCCAACTCTTTGTGACCTCATGGACCAGTCCACGCCAGAGCTCCCTGTCGGCCATCACCGCCCCCAGTTCCTTCAAGGTCAAGCCATTCACTTCAAGGATACCGTCCATCCATCTTGCCCTTGGTCAGCCTCTCTTCCTACCTTGGTTCAATTATATTCCTGTTTCTTTATGGTGACTTCCTATATCTAATTGATTGGCCACTGACTAAACAAAATGTTAGGCTGACTAATCTTTAAATTCTTGTATTCATATGTTCTTTTTCCATTGCAAAGCCTTCACCTTTCCCAAACTCACGATTCCACATGAGCAGTTGGGAAATGTATGGAAGGGGCCACTCCACAAGCCTTCAAGAAGCCCCAAACTATTAAAAGAAAGTTCCTAAGCATAAACAGCTGCAAATTGCTAGGCATTCCATACCAAATGATCTTAAAAACTACAATTCATTGCAATCTTTCCGCTAGGTGAAATTGTGTGAACCAAGATAACGACAGAAATAGAGCCTTCTTTAAAGCTCAAGGAAAGATATGTTTGTAGAATGATAAGATAATGGGGTGTCCCAGATTGGTCTCAGCCTATTTATGAGGGTAGAGACTTTGGCTTGGATTGTAAAACATTCACTGTTTCTTACTGAACTCATTGATGAAACATTGAGTTTTGAATTATTGGGGATTTGTAATAATACTATCCATTGAAGAATTATGAAGAAGCATCCAGAAAGATGTTTCAACAGAGGTAGAAGTTGGCAAGGCAATTAAGGCCCTTTTACAAATGACTAAATCCCGGGAGAAACTGAGATATTAAATCCCAGCTCCTCCTGAGATTTAGCCCCCAGCCCACCCCAAAATCCCACGCTTTCCCTGGGGGAGCTACATGCTCTCCTGGGTCAACCAGAGGTTGACCTGGGAGGGAATCCAGCCATCACCCAGCCCCCCATTCCTCCCCCCAAAAAAAACTTACTTGAGGGGCCTGCAAGCAGCCCAGGCCCCTCTGGAAAGATCTCCTGGAGTGAGAAAATAACATGTCAGAAGGTGGGGGGAGAAGAGATTTCCCTCATCCCCTCACACCTCCTGATGCATCATTTTCAAGCACTGGGCACTCTCTAGAGGGGCCTGCACTGCCAGCAGGCCCCTCAGGTAATTTGGGGGGAGGGATGGGGAACTGGGAGGAAAGGGGGAATGCCATCCCACTCCTTTTTTTCTTTTAGAGCCCAAAGAACAGGGATTGCTGTGGGGGTCCCTACAGGGCCTTCACCTGGAAAGATCTGGATCTTAGCTTAGCTTCATAATAAAATATGAAAAAATGGCACTGGTTTAGAACTCTCTTTCCAGGTGTTTCATTAATATGGAGCAAACTGGGAAATCTCAGTTTTCTCTAGGTTGATTCAGTTTTTCCTCAGATTTAGGGCCTGACTGGAAGGTCCCTTAGAAGCCTGAGTAACCAATTAATGACTAGCCAAGACTCATCATAAGCTATCCTTCATCACTGATAAGTCAATTGGATTAACCAATACAATCAAAACAGATTGCAGTTGGCTTCAGTGTGAGGCCTATCTCACACCTAGCTTTTCTCACAAATGGAGTAACTTAGCCATTTTGGCTAGCTATGGATACGAAGCATAACCTCTCCTTTAGCTTTTATCTTAATAACATATTATTCTATATTGCGGCCTGATAAATTTTGGTCTGAACCAAAAACACCAGATTGTTTATAGACATGGCGAGTAGGCAGAAAGGATTATCTTTGGACGTTGAAGATCATAGGAAGATGATGCTAATGGGCTGATATCCTGTTTGTAGGCTTTCCAGAAGCAACTGGTTGGTCTCTATAAGGACAAAATAATGAACTAGAAAGGCCTTTGGCCTAATCTAGCAGAGCTGTTGTAAAATGTTCGTAGATGCTCCTTCCACTCTGACCTATCAAATTGCCCATGTCCATGTGTGGCACTTTAATTCTAGTTACTGTTGTGTATAGATGGCCAGATTGGTGACTTGAAATGTTCTGCTTTATCGATGAACAGAAAAATGGAAAGGGGAGCAATTCTCTGAATGTTTCAATTTGGGGTAAGGAGATTCTTTATTAAATTATTTATTCCCACAGGGAGAATGAATGGTATAATAAATGTTCTCCCAGCTGCCAGTTCCTGACTCATCCTTGCTTATTCCCATATGACATTGTGAAAGTGGGGTGAAGATAGATGTGTATTGGAGAAGCGATTGCTTTCCATGATCCTCTCTTGGTTTCCCCTCTTCCACTGCCATGGGACATCGGGATGGGTGGCAGCGGGGGGGGGGGGGGGTGATGGGAGATCAGCTGGCATTGTTTTGGGGAAGCTATAGCCATTCCAACCAGTTCTGATAGCTGGTTCATGAGAATGCAAAACATTTTCATCATGCAATGAGTACCAGCAAAGTCCACAAGGAGAATTCTTCTTGCTGTGCTATTCCTGTCTCTGCATGTAGGGAGAGGATATAGGTGGGCCTGTTATAAAGCTCTTTTAGGGCAGGGGAAATAAACAACCTAGAGAATTAAAATGGGTACTCTTCCTCAGTGTTTACAGACACTCAAAAAACCTCTTTCTTATTTTCTCCTTAAGGATGTAAATATTCTTTCCATCCCTAACTGGGAGGAGAAAATAAATCAACACTCTCTTGGAGTACAGTTTATCATCAGCAGGCAGGCATGGTTTCATCTTTTCCCCCTTGAGTTTCCTAAAAGTGATACCACCACCAATTATGTTGACCACCATTTTGCATCTTCCACAATGCCTTGGACCCAGTATTATTCTGCTATATTGGGGAGGGGTAATGGTGGTCATCATTTGCATATGTGTGCACCCACACACCCAGATTATTCAGAGAAAAGTCTGAAAATTTCCCCTTTTTTCCTCACTCCATTTTTTCATTTTGGTTATTTTATTTTATTTTGGATAGTGGAGTGTGAGGGGGGAATCTCAGAAAATTTCACAGAAAAGGACATTTTTCTGAAAATGTTCTTCCTAGCTCTAATTCTGGGTATATATGTCAATCTTTTCTTACCCTTTCCCCTGCGATATATCTGCTGCACAGTGCAACAGGGCATGTTAATTAAAACCAGCTTTAAAAGCCTTCAGGTCAAAATGATGATTCATTTGTCATAATTCTCCAAAACCCCAAAGAGCACTTTACCATTCATTCCCTCTGTGTCATTTTGTACAGCATTATACCATATAAAACTTTCAGCATATGCTTTTCTAAGAATAGCAAATTTTGCAAATGTCACAACCATTTTGGCAAATACAAGAGAAAAGGGTACAATAGAAAGTGAATATGGTCTGAGAGGACTTTGATGATCAGATAACTAGTTTCTACAATTTTCAATAGACACATAGAAAGAACAGTATGCTCAGCACAGTATTAGGGCGAAGATTATGTGCATGTATTCAGTATTGTTCAGGCAAATCACAAGCATGCATAGGCCTTGACACCCCCCCCCCCCCGCCTCAATTAAGCCAAGTGCCCATAAATCAATAAGGAGAAATTAAAGTTATCTAGCTCAAGAGAGAGAGAGGGAGAGAAAGGGGAGGGAGAGAGAGCACTATTTTTCATGCTTGCATGTCTCAGAATAGTTGGAGTACAGAAAGAAGACCTCTGAGGTTGACCTTAATACAGTGAGTCCTCAGTAATCACTGGGGTTAGGACACTCTCCCTCCTACAGTGGATATCATAATTTGTAGACACCAAAGTTAGATTATATACAATGATGTAGTAAAATGGTGTCCCTCATATAAAATTATGACCAACTCAAATAAGTGACAGAGAGACCTGAGGATTTGTGATATGGCAGAACGTTACAGTAGGGTATACCTACACATTAGTGTTGTGCTCAGTGTGTTGCAAAATCAAGAATTGCTCTTTCTTTTTTTCCTCCAAAATATTTTCAAGCCATGGTTAGTTGAATCCATTACAGTTTCAAATGCTATACTCAGCATGTGAAAATCTCAAAGTATTAATGCTTGTTGAATTTCTTTTAAAAATAATAATAATAATAATAATAATAATAATAATAATAATAATAGATGGAAGGCACCACATGGGCCATCTAGTTAAATTCAGTTTCTATTTTCTGTCTTTCTTATTGATACTATACATTGATATTTTAACACCATGTTCCACTTTAACTGCCATGGGAACATCCCATGGGGCTTTTAGTTTGATGAGGTATTAGAGCAGTGGTTCCCAATCTTTGATCCTCCAGGTGTTTTGGACTTCAGTTCCCACAATTCCTAACAGCTAAGGATTTTTGGGAGTTGAAGTCCAAAACAACTGGAGGACCAAAGATTAAGAACCACAGCACTGGAGCCTTCTGGTTTAGAATTCTAAATAGTCCTCCAACTCTAAATTTCAGGATTCCATAGGACTGAATTACACAAGTTAAAGTGGAATCATAGGCTTATTGTTGTGAATGGTTATAAGACATGGTAGCTTATTCCTGTGTATAATGCATTTCTTCTAATGTGAGCATTTTAATATATATTTACCTAATATATTTTACCCATTTCCCTATTAACTAAAGCATGTTTGAGTGCATTTTTCCCATTTTGGGTATCCTACACTAAAATGTCTTCATTGCTTTGTGCACATTTGTTTTTTCCAGAATGACTATTAAACCTTGAAAAGGCATGAATCCTCAAATTGAGCTTTCAGCCTTCTCACAGTGAATCCTGGACCCATGAAATAACTACTTTTTAAAGTCTTGAGTCCAGTAAAATGTCCATTCTTAAACCCTGTACATTGGGCATAGGAACTATTTCACATCTGAGATATTTACTATAAAATTGGTATCATGTGCTTTGAGTAGTTGATTGCAGTCTACAAGCCAGTGAATACAAAGCAACTGAATGGAAGAACTATTTTCAATGCCAACTCCAGGGAGAATACAATATAGTTGTCCAGTTTGGATGTGACTAAGATATGAATTACTGTTGTTAAGGGATTTTTATTGCTTTGGAGTGTGGTAGAATATTGTAAACTGTATGTCAGGAAATGTAACTGACTCAACATTGGAACAATTTCATTATAATAGATATCAAGCCATTTATTTCACATTAGCCCCATTTTACAGAATCATGATATTCCTGTTGTATGAATTACAGTTTTAGTATGCTTCATGAAACTCTATTACTTTAAAAAGTATAACACCTATAGAAGCATATCTATGTTTAAGAAGTCATAATTTTTGAAATGTCTCTAAAACATCATTTGAGCAGTGTCATTTTGGAAATAGAAGGTGTCATTTTGCCTGCATTCGCTTGTTTTGAATTACTATCTATTGTCCTCCCTTCAGGACATTAGACCAACTGAAAGGAAAATATGTATGTTGTACAAAATACCTCTCTATTACTTAAAGGCACTTACATATTTTCCCATTATCCCCATGTGCATCAGCAGGACAATCACTCTTCATTTACATCAAAGGAGATATACTGAATAGGCCAGGAGACAGAGAAAAGTGCCAAATAGATGACAAAATCAATGGCAAAAATTAATTGCATATTGTCAGGCTAAAAAATCCGCTTGAAGCTGAAGTCTACAATGTTTTGATGAACTTGAGAATATGAATGATTTAAAGTTTATCTCACTAGAACACATAAATATAACATGGCACCAAAGAGAGTGAAGATATAATTCACCTTGACTGAGGCTGATGTTAATTTAAAAGGGAAAAATTATTTATTTATTTATTTTATTTACATCACTTTTACCCCGCCTTTCTCTCCGAGGAGACTCAAAGCGGCTTACAGTAAACAGGCAAAAATTCAATGCCTAAAAACTATGTAAAAACAACAATTCATATAAAACAATCTACAAAACAACAGTTCATATAAAACAAGTACCATTACAAAATAAAATCACATTATATAAAATTTTAAGAATGTCCAAGATTAAAATCCATTCATCCAGAAAATGTTGTCAAATGTCACTTCCCAATAAAAGGATGGTTTTCTATTCCTGGTGTAAATGAGAGCCAAACTAGACATAACATTAAATGTTTCTCTGCATCTGATATGGAAGTCTTACTGATGGCTGTTGCTGTTGTTTGTATTTTATTTCAAGGTAAATTTATCTTTTTATGTAAGGCATGCAATGATATATTTGCCTATTTATATATACAGGGGTGTGTGTAAAAGAGAAAGAGAACAAGGGAGAGATTACACTGATCACAGGAATTCACACCAACAATGTGTCAAGATGTGAAAGAGATCATTGTACTTAAACAATGCCATTGTGACGAGGCAACAGGCCCGTGTGGTAAATATTAAACCAATATTGAAAAAGTCATCCCTTGATCCAACATCACTAAATAACTACCAGCCAATTTCAAATCTTCCCTTCATGGGCAAGGTTCTGGAGCGAGTGGTTGTTTCTCAGCTCCAGGGAATCTTGGATGATACTGATTATCTAGACCCATTGCAGTCGGGTTTCAGGCCCGGTCACAGTACTGAAACGGCTTTGGTCGCCTTGGTGGATGACTTCTGCAGGGAACCCAACAAAGGGAGTGTGTCCCTGTTGGTTTTCCTAGATATCTCAGCAGCTTTTGATACCATTGACCATGGTATCCTTCTGGGTCTGCTCTCTGGAATGGGTATTGGGGGTGTTGCTCTGCAGTAGCTCCACTCCTTCCTGGAGAGCTGTTCCCAGTCAGTGAAGCTGAGGGACTCTTGCTCAGACCCCTGGCCTTTGACCTGTGAGGTCCTGCAGGGTTCTATTCTATCCCCCATGCTTTTCAACATCTACATGAAACCGCTGGGTGAGGTCATCCAGAGTTTTGGAGTTCGGTGCCATCTCTATGCAGATGACACTCAACTCTACTACTCTTTTCCACCAAATTCCAAGGAAGCCCCTTGGATCCTGGACCAGTGCCTGGCTGCTGTGATGAGCTGGATGAGGGCCAACAAGCTGAAGCTCAGTCTTCGCACAATTAAATCTTGTGCCCCAGCTGCGACCGTACCTTGTGAAGTCTGACTTGACCATGGTGGTCCGTGCCTTAGTTGCCTCCAGGTTGGATTATTGCAATGCACTTTACGTGGGGCTGCCTATGACGAAGGCCCGGAAACTGCAACCTAGTACAAAGGGCGGCGGTCAGATTGTTAACTGGGGCAGATCACAGGGAGCAGTCAACCCGCCTGTTCAAACAGCTTCACTGGCTGCCAATGAGTTTCCAGTCCCAATTCAAGGTTCAGATTATCACCTATAAAGCCCTAAACGGTTCAGGACCTGCCTGCCTTCATGACCGCATCTTCCCCTAAGAACCTGCGCAGTCCCTGAGATCTTCGGGGGGGGGGGGCTCCTCTCGCTTCTACCCCCATCACAGGTACGGTTGGTGGAGATGTGAGAGAGAGCCTTCTCAGCTCTGGAACTTCCTACCCAAAGAAATTAGGCTAGCACCCACCCTGTCCATCTTCCGAAAAGATCTAAAGACGTGGATGTTTCACTGTGCCTTTGATTAGACAATCCCTAGATCTCCTGACCCCCACCAAGACATAAAATTTCATTTTGCACTTTATTATCATCCCTATCCAAGACATTATACTCCACGTTACAATGTCCTCCACCCCAATCCCTGTTGTCTGATTGCGCACTTTATCCATTGACCCTACTTTCAAAATTGACCTCCTCTAGCATGTGACCTAAGAATTGACAGTTCTTACCTTATGCGTTGGCTTGATGATTGAATTGTTTTTGTTATAATGTTTTTATGTCTCTGTTTTATGTTACTGTTTATGCACATCTGTTTTATGTATGTACTCAGGATGTTCATTTTTATATTTTAACTATGTTGACTGGGCTCATCCCCATGTAAGCCGCCCTGAGTCCCTTTGGGGAGATGGAGGCGGGGTACAAAAATAAAGTTGTTGTTGTTGTTGTTGTTGTTGTAGTCCTTGGTCTCTGGAGCAATAGAAAACAAGCTTGCTCCATCTTCTACATGACATTCTTTCAGATATTTAAAGATAGCTATTGTGTTGTTAGAATGCAATTTCCAGAAATCTCACCATTTATTGTCTACCAAGACTGTTAGGATTTGCAGAATATTAAATTGTGGAAGGAGAGTGGGGACATGATTCCAACCTCTGTTTTAGAATGTGTGTGAGCAGCTGAAACTGAATAAACTAGACATCATCATTTTTGGACATGAAGAATTTATTTTTGAGGGAGGAAGCCTCCAGTATCCATGGCGATTCTTCATGTGATTTTTTTAATGCCGGAACATCATCATTGAAAAGCATGCGATACAGAAAACTTCCCTTCAGAAAACCATGTTTCATGTATAGAGGGTGCCAGGAGGGATGTGGAAAACACTAGGATGCTTTTGTTCTTAGCCATTTACTTTGTTCAGCTTCAGAGTGCATGAATTGGGTTTAGGATGTCAACACATACATAAACCTAAAGCAAAAATATGCCACAGTTACCCCTCACGTGGCAGCTACATCCGGAAAGTGTTATTCTCAGAGAAAGATAAATGAGAATGTTCCCAGGAAGTTAAAAAATCTAAGCAGCCATTTGTCAAACCAATACAAAAAAGGACTTATTAATCATGAGCTGAAACAGATTTTATTTGGCTGTGTCAAATTGTTCACATACCTCTGGCAAATCTAAAATTGTATAGTATGTCAAGCAATTTATAAGGAAGCTTGCAAAGCAGTTAGAAAGGGCAGAATTCAACCGATCAAGGAGCTCAGAAAAACATGCTATGCAGTTTTACACAACAATAAATAGGCAACTGAAGCATAAACATCAGTGTATTGTTCCTTAACTGAAATACCTTTTGGAGAAGCTCAGACAATGTCTGCAATCAAGATACTGATCCTCTAATACGAAAGCATGGTAAACATTTTCATCTGTCCACTCTTGCCGTTCATCCTACAGCTTCTCTGCTGCCAGAGGGGTTTTCTGCTATTTTCCATCTATTTCATCAGTCAGTGCTGGAGAGGGTAAGACAGCATTAAGCTGCTACATAGAGGAAACTGAAACATATAGCACAGCTGGAGGCAAGAAACAGAACTTGAGATGCATCAGCAGCCAGTGGAAAGATGCAGAGTGTGCACACTAAACCCTAAGTGCCACCAGGGAAACAATTAGTAGCATGTCACTGAATATAAGTCTCTTCTTCCATCAAGTGTTTCTAAGTGTATACTTATCTAAGTAAACTCTACACCCAAACTTGATAAAAATGTTATTTACCTGTGCTGTGATCACTGGAAAAAATTATCCCCATACAACTGTAGGTTAGGGGAAGTCATGATCATGGCAGTAATATTGCAATCATCACTGCATGGCAATTAAACACATAGAAGATTTATCCAGATTTACTCACTCATTACTGTTCTGTATTCACTGTATGCTACCATGAAAATAATTTCTCCCTGAACAGATTTTACCAGATGTTATCTCACTAAAGAGACACCTAGGACCTCAACACATTGATGAGGTCCCGCATTCCAATTTGCCAGTCTTCATTGCAAATCATTGGAGCAGCAGAGCAATCCCGGTGCCCTGTGCCCTGCCTCACCACAACACTTCCCCATCACACATGGAGAAGGATCGCTGCATGTCTTCCCCCCTCCCCCCCCCCGCTAGCCCTGTTGTTCCTAATGGAACATGGGGAGGCTCCTATGTTGCTGGCGTAGTGTTGTAGGGCGCTATTGCTTCAGTTAAGCCACAGAGTCTTGCTGGAAGTGAGTCTCCATTATCTGATGGGTAATGTGGGACTCCATGGCCCAACTAGGGTGAAAACATCTTGGGACACTGAAATTTCCTCATAAGGTCCCTAGTCACAGCCCCATTCAATTCTTCCCATACCTGCTGTTAACCAGGGATAACTTGTGTCTTACATCTGAAGATAAATAGATATGCAGATGAAGGACATTAGATTTTGACTGAAGATTAACAACACTTTTTCTATAAAAAGGCATTGCCACTACATCACATGTTTCAACAATAGGGTACTACAGGTTTCCATTCAAAAATGATTCCCCAAAATCTCTAAGAGTACAGGACCCCACAGAGAGACTTCCTAATTGGCATATACATTAAAATAAAACATATTTGTTCAGCATTGTATTTTGTCTCCAGGCATCTGGCTCACTTTATAATATGGTCAAGTTTCTCAGCCAGTACAATTGACCTGAGACTGTCCAAATAAGAATGCATTGAGAAGTTTTTTAGCTTATTCTAGTGTGGGTCTATTTCCATGTTTGCCACCAAGAGCAGGAAAGATATGAACTCCTGATACAAGTTTGCATTTTTCATCTTGAATGATGGATAAGAGAAATAAAGCACTATACTGTTTCACATAATTTGTTATATTGTTGCAGGAACTTGTTCCAAATTTTTTAAATTTCATGGCATTCAAACAGAAAGTTTTTATAACTCTTTTGTCACACCCCCTACAGCATGAGAAAGATACCTCACATATGATCGTTGTAATTTGGCTGGAATCAAGTGCCATCTATGCAATAATATTACTGTGCATTCCTTGTTGCTCAAAGAGATGGAGCAGTAAAGAAATGAGGACCAAATACTGAGCCATTGCTGGTCCATTATTGTAATGCCAAGATCTCCTTCCCCAGCAAATTGTGCACCATTCCATACGCGAACCTTTTTGTTCATTATCACCTTATAAAGTGGAGTAGCCATTGTCTTAGAACAATCATTGTATTTTACACAAGCATTCTGAGAGAGTGGCTTTAGAGTTGGTGATATCTAACCCATGTATTTGTAATGGGTCTCTAAAGCCCATTCTTCTGTTGATTGGAGCACATATGAATAACATTCCTAGCAGGTTGGGGCTGGGGGTGAGGGGGAGTGAGCTAATCATCCACCATGAAGAATCCTTTCATAAAGAGCACATTCATGAGATGGCACATGTCTCACAAAAAAATTTAGAATACGTTCGAATTCAAAGATTGCCTTTGTTGGACAAGTGGGATTGATCTACTGAAATATGAAATAAGTAGGATCTTCTCTTTGTGTAAGCATCCGATAGTTCTTCAGTATATAGAACTATTAAATATCTCCATTTTAAGCCAGATCATGATATCTGTTAGAGAATCCTGACTCTCTGCAGGTCTCCACCACACCACGACCCATGACTGCTGGATTCAGACATGATAACATGGGGCATTGTGTATACTGTGAGGTTTACAATTGAAGAAACAAGAGAGGATCCATCTTTGGAATGAACAGCATCAGTCTCTGGAATGGTACTCATGAATGTGTGACTAAAACACTAAAGAGTTCTCACAAAGCAACCTATATACTTAAAGTTCTAAGAAAGTTATCTCTAGATCCAGATTGATGCTGCTCAGATATCTCAAGCAATGACCTTTCCCAAGCCGTATGGCCATAAGTAGATTATGCTTGTCTGCAGAAATCACTCATCAGCAAATCACTTTCCCTTTAGTAGCTGGTTCAGAATGTCTTATGCTGCCCTTTGAACTTTCCAGTCCCTCTAATACACATGCAAGACTCATTCTGTCTTGTATGTATATTGATCAATCCCAGCTAGAGTAAGTCCACTTAATCAGTAGATGTATCTATACAGTTGCTCATCATTCAATAATGAATTCAATTGCTCTGTTTTAGTTAGTACTACCCAATTTACATTGTATTTTTCTTCATAACGTAAGTAGTATATTACTGTTCCCTCCTAGCTGTTTCTGTTATTCCTTGCCTTAATTTTAATATATCAGGTTCTCTTCAAACTATGTGAAAACTAACTACAGGTTCAAAACAGATCCATGATATTCAAACTGTGTCACTTGCAAGAACAATATATGTTTTCCTAAAGAAACAAAAGTCATGGTGTTCATAAAAAGACCTTTTATTCTAAAAAGATCTCTGAACAATGTGTTGTACACTGAAATAAAATGTCTACTAATGAGAAATGACCAGGCTAAACTAATTATTAGGATGCAATTAAAGAACTAATTATAGTCTTAAACTTTACACTGTGGTGCAGCTCATGTACAATGGAATAGTCCATTTTACAAATCCCCAACTTCTGCCTAGTGCGACAACCAAATTATCTTAATGGGTGTTGAAATGACAGAGTAGACGAATGTCTTTCCCTTGAGTCATTTTCTGATAAAGACACATTGCAGAGCTCCAAGATGACAAACTATATGTTCAAAGTGACAAATCATTTAATTAAAATTTACAAGCGGTTAAATACTGTTTGACCCAAATGGAGGCAGTTATCATGAATCAATTTCAGAGGAGGGACAAGGGTGCTCAAAGAAATCGATCACTAAGAGCCCCAGTACCTGGATGTATTCTGCATATCTCCATAGCCTCCCCCCGCATACAATTTTTTTGAATTGCCCTCTCAGCTGGCTGTAGTGTACATCTCTTTGAGAAAAGATTTCAATCAAGTTGAAAAATAGTAATAGTTTTTTACTTGTGCAGTCTCTGAACTCACTCAAGTCTCATGAATACTTAATGTCACAGAGTGTTCAAGAAAAAAATTCTTGTATCTTAAGAGCAAATAGTTCAAAATTTGATGAGTTATGGTCCTTTATTGCATATACAGGCCAGTGGAAATTGCAATCATCTTTCATGAAAAGGCCGTGTAGTTTTTATTGTTGAAGAACAAGGGTACCATTGCTTTTACTAACTATTATGGCAAATGCAAAATTGTCTGGGTAACGTGTTTTATTATTTATACCATCAAGAATGTAATGTGTCGTACTTTCATAAAAAATATATATTAGAAGAATTTTCACCTGCCAGGAAGCTGTAGATCTGTTTTATGAATATGACTTCTCCAATGTCCTCCTTTTTTTTACTGCACCCCATAACAAAGAACATCATTGCCTTGATATATAGAATCAAATGATTCAGCTTTTAACAGGAACACACACACTATTGGCACGAATTTCCTTGAACTTAATGAACATATAATGCCCAGACCTTTTAGTAAAAAGAGCATTGTTCCAGGTCTAAATATCATTGTTCATTAACATAGTATTTTTTCTTCGTGTACTCTGTGAATGCACACTAATGGAGAAGCTGCGCCTGCGCAGGTTCCGACGGAAACTCTTCCAAGCTGAAGTTCAAATTTTGGCGGTAACCACGCCCCCCTTCCCAAGGGGCATATAAGGCAGCCCCAGGCGCGCGCTCCCCAGTTCCTTTTTTTCCGCCGCAAGGTTCACTTCGGACTCTTCGCATGTCTACTACTCGTTTCAAGCGTTGCACGCAGTGTGCTGCTAAAATTCCTGACTCGGACGGCCACGCCAAGTGCCTCTTCTGTCTTGGCGAGGCTCATGTGGTCAGTACCTGCCGTTTCTGCCTAGCTCTCACGGCTCAGGCCAGAAAGAACAGAGCCGCTAGGCTTAGAGCGGCACTTTACGAAAAATCTCTCGCGCCAGAACCGACTCCGTCGACGTCGGGTACGTCGTCGTCTTCAGCCCTAAGAGCTATGTCGGCGCCACCAGCTAAGCCTCCGTCAGCTAAAGCCTCCTCGGTCTCGTCCAGGGCGTCCAAGACCTCCAGGGCCGCTAAGCCGGTCAAGCCACCGTGTACCGTGACGACGGCTACCGTATCGACCCGCTCCGGAAAGGTGGGGCCTTCCTCGACGTCGAGCTCTTTGGCTTCGGTGACCTCGATCCGCTCTCGTATCGGCTCCCCTCCGTCCTCCTCTGCTATCAAAATAGCCTTTAAAAGGGCTCACGAGGAGTCTCGTCGAGCGCAATCTGACTCAGCTGTGGTTCCTCCCACACCTGGCAAGTCCTTGAGGGTTGCTTCCAAGCAACCGCCGACAAAGAAACGGCTGACTCAGCGCTCCTCTTCCTCGGCCTCCTCAAGGAGAGACCAGCCATCTTCCTCGGCAACTTCCTCGAGAAGATCCTCTCCAATTGTGCCTGCACAGAGGCCTAGAGATGTTTCCCAATCTCCATTGCACCCCCTGTCCGACGGGGAGCTGCAGGACTCACCCCACCACTCTACCCAAACGGTGGTCAGGGTGCCGGTGCCGGAGCCCCTTGCGCCGCCTCACTCGTCGCGCCAACAGCTCTTCCCTCCCACCTCGACACCGGAGCGTGGCAGGCAAACGGCTCGCCTAGCTCGAGCAGCTCAGGCCTCAGCCTCCAAGGATCCTCGGCTCCCGACCCTCTCTTCCCGCGAGGCCATGCCTCCTCCCGAGACTGTGCTTTCTTCTCCCCCTCAGTCCCCCCAAGGGGCTGAGGAGGAAGATGTTGATGTTGACCGCCCAGACTCTGTCCTCTCGGCCTCGGTGGTCTCTCTCGGTCTCGACCTCTCTCCTCCCCACGATGCGTATGAGGCGGACCCGCCTTCTCCTACTGACAATATTCGTGCTTTCTCTGATCAAATGGTCAGAATGGCCGACGCCCTGGGTTTGGAGATCAAGCAGACTTCCAAAGCGGTGTCTGATCCAGTTTTCAAAAGGGTGCAGGCCCAAGCTCCGCCGGCCACGCTACTCCCTTTCCTGCCTTATCTGTTGGACGTTATCCAGGCCTCCTGGAAAACTCCTTCCTCCATTCCTCCGACCTCGAAGAGGATCGAGACTTGGTACCGTACCGACGATGATACCTTGGAGTGGCTCAAACACCACCCCGACCCCAACTCCCTGGTCGTTAAGGCCTCTCAATCCTCAGGTCGTCAGTCGAACACTCCGGCCGACAGAGAAGGGAAGCGCTTCGACGCCGTGGGTCGAAAACTTTACTCCGGAGCCCTTTTGCTTTGCCGCATGGCGAACTATGGTGCCTGCATGGGGGCCTACCAACAGATTATCTGGGAGAAGGCACAGCCCTTCTTCGCTAAGATGTCGGACGAAGACCGCTCCGTCCTCACTACCCTCCAACAGGAAGCAGACTCGCTTGCTCACCACCAAATACAAATGGCGAAACATACAGGTGATACTGCGGGCAAGATGATTGCCCACGCGATATCCATCCGCCGCCACGCCTGGCTGAGGTCTTCGGGTCTCTCTTCATCTTCCAGACAGGTCATTGAAGACCTTCCCTTTGACGCGCTCGGACTATTTAACTCCGGTACCGATGACAAACTCAAGTCTAATCATGACTTTAAAATTCTTGCGTCTAAATGTGGCGACCAACCGCAACCTCAGCGCACCCGCTGGTTCCCGCACCGCTCCCGCCGCTTCCCGCCGCAATCTTTCAGACACCACTCTTTCAGGCGGCCTTCGGGCTCGAATAACCAAACCCATCACCAACCTCGTCGGGGACCTCATCCGCAAAAGCAACGCGGTCGAACCACCCCCGCTCCTCCGCAGGCTAACCGGCGTACCTGACGCCAACCCCTGCCAAAGCTCCTCGCCCGCTACCGATGCAGAGCCCACGCTGCCTCGACCCTCTGGCGCCTTTGCAGACCGCCTAGCCCCCTTCTACAATCAATGGGAGTCTATTACTTCAGATGCATGGGTTCTTCGCATTGTCCAAGACGGCTACGCCTTAGAGTTCACGGACCTCCCACCTACAGGTCGCATTCTCCACTCAACTCCTTCCCCAGAGATACTGGCCGAAGTCGAGGCATTACTGGCCAAAGGCGCCATCCGTCCCTCCCCTCCCCAACTGGACCCTTTAAGTTTCTTCTCCAGATACTTTACAGTCCCGAAGAGAGGAGGCGGGCTACGCCCCATTCTGGACCTAAGGGCCCTCAATATATTCATTCGCCCTTCCAAATTCAGGATGGTCTCTATTGCCTCTATCCTCCCGATGCTGCAGCGGGGAGACTACTTTGCCTCCATAGACTTACGAGATGCCTACTTCCACGTGGCGATACGGGAGGCGCACAGACGGTTCCTCTGTTTCAAAGTTCTCGACCAAACCTACCAATTTACCGTTTTACCCTTCGGCCTCGTTACGGCCCCGAGGGTCTTTACCAAGGTCGTCGCCGCCGTAGCGGCCCACCTCAGGCTACATGGCATCACGGTCTTTCCTTATCTGGACGACTGGCTTCTCGTCGGGCCCAATCCGGTTCTTCTCGAAAACCACGTTTCCTTCACGCTGCGTCTTCTAAAATCTCTCGGCCTCCAACTCAACTCCGAGAAGTCAAATCTCTCCCCGTCAACCCGAATCCGGTTCATCGGGGCCCTCTTCGACTCCGTCACAGAGACTGTTTCACTTCCGTTCGACAGATTTCTAGCTCTCCGCCACCACATCGCCCTTTGTCGATCTGCCCGGAGAGTCAGAGCCCGTGCCATCCAAGTTCTTCTGGGCCACATGGCCTCCACGGTTCTCACGACCCCGTTTGCCAGGCTGCGCCTTCGGGTCCTACAAAGGTGGTTTATAGACACTTTCAAGCCGTTCTACCATCACAACTCCAGATACCTGTCGGTACCGTCGTTCGTCCGCCAGTCCCTCTCATGGTGGACGTCTCACCAAAACGTGTGCAAGGGCCTCCCATTTCATCCAGCCCCGCCGTCACTAACCATAACCACGGACTCCTCCACCTATGCTTGGGGAGCCCACATGAGCGGTCTAACGGTTCAAGACCTTTGGTCCCCTTCCGAGAGGGCCAACCACATAAACTTTCTCGAGCTTCTCGCCATTCTCAAAGCCCTGAAAGCATTCTCCCGCCTCATCCGTCACAAATCCATCCTCATTCAATCGGACAACCTCGTAGCAGTATTCTACATCAACAAACAGGGCGGTACGGGTTCGAGGAAATTGATGCTCCTCTCCTCCCGTCTCTGGGTTTGGTGCATAGCCCACGACGTACAGGTCTCTGCAATCCACCTGCCGGGCGCCCAAAACGACCTAGCAGATGCCCTCAGCAGGATGACATCTTCCTCTCACGAGTGGAAGCTCGATCCCGAGATCCTCGACGGTCTGTTCCTCCACTGGGGACGCCCTACTCTGGATCTCTTCGCGTCTCCCCACAACGCTCAGCTACCCCGCTACGGGGCGAGACTTCCCCCGAACTCCTTCCCCGGCTGTCTAGGAGATGCCTTTCTACTGGACTGGTCGGCGGAGATGCTTTATCTTTTTCCACCGATTCCTCTCATACCGAAAGTTCTCGAAAGACTTCTCTCGATCTCGGTCACAGCGATTCTCATAGCTCCGGCCTGGCCCCGCCAACCGTGGTATCCGGCCCTTCTTCGTCTCTCCAGAGGAACGTTTCGCCCTCTGCCTCCCTCGCCGCACCTTCTCTCAAGGGAGGACGGCAAAATTCTTCACCCGGACCTCCCTTCCCTTCATCTCACTGCATGGAGGATTCTTACCTAGCCTCCCTTCCGCAGAGCCTGCAAGACGTCCTTCGGGCAGCCCATAAGCCGTCTACTACCAAGGCTTATTCCTATAAACTCTCTCGCTTTCACGCCTTTCTTCGATCCCGTAACGTCGACACCTTTCCGACCTCGGTATCGGTGGTCCTCGACTTCCTCATGACCCTCGTCGAGAAGAAACTCTCTCTCGCTTCTATTAAAGCTTATCTCGCAGCTCTTTCCTGGTCTTTTCAACGCCACGGTCAGCCATCTCTCTTTTCTCATCACTTGATCAAAACCTTTCTCCGAGGCTACAATAACATCTGCCTGCCGTCGCTACCACCTACGCCGGGCTGGAATCTCGAACTTGTACTTTCTCAACTCACTTCTGCTCCCTTCGAACCGCTTGCCTCGACCGATCTCCGTCTGCTCTCCTGGAAGTTGGCCTTTCTAGTGGCGATCACGTCGGCACGACGGCCATCCGAGCTTGCTGCCCTCAGGGTCGACGAGCCTTATCTACGTTTTCACCATGACCGCGCTGTTCTTCGCCCGGACATTACCTTTCTCCCTAAGGTGGTGTCAGCTTTCCACCTCAATCAAGACATTGTCCTACCAGCTTTCTTCTCTAACCCCTCCTCTCCTCTAGAGCAAAAACTGCACCTTCTCGACGTTCGAAGGGCACTTCTCTTCTACAGGGACCGTACCAAGGACATCCGTAAGACACAAAGACTCTTTGTCGCCTATGCCCAGGACAAGTTGGGTAATCCCATCTCTTCCCAAAGACTGTCCCACTGGATCGCTCAGGCCATTGAGTTGGCCTACGAACTAGCCAAGCGACCTCCTCCTCCATCCATCCACCCGAGGTCGACTAGGGGCCTCTCGGCTTCAACCGCCTTCCTTAGGGGTATTCCGCTTGACTCCATATGCAAAGCGGCTATCTGGTCAAACCCTCTTACGTTTGTCTCTCACTACAGGCTGGACAATAAAGCCTTAAAGGACTCGGCCTTTGCAAGATCAGTACTCTCATCTTGCCTCTCCTGACTCTCAAACGTTTTTCTCCTTATATTCACCCGCAGGTGACTCTCTATACCTCTCCTTCAAGTTTCGGCCGGTCTTTTTCCCCCATACCTACCTCTAGGGATGTGTTTTTCCCTGATTGTGTTGAGCACTTGCTCTATTACCTGGCACCGCCTTATTGTTCCAGGCGGATATGATGTGTTTGTCCCTCTCCCCCCTGGGAGAGCGTTTATATGCACTATATGCAATTGAGTGTTTTTTTCTATCATGTTTGTTGGAAAATTTCTATGTTATGTTTTCCTCTTCTACTATGCTCATGTTTGCGTTGCACTGGTCCTTTCGGACAATGGTTTGCACTGGTCTCTTGAGACTGCTATCTCATTATGTCCTAATAAATATGTGTTTGGACATTCACTAAGTTGTCGAGTTTGCCTTGTCCCACCATCCGGGACCTTAGCGTGTCAGTCTCCATTAGTGTGCATTCACAGAGTACACGAAGAAAAAGGACAGGTTGCTCACCTGTAACCATGTTTCTTCGAGTGTACTCTGTGAATTCACACAAACCCGCCCTTCCTTCCCCTCTGGCAAACCTCTCCCTTTCTCGTTGCCTTGGCGGCGTAGGAACTGGGGAGCGCGCGCCTGGGGCTGCCTTATATGCCCCTTGGGAAGGGGGGCGTGGTTACCGCCAAAATTTGAACTTCAGCTTGGAAGAGTTTCCGTCGGAACCTGCGCAGGCGCAGCTTCTCCATTAGTGTGAATTCACAGAGTACACTCGAAGAAACATGGTTACAGGTGAGCAACCTGTCCGTACACCTGGCCTTCTCAGGTCAGACTGAGAAGGGGACAGACCTTTCTACGTATCTATTTTGCTGCAGACTTTTAAAAACATTTGTATGTATGACAGGAAACAATCTTAGTTTCTGAATATGCAATAATGCACCCACAGCATAACCCATGTCTACTAAGGAATAAATACCACTGAGTTCATTCCTCTTTACTCCCAGAAAAGTAGACATAGAATTCTACTTCAAGTATTAAATGTAATTTAAAAGAGATAATATTCAGAGGGTAAATAGGTTAATGCATTACTGTGTATATTATTTTATACATAGAATTAAGCATAATGTGCATTAGCTTTGTATGATTTTATTCTTATTGGTGGGGGGATCTTGCCTGGATGAAGTTTTAAGGCAAGTAACTTGAAAGTTAGTTTAAAGGCACTTAGTTCTTGCTGGTGTCTGCTGTGTGCAGTTGGTTTGTTATCTCTTTTTCATCACTATGGTGGCTTTATAACATCTTCTGTGTATTTATAGCCATGGCCTGTTTTAATGTATTTCCATAAACCATTTTGGCTTTTAGCTTTAATTTTTTTTGCATAAAAAGGTTCCTTGTTAAAAAATATAAACATAATTACATAAACAATAAAGTTCTCAAAGTTGTGAAGGCAAGCTGTGAGAGGGGCATCTGTCTCCTAGACCCCTAATTCTAAGAGATTGCCATTCTTGGATAGACGACTGTGTCAGTGGATATGAATGATACCATACTGTGTAAAGGAAAGATACACCAATTTCTACACCATCACAGAAAACTTTAAAAAGCTCACCTACATGGAGAGAGCATTTCAAGACATAGAAACACTTAAGAAGTTTATTTTGTGAATTCTATTTTGATACCTTGGCCTACTGAACTCTGAAGTGCTCCTTCTCAAGGAATATCTTCATCTGAAGACTGTATTAAATTCAGTTAACGAGAGTAGGCAACGGTGTGGTAAAACCTTCAGCTGAAATATGTCTTTGTATTGACCACCTCCAGGGAAGAATGAGCTTTCCACAATGTAGTTCTAATAATCCCCATGTTATTTGGGACAGCCGGAAGAGGTGAAATTTGATCTTAGAGTAGCTAGTAACAAAAGAAGCCATACTGTTGAATATCAGATTTTCCCTCAGTTCAATGGGCAATATTTATTCATTTATTTGTTTATTTACTGCATTTATATACCGCTTTTCTCACCCTTGGGGGGACTCAAAGCAGTTTACAACATGATGGCAAAATTCAATGCCAACCATACATGTGAAAACATAACAAACAGATCAAATCATAAACAATAAAATGAACAACATCAGGTGTATTTATCGAACAACTAAAAAAAACAAAAATAGAAATTTAAATATATAAATTAAACATTTAGGACATGTTTACTAAAAGATCTAATATTAGTAAACATTTAAAACATTAAACATAAAAAGGCAGTTTGCAACAAGCCAGCAGGGCAGATGTCGTGTCAGAGTGTTTAAAGTGCTGGCTGAATTAGAATTCTTATATTGCACTATTCCACAAGTTAAAAAGGACCAAGTTAAAAGGATTTGGTTACCATTTCCCTCCCCCACCTGCCTCCTGATTCCCTCCCCACAATGTCTAGCCCCAGTCTTTATGCCCTCCCAAAGATTCCCAGATCATCACAACTAAGGACTCCGCAGGATACTGTTCAGGCACAACCCAGGTTCATTGGGGGGGGGGGGTGCAGTGTAACCTGTGATATGAGATCCTTGGGGAAGTAGATGGGGTGAGGTTCATGATGGTGAGGTGTCTCTGTCCATGTTGATAAAAGTCCTAGAGCGCCAAGATCTTATTGAATGGCTTAACATAGGTGGATTGCACATGAACCCAGAGTCTCGAGCTTGTCTAGTCCACAGGTCTTGTCCAACCCACTCCAACCCAGACCCAAACTAAAATAGCCCAACCCACCCTGAACCCAGAAAGACCCTCTAAGACACAAAAAACCCTTGCAAAGGTGATGGTAAAAATCTCAGAACCCAAAAAACTAACAAAAACTAAAATTACACATCTGCAAGACAGGGTGTGACAAAGGGCCAGTTATGGCGTTTTTATCTGCTGTTGGCTTCCGGTGAGATGGCACAGCTGTGGGGGCCACGGCCAGTATGTTTGGTGAGGCTGGCCCCAGGCAGAAGTTCTAAAGTAGAGCTCTCACTCTCTGGCTGCCACTTTTGCTCAGCAAAGCAGGCTTTGGGTCCAGTGGTGGTGTTTTTATCTGCTGCTGGCTTCAGATGAGACAGCACAGCTGTGGGAGCTATGCCCAGTATGTTTGGTGAGGCTAGCCCCAGGCAGAAGTTCTAAAGTAGAGCTCTCACCCTCTGGCTGCCTCTGTTGCTCAGCACAGCAGGCTCTGGGTCCAGTGATGGTGTTTTTATCTGCTGCTGGCTTCAGGTGAGATGGCACAGCTGTGGGGGCCACACCCAGTATGTTTGGTGAGGCTGGCCTCAGGCAGAAGTTCTAAAGTAAAGCTCTCGCCCTCTGGCTGCCACTTTTGCTCAGCAAAAGTGGGCCAAAATTCAGTGAGAATTATTAGACTTTAATAATAATAACAATAAACTTTATTTATAACTCACTCCCTCTCCCCAAAGGGATTCGGGGCAGCTCAAAACACAAAAACAATATACATAATGTGTTGTCAAAGGCTTTCATGGCCGGAATCACATGGTTGTTGTGTGTTTTCCGGGCCATACAGCCTAGAAAACACACAACAACCCAATATACATAATATCAAACAAAAGGCTGTAAATCAAATATAAAACACAATAAATTAAGGATAAAACAATAAACATAGTTAAACATGGTTAAAACAGCTTGTGGTCATTACCTGAATTGTGTAAACTAGTGAAATATTTTTAACAAAAAAGATAGAGAGAAGGAGCATCGGTTCCCACTGAATGCATGCTGTTGAATTTGAGAGCTTATTTGCAGTGTCTCATTTTATGATGAGAAGTAAATTATTTCTGAAGCCAATCTTTTAGAATTTGGAATGAAATGCTTTACAAAAGGTCAAATGAGCAAACATTTAATATGAGAGCTACTAATAAATGTATCTTCCTTTAAAAAAAATTAGAAGTTCAGTGAGTGCCTTTCAAGCTATTTACATTATAAAATCTTGAGCCCTAATTACCTATAAGTCATACAGAGCTGTCAATGATGCAAATGAAACAAAAATGCTATCAAATTAGAGTAATTAGTACCCCAGTAAAACTATCCTTGTGCATTAAAATGTTCTTACTTTTCTCCAACATGACATTAACAAATGAATGTGTTATTGTTGAAGAAGCATCGTGCCAGAAGTATATGCATAAATATCTGATAGCATGTGCAATGGATATTAGGGCTGAAATATGTTTGTCCCAGCTTTAATTTATCACCTTGTAGCTATTGTTATAACCTGACACTTTTGTGCTAGGCATATTTATCAAAATAGAACTAAGGCAGGTTGCTCAAATTTATTCCTACACTTATGAAAATGTGTGAGACTGGAGTATTGATCATGGATTCCCCCTCCTACCTCAAAAGACTTTAGATATCACTGAAAACTGCTGTAAAGCTTCCATTTAAATTTTTAGAGCCCTATTGAGATGAATGAATGCTTGCAACAACAACATAGCAGATGCAGTCAAAATGAAAACAAAGAGTTGAATTGTAGGATAAGAAAATATCAGAGTAATCTGAAGATGTCTGCAAATGAATAGAGTGATTTTAGAGATAAACATGCAAAGATCATGTAAGATTGTGCCTTCTGTGCAAATTACGAGAAGGGATATAATTTTTCATTAACTTCCAGAAGGAAACAAAAGTAATTTTAAAAATCTTGCTATTGAAAGAAACCTTTGAAAAATGTACAAATTTCAAAAACTTTTCATAGTTTGGAATTTATTCAGTGTAATAGTTTACATCATAGTTTTGCACAGAAATATTATATTATGTACAGAAAATGCTGGACTGAACCCTTTACACACGACGTTACATAACCATGGTGGTTTTATGGTGATATGATGGATTCCAGCTTTACACAGCAGCAGCAGACACTGCAATGGAGGGCATCTGTTCCCCTGTCACTTCAAAAACAGCTGACAAATGTCTCCACCCTTTTACAGTAGTGATTTCTGCTGCAAGAGTCAGATACAGGTTCCCTGTCACAATCTACCTTTGCAATGGGGACTGCTTACCAGCTGCATCTAAAGCAACAGGAGAACGGCCTTCCCTGTGATGAGAAAGTGGGGCTTCATGGATCCTATGCAGTTTCTAAATTTGTGAATAAATCAAGATCATGAATACAAAGCTGTAATGAATGTGCAAAACTCAGTTACACCTCCAATAGGATTCCAACCACTGAAACTTATACAGAAAAGACTGTTACTGAGAGTGTATTCTGAAGAAATTCACATCTTGATTTTTATCCAGAAATTAGCATTTTACTATACAATGAATAATATTTTTATTGATAGAAAATCATGTTTTTACAAATTTTGTGCAGAATAAACCCCAAATTGTGAAAATTATTTGTGTTAAATATTTTTCAATTTTAAATTTGTACATTTATTAAAAAGAAAAAAGATCAGCCCAGACTTTATAAAATATTGATAAATATTGATACAATATTTTTCATTTTTTCCAAATTGTGTAAATTCTTGTCAGTCTAAGATTCTCCTTAAGATTCCCTGACAGTTGAGAAACACATTTTGAATAGTCTTTGCATTTCTAAACTTAAACACCATGGACACCCATTTTGACAAACAAGCCTGAATGTAACAGATTCTGAAAAGAAATGGTTTGGGCAATTGTTTTATCTATCTACTTCATTAGATTATGTATCAGGTGTTAGGCTGAACATCATTTTTAAGAAATACTCTAGATCCAGAGAGGGATTGTGAAGTTTTCCAGTTGTTCATATGCAGTAATTCCAGCATTGTTTACTACTAGCTATGCTATCTGAGGGTACTGGAAGTTACACTCCAATACCATCTGGAGGTCTCCATAACTCTCATCCTTGCTTTAGTAGACCCTATTATTTTGTAATGTATTGACACCATTCATTTGTCCATAGAATCATAGAATCGTAGAGTTGGAAGAGACTTTACGGGCCATCCAATCCAACCCCCTGAAAGCAGCAGGAAAATCTCATTCAAAGCACCCCTGACAGATGGCCATCCAGCCTCTGATTAAAAGCCTCCAAGGAAGGAGCCTCCACCACACTTCGTGGCAGAGAGTTCCACTGCCGAACAGCTCTCACAGTCAGGAAGTTCTTCCTGATGTTCAGGTGGAATCTCCTTTCCTGTAGTTTGAAGCCATTGTTCCGTGTCCTAGTCTGCAGGGCAGCAGCAAACAAGCTTGCTCCCTCCTCCCTATGACTTCCTCTCATATATTTGTCCATAGCTATCATGTCTCCTCTTAGCCTTCTCTTCTGCAGGCTAAACATGCCCAGCACTTTAAGCCGTTCCTCATAGGGCTTGTTCTCCACACCCTTAATCATTTTAGTCGCCCTCCTCTGGATGCTTTCCAGCTTGTCAACATCTCCCTTTAACTGCAGTGCCCAGAATTGGACACAGTATTCCAGGTGTGGTCTGACCAAGGCAGAATAGAGGGGTAGCATGACTTCCCTGGATCTAGATGCTATACCCCTATTTATGCAAGCCAAAATCCCATTGGCTTTTTTCACCGCTGCATCACATTGTTGGCTCATGTTTAACTTGCTGTCCACGAGGATTCCAAGATCTTTTTCACATGTACTGCTGTCGAGCCAGGCATCGTCCCCCATTCTGTATCTTCACATTTCATTTATTCTGCCAAAGTGAAGTATCTTGCATTTGTCCCTGTTGAACTTCATTTTGTTAGTTTTGGCCCATCTCTCTAATCTGTCAAGATAGTTTTGAATTCTGCTCCTGTCCTCTGGAGCTATCCCTCCCAATTTGCTCTGTATTTTCTGTCCATCTAACTCTGTATTCAATGTGGCTTGTTCTGGAATGTGCAGATAATAGGGATATTAATATTAGTAAAATTCATTCTTGCAGGCAACAATTGAATATTTTTTACCATTTTCCTCTTTGCTGCAAGAAGGTTGTGTGCATTTTTTTAAAAAACTACTTCCCCAGAAATTATTCTGTTGAAAAAAAAAGTTCATACGCTCCTTGCAGAGAAAAGAAGAATGTCTTGCTCATTAAACAGTATCTAAATATTGCTTTCTTTGCAGAAGACTTGTTTTCTGAGCATCAATGTTATTTTCTGTGCAAAAGAAAAATTCATTTTTGCCCTCCCCCGTTTCCTGTCCTTACCCCTCAAAAAACCTCATCCATTTTTCATACAGAATAAGACCTGAAATACAGAAATTCTCAGCCATATACTATTGTTATTATCAGGGTTTCACAATATTTGAGGGGGGGGGGGGACTTTTTTGGCCATTTTAAAATATTTCCAAACTTATTTTCAAAAATTCTTTCAATTCCTCACATTTGATTTCAACCTATGGTTCTCTTAGTGTTTATATTATATACTGATTCAGATGCCACATCAAGAGACATGTGTGGACAGTATAAATAATGCTGAATGGGAAATCAGATCACAAATGGTCTTGCTGGACTTCTACTCTTGCCATCCTAGGCCAGTAGAATTGTAGCTGTAGAATCACAGGATTGCAAAGTTGGAAGCGATCACAAAGGGTATCTAGTGCCCATCAAATCAGCTAAAACATACCTGACAATTTAATACATCTGCGTGAAACAGGCACCCCCCATCGATATAAAGAAAAATAATACTTTCTGGTGGGATAGCTTTTTTGTGAACATAGCCTTGATATTTTGTGAGCCACTGTTTATTTCTTTTTTTCTTCTTTTACTTTTGTTCTTTTTACATACTTATCTTGGCCTACTTTCTCCTTCCAGTATGTCTTGATTGGGGGTGCTAAAAGCACTGAATGCTGTCCAGTGTTGTTTAACTCATCAAATCACCACATTGTTGTTTTGTAAAATAAATGAGTCACCAGGAGGTTGATTAATATACTTCATCCTTAAATCACAAGGTGGTTACTATGTTTTTCGAGGGGAAAAAAAGTGGGGCGAGTGGTTCAGATTTGCTTTAGGTGGCATCTAAGAATTGCATATTTTGTAAAGTATCTGAATAAAATGACAAGATTAATACAAAAAATATGGCATGGAAGTTAAAATGAAATATTACTGTCAAAAGTGGTTTCTGTGAGATTGTGTTCAGCTATGTGGAAGGCCTTTAATATGATTTTTTTTTCATTTGCTTTAAAGTATGTGTGGTTACCCCCCCCCCCCCAATCTCATTTTGGGGAAGTCTATGGCCAGCATAGAGTATAATTAAATTATAAATGAAATCCTGGGAGGAAAAGGAAAATCTAATACACATCTAAAGTTCCAAGGGTGTTATTAATACAAGTGTTATTTATAAACAATTGTTGCAAATATATTTCAACAATTATAGCTAGAGTGGACCTGTTTAAAGCAACTATCCTTGAACTATTCTATTATAAATATGACTAAGGAACTGTACCCTGTGTATGTTTTTTTAAATATATATCCATTCTGTTCACTGTGCATAGTGCCCCATGCTCATTCTTTGGCTTCTCTAGAAATGCTCCTCTCCCCTAAAGCAATAGCAGTGACATGAGATGAACTGAGGGGAAATCCCTCTATTATCTCCACTCTGATGTCAGAGATTACTATAGGATGTTTTCTTCTGTACTCCTTCCCCTCCCAAGTGGAAAGGCCAGAGGCAACCACTCCGAAGGGGCAGTGCATTGAGAAAAGGGAGAGATTTGAGGGATAACATTCCCATGGATGATCCACAAACCCCTTTGGTATCAGTTGCAAATGGGATTGGCCTTACAGCCCAAAGATTTCCCTCCCCTGGTGTAGATAGTAGTAACTGACATGGCCAAATTGTCTAGATCAGTGATTCCCAGAGTGGGCGTTACCACCCCTGGTGGGCACTGCAGCAATCCAGGGGGACGGTGATGGCACCTATTAGGACATGGGGCGGGGCCAGGGGAGGGGCAGGGCCTCTTCCCATGTGCCAGAGACAGGACTGAGCACCTGAGGTGCCTGTTAGGACACAGGGGGCGGAGTTAGAGGAGTGGACGTGGCTTCTTCCCAAGAGCCTGAGACAGGGCGGAGAATCTATACCTCTCCTGAGGCGCTTGTTGGGACACAGCAGGCGGAGCTAGGGAAGGGGGCGGGGCCTCCTTCCAAGAGCCCAAGACAGGGCTGAGCCTCTATACCTCTCCTGAGAGGCCTTTTAAGACTAAAAGGCAGGGCTAGGGTCGGGGACGGGGCCTCTTCCCAAGAGCGCGAGACAGGGCTGAGCCTCTGTATACCTCCCTTGAGGCACTTGTTAGAACACAGGGGCGGGGTATAGCGGTTCAGCCCTATCAGGCACTTGGGAAGAGGCCCCACCCCCTCCTCTAGCCCTGCATCCTGTGTCCTGGAAGGCGCCGCAGGACAGGGATAGAAGCCCAGCCCTGCCTCAGAGCTCGTAACTCTGCCCACCCCAGTCCTGGCCACCCATTTGTGGCCCCGCCCACCTCCCCCGCCCCCTCCCAGCCCTGCATCTTGGACTAGGGGAGAGGCTCAGCCCCGCTCTCTTGAGCAGGAGCCACGCCCATCCCCTCTAAGCCACACCCCCTTACCAGGGGGCGCTGAGTAATATTTTTTTCTGGAAAGGGGGCAGTAGGCCAAGTAAGTTTGGGAACCACTGGTCTAGATTCAGCAACAGTCAGACTCCTACATTTGTGCAGCCATAGGTTATAATCATCTAGGAACATCATTCCTGTGAAATACAGTAGCCTGACCTCTAGGTAAACATGCACATGGTTAGACTATTAGAATCATAGAATCATAGAATAGTAGAGTTGGAAGAGACCTCATGGGCCATCCAGTCCAACCCCCTGCCAAGAAGCAGGAAATCGCATTCAAAGCACCCCCGACAGATGGCCATCCAGCCTCTGCTTAAAAGCCTCCAAGGAAGGAGCCTCCACCACAGCCCGGGGGAGAGAGTTCCACTGTCGAACAGCCCTCACAGTGAGGAAGTTCTTCCTGATGTTCAGGTGGAATCTCCTTTCCTGTAGTTTGAAGCCATTGTTCCGTGTCCTAGTCTGCAGGGCAGCAGAAAACAAGCTTGCTCCCTCCTCCCTATGACTTCCCTTCACGTATTTGTACATGGCTATCATGTCTCCTCTCAGCCTTCTCTTCTGCAGGCTAAACATGCCAAGCTCTTTAAGCCGCTCCTCATAGGGCTTGTTCTCCAGACCCTTAATCATTTTAGTCGCCCTCCTCTGGACGCTTTCCAGCTTGTCAACATCTCCCTTCAACTGTGGTGCCCAAAATTGGACACAGTATTCCAGTTGTGGTCTGACCAAGGCAGAATAGAGGGGGAGCAGGACTTCCCTGGATCTAGACGCTATTCCCCTATTGATGCAGGCCAGAATCCCGTTGGCTTTTTTAGCTGCTGCATCACATTGTTGGCTCATGTTTAACTTGTTGTCCACGAGGACTCCAAGGTCTTTTTCGCACACACTGCTGTCAAGCCAGGCGTCCCCCATTCTGTATCTTTGATTTCCATTTTTTCTGCCGAAATGAAGTATCTTGCATTTGTCCCTGTTGAACTTCATTTTGTTAGTTTCGGCCCATCTCTCTAGTCTGTCAAGATCATTTTGAATTCTGCTCCTGTCTTCTGGAGTGTTAGCTATCCCTCCCAGTTTTGTGTCGTCTGCAAACTTGATGATCGTGCCTTCTAACCCTTCGTCTAAGTCGTTAATAAAGATGTTGAACAGAACCGGGCCCAGGACGGAGCCCTGCGGCACTCCACTTGTCACTTCTTTCCATGATGAAGATGACGCATTGGTGAGCACCCTTTGGGTTCGTTCGCTTAGCCAATTGCAGATCCACCTAACCGTAGTTTTGTCTAGCCCACATTTTACTAGTTTATTTGCCAGAAGGTCGTGGGGGACTTTGTCAAAGGCCTTACTGAAATCCAGGTAGGCTACATCCACAGCATTCCCTGTATCGACCCAACTCGTAACTCTATCGAAAAAAGAGATCAGATTAGTCTGGCATGACTTGTTTTTGGTAAATCCGTGTTGACTATTAGCAATGACCGCATTTGTTTCTAAGTGTTTGCAGACCACTTCCTTGATGAACTTTTCCAGAATCTTGCCTGGTATCGATGTGAGGCTGACCGGACGGTAATTGTTTGGGTCGTTCTTTTTTCCCTTCTTGAAGATAGGGACCACATTCGCCCTCCTCCAATCTGCTGGGACTTCTCCCGTTCTCCAAGAACTCTCGAAGATAATTGCTAGTGGTTCTGAAATAACTTCCGCTAATTCCTTCAATACTCTTGGATGTAGCTGATCTGGCCCTGGGGACTTGAATTCGTTTAGAGAGGCCAGGTGTTCCTGGACAACTTGTTTCCCTATTTGGGGTTGGAGTTCCCCCAATCCTTCGCCCATTCCATGTTGCTGAGGTTGAAGATGGCTTTCTTTTTCTGAGAAGACCGAGGCAAAGAAGGCATTGAGCAGTTCTGCCTTTTCCCTGTCCCCTGTCGCCATCACCCCATCTTCTCCTTGCAGAGGCCCTATCGCCTCCTTTTTCTTCCTTTTTCTACCAACGTAAGCAAAAAAGCCTTTTTTGTTGTTTTTTATGTCCCTGGCAAGCCTGAGCTCATTTTGTGCTTTAGCCTTGCGAACCTTTTCCCTACAGGTGTTGGCTATACGTTTGAATTCTTCTTTGGTGATTTCTCCCCTTTTCCACTTCTTGTGCATGTCACTTTTGAGCTTTAGCTCAGTTAGAAGTTCTTTGGACATCCATTCTGGCTTCTTTGCACTTGTCTTATTTTTCTTCTTTGTTGGCACTGTTTGCATTTGCGCCTTGAGTATTTCACTTTTGAAAAACTCCCATCCATCCTTAACTCCCTTGTTTTTTAATATTGGTGTCCATGGAATGCCGCTCAGTAATTCCTTCATTTTTTGGAAGTCAGCTCTCTTAAAGTCCAGAATGCGTGTTTGACTTGTCTTAGTTTCAGCATTCCTTTGTATTGCAAACTCCAGGAGCACATGGTCACTTGCCCCTAAGGATCCAACCACTTCAACTGTATTGATCAGGTCTTCCACATTTGTTAAGATTAGATCAAGAGTTGCTGATCCTCTTGTTGCCTCTTCTACCTTCTGGACCATAAAGTTGTCTGCAAGGCAAGTGAGGAATTTGTTGGACTTTGTACTCTTGGCTGAGTTTGTTTTCCAGCAGATATCGGAATAATTGAAATCGCCCATGACTACTATATCTCTTCTTTGTGCCTGTTTGGTCAGCTGTTGACAGAAGGCTTCATCAAGTCCTTCATCCTGACTCGGAGGTCTGTAGTAGACACCCACAACAAGATCTTTTTGAGTCCCGGTTCCCTTGATTCTTATCCAGATGCTTTCTAGCTGGTTTCCCAGATTACAGTCTTGCATTTCTTCTGCAACGTAACTGTTTTTGACATATAAAGCTACTCCCCCTCCTCTCCTTTTTGTTCTATTTCTGTGAAAGAGGTTATAGCCCTCAATGGCTACATTCCAGTGATGGGAGTCATCCCACCAGGTTTCAGTGATGCCTATGACATCGTATGTGTGGTGCTGTGCTAAGAGTTGGAGTTCGTCTTGCTTATTTCCCATGCTCTGAGCGTTGGTGTAAAGACATGTAAGCCCCTGTGACCTCCCCTTGAGCTGTTTATTTGGGATTATTGTGCTCTCCGTACTTGGTCCTTGCTGTGTTTGTGCAACCCTCCGTTTAGCCTTTTGGCGGTTCCCTGTGGTTGTGGGTAATATAGTGTTCGCCAGGCTGTTGTTCCCCTCCCCCAGTGGATCTAGTTTAAAGTGCGTCTGATGAGGTTTGTGAGTCTGTGTGCAAAAAGATGTTTTCCTGCTTGTGTGAGATGCACCCCATCACTTGCCAATAGGCCATCCTCCTGGAAGAGTAGACCATGGTCAAGGAAGCCAAAATGCTCCTCTTGGCACCATTTTCTGAGCCAGTTATTGACCTGTACTATTTTTCCGGCCCTTGTAGAGCCGTGTCCTACAACGGGGAGGAGGGATGAAAAGATCACATGTACATTATACAGTTTTAGCTTTGTTCCCAGAGCTCGAAAATCATTTGTGATCTTTTGAAAAGTATGCCTAGCGGTGTCATTGGTACCTACATGAATCA
Organism: Anolis carolinensis; assembly: GCF_035594765.1. NCBI lineage: Eukaryota > Metazoa > Chordata > Lepidosauria > Squamata > Anolidae > Anolis > Anolis carolinensis. Next base: position 166,060,967 of record NC_085844.1, read on the forward strand.
ACATAAGGTGGGGAGGGTGATGGGGCTTTAGGAGCCTGCTGAGCCTCTGAGTGATATGGTGTATTTTTGCCCCCGGGAGGCAGCATGTTTCTCGAGCCATCCCATCCGGTCTGGAAATGATGGCTTCCGTTCCTCTAAGGAGGGAGTCACCTACTACCAAGACCTGTTTCCTTTGAGGATTGACAGGGTCCCTTTTGTGCAAGACAGTGTGTATGTCCCCTGAAGAGTGTTCCTGTTGAAGTGAATCATGCAGGTGTAAAGTGTTGTCCTCCTCCTCAACATCCCCAGTGCATTCATCAATGACAATCCATTGAGATACATCCGAGAGCCCATTACTCTCCCAAGGATGTTCCTGTTGCTCCTGGTCTACGATTGGGGATGGAGCATTTGCATGATTACATAAGTGTGAATGTGGTGATGCACTGTCCCCGTCCGGGCTATCCCCTGCGCATTGATCAAGGGTGGCCCACTGAGTGGTATCTAAGAAACTGTGGTCCTCCACAAGATGTGTTTCCTGATTGTATGTTAATGGTGTTAGAATTTCAAATCTGTTGTGTAAATGCAGCTGAGCAGAGGAGTTCTGCAGAGGCTGCCTGGTCCTGTGTCTCCTTCTATGGGTGACCTCCTTCCAAGCCTGAGGGTTGTCTACCTGTGAGTTGATCTCCCCATAAGGTTCCTGATCATGTTCATGGTGGTGTTGGTGTGATGCAGGCTGCAGATCTACAGCAGTGTGTTGTGCAGTGTCCAAGAAGAGCTCGAGTGCCTGAATGTCCTTAAGGGTCTTAATACGGTGCTCGAGCTGTTGGATCCTCTGCTCCATCAGAGTCATCTGTTTGCATTTGGAGCAGATGTAGTTGACTAGTTTTTGTGTGAAAAAGCAGAACATGCCACAGCTGGTGCATGTGGTGGCAAGTATTTGCTGTTGGTCCATCTCTTGGTGAGTGAAGTGACCGAGGAGGATTGTGTGTGTTATGGGCAGAATGCTATCCCCTTCCTGTGTGTGTATTTTTAAAGTTGTTTTGTTTATTGTATATACTGTAAGAATGTGTTTTGCTGTAGTGGTGCACACTCTCAGGTTTTTAAGGAATTATTAGACAGGCCTTACCTAAACCAAGGAGCAAGCTGCTTTCCTGCTTCCTCTCCTCACCTCTGCGTGAACTCTGGCTCAGAAAGCTTCAACAGGAAGCCAACACTTTCAATAACAATAGCCTTGCCTCACCTTCCAAACAATGGCAGAACAGCAAGCCTTAATTACAGCTAGCCCACACTCAAGAATCAGCCCAGACTCAGGTTTTTAAAGGTAAAAGAGTCCAACAAACACAGGTTTTTAAGGCTTTTAAGGCTATCTAAGAAAAGAGTAGGCAATCTAAGAAAAGAGTGCACACTCTCAGGTTTTTAAGGAATTATTAGACAGGCCTTACCTAAACCAAGGAGCAAGCTGCTTTCCTGCTTCCTCTCCTCACCTCTGCGTGAACTCTGGCTCAGAAAGCTTCAACAGGAAGCCAACACTTTCAATAACAATAGCCTTGCCTCACCTTCCAAACAATGGCAGAACAGCAAGCCTTAATTACAGCTAGCCCACACTCAAGAATCAGCCCAGACTCAGGTTTTTAAAGGTAAAAGAGTCCAACAAACACAGGTTTTTAAGGCTTTTAAGGCTATCTAAGAAAAGAGTAGGCAATCTAAGAAAAGAGTGCACACTCTCAGGTTTTTAAGGAATTATTAGACAGGCCTTACCTAAACCAAGGAGCAAGCTGCTTTCCTGCTTCCTCTCCTCACCTCTGCGTGAACTCTGGCTCAGAAAGAGTTTCTAAGCACTGAATAATTTTTTTTTGCACAACATATTTTCCCTCTATGCTTGTGTTATCCCTTTTAAAAAAGGTTGGGTCCTCAGCACAATTCAGCCAGAACACAAATGTATATTTTGGCTGTAGAGAAAAAGTCTCTGGAGTCTCAAAACCACAAAACAGACATCCTGGATGAGACAAAAACTGAGAATTTATACATTACTCTATGGAAATTACAAAGCATATCCCAATACACTACAGTTATATCACCAATTAGTAGATCGGATTTCCTGGCACAGGTGTACTTGTCAGGCTACATAGGAACATCCCATAATGGTTCTTTATTTAATTATGTCTACTTCATTAGCATGATAACCCCATATCTCTAATGTTACTTGGGTAATGAGCAAGAACTAATAGAAGCTCAGAAACTTTCTGTGGCCTTGCTGTGTCAGCATTCAATTCTGATTAAATCTGGAGCTATCAGTTCTTTAAATTCTATTCCTGTCAGACAAAACACAACTCAGGGACCAGAGCAAATTCCTTCTCTGTGGGTCAAAGGAAAGAAGACGTCAGAGGGGAAACCAAACTAACTTTTACTTAAGTTAGCATTCCTAACCAGGAGCATACATCCCACTTCCCCCAAGTTTATGCTGTCACTTATTCATCATCATGGGTCATTCATCCCCCTTTTTACCAGTATTGGAGTCACATGTGCACACTATTTTAAAGAATTTGGAATATGGAAGTGCTACAGCATTTTTACAGCGTGGAATTCAAATTATCCTTCTCAACTACTTCCTCACAAAGAACATGCAAAAAAACAAACAAACAAGAAAATCTAAGCCAGGTATATATTCATTCAGAAGGTTCTTCAAATAATTGAGGAATCAGAACCTATTGCCAGATTGTGAGATTATTACAAAATGATTATTCCATTTAACAAAGAATAATAGAAGGACACCTGAGAGGAGGGATTCAATAGAGGTCCACCATATGTCATCTTTCTGGGACACCATATTTCTCACACAGGGAATCTGAATATTATGTTTATGAAAAATATTCCCCCTGCTTAGAAAAATTGGAAGACAGATATATTGATCCAGATCCAAAAGGCAGTAGGACTTACCTGCCAAATTCCAGCCCATATAAGACTCTGACCACCTGTTAATCCCATGGTGGTTACTAAGGGGAAAAGGGACAGTTTTGGTTTGGCAGTCTCCTATTTGCCTGTGGATATTAGTTACTCATGTCAAGTGATACATTCTGGATTTGGCAGTCACCATGATTCCTCTTGACTGAACTGAAATTGTTAATTGTTTGTGACTGTTATGTTAATCAGAGATATCATATCAAAATGAAATTACCTTCAAAAGAATATTCATTAGGGGAAAATATCATTTTCCTAGTTGTAATGAATTTCTATCCTTGACAACAGTACTTCTGACATTTAGCTCCAATGATAATCTCCCCAGCTGCCTTGCTGCCAAAAAACATAATTTCTCTCACAAGATGTTGACCATGTTACTGTCTTTTCAAACAGATTCCTACAATTTCAAACACTTTAAATAATGCCAGTGTTGGAATGAGAGGTTCACACTAGATTTAGAAAGTTCCTATAAAGTGAAGAGAATAGAAAGGCAGAGAGCTGCACTGATTCATTCATCCATATAGTCTTTTTATATTCTCCCCTTTCTCCCACTGTATCCGAAAGCAACTGTAATGTTTAGCTCAGCCACAAAGGTCACTTTGAGCTTGGACCAGTCACCAACTTTCAGTTTAACTTTCAGTTTGTTTCAGTTTCAGTTTGTTTCAGTGGATGCCTTTACAATACAGACAAACATTCTCACAAATTTAGTCATGGGCAATGTCATGCCAGGGGATGGGGCTAATAAAAACATCCAGAAAAATACATTTCTGAATAAGTATAAGGAAGCAAGAGGGTCCAGTCTCCAGAACCCAAAATAATTCTTTTGAAACCACAGTTCTTTGCTCCATTTCTTATAAGTTAAATTGCTGGTGTTCATAGACAAGTAACACAGCCAAAGAATACGTAGATTACATCGTAGAGGGGCAGGCTGAGTTAGAATAACAGAATCATAGAGCTGGAAAATTGAAAGGAACCACAATGACCATTTAGTCCAATTCCCTGCCAACCGAATCATCATCTATATGCATTCATCCACATCGTTCTGTTACTCAGTCTTTATGTGGTCTCCAAATAAAACTATTAAAAAAATTGTAATACAACACAGGTAATACAGGTTGTATATTCCTTATCTGAAATGCTTGGAAACAAAAGTCTTTTGAATATCAGAGTCTTTTCAGATTTTTTAAAAAGCTATTTCCAATTATAAGGTAAAGGTTTTCCCCTGACGTTAAGTGCAGTCATGTCTGACTCTGGGGGTTGGTGCTCATCTCCATTTCTAAGCCAAAGAGCCGGCGTTGTCCTTAGACACCTCCAAGATCATGTGGCCTGCATGACTGCATGGAGCGCCGTTACCTTCCCGACGGAGCAGTACCTATTGATCTACTCACATTGGCATGTTTTCAAACTGCTAGGTTGGCAGGAGCTGGAGCTAACAGCGGCTGATCACGCCGTTCCCAGGGTTTGAACCTGGGACCTTTCGGTCTCCAGCTCAGTGCTTTAACGCCACCGGGGCTCCATTTCCAATTATAATATTGTCTAAACACAAAATTCACTGATGCTTCAGATACATCTTATACACATAGTCTACAGATAATTTTATATGCATTTTTAATATGTCTGTGCATGAAGCAACATTTGTGCACACTGAATCAACAGAAAGCAAAGGTGTCACTATCTCAGCCATCCATTTGTATAATTTTGGATTTTAGAGTACAGTAGAGTCTCACTTATCCAAGCTAAATGTGCCGGCAGAAGCTTGGATAAGCAAATATCTTGGATAATAAGGAGGGATTACGGAAAAGCCTATTAGGCATCAAATTAGGTTATGATTTTACAAATTAAGTACCAAACATCATGTTTTAAAACAACTTTGACAGAAAAAGCAGTTCAATACGCAGTAATGTTATGTTATAATTACTGTATTTACGAATTTAGCACCAAAATATCACGATATATTGAAAACATTGACTACAAAAATGGCTCGGATAATCCAGAAACTTGGATAAGTGAGGCTTGGATAAGTGAGACTCTACAGTATTTTGGAATTCCATTTACAAGGTGTTCAGCCTATACAGTTCAAAGCAGTACAATTTATGCAGTATCAAAACATCTGTGTATGAAACAGAATGGAAGATATGAATGATTTCATAGACAGAAAGAATGTTAAATGTCTCTACTTACAACTTTAGGTGGCCAGAATATTTTTTTTACATAGTATAAGGCAGAAATAGCTGTTCTACCTTTCTTTTTACATGTTTCAAAAGCAAACTTTACATTTTTGTAATTTTTGTACTGTTTAACAGTTCTGATTGATGATATATTTGCTCCTAGATTGTCATCTTAATCACTATTACAGGAGAGGAATCTTCAGGGAATTCAAGGAACATAGATCTCACTAAACATATATAGCACTAGCTGTGCCCGGCCACGCGATGTTGTGGCAAATTGTAGTGGTGTTAGAAATAAAGTACTGAAGAATTGGCGGTAGTTAGTATTTGTTAGTTTCTAAAGTATGTGAATATACAATATTTCTGGCTGTTAGTTGTTTTGTCTGTTGGAGGCAAGTCTGAAGTCCGCAGTTTTGCAGAATGTTTTGGATGTAATGGGCTTTCAGCTTCAAATCCTGGCTGCTTCCTCCCTGGGGGAATGTTTTGTTGGGAAGGTGTTAGTTGGCCCTGATTTTTTCATGTCTGGAATTCCCCTGTTGTTAGAGTGTTGTTCAGAGTGAATCCAGTTCAAAGCAGGAAATGGGTGATGGCATTCAGTTGTGTGGAAGGGACCCTTGAATATCAAGGTAGGTAAATCACACTATCTACTTTGAGCTGGGTTATCTGAGTCCAGATTGTCATATAATCCAGTTCAATGGGCATTTTATTGAAGTGTTGAAGGGGGTTTAGGCATTCCCCCCCCCCAACATATTATTTCCTTGGTTTGAGAGCACCCCCATTACCCTTTGCTGCGAGGACCCTCCATTCTTAGTGTATTGTTATTATTATTATTATTATTATTATATTATTATTATTATTATTATTATATTATTATTATTATTATTATTATTATTATTATTATTATTATTATTATGACACAGCAAACAAGATAGATATGCTGGATTTCATATCACAAAATCACAAGTCGAACACTTCCCAAGTGTCTAGGACTGTGTGATGTATTTTCGGATGATGCGTGCAGATCCCAGTAGGGTGGCCTTTTGCAGTTGGCAGATCGTAATTTTGTCAATGTCTGTTGTTTCCAAATGCCAGCTGAGATCTTTTGGCACGGCACCCAGTGTGCCGATCACCACCAGGACCACCTGTACGGGTTTCTGCCAGAGTCTTTGAAGTTCAAATTTGAGGTCCTGATAGCAGCTGAGTTTTTCCTATTGTTTTTCATCAATGCGACTGTCACCTGGGATGGCGACATCAATGATCCAAACCTTTTTCTTTTCCACAACTGTGATGTCTGGTGTGTTGTGTTCCAGAACTTTGTCAGTCTGGATTCGGAAGTCCCACAGTATCTTTGCGTGTTGTTGTTGTTGTTGTTGTTGTTGTTGTTGTTGTTGTCTCCTCACCCCAAGTCCCTCCATTTCCCCTTTCCTGTCCCTTGGCCCCCATTTCCACTTTGTTCAAGGACACCCCTATTATTTTCTGGAATATATGGCAGTGTGGACTCAGATAACTCAGTTCAAAGCAGATATTGTGGGATTCTCTGCCTTGATATTCTGGGTTATCTGGCTGTGTGGAAGGGCCCTGTGTTTCTTTTAGAGGGAAAGACAGAGTCAAAATGCAAACAAAATGCTGTAGAGTAGTGATTCTCAACCTTTAGTCTTCTGTGTGTTTTAGACTTCAGCTCCCACAATTCCTAACAGCTGGTAAACTGGCTGGGATTTCTGGGAGTTGAAGTCCAAAACAACTGGAGGACCAAAGGTTGGGAATCACTGCTGCAGATGTTTTGGTTGCTGGTGATTAAAAAGTGTAGTTCTGGAACATGGCCATACAGCCCAGAAAACATACAACAACCATGATGGAATCTGTTTCTGAAATTCAGAAATTGCAGTATGACAAATTCATTGCATAATGGTAAAACCCTTTCCCTTTTTTTTTTACCAAAAAGGGACCGACTATTATTCTCCAGTTTCTGTTCTTGTTTTTTAAAATAAAATGTCTTACCTCTGAAAGGGGAGGAGGAGGCAGGCCTGTAGCGGGGGTGGGGGGGGTGGGGGTTAGGGGTTCAAACCAACCCCTGAAAATTTTCAGGTTAAAAAAACTGGTTTACTCATGAATTTTAACTGGTTAACCAAATCCCCATGCTAAGTCTATGAGACGCAAAAAATTAAGAGTCCCTCCAGGCACTATCTCAAGCAGATATTAACTGGTCTGTAGCCAGGGGGGGGGGGGGTTAGGGGTTCAACCCCCCCCCCAAATTTTCAAAACTCTCCCCGAAATTTTTTTCTAGCTACAGCCCTGGGAGGAGGGATGATCCGGCCTTAAACAAACAGCTCTGTTTCTGTTTGTTTGTTTATACTGCAGAGCCATTTGGGGGTTTTTTCTCCCTTCTTCCTTCCCTTCCTTCCTTCTCCAAAGGCAAGGCACTTTTAAAATTATAAATTGGAGGTCTACTCTTCTCTCCTTCCTCTTTCCTCCAAGGAAAGGCAGTTTAAAAAAAAAAACCTGAAATTGAGGTTTCTGGAACTCAAATCATGCCTCTATTATTGTTTCTTCAAAGAACCCCATTCCAGGTTTTGTAAAGGAGCTCCATTGTGTAGTTTTAAATTGCCTTATCTTCAGAAAAGGAAGGAAGGAAGGGGAAAATCAGTCCGAAATGTCTGGGTGACTATTATATAAGGAAAACAAAAATACAATTTTTGGTACCCAAAAAATGAGGCTGTGACTATTAGGTGCGCAACTCATAGTTACGATATGGACCCTGTCCAACTTCATAAACACTTTAGAAACAATTTACTCCCCACCCCCTAATTTCATAATGAGTATTGAAATATTTTTTCATTGATCACACAGGCCTGAAAAACACTGTTAAGTATACAACAAGAACTCAGGAGATCAACTATTAGGAATATAAATCAAAATGCTATTTCAACTCTATAGTTTCCTTATCATCCTTGAGGCCTTTTTCTTTTTCTTGATGCCTTATACATCTCATGCAATAATTTTTCACAAATGTTTTACTACAATATTGATATATCTTGGTTACTTTCAAAAGGTTTAAACCATTGTGTGGAACAAACACTATCACATAAAAGACTTTAGAGTGCATACCTAAGCATGTTTCACAGATTAAAATGCTCACACTTTGAAAATAGCATAAGGGCAAACTGCTAAAATAACATTGATTGTAATGAGAATACTATTGTGTCAAGTGAAGAGAGCTTTTGTTTCAATAGTTTTTTTGTTTGGCGAAAAGGTGAAGACTGTCACTGATTTATGGAAGATGTTCTCCAGTGTCCCATTAAAATGTGTGGCTATGACAAACATGTCAGCTGATATATTGCTGAAATGAATGGTTTGCTGTAAGTTAAGGCTATGTAAGTTAAGGATGTAAAATTTGACTTGATCTGTCATTGTGTAGTAGATGGGACAACATTTTAAAAAGTTCTCTTTGATGTGAATTACTATGAAATGGCAAGCCCTTGAGAGAAAACATGCATATTTTCATGACTGGCTTTCATACATTTCTGGAAATCTGTGGTAGCAGATACTGGATCAATGCATAATACAGTATCCCTTATCTAAAATGCTTGGGACCAGAAGTCTTTCGGACTTTGGGGGTTTCAGATTTTTGAATATTTGCATATGCACAATATGCGCTTATGTACAATATACCCTCCACAAGTAGCATGGTTTGCTAGGCTGGGGAGGGGTGCAGGATCTATAAAATTGCTGGTATTCAAGAGTAGTGTTCAGCGCAAATACACACCTCCTGCTATTTCACAAATCTTCACCTTTTCCTAAAGCCTTGTTTCTCCTTCACTCATTACTTGTATTGTGTATGAGATGAGAGGCTGAAGAGAGACTGAGGATCTGAGAGACTGAAGAGAGACTGAGGATCTGAGAGACTGAGGATCTGAGAGACTGAGGATAGAAGAGACATGATATTTAAAAAATACAAATATAGTAGTATACATGAGATATCAGAGGAACTTGCCAGCTATCCACTTCTGCCTTGTGAATGAACAGGAGCATTGCAGGCAATTGACAACCCTTTGGAAATTTTTGGAGTATTTCAGGTTTGAATAAAGCATATTCAACCTTACTACCTCTTCATACAGGGCTAGATTTGGCAACAAACACCAACCTAAAGCTCACAGAGCTGGCTAGCTTCCATCAAACAACATTATGCTGGCTTTGTGCATGCACAGGGACAGAACCGGCATGCCGCCACTGCCTTAGCAACATGGGAGGCTTCCCGTGTTGCCCAATCTAGTGAGGAAGCCGTGCACACAACACACGCTCTATGCTTCCCCGTGTGATCACCCTCCAGTAATGTGGGCGATGCGAGTTGTGGGACACCAGATTCCCCATACTTTGCAGTGAAACAGGCCTCCATCTCCTTCTGCTGCTGGCCGTCTGATGTGGTGATTATATTGAAAAATGCACTACTCATTGTTTTTGTCCAAGAAACAGCAAAAATAGTAATACTGGAGGAGCTGTTGATGTCTTCATAGTGACCCAGCCTTTCCTCTAGTATTTGGTCTGTGTGGGTTTTTTGTTTGTTTGTTTTGCTTGCACACTTTTTTTCACAGAAGTCAAAAGCCTCATGAAGCTCATATGTCTTGGGCTGGAGTTGGAAAATCTGGATGGCCTGTTTCAGTTAGCCTCTTAGTCTTGACTAAATTAGCTTTCATTGCTACTGCAATTTTAAAAAAAAAGAATTGAGTTGTGGATGAATGGATGGAGTGAAGCTATAGTCCTGTGGGCTTTGAAAGCATGTTCCAGGGCCCAAAAATTAGATCAGATTTCTTTCTCCAACAGCACAGCAGAAGATCCATCATCCTAGGCCCTCTCCTCTCCACCAGTGATAGAGGCCCAGAGTTGTCCCTAGAGTCCCATTTAATGTAGACCATTTAATGTAGCTTCAAACTACAGCCACCAGATGACAAAAGCCCAGAAAAGCGTGTGAAAGAATGACCTTAATGTGCTTCAGTGCTCTGTGGTTTGTGAATCACCATCTGGACATCAAACTGGTTCCAGGATTTCGTATGTAATTATCTCCACAGCAAAACCACTTTCTTCAGTATTAGTTTGAAACTGCATTCAGTGGTCTCTGTAGATGGAGCCTAGCATCTACAGAGGGAGGAGGGGGAGGATAAAATCAATCCTCGATTTGGAAAACATCATTTACTTCCATTGCATATGTTTCAACAGAACTGCTTGTTTGTCTTTTAACTATTCTCATATAGAGTTTTTAGTGTTACTTCATACCTTTCAACATTTTGCAGATCAAAGCCAGGACATTGTGGCCAAACAACATCACTCCATGGTCAAGATATAAGTGGCACCCAACTTATCAGGCACAGCCGTTGTGGTGGTGGGTGCCTCCTCACCGGCCAATGACACTTGCAGGGGGCTTCTCCTTCCCTTCACTTGGACCAGCTGGCCTGTCAGCGGCAGACCCTGCCTGCTGCCTGCCAGGCCAGGGGCCCGCTGCTGATTGGCCAGAGCAGCCTTTTTAAGGCTGCTCCCTGACTGGTGCAGGCACTGTGGGTTGGCAACAAGGGGAGTGGGTGCCCCCTTCCCCCTTTTTGTGGTGTGTGGCATGGGCCCTGGATCTGGTTTGCCTCCTCCCCCCCCCACCAGATGACGGGAGGAGCATTCGGTGGTTGCCAAGGGTGTGCGGATAATGTCTGGTATTGCACCCTGGCGTGGTTTCAGTATCGGTCAGCATTGGGCTGACCAATCTAGGATCCAGGACCCATGCATGGTGGCCAACCCTTGTTCCTGTAATCAATAAACAAGTTGGGGCCAGTTTATATCCCAGTTTTGTGTCTGCGTTATCTTTGTCTTGGTGGCGGGAGGTGTGTTGCCCATGCACATGCAACAAAAGGCATTAATTCCTGAGCCTACTGAGAAAAGCAAGATTCTCCCCCACGTCTCTCCCCCCAACACACACACCTAATTAAGTACACATTATTGTACTTTGTTATTGTACAATAATTTACTTTGTACATTGTTATTGTACTTTGTTTTATTTTTCTTGCAAGCTGCCTAGAGTCCCATGATAATATAAACAAAACAAAATAATCTGAGTAAAACTGACACTGTTTTTATTACACAGCATTGAGTTGAATCCAATACCCGATTAGACAAGTCTGCAATATTGTTAGGTACTTTTTTATTACTAAAGATTTTTCACTTTTTCCTCTGATCTGACAAAGAAATATCAAATCTGGCAAAATGCTTATCCTGTGAAATGTATTGCATAGTTTTTGCAACAATCTGAGTGAAGTGTAGCTTTAGAAAACATAAAGTGAAAATCTGATGCCTGATGCTCATCTCATTAAATCATGATAAGATTTCCTGTTCATTGTTTTCATTTTTATGCCATGTAAAGAGATAAGTAACCATAAATCTGAAAGCAGATTTGTCTTACGATTCAAGCTCATTCTCAGCTGCCTAGTGTTGCTGTCATTATGCCAATTGTACATACATGACAAGACACATAAAATTTGAAATGTAAATCAATTTAGGTATCAATGACTTTAATCAAGATAAAATAATTATTACATTTTGGTCCAATGTTTGGACCGTTTTCACAACAGTCTTGATCTCTTGTTCATCTCAAAAATAAAGAAAAAGATAAAATTAATAAAAATATGTTTTTAATTATGTGTCAGATTATAATGATATTTTAAAAGTAATGGAACTAGACTTCATGATTCGCTAAAAAAAGGTTTCAACCCCCCCCCCCCCCCCATTTTTTTCTGGCTATGGCCCTGGTTATGCTACTTACCAAATGTAACATTGTATCTTATAACAAAAGCCATTAAAACTACATCAAAATACAAGGATTAAAATATAAAATATTAAATTATTGTAAATTAAAATTATTATCAATTGCAACTTTTAAAATCAGAGATACCATTCTCTTTGTGAAAAACAAAATTTTCAAACTGAAGTGCATAGTCAGTTAGTTGAAGCATTTGATTATAACCACAGTTTGCTATTTTGAATTTTTAGAAGTGAAAAAATTTGTACTTAAGAATATGAGTTGGATTTTTCTCCAATTCAGATCTTTGGTGTATTCATTCATATGGTATTCTCACAAGATCATTTTTTAAATTATCCTATTCTGACCTTCATGCCATAATTTATGGTTTTCCTTGTTGACAAACTTCCCTCTTGTTTTGTCACTCATAATTCTGTTGTGACACTTTCTGCATAGATTTGGTCTCTTATCTCAAGTCAATGCTATCAAATTCAGTGCTTTCATACAGCTTCTCTAAAGCCATAAATCCTGAACTAAAGTGTAATGTTTATCTTTATGACTGCATTGCAACTTCAGAATTAAATCCTATCATTAGTCATAGCAACATTTAGACAAGCCAGTGTTGATTGCTCTCCTTCTTTGTTTTGAAAATATATAATTTCACCTTGCATTATTCTCTGCCAGTTTACCACCCCATAGGGATGTCTCTAATTGTCATTTAATCCAAATACTATACCTTAGTGTCTTTAATATTTTGCTTTATTTGCTTGCTTAAGTGCCTTTAATAGTCTTACAACTAATTATGGCCAAAATAATATTTAATATGAATGCAGCACTTCTGCCAGAACATGTATTCAGGAAAGTTAGTAGAGTGATAGCTGTGCACAGTTGCTCAAAGGAATTTTCCCAGGGCAACCACTGATCAACCAATGGTTTTCTTAGCAGTTGTGCAACTAAGAAAAAACAGTGCTCAAGGAGATACTAGATATTTCTTCACAGAACATTTCACAATGTCCAGCCTAAGTCACCAGAGAAAGCCATTGTAGTATAGTGGTTTGTTTCAGCATTGGACATTGGCTCTAGAGAACAGGGTCTGAATCCTTGCTCAGCCTTGGAAACACACTGGGTGACCTTGGGCAAGACAGATTCTTCTCAGTTTCAGAGGAAGACAAAAGCAATTCCCCTCTCAACAAATCTTGCCAAGAAAACTACATGATAGGGTCACCTTAAGTTGTAAATGGCTAGAAGGGAATCAACAGCAATGGCAGAAAATCACTATGATTCTGGCCAATACTATTGCTGTTGATCCATACACCTAAAAAGATCCATGTCTGATGGATTTTACTTTGTCATGTATAGGTGCAAATTGTTTATGATGACTCACTAAGATGCAGCTTAGATGTAAAAGACTTTTACTTGTCATGTTTTGCTTAAATTATTCCTACTCTTAAATTTTAAATATATCGTGATTTTATTATTTGCAGCCCTAGGGCCCTTGAATATCAGGTAGAATTATGATGACAATAAGAATAAGATCAGTAGGGGGAGAGGAGTGATTAAAAACTCCAGTCACGCCTGGTAGACTGTGAAATCAAGCATAAAAATGTTGGCCAGAATCCTCTGTGGTCTTTAGATATGCATAAACACTCTAGTTACACTGATACATTGTGAGTCCTAGCATGACCTCCCCTCCCCTAATCCCCACTGGCACTACAATTGATGACGTCTGTTCTGTCACTTAGGAAGCAGCTAGCTGCAGTTTCCATTCCCCATTGCAATGGGCAGAAATATGCTCCCTGGCACAATTCATATTAGAAATTGCTCACACAGAGTATGGGGCAGGACTGTCAGCCAAGCTGCTTCCCGAATGACACGGGAACTGACCTTCATAGAGTCTAGTAAGATTGGGGACTTACACAGTCCCTATATAACCCTAACCTAGGATGTTCAATATATAAAGACTTTGAATGCATGACAGGTCAATAAAATTTGCATAACTCCAGATCAGTGATTCCCAACTTTTTTTGACCAGAGCCCACTTGACCAGGGACTACTTTGACCAGGGAGCACTCTCCAACATTAGTGCCAAAAGGGTTACAAATCAGTTTTTGGTCAACTTTAGATCCGGTTTGGTTATTTGGAGTGCTAATTCAGAAAATTGCATTGGATAGACAATATCAGCTCTAGTTTCTGATACAGAGCATATGCTATCCAATCGTCGCCATCTGCTCACTCACAAAAAAACATATTTAATCATCTAGAGCTGATGTGATCTATCCCATGCAATGGTCAGATCTCCAGAAAGAAGCATAAATAAAAATTAATAAAATAAAATAAATAAAGAGGAAGGAGGTTCGCAGAAAGGATTTTTGTTCTTGTGGCCCACTGCTGGGCTGTAGCCCACAGATTGAGAATTAATGCTCTAGATTATGCATTCACACTTCACTTGTAGCACTATTATTCCACTTTAACTGCTATGGTTCCATCTTGTAAAATGCTGGGGTTTGTAGTCAAGGTGAGTGGTTGGAACCCTCTGGCTGAGAATTCTAAGTACCTCTTTCTAAACATCCAATTACACATTTGCATAGGATGGAATCATGTCAGTTCAAGTGGAATTGTAGCACTTTTATGGTGTATTGTGAATGAGCCCTAGATGTTTACTCTCACTCTTCATGCTTTCTGTTGCCAGTCAGCTGCACCTTTCCCCCACCTTTTCATTCCATTCTTTCAACTGTCTTTCCATTTATGTTTTAATTCAGACTCATTAAACAATCTGAATGAAATGACTCCCTCTCCCATCCCTAGTTTCTACTCAACTGCATGTCGTGGTGGAGAATAGCAGCAGGCAATAGAGGAGTAATTATGGGGGAGCCTACCCTGTTTCCACTAAAATAAGACATCCCCAGAAAATAAGACCTAGTAGAGATTTTGCTGTATTGCAAAATATAAGGCCTCCCCCGAAAGTAAGACCTAGCAAAGTTTTTGTTTGGAAACATGCCCGCTGAACAGAACACCAGAGCATGCAGGATCAGTAAATGTATGTACCATAAAGTGTTGTGCATGGGAATATTGGTAGTACAGTAGAGTCTCACTTATCCAACACTCGCTTATCCAACATTCTGGATTATCCAACGCATTTTTGTAGTCAATGTTTTCAATATATCGTGATATTTTGGTGCTAAATTCATAAATACAGTAATTACTACATAGCATTACTGCGTATTGAACTACTTTTTCTGCCAAATTTGTTGTCTAACATGATGTTTTGGTGTTTCATTTGTAAAATCATAACCTAATTTGATATTTAATAGGCTTTTCCTTAACGCCTCCTTATTATCCAACATATTCGGTTATCCAACATTTTGCCAGCCCACTTACGTTGGATAAGTGAGACTCTACTGTAACAAGAAATTCTTGATAGGATTCACAGTTTGTCTGTTTGTTCTTTTTTTTTTTGTTCAACAATAAATGTGAATTCTTCTTCATGGAAAAATAAGAAATCTCCTGAAAATATGACCTAGAGCATCTTTGGGAGCAAAAATTAATATAAGACACTGTCTTATTTTTGGGGAAACATGGTAGGTGCATTGCCCTGTAAGGCAAAGGTGTCCTTTGTCTTAGTTAATGGACTATTTGACATAAAGTGATTGTTTCAAGTCTTTTTTGTTTCAGAATTCCAAATCACGGTGTCAAGGGACTGCACCTTTTGCTATTTCCTTTTCAAAGATGCGTTGTAACTGTGCTTCTCTTCTCATCAAATTTGATGACAACCATGAAAGAGAGATTGTTGTAACAGCTATAAAATTAAAATGTTATGTAAAAATAAGTTGTGCTTTGAGATAAGGCCATATGACTTTTACAGTAAAAGACAGCAACAAAATATGCCAAGATTTTCTCAAAAGGACTATTAAGTTTTGTACTATTAGGCTTGTATTGATGTTTTCCAAAGTATAGTCATTGTTAGTTTCTTCAGACCTCTGGATCCATACATCTATTTTAACATAAAGTATATTGTCCATTACTTCTATCTATCCTGATCATGTTCACATAAAACACCAAACACAGCGCTGAAATCAGGTAAATAAAACCTGCAGATTTCCTTGTAAAATAATATGCCATTCTTATGAGTCCACAGTGGTTGGGCAGAACCATTCACAAGAAATTAGGTCCCTAAGCAATAATAACCTACAAGTCAGGAAGTTATGAGAACTAATATTGTTAGCCTCTTCTTCTAATAAATCAAGGTACTGTTCTCCCTAAGGACTAAAAAAAGAAGGCATGCTTTTATTTCTCTGATCTATCTTTATAAATACTGATTGAGGGATAAAACAATACTGCACTCTTAACAACAAGATAATATATGATCGAAATCTTTACCGCCTTCATTGCTTATCTGAAGGAATTGTCCTATTTCATAACATAGTAATTATACTATCCCCAGATTTGAGAGCTCCCTCATGAAACAACTTACTATATTCTTGTAACACATAAAACTAGTATTTCCAGTTATGGCACCAAAGATGTCATTAGTAGACTCAGCAGTCTACATCCCACTGAATTTTACTTCATCTTTGCATATATCTGCTGAATAATGTAAGGTAGCATTGCTGAACATAGCACATAATCATAGCACTTCATCACTTCCAATTGAATTGTAATTCTAAAACTGCGTGGTCTATCCAGCAAATATTAGGTACTGCTTTTATCAGTAAAGTAGGCAAAGGTACTTATTATATAATATTTGTCTTTCATTATCACCTGAAAATTACTACGTAGTGAAAGGTCCCCCTGTGCTCAAGGCTATATTGGAACAGCAAGCCCCTTTCCTTGGGGAGCATACAGTTATGTAATTGTTTGTATATGCTTTTTGGTGCAACTTATGCAACCAGCATTTAACAGCAATTGTTAAGTGATCCATAAATGCTAGTTGTATGTATTGCCAGTGTATTTATAGTACCTTTTATTCTAAGTAAGCAGTTACGGTTTTGGTTGATGTAAATATTAGTTAGAGAATGAAGTAGAATTTGCATGGTCTACTGCACTGGATCTCTAGATGTTATTGAACTGCAACTCCCATCAGCCATAGTCAGCACAGTCAATGGTGAAGGGTGATGTCATTTGCAGTCAAATTACACACAGATAATCACTTGACTACTGGCTGATCCAAATATAATATACAAAACAGCCAATAATAACAGAAGGAATTACTGAGTTAAAGTTGTATATATAAGTGCCCTTGCAGAGGGGTGACCAATGGGCTATATGTCCTTCTTGGGAAGTCCAGTGAAACCCTTGTGACCCCTTCAAAAATCTATGGCTATCAAAAACTCTTTAAATATTAAAATACTGTGTTCAGAGGTCCTCCACCCTTAAAAGGTAACCTTGTTTCCCCACCAAAGATAACTCAAAAGGCAACTGAAATGAGATGAAATCACTTCTATCCACCAAACTGGCAGCTGGAGTAGGAAGGCTGCAGACCTCCAGAACTCTGGAGAAGCTGAATATCCTCTGATTTGGAGTATGTTGAAAAGTAAATATATTCTGAATGGTGGTGTTATGGCAGTGCAATGGATCTGGTGCTAACAGATAATTGTTTGCAGAACTTGCACAAGAACAGTATCCAGTGTCATTTCTGTTATGTGTTGTAGGTCACACACTGGCAGTGGTGTGGTTCAATAGAACACTGGGAATTTTCTTTCTGCTGTCATGATGTTAGATTTAGGCCAATGTTTTTTTTAATATAAAAATGAATGATGTGGCTCCGCCAATGGTTTGCATTATAGTTTTCAAAGTCAGCGTATTAGTGTTATATGTTCTAGAATCCTAAACAGTTCTAAAGAATCATAAAAAAAATATGTGATTAATGTGGCATAGGCATTTTTAGAAAGTGGCAGCACACAGAGTTGGTACTAGAGAAATACAAGGTCATAGGAATGGAATCATAGAACTGTAGTGTTCTTGGTCAAATTCCAAAAGATTTTGAAATGCTACCAACTTCATTTTTGCTACTGTTTTATTCCTAAGGAAGTCGTCTTGTGTTGAAACCCATAAGGGCATTTTAGGTTATAATCTTGACTAGTATCTATTTCATATTCTTAACAAAGCACATTTCACAAAAGGATCCCTTTAGCTTTTTTGTATCATAAATATCATTGTAATCCAGACCTCAGGTCATGCCCTTCCAAGTACAACACTCTCATAAGCTAGATCTACACTGCCAGATAATCTAGTTTCAGAATGCAGATTAACTGCATTGAATTGGATTATATGGCAGCGTAGACTCACATAATCTAATTCAATGCAGTTAATCTGTATTTTTATATGGCAGTGTAGATCCAACCTTAGTCAATATAGCTCAGACTTTCAGCCAAACCAAATAGCTTGCAATTTGAAATCCAGTTCACCTCTTTGTTTTGCATCATGTAACGGTTTATATTTAATATTCCAATTAATTTCTTTCCCATATAAAAGTCAATAAATCTCTCTACCATTGTTTAAATGGCATGCCATTTGTCAAAACTGGTATTGTCTCAAATAAAAACAGCATTTTTGGCAACATTCATTTTTTTATCACTGAAATTCTCCCCAAAATGACAGTTTGAGTTCTTCTCATCTTAATAAATCTTTCATTATATCACTACATGAGTTAGTATAATGATTCATCAATAAATGCAATTCATGTTTGTCATAGTCCCATTTTCCAAATAATAAACTTGTCATCAAAACTAAAGATTTTAGATTTTTGAAAAAGTTGAGATATCAAATATTTTTCCAAATCCAAAAGTATAATTGCCACCGGTTCTCTCTGTAGCTTTATAAGCATTCCAGAATATTAAACACACATACAGTATTATCACATAGCTATATTTTCAGTAAAAATCCACATACACTTTGATTTCTATGAATAAAGTCCTGTAGTCTTCAATCTTTCTGCTAAAATCATTGTACAAATCTTTCAGCCATTATGCAATAATAGAACTGTATTTTTTAAATCAAGTCCTGACTCTATTTCATTTGCCTTCTTTAATGTGTCAGGGATCTTCTCATTCTGAAGAAGTAAATTCAGAGTTTTCTGTAAAGTCTCTTTTTCAAGACATTTATAATAGACAGTTCAGATGTTTTGCCTGCCTTAATCGTTTTTATCGCTTTAAAAATCCCTCTAACAGTTATAGGAACATTTAACATCTGTTTTCACGAGTCTGAAATCACAGGTAAATTTTGTTTGCCTAAATATTTTTATAACTGTATCCATGAAATTTGTTGTATTTGTACAATAAAGTATAATATCAGTGAAATGCCTTTTGAATATTTACAGTGATTTCCCTCTTGTATCTTTAAGATTAATTTTTCTCACTTTCTTATCTCATTTTATATGCTAGTCAACTCTCTGGCTTATTTAGAAAGTTGTTTTGCTTTGCATAATGCATATTTTTCTCAATCCCACAGCTATCATTGATAGCTGTCTTTGTCTCTGATTGAGCACCACTGTATTTGTAGGAGACTTTTAAAATTCCTTTTCCTTTCTTTTTAACTTCTTCAGGAGTTGCTGGGATCTTTTCTAGTCTCTTTTTTTAAAAAAAAACGCTGCATTTGTTGTTTAAAACATAATTTCATAAAGGCCTTATTTTCATCCTACACCTGATATCAATAGCTTTATACAGATTATTTTTGAAAAATGCTATCAATATTTTTCCACATTTTTCTACAACATTTTAATCCTGGAGAAGGGTTTCATTCTATTTCCAGTTAAAAGAATCTGTTTTCCATGCTCAAATAAAAGTCACTGGATTATGGTAAGAAAAGGTTTTAGGTAATCTTTCCATCTTTATCATTCCACTGAAATAAAAAAAACATATAAATTATTTTTTAAAATCTGTGTTTTTCAGAGAAAAGGATATATTCTTTGGCATAGTCATATTTAAATCTCTCTGCATCTACTCACTCCAAATGGCCATGGTCTGCATTTCCTCCTGGCAAGTAATGGGTTGCACCTCACAGCAGTTTGTGGGAATATTTTTGCTAAGAGTATCAGAAATCTAATCAGGAGAGCCTGAATTATGTAGGGAAAGGAGACAGTAATATTGAGAGAAAGAGTTCCAACAAGTGCTGGAGATTTAAGCCAAATGTTTAAAGAGAGACCATAGTAAATAGTACAAGAACCCAACAGTAGAAAGAAAACAAAACGAAATAAGCAGTTAGGAGGAATGGCTCATAGCCATAGATACCTCTACACTAATGCACTGAGCATGGGAAATAAACAAGATGAACTTAAACGCCTGATACAGCAAAGCAAATATGATATAATAGGCATCACTGAAACCAGGTAGATGAGATCTATTTCAGAAAAAAAGATCAAACAGCAAAGGAGGAATATTATGTTATCTATATGTCAAAGATATTTAAGTCATGATCCATGACTTAAATATCTTTGACATATAGATAAGATAATCTTTCCCATGATCCATGACTTAAATCTTGGCAGTCAGGTTCAGAGCACCTGGGTGAAAACTAAAAGGAAGAGAAACAACAGGATGTTATCATCAAGGTCTACTACAGGCCCCAAAGCCTGATTGAGGACATGGATGATATCTTCCTGGAACAGATGGCCACAGGTTCAGAAAGAACAGATGAAGTAATGGGAGATTTCAACTACACTGATATTTGTTGGAAATCAACCTCTTCCAAGAATGTAAGGTCCAATAAATTACTCACTTGTCTTACAGATAATGTCATTTTCCATAATGCAACATAGACAACAAAGAGGACCAATGTTTTTAGTGATGACCTGAGCAGTGGTCTGGAAGTTCCAGGAAATGCGTGGGGAGTGAAAGGGGGGGAGGGGGAGTGAAAAGCCTGGCATAATCCGATATACATTCTAAACTCTACAAAAAGTCAATATGAGTTTCTCAAGTCATGCCAGATACATTTTATCTCTTTTTAAAATAAAGTTAGAAACTTAGCAAGTAGCTGTATATATCTTAATTTCAGCAAGGCCTTCTAATACGGTCCCATGACATTCTTACAAACAACCTAGTTGATTAGACAAAACTACTGTTAGGTGGAATTGTAATTGGTTGACTAGTTTATCCCAAAGGATGCTTATCAATAGCTTCTCTTTATTATAAAAGTAAGTGATTAGTAGGATGTTACAGGGTTTTAACCTGAACCCAGTGCTATTCAATATCTTTATAAATGACTTTGTTGATGGAACAGAGGACATACTTATCAAGTTTGCAGGTAATACCAAATTAGAACAGATAACTAATACTTCAAAGAGCAGAATTCAAAATTACATTAACAAATTGGAAAACTGAACTGGAACGAACAACATGAATTTGTTATCAAATTGGAGAAATGGAGAAATGTAACATATTACACTTAGGTATTAAAAAATGAAATGCACAGATATCAGATGGATGGTCCCTGGCTTGATAGCAGTATATGTAAAAGGAATCTACGTGGATTGGACAGGATGTCCCTTTTATCTCTTCCAACTCTGTAATTTTATGGTTGGTCAGCAATCTTAAAATTTTTAAGGAAATGAATATGGCATTCCTTAAAAATGCAATTTTATCCAGTAGTGACTGGCATCCTATCTAATTAATACTACCGTATTATAACTGCTGACACTCATCTGACAGAAAGTCTTGATGGAGGAGTATTGTTGATATACACAGACGGAGAAATGCAAGGAACAGCTGGAGGGTGACATAAGTCAAAGCAAGGAGTCTGTCTGCTTAGTGGTCTTCCCAGATGGCAACACATTCCAATAGATCATTCACCAGCACTGCACATCATGCCTCAGAGGTTTGGCAAGCTACAAAATGAACCAGCATCTGGTCTCTTAGTTAGTTTCTCTTATTTTTCTTACTGGGCAGATTTCCTTAAGGTTGATGGAGCCCCAAGGCAATCATGCTAATGTTGTTACTGAAACTGCAATCTTCTCATACCAAACTCAAATTTCATATAACATTTTTAACTGAGTAGAATAATATATTTGAGGTATTTGCTAGTTGTAAGAAATAATAATTTACTATAATAAAATACCATAATATTTAAACTATATAGATTATTATACACAAAGTGACTTCCAACTATCTTTTCTTCAGTTGTACTCATTTATCCTTCGTCCAACCTCTCTCTTTCCCTAAACTGAATATTCTGTAAACTGAAGTTGTGCTAATATAGTCATCCATTCACCTTCGTTTTTTCCTCAGGAGTTTACAATATTTCAGAAAACTTACTAATGACTTTTCCTAATCAGAATAGGCAATAAGTTCATTTCTGTTAAGTCACACCTCTTCAGCAATTATTCCAGAAATTATAAAAATAAATAAATAAAACGGTTCAGGCCTAGACTTTTTGACAAACCGCATCCCCGTCTACAAACCTGTTTGGACATTGCGACCAGTGGAGGGGCCCCGCCTCTCAGTCCCTCCCCCATCCCAAGCGCAGCTGGTGGGGACAAGAATATTTGTTTCTTTTTCACAAGTTCACTACCTATTCTGGTTTTTACATTTCTGAGGTTCCATTATATTTATCAATGGTAAATCATTTTATGAATAAATTCTTTAAGATTATAACATAAATTTCAAACCTCTTGATCACATTCTTTTTCATTGTTCAATTTACAGGTATATCCAAAGTCCCTAGTCCGTTTTATTATACAATGATTCACTTGTTCTGTATCCATATCAATTTTTAAGCAAAGCCTGTACGTTTTACCAATTACCTGTTCATCATTTTTATATCATTGAAATTCAAGGTCTGTCTTATTTGTTCAAAACTATAATTTCTTTTCCTATTTACAATGACTCGAAAGTTTAAAGATAGATAAAAGTACTGGAAATGAAAACCTTCCATTAATAATGTTGAGGCCTGTGAAGCCTCTGGGGATGAGGACAAGGATTTCTGGGGGAGCCTGGTGTTTTTGTTTGTGGGGGGGGGGGAGTGGGATGAAAGTGTTTTTGAGATGATCGGAATGTTTTGGGTAGATCTGTTGTTGGGGAAACAAGAAATGATTGTCATGAGAATCAGCAAGGAATTGACTTTGAAAAGAATGTGGAGGAGACAGGAGGGTTACAGATAACCCAGTTTCTACAGATCAGAAGGGATAGTATGAAACAGAGACAAATCTGATGTTGCCAAAGACTGAAAGATAAACAAAAGGAACCCAGATGTGAGAAAAAGTGATGTCATGGGGAAGAGAGAGTATTCTTAAGGCACTGGAATCAATGTTTGGTGCGGAGATCAACGCTGGATTTTCATGAGTCAAATTGCCTGTCTTGGGAGCTCCGAGTTAGGAGTTCTGTTCCTGGGTCTGTATCTGGTTCTCCTGTTTAAGTTCCATGCCTCCTGTTAGGATTATAAATCTTGTTTCAAGTTTGAAGCCTTTGGGATTATAGTAAAATTCAAGTATCATTTTTTGGGATTTTGGTCATGTTCATGCTTTCAAGATTTGGGACATGCAGTGTTCCCCTGCTACTTCGCGGTTTGCTTATTGCAGACTTGCTGTTTTGCAGGATTTAATTATTTATTAATTTATTTACCCCATAGCTGCCCCCTTGCTCCGTGTCTGCCATGTTGCTCTGGCTGCCTCTGCTCCTGCAGCCAAAGAAGAAGGAAGGCTGCTCTGCCTGGAGGTTGGGTGAGAGAGTGAGGGCGGGCGGCAGCAGCAGCTGGAGCTGGAAGAGGCAGCCAAGCTCCTGTTTATGTGCCGGCGTCAAGCGGAGGAAGAGGCAGCATTTTGTCTGGCCTGAGAGGGGATCTGGGCTGCTACCTGTGGATCCCAACTAAGGAACGCAAGGAAGGGGCTTTGGGGTGAGAGGGAGAGGGAGAAAGAATGGGACGTTTCATTCTATCCCTCCCAGTCTAGGTTTGGGAAAGAAAGAAGGCTGCTGGCATCTCAAAAGGCACGGACTCCTCTCCTCGAGGCTTCTCTGCAGCAAGAAAGGATCACACCTCCTGGGGATGGCTCCCTCCCAGGAGGAGGAGAGGAGATGCTCTCAGGGCTGAGGAGGAAGGCAGGAAGTGAGGAAAGCAGGGAGAGAAGGAAGTGAGGAAGGGAGGAAAAGGGAGAGCTGGTCTGCTCAGCCCCACCACCCTTGGAGGGGTGCTGAGGGGCGCCTCTCTCTCTCAATCCCTCCCTCCCATTCCATCTACTGCAGTGGCCCCGCCCCCCAAGCAGCCCCCAAGCAGCAGCGGCCCCCTTCTCCTTGTCCCTTTCCTTTCTTCCCCCCTTTGCCCAGAAAAGATCTGAGGAATGTTTCCTTCTCCCGCGCACAGGCAGACAATGGCTCTCCTCCTCCTCCTCTTTGCCTCCCCCCACCCAGACAGAGACCACCTGTGAGGGAAGCCTCCTCAGCAGCGCCTCTCCCGCCGCTTAACCCCTTCCTGCCTCCTGCTGCAGTCCCCTGCACCCCTGGCTTCGCTCTGTGTGTGTGTGTGTGTGTGTCCCTCTCCCTACTGCCTTTGCTGAGGGAGCGAGAGGAGGGAAGAGTACTGTGAGCCCTCTCCCCTCAGTGAAGAGGAAGGACCGAGCGGGCATTGCAGCCTTTGCGCATCCTCTTCCAGCACCCAGGCATGGAGCAAGGGGCTTGCCAGCACTGGTAGGAAAGGCTTCAATATACAGTAATGTACAATTATTAAAATAAAAAGAGTGCCGCTACTTTTCAGATTTTCACTTATTGTGGGTGGTCCTAGAACGTAACCCCGCGATAAGTGAGGGAACACTGTAATTCTAGTTTAAGTGCAACAACCCTTGGATTAGTTTCTTGCTTTTGCCTTCAGTGATTTTTGGAATTCCTATTCAGAGGTAGTCATTGCTTTTTGTTAAGATTCTGGAAATATAGCTAATGATTGTATTTTGAAACTGTTTTTATATTAGATACTCTTTTCTTAATAAACTTACTATTCTTGTTCATCTGTGTGATGTTTGGGTGAAAAAGAGATCAAGTAGGCAGCTGGGATACAACAAATAACTGTTCTTTTGTTTTCATCATATATTCTCCTTGTTGCATCTCCAGATTATCTTGATATCTTAGCAATTTTTCCTTTCTTGTTGTTTCTTCTCTGCAAAAAGCTTCTTTTGCTGAGATTTGTTTTCTGAAACGAACTTAATTCGTATTTATTCCATATTCTCAGTAAGACACACCTTACATAGTTATTATTAAAATCTACTTTCACTTTGACTTTGTCATACTATAGCTATCTGTGATCCCCATTTGCCATATGAACCTTTACTTAATGATTCAATGCTCTTTATTAGGCATAAGCGATCCATGAAAAAAATGGTTCTAAACTCGCTTCTAAAGTAGGGGGCGCTGGCGCTTTGTTTCTGAAACTACTACTGAAATTTGGCCCAAAAAAGTTTTGAAACTTAAGAATATTTGGAATATTTGAAATTGATTCGTTAATGGCAGATGCTCATGCGCAGTGTCCAAAAACAGCACCAGGGGAACTTTACAGGACTCTCCCACCCTCATTTTTGAGCTATCTTCTTCAAACTTGGTACAGTGGTAGAACCCATTGAACACTGCTAGCTCACCAAAATTCAGAACGTTTCCCTATCCTCTGATTTTTGGCGAATTTTCATAGCTTTTATAATAAACAATTTTTTAATAATTGCAGAAATCTGTTCCTGGTTTGAAAGTCTTATTTCCTGTTTCATTGGGTTGTCTTTACTTTGAAAGTCATTGTTCTACTTCAGAAACTTTGTTTTTGTGGCTGAAACTTTGTTAAATTGGTGGACAGTGTCCCAGCAAACCATAATGTGTTCCATGTCCCTTGCGCAAAGATAAAGTTCAGGCAGTGTCATAAATTTTGCCATGTTTCTATGACAGAACCAATTAGGAAATGACATTTATCACCCAGGAACAGAAATCATAGTACACCATCAAATCATTCCTGACAGATGGCCATCAGCCTCTGAATAAGGAAATCAATTCCTGGTTTGAAAGTGCTATTTCCTATTTCATTGGCTTTTCTGGGGCTGAGAGTGTGTGACTTGCCAAAGTGGGTGGATGAGTGGGGAATCAAGCTGCAATCGGAGTCCAACACTCAAACCTCTGCCTCCCTCCCTCTCTCCCTCCCTCCCCCTCTCTCTCTAAACTTCTCATACCTTCCAAGAATTCACATACTGTATGAAAGTTTGGTCAAGATGGTCAGAGGAGGGCAACTAAAATGATCTAGGGTCTGGAGAACAAGCCCTATGAGGAGCGGCTTAAAGGACTGGGCATGTTTAACCTGCAGAAGAGAAGGTGGAGAGAGAGGAGACATGAGGAGGGCCATGTATAAATATGTGAGGGGAAGTCATAGGGAGGAGAAAACAAGCTTGTTTTCTGCTGCCCTGGAGACTAGGACGCAATGGAACAATGGCTGCAAACTACAGGAAAGGAGATTTCACCTGAACATGAGGAGGAACTTCCTCACTGTGAGAGCTGTTCAGCAGTGGAACTCTCTGCCCTGGAGTGTGGTGGAGTCTCCTTCTTTGGATGCTTTCAAGCAGAAGCTGGATGGCCCTCTGTCGGGGGTGCTTTGAATGCGATTTCCTGCTTCTTGGCAGAATGGGGTTGGACTAGATGGCCCACGAGGTCTCTTCCAACTCTGTTATTCTATGATTCTAAGTGAGGACAAAAGGGGGTGGGGAATGTTAAGAGGAGAGAGGGCCTGGGACATCTGGGAATTGTAGTTTTAAAGCGGGCATAGTACTATTGGAGAAACATCTGCTTCAGCCCAATGCTTTTATAAATGGAGAGAATTCAGAGGCTTTGTTCTGCTACATTTGTAAAGCTATTGAGATGAAATTTGCCAGAATGGAAGAAAATATTCATAATTCTTTGCCTATCAAGTTTCATAATGTTTGACCCATCCACTGATTTTTTTGGGGAATTTTCAAACAACATTTTTTTAAAACGCTATCAGAACGACGGCCCCACCTCTCCGCCCCTCTTCCTTTTGCCCTGATTAGCTTAGCCCAAGGCTTCTGGGAAATGGAATTTTGTCCAGATAATGGCTTCTTTTTTTTAATTTTTTTAATTTTTTTAAAATGTTACCAGAACGATGGCCCCGCCTCTCCGTCCCTCTTCCTTCCGCTACATCCGAAGACTTCAGAGACAGACGAAAAAAAAGGTGCCTTTTGATTCAAATTCTTAATATTAGGAAGGCAGTGAGCAGAAGGCAGTGAGCAGATGTTTGAAAACTTGCTTCAAAAGTGCTTTCGAACCAAATTTGAAACAAATTTAACGGACTAACGAAAAATTTGCCCAACCCTACTCTTTATCATATTCATGAATAGGGCTATCGAATATATTTTGCACAGTATATTCCCTGTCTGGTGATCTTCTGGAAATGCAGAAGTCATTTTATAATTCTATACCAATCCACTCACTGATCCAGCTAGTGCAGATCACATTTGTTAGTAAAGGAACTGACAATCATAAATAATCTGTAAGCATCCCTATATATTAGGATTGCCAGGTTTTCTATAAAGCAGTGAAGAACTTGAGGGTGTCAGGACAAGATTACTATGAGATTTTAATCTCATAAAAATCCAAAAAAACAAGACAAATACAAATCATCATCATCATCATCATCATCATCGGCTATCACTCGTGGACAAGTATGCTTGTCTTCCAAGGGTAGAGTCTTGGTGGTGTGCTCATAAAGTGACTGTAGAAACCTATTCTTGAGCTGCATGGTCTTTCATAATGAAAACATAACTTCCAGATGGAAGGTCGTCCCAACAAAGATTTGTTTGACCCACCTTCCTCTTGGCATGTTTCTCCCTTTTGCCCTTTATTTGTGCCTCTTCAAAATCCATAGCACTGTTGGTAACAACTGATCTCCAGTTAGAACGCTCAAGGGCCAGGCTTCCCAGTTCTCTTATTTTATTCCACATTTTTAGGCTAGCTTTAAATCTGTTTTCAAATCTCTTTTGTGTCCACTGGCATTCCATTATTTGTTCTTGAGCTGAGAGTAAAGTAAATGCTTTGGAAGATGGTGATTGGGCATTCAGACAGTGTGGCCAGCCCAGTGAAGTTTAAATCTCATAGTACTCCAAAACTCAAGGAAATCTTATGATGCCAGTCATTGTGAAATGAACACTTCACTCTGATGCTTGCATCAGCCCATTTGGATGGAGAGGAGAAAGTGGTGCCATCCCAACCACAATTCCGGCAGATAAATTCCAGGCATTTAAAACATAAGCCTGATTGCTGCCATACATCCCAATTACTTATGGTTCAATCTGGTGATGACACAACTGACACCTACTCTGAAATAAGGAGCTGGGGATCACTTTTTAAAAAATGTTTATTTCTTTGGGCCAAACAAATAGAGTATAACATAAGCCCTTTTCCTCATGAGGAAGTTTAGAAGATAACATAGACAACTTATACGGTATATATATATTAACAAAAAAGAGATTCAACTTTTCATATGGAGCTTGGATCCCCGTATTACCACAGTATGGGGTTAGACTTTAAGATGAGTTTAAGGGTTCCCAGGAGTCCTGCTTCCCACTCTGCAAAATAATACAATCCACCATTGTGTTTATTCTGACTAATGGATCGTTGCATGTATCAGCAGTTTATTATGCATACATGTACAGATAGAATACATGTGATTGTTCCATGTGCATTGTACAAAAAATGAAGTAATCATCATCCCAGATATTTCCTTTATGGTTCTCTAAGATAAAATGACACACCTGGGGCTGAAGGCGCAAGCTGCCAATTCTAGTAAGAAACACATTTTTGGGCTGATTACGGTGGTAGGATAAAACAGTCCAATGGATATACTGAGGAGGCCTCATATCAGTAGTTTATACTTACCAGCCTGCAGAGTTTTTCCATGTTTTTGTCAGATCTGTGACATCTCTTGGTGCTAGACGAAAGAAATTTCATTTATTTACCTGAAACAACCTTTGTAAATAATACAGAATCTTTTTTTTAAAGATCACAGTCAAATTGTAGATTGGGTATGTTTGCTTTTGTACAATCTAGATAGGATGCATTATGTTTGCAGTTCATACCAAGGAAAGCAGATTTGCATAATTTTCTACTTATTTAAGAAGTCACAACAATCCAGATTAGCTCGTACATTGGGGTAACTGTTTTAATGTGATAAGATGAAATACCACCTACAGCATGCTTGATCATCCTGGCTTGATTTTTGATAAAAATGAAAGGTTGGTTTTGTCATACTGATTTCTAATTTAACTTTGCTTTTTAATCAAAGGAAGTAAAAGAGAACTGTACTAGTTTCGGCATCACTGAAAATTCAGGTGATTAATGAGGCCTACGTGCTTCAGAGCTGAAAGCACTGCTCATGCAAATGAAAGTCTCCGAATTGGGGCCTAATTTTATATGTTGTAAATTTATTGTATTAGGTGAAGCATCTCTGTGTGGAGTTAAAGTAATGTTTGGTTCATGATGGAGCTTGTGCATAATAAGAAGCAGATATCTCAACATAAATTGGAAATTGTCAAGAGTGTGACAGCTGTGCCTCTGACTTTCTCTTACCAGGAAATGAGGGGAAATTTTAGTCTGCTATTCAAAACACAATTAAATTGCCAACTCAGGGGACTGCAGAGCCACAAAGCAAACACAATGTGATGAACTTTTGAGTGTTTCTTCCATTAATATTATTACATCTCCTGTGCTTTGTCTGCCACTAAGCTTAGAAAGGCCCTTTACTTAGTAAATATTAATGGTATTTCTATTTCCAAGATGATTAAAGAAGCATTAGAAATCAACATGATGCCTTTGTGTATGTGTTATACCACCTGCTGTTTCTCTGAATTTAAAACAAGCATAGTTAAGGGACCTTTTTCTGCCAAACCATCACTTTGCCTGGGGACTGTTGGATCACTCTGTCTCTGCTCTAAGTCACATTTCCATGTAAATGTTAACAAAATTCTTCCACTCATTTTGCTTTATGTACAAACTTTAAAAATGCACATGAAACTATTTCTAAACTTTTTAATTCTAAACAAGAATCCAGGTACATATTCTACACCTATGCCAGTTTGACAAGGGGAGTCTCAATTATTCCTTTTTTTGATTGCTCTTAAAATGTCTCCGTTTCTCTTTTCTTCTCCAGCTTATTTAACATACTACAAACTGAGTTCAACATGCAAAGATAGTTTGCACTGAATTAACTCAGTGTGGGGAAAGGAAGATGAGAGAAGTGGAATCTTGTGTTTCCCAACAGTAAACTGGTGCCACCTCTCCTAGCTTGCATGTTCATCCTTATTTTGGCATCTTATTCAATACAGAAAGTATGAATTCATAAAAGTTATGACTTATTTTCAATAACCCACTCCCTACAATGATATAAATGTGGGGAAAGAAGGAAAATCACATAGAAGGAACAACACTTTTATTTGGAAGAACAAGTGTCTCCCCTTTCCACTTTAACTATACTCCGGAGTGCTGTCTGCCTGCAGCTGCAATCCTATACCTACAGAATGCAAAGGAACATTGCATTCTGATGTACAGATTTTATATTTAGGAGTTAGGATTATAGGAGGCGTACACAGGCCTCCTATTTTCCATCACAGCATACTGAGATTGCATATATGCAACCACATAATCTGCTACAGCAGGACTGTATTGCCTTCTTTAATGCCCCTCACCAGGGACTGGCATCTTCTGTGTGAGAGAAGACAATGTTTCTTTTTCAGTCCTGCAGCTTTACATGCAAATGGCTTGACTGTCAAGCTTAGCACATTAAATGATACAGATATATTCTTTCAACTCAACCATGTGAGGTGTCAGTCTTAGCAGACCAATTCAATGGTCATCTCTGCACTCTCTTTGTTGATCATAATTCCTGCGGGCTGCTCTAAGGTCTAGCTTTAAGCACAGTTTTCAAAGAATGCATCCAGCATTCACAACATGTAGAAGTCTGTGTACATTCATCATACAGAGGTGAATCTTGCCTGGCAGCCCCTCTTCAGCTGTGAGAAATTCAATTACTGTTTTCTACTCAGAATGGGTATCAATGACTGTTGTCATTTTAGAACTGCTTGGTCATGTTCCCCTTTGCTGTGCAGGAAATAGTGGTGGAATGAATCTTTCTTGAAAACAGTAAAGAAGGCATGTGCTGCCTTGAATGTATAATCTTTTACTCTAGCTTTTCTACATTGTTAAGAAATAAAATAATATATTTTTCAAATATATGTTGTCAGACAAACCATGATGGAATATCCAAGAAACACAGCATTGGTGCCAGTCTGATGGGCCTCTGGACAGGTTGTTTAGTGTTTGTGGCAATTAGCAGCTGCTCCCTTGCTAGCTCAGACAGGCTGAGCTCAAAAACCATGTATTAGTTTATATATGAGATAGTGGAAGAAGGCTATTCACTCATTCATCCAATGATGGAAGCCCTAGTAGCACTCTATAGATGATATCAGGGCAGCTTTGCTTGTCCAATACCAGGGATCTTGTTTAACTTTGGGTTGACTTAGCATGTGTGTTTGTGTACCTTTAAATCGCCTGTCAACTTATGGCAATTTCATGGCTTTCATAGGGTTTTCTTAGGAAAACAATACTCACAAGTGGTTTTGTCAGCTCCTTCCTATGAAATATAGCCACAGCATCTGGCATTCATTGGCCATGTTCTGTTTCAAATACTGAGCAGAGTTAACTCTGCTTAGCTTCCAAGATTGGTTGAGATCTGATGCTTTTAGAGTATTATAGCCTCTAACGTTTCACAGATGAAAATAAACACACATGTGAGTAATCAATATTTGAATGTGGACCAGATAGCAAAAGCTATTAAGCATGCAACTAGGAGAGGTTGTAGCAATTTGCCCCACACGTAGCCGGCAGCAGGCAACTTCTAAGGTGTGGGGGATTTGAATCCCCCTGTGGAGGAGACCAGAGCTGGCACATGGGGAAGGAGGCAGAGCAGGAGACTATTTAACGCAATCACACCTAATCTCCCTCCTTTGATCCTTGTGTGCATCACTTCACAGGAGACTTACTAGCAATTTTTATGAAAATCAGCACACATGTGGGCAAGCAAAATTTGAGTGGTGCCCAGATAGCAAAGGTATCAGGAGGAACATGCAATCTGTGACCTCATTACACTTACCAAATTCAGCATCTTAGGACACTTCTAGCCTGTTTTGGGGATGGATTCCCACTCCAGCCATCACACAACATTGTGTGACTTCCAGTGGAGGCCCTGCCGCCAACTGGGGTGGGAGTGTCCTTGGGCACTTCCCTCCCAACATGGAGCCTTCCCATGTTGTGCTGGCTCCAATGGAGCCAGCACAATTCTGACCTGTTTGGGCAATGCTCCCCCAGTGTGGTGAGGGAAGCGCCAGAGCGGCACACAGGACCACCCTTGCTAGCAAAATGGCGGGGGGGGGGGTCCCCTTTGTGATAAGGCTATAAAAGAGGCTATAGCAATTTTACTTAACCCCACTGAAAAGGGAATGTTTCCACCACTCTTTTCCTCTCCTCCCGGCTAAATGAATAGATTGGAAACTACTTTTGTACTTTTAATTCAGTTTGCAACAATTTAATTGAGGACAGAAGACGAAAGTAGTAGTAGAAGAAGAGAGAAGCCAAAAAAATGTTTAAAGCAGTTGAAAATTGAGATAACAAAGAATTAATCAAAACGGTTACTGTCAGATTGGAAGAATTTGGGAATATGGGTTAGTAGAAGGCATCAGAGAAGGACAGGAACCAGGGAATGTATTTCTGGTTGATGGCAGATGGAAATAGATAACCAAGCTGAAGACATGATCAGCAATTTCAGAAGAGACTTATCATTCCCTGATGATCTGGTTGCAAGCTGTGCTTGGATGCACACTAAAACTGTTTGCCTTTTCCTTCCCCCACCATCACATACCATTTTATCATAAACTTGCTAAAATGTTTATGCATAAGTGTTCTTATGTAAAAAAAATATATGCAACTGCGTTCTTCTAACTACATTTTTAATTTGGGCTGAATATTTTAACAAATAAAAGAGCTTAGTTTTCAATAGGTGGTATTGCTTCTCAAAATTCGGAATTTAAAATATACTGTGTTCAAATTAAGTATGTAAAGAATATTTGTACATATTTTCATCTTGACGACAATGAACATCATTCTTGACACCTCAAAAAATCACATTAAACAAAATTGTCAAGTGCAGTAAAGTGTTTTTTTTTCTTTCAGTAAGATTAAAAAGACAAATAATGCCTTTCATTTCCCGTTTTCTAGTATTTTTCATTTTCATCTGATTTTGTGGAATAAGAAACATTTTGCACATAGAAGCATTATATTTTAAATTCCAAAATTATTTTCTGTATCAAAATGCTCAGAAAACCACTTTTTAGACAACATTTTTATTTGAAAGTCTGTGTGTGTGTGTGTGTTGCATGAAAACTCTACCTTCTCTCAAAGATTTGTGATAACTGAAAGGAGAAATTCATATATGTTGTCCTTTCCTCATTAGCAAAAGGGTGAGATGCACATTGATTTGCAATCATAATATCCTTCCAATTGTCTTCTGTGACAATTTCTAAATAGAATCTTCTAACAGTCCTCTGCCCCTTTTTACACTATACAAATATATCACTATCATCCCAGTTTGTCAGCCATAGTTGAACCATATGAAATCCTGGAGTTGTAGTTTGATTTGATGCCAGAGCTCTCTAATTGGAAATTCTAAATACCCCTTCCTGAATACCCCTTCATATCCCAGGAATCGATAGGAAGTTAAAGTGGCATAACAGTATTATAATTGTGTCTTATCAAAGCATACCAGAACCTTCAGTGAAGTTCTTGTGGTTCTTTTCTTTCCAAGAGAACCTTCTGCCACCATAAATGTTCAGAGGTGAGGGTGGTGGTAGTTTTCTGCTGAAAACCTCAGGACTGGCACCATTCTATCTACTATTGGGACTAACTTGCAGATTTTGGACTCTTCTCTGACAGCTCAATGATTGATTATAGCTGGAACAAGGAAAGCTTTTCAAATCCACTGATGACATCCAATGGGGCTGCTCATTAGCCAAACCGACTAAACTGACTGGGGTCATTTGAAATCTTTGTCTCTGAATAATTTTCTTCAGCAGCTTCAACACTGTTTAATTCATCTTGACAACTTTGACTTCATTTAATTTGCTTCAACAACTTCAACCTCATTTAATTCACCTGCTTTGCCCAAGTTCTCTGTCCAGGGCTTCATACAAAATTGAGGTCAGACCTTGATTTGCATCTCCACTTTTCCTTAGCTTTACCCTTGACCTGAATTGTGGGCACCTAGAATTAAATGCATTGTCATTTATTTTGAAAGTTGATTACCAAAACAATCTGCTTTACAGATAACTTTGGTACCTACCAGGAACTTTGTAGAAAGCTTACAGAGTCATTTACCTCTGTAGTTATATCACTCTGTGTCATTAATAAATCAATAGCACCTACAATAACTGGCAGCTACATCTATCAAAAGCCTGAAAAAGAGAACCACAGGAATTGATTTTGGTTGTATCTAGATTCGAATGTACATTTGAATCTCATGTATATTTACATTAGAATGTATAATGTTTGCCCCCAAAACATTACACAAAATATTCAGACACTGAGCACACGCAGTGATCGAGATGCTGCTTTTGTGTGAATCAGAGGGCAGAATCAGAGGATATTTCAGCTATTTTTATGACCACTATTGTCTACTGTTTTTTCCCTCTACTGATGTCAGTGACATCAAGCAACCCTCTTTGGTTCTAAAGATAAAGTAATACATTGGGATTCAAGAGCCCCTATCCTGGTTCCCCAGATCAGGCCAACCATTAGCATACCAAGTAGGCTGCAGATACAACTGCTGAAATCAATAACACCTTCTGAAAAATTTCTTATCTTCTTGATTTCTATCTAAAATTCTCCAAGACAAAGCAATCTTAGTTTGCAATAACAATATATAGTGATGTTTTAGTACCTTAGAGACTAATGCTATAGTGATATAGATGCATGACCCCAGACAGAAGCAGGGATCAAAATACACATCTCCAAAGTTTTTCACATTCACCTAAAATATAGAAAAATGAAACAAATTAGCATGAGTAATTTGATGTGCTTGTCGAAGGCTTTCATGGCCAGGATCACAGGGTTGTTGTATGTTTTCCAGGCTGTATGGCCATGTTCCAGAAGTAGTCTCTCCTGACGTTTCACCCACATCTATGGCAGGCATCCTCAGAGGTTGTGAGGACTATCACCTCACAACCTCTGAGGATGCCCGCCATAGATGTGGGTGAAACGTCAGAAGAGAATACTTCTGGAACATGGCCATATAGCCCGGAAAACATACAACAACCATGAGTAATTTGCATTACACATTAGCAGTACTACAATATAATATTTCCACAAAGAGTTTCTGCTTGTGCTGTTGCACAACACATCCACCCAGTTAGGATTTCTAGGAGTTGAAGGCCAAAACATCTGGGGACCCACAAGATGAGAACCACTGCACTAGAGTCTGTCCTGACACATTGACTAAATGAATATGTATATCATTACTGCTTTGTGTTCTGACTAATCTACCTTTCAGGATTCATAGCCCCAGATCCCTGGCAAATTTCCCCACAGAATAGGGAAAGTCTATATTCATACATCCACCAGGTGGTGGTCATCAGTTGGTTAACATGTATGAGATCCTGTGGATCATGACTCGCGTTTCCTTAAGCAATCTAGGTTTAATGCTAAGCTTGAAGTCAATGTCCTTCCTGCATACCATAAGACAGTTACTTCTTTTGTTTTCAAGACAGAATCAGGGATGTGGAATATCATTTTAATAATATGCTGTAGTCAGATACAACTGCTGTCTTTAGTTGTTCATGACCACATCGCCTAGAGTACTTGAACATCTCTTCTTTAGATACAAATAATTGCCACAAACCACAATGATTGCTATAGAACTTTCATGAATCCTGGAAAATTTCAAGCCATATATCATATGTTCACAAAGTCCGCAGTCATATCTGTTATTGATGGGTGCAGAAATAAAGCATTTTCAGAGATGGACAGACTTTAGAATCCATTGAAGCTTATAGAGGAAGAAAGAATTATACTCAGGGTTTCTGTGTCTCTACCCCATGGGTTAATAACATGGCCATCACTGAGAAAGAGACAGCATGCTGTAGTTTTTTCTGGATCCCAGAACACTTAATAAAGCTATACTTAGACAACACTGTTCCATTCCAGTGACAACAGATGTTCAGTGTTGATTGGCTGGTAAAAGCATCTTTATGATTCTGGATGCGGAAGATGGATTTGGCAAATTGGATTAGACAGGAAGCCTGCTGACCTGTGCATTTTGAACACACTATGGGACAGATACAAATGTCTCAGTCTACTTTTGGAATTAGGTCAATATGTGAAGTCTTTCAACAAAAGAATTTTGAGACATTTGGAGAAATCACAGGGGTTCATACAATAGCAGATGACTTGATTATAGAAACGCCCACACTTGAAGATCATGGTTCAATCCTGAGAAATGTGATCAAGCATATTAAATTCATTTGACAGAAGCTGTAGCTCCTAGTCTAATGGGTAAAAACGAACAAAACATATTATTTCAACTTAACGTCAAATGATAGCAGCATTGAGTCTCCCCTACCCTTGATTGCACACATATGCACACACACATGAATCATAGAACCATAGAGCTGGAAGAGACCACATGAGCCATCTAGTCCAATCCCCTGCCATGCAGGAAAAACACAATCAAAGTCCATGAAGAAGAAGCCACTATCTTGTGGCAATCCCCACGTGCCAGGCAGCAACCACTATAAGAAAGGAGATGGATCTGTTACTTCGCCACTTGAAGTGCAGTTGATTGATATTCCCATCCCCTCTCTTCTGGGTGATCTCTGGTGAAAGCAGGAGTTGCAACCCTGCTTCTGGACCTCACACTGGAGATTGTTCATGGAGGGAAAAGTGGAAATGTCACTCAACTGCTGCCCGGTTGACAGGTGAACAGATCACCATCCTTCACAGTGGTTGGTGCCCAGTAAATTGAGGTTGGAGGGGTCAGATTAAGAGACATCACCAGCTATATGATAAACCTGATTATATAGCTAAGTAAGTAATCCTGAATTCTGGCTGTAATTGTGAAATGCCATCCAGCATTTTAAAAGCCTCTAGATGTCAACCCCTATGAGAGTGGGAGATCCACTGAACCTTCTTAATCCTGCAGGACTTCATCCCAAGCCTCTAGGGGAGTGTGAAAAAACTGTCTTTCACCCAACAACCAGAAGAATAGACATTGCATTCTCCAAAACTGAATCCAATATCCACACACCCCATTTCCCTATAGTTATAATTTACAAAATATAGAATCTGGTCCAAAACTATCAAATCAGCAGAACAAAGAAAACGTACATGCATTCCCTCATTCAGAATGAAATGTGTCAATCAGTCCTTAGGACTTCCACGCACAATAAAATCAGCATTTCTACACATTTAGGAAATGACAACCCACTGTGCCCTTCACACGACACAAGCTTCAACTGGAGGGGGGGGGGGGGGTGTGAGGTATTTTGCTGTTTCTAATGTGTTGGTTTTTCCAATGATTCCTAAGCTGGATGGAGATCAACTTATTTTTGAATTCCCCACATAGAGACAGGCAAAATGGCCAATTTCACAATGTGATATTAATTGCTGTTGCCCACTTTTGTTGCCCGCTTGTAAATAAAATGTTGGTGCTATGTGTGGGAGGAGCCAAAATGCCCTTTCCCCAGATCATCAATGGAGAGGCTTGGTAAAAAAAGGTAAAGGTTTCCCCTGACGTTAAGTCCAGTCATGTCTGACTCTGGGAGTTGGTGCTCATCTCCATTTCTAAGTCCGTAGACAACTCCAAGGTCATGGGCTGGCATGACTGCATGGAGCGCCGTTACCTTCCCGCTGGAGCAGTACCTATTAATCTACTCACATTCGCATGTTTTCGAACTGCTAGGTTGGCAGAAGCTGGAGCTAACAGCGGGTGCTCACTCCATTCCCGGGATTTGAACCTGTGACCTTTTGGTCTGCAAGTTCAGCAGCTCAGTGCTTTAACACACTTTGCCACCGGGGCTCCATCAGAGGCTTGTGGAAAAGGTTAATTTAAAACCACTTCTTCCAATCACCAATGCAAAGGCTTTGAGAAAGATGAAGGTTAATTTAAAACTACTTTCTATGTTTTGGGATAATTTTTTTTAAAAGATAAATAAAATCCTGGAGAGACAATGGAAGGAAATCACAGTGCAACTGACCTCAGGGAAAGTGCCACCTTAAGAAAGGTGTTTCTGTTTCAGTGGAAGAGGCTTGAGTGTAAACAACCACAGGGAAAGTGCTGCCTTAAGAAAAGTGCTTCTGTTTCGGTCAAAGGGTCTTGAAGGCAGGGCTGCCTTAAAGGATGCTTGTTTTAAAAAGTGTGATGATTTCCTTGAAATGAGAGGAGTCATTACCTGCCCATGTGATGGGAATTAAGTGGATGGTTGAGTTAGAACCTGGAGGAGGTGATCTTAGTGTGATGGGAGTAAATTCTTCATCTTCTTTAAAGACAGAACCTTACGAAACTCCGGCCTTTCCCCCATTTTCTCTAGCTCAATGTGTTGAAGTCCTTAGTTAGGAAACATCATCTCACAGGGAAATTTCAGCTATGTAAAAGTATTATTGTCCCTCCACATTTGTAGCTCTGATTATTCATGGATTTGATTAAAATATTTTCTCCAGTGTTACTCTATAGTTAACATCCTTATGTCATGCTGGAGGACCTAGAGATTTCTAGGGAGAACATCTCTCTAGGAATCTATGGATCCTCAAATGCAATTTTGTGGTCTGCTCCAGAAGAAGTCATGCTAGAAGACATGTACTTTTTTAGAGAGATGTCCTCTCAGGTTAAAAACAATAGTAATTGCTTTATTCACAGTTTTTTTTTTGTTTTTTTGCTTTCATGGGGGTCCTGTGCCCCTAACTCCAGCGAATGTGGTGGGAATGCACACACACACATATATATTCTTCTTTTGATCTAGAATTTGCTACTATTTGCTAGCTTTTGAAATCTATTCATGGCATCATACTAGTTCTTAGTATTTTTCTGAGAAAAAAATGAGTGGTGAAACAACAGTGACATTTTCACTAACTTGTATCCTTCTCTTTCCAGCTCCAAGTACGACCCAGCTTGGGATCACCGGAGGCGCTGAAGTTCTATTGTCCTGCTGGTACCTTGTCTTGACACTGTCCTCTTACACCAGCATAATGTACCTGAAGAACATCATTCTACAATAAATGTAAAGAACCATGGAAAGCTTTTAAGGATTCTTTGAAAGTGCTGATGACTGGATCCAATCTGGTAGAGTTTGTTAAAAAGCAGCGTGGGATATAATCAGCAGTGCTTATATGGGGATGATCGCCTTCTGTAGAATTGCTCATTATGTAAATACTTTAATTCTACTCTCTTTTTTATTAGCTGCATTACCTTGTGAGGAAGTACACATTGTCCTTTTTCATTTTCTTTTTCTTTTTTGTTTTGTTTTTTTAAAAAACGTGAAAACTCTGAAATTACTTTTAGAGGATATTAATTGTGAGTTCATGTTTGTAATCTATAACTTTTCAAAAGCATTCAGTCATGGTCTGCTGATTTTGCAGACTGTAGTTTACATTAAAAAGAACCCAAATATTGCAGTTTAAAAAAGTGATCTTTAAGGCTGCAATACAAGCATTCATTTCCCTCTTTAAATAAGATTCTATCTCCATTGATATAGAATCCTTTTTTAATGAAAAAAATCCTAAATGATATTGCCTTGGATTCATTTCTTCAAAAATAGAAAATAAATCTAGATTTTATTCTAGCATGAGACTCAGATTTCAAGAATGAGCTTTGTAATATAACTGCACTGTGCAGTTATGCTATGATTTTGATTTCCTTGTCAGTTCAGCATGGGTGTGCCTTCATAAGATACTGCTTTTCTCTTCCTCTCAATCAAATGGGAGATATATAAATATATAAATATATATATTTTGGTAGATGCTACGCTCAAGGATGTCGATCTCTTCTTAAGGACAAAGGTGCTATTGGTTGTAAAATGAATGCCACCAGTGGGATAAAGGGACACTTGCAAACACTGAGCACAGCAGACAGAGTTAATAAATGGAACTTACAACATGTATTCGAAATCTGAACAAATAGCAGATATCTCTCAGATACTTCTTTATGAATGTAACATTTCTTGTGTTCATTCTAAGTTTAGAATTTTAAAAAAGGGTGCACAGAAAGTGACCATCCCTTTATTATTATTATTTTGATAATTAGTGATGCAGTATGGTTCTTCCTGTTGAATTTATCCTGTAATAAGGTGATTCATGTATAGAACATAGTGCTTAGTTATGAAAAACCTGTTTAAAGGGACTTTTTATCATATACAAGCAACTCTTTGGATTTTGTTAGCATACCAATACTGTTTCAAAGTTTTCCCAAAGTCAATTTTCATGGACATTAAACCACTGTTTCCTCTCCAACACAGATGTGGCTGAAAAACTTTTTCACATGTCTTCTGTGGCTCAATAATATATATGAGTCCTATTTCCACCTGTTAATGTGGAGGAGGTTCTGTAAATGTGTTGTAGCATTATGATGCCACACAAGGTGGGAAGGATTATGGAGAAATCTATTACTCTAGAAAAAGAAAGACTGACATGTCATATAGAGCATTACTTCTTAAGCTATTTGATGCAATTTGTTGTGTCATCAATACCATATTTGTGTCAATGACTACAACTGTTTCTTATGTTATTGGAAACTCTCCAGATACTGCCACCAGATGGTTTAGGGACCAGCACTGGTCCATGGACGACCACTGTAGAACACAGGCTCTTTTGCCTTCTTTATGATAGCATCTTTAAACACAACTTGTGGGAAACATTTCAAATAGGTTACTAAATTTCTGTTCCTAGTATAGCATAACCATTACATTTCCTGCTCAGCAAGTCATGTTTCAGGTTCCATATCCTGCAAGTCCTGCTTCAGTGCAAATGGACTCAAATATAATCCTAAATAAAACCTTAGGAAACCCAACCTAATTAGCAACATATCTTCAAATGGTTATAAAAATGATTTCTCAAAGAAGAAATGGGAGGAAAATAACCTGCAAATTGGTAGCATCATACTCATAGGCACAACATGTCACCTACAAATTACAAAAGTCAAAACTAGCACCTGAAAAATGGAAGATAACATCTATACCATTCCTTACAAATGTTACTGTAGTATGAATTGAGGGAATACTAAAGAGTTTCATTTGAATTTATTCTGGTTCCTTCACAAGTAGGGAGAAATTGCTCTTTGCTGCTTGACTGAGGACAAACGTATTTGTTTTGTGTTCAGGATGAGTGATAACAGCTTGTCTCTTTAATTGAACTTGTTATGGTTTGCACAGAAAAGTGCAGTAGAGCAAACTAGTGAGAATATAAAGTAAGCTGTTGTATCTCAGAATGAGTTTGTGTAGATGTCATGGTCTCAAAGCAAAGGACAATTTAGTGATATCCCAGCTAGACATAGAAGAGGCCGCAATGGTGTAATTCAAGTACATTAAGCTGTGATTTTCAAATAAAGACATGTATTATATTAAACAAAACAGTTAAATTACCAATCATTAAACCTTATACAAGTGGGATGAAAGGGAAGGTTAAGATGTGCATAATGCAAATACTTGGGCATTTTGCAATGCCACCACAAACTATTCAGTTCTACATACACTTCACAAGTTGTTCTCTACTTGTTGTCTAGAGAGTATCAACATAATCAGCTCACATACACGTTTACATATAAACATCTCCACAATAACATACCAGTAGATTATGAAGGATATCCAGTTTAACAAGAGTTAGGAACTGCTATGTAGATCCTACTGGATGGTAGTAAATATCATTGACTCTTGATGGTTTTTTGTTCATTAATAAAATGTTTTCTTTTCATATCTATATTATAAAACTGTTGATATTGCATGGATGG
The DNA here is from genome assembly GCF_035594765.1 of Anolis carolinensis. Lineage (NCBI taxonomy): Eukaryota > Metazoa > Chordata > Lepidosauria > Squamata > Anolidae > Anolis > Anolis carolinensis. The sequence continues at coordinate 166,102,832 of NC_085844.1, forward strand.
CATTTTGGAGGGGGGGAACCAAAAACATTTGATTGATCTGATATGATATTCTGATCTTTGGTATGTCTGACTGTTCAGATTTCCAAGGGTAGCAGGAAGTACAAGTTAACTTGCAGTGGGTGTTTTATATGCTTTTTTGCTTGGTGGGCTGTTGGGGTAGGTTAAACAGTATGTGGTAGTTGTTTCACCTGCCCCCTATAGGGTGTTACCAAAACGCACAGAGAGCAATTAATGTAAGAGCTTTGCACATCCTGTTGACCTTGCAATTTTGAATGTCTACAGTTACTCTCTGTTCCCCCTTGTATTGCAGCTTTAAAGTTATAGAATGTATTCAACAGACTGAAAGAGCAGTGCTGCAGAAAGTAGTATCTCTGTCAGCACTCAACAACATGTCTCAGAGAGAGAAAGAGAGTACCTATCTACCATGCTTTCCCCATGCACAAAGAGCTTTCAATACCTTTGCTCATCCCAACTCTGTAGTCAAGCTAACAGTGTTCATAATTCTTCCCCAGCACATGCAGTCTGATGACTCCTGCAGCAAAACAGGGTGATATTTTGTTTTTTATTAAATACCTGTGATGAAAGGATTAGTAATGTTTGCGTGTGTGTGGAATTTTCTTCCACAATAGTAGTTGAAACACATTAGCCCCATGTCCAGCCCAGCTTCGGAATTTCTCCTTGGTGTGATTTGTTTTTTTAAAAAATATATATCTCCCTGCTCATTCAAGAGGATGATTGTATGTATAAAGCGGGGACACAGTCCTATAGGTATTTACTGTGATATTGGGAATGTCTCAGTACATGCTTAGCCCCACAAAGGCTCCTTTTTAAAAAATCAGCCAAGAGCCTAATCCTGTCAAGACAGACACGTGTATACTGTTTTGCACAAAGTAGTCCCATAATTATGTCATAAGGAATAGCATGTGTCTATGTGCTTATAGGATAATTCTCGAACAAAAAATATCCTTACTTTTTGGTAATCCTTTTCTATATGATCATTGTACAATTTGGGAATTATTAAGACTTGATGTGGATTGTGTTGGTTTTCGCAAATTATAATAACATTTTACAGAGTTTACTAGTCCTTAAACTGTGAGGTATGTTTGCTTTCTTTTATTTCTTACATGATAATCTGTGCTCATCTAGTTGATATCATTGCTGTTCACATTTTTAAACAACCACAATTATATTTCTCCCAGTCATGGAAAAATATGAAAAATAAATGGATTAGCTCCAAGTGGTATAATTGAGGAGTTATTGTGCATAAATTGTCCAGTGTTGAATAGTTAAATTGTGGTAATCTATTTGATAAATCAGGACACTTAACTACAATTGTGTTGTTGACAGGTTAACATATACAGGAAAAAAAAAGGTTGCAATTACTGTGTTGTAGATAGTGATGCTGGTTGAAGGTAGAAATGTCTCAGTATAGCAAATATGAATGGTGAGGTTTTAAAAAACAAGATTAACTGGGAAATTAGCTATTCATAATTGAAATGAAGTATAGTTTCGATGTTCTTCTCTATTCTTCAAGGCTGTGTTTTATTTTTAGCTACAGAAGTCTTGGAGTCACCACCACTAAAAACTGGGAAAGTTTTGCTTTTGGTATTTTGCACATTTTCAATGCTCAACATTATGCTGACCAAAACACCCATCTCCCCATACAATTGTGTGCACTTAATAATGTGTATACCAAAATATGTATTTACATGGATAAATGATATGCCTTAATGCCTCAGTATGCACTTACATTCAGTCTGAGGAAAATAGTCCATATATCATAATATTTTGGGGTGGCGGATTCATTCTCTACCCCCAAAATGGTATTTAACACATTGAAGTATTATTTCACCAAGTAGACTGTGTCAGAAATTCAAAGCCATGGTGGAACTCTAAGGTGAGAGTCCAGGTGGGAGTTCTAATCTTTTGTACGATAATGATTATGGTTCCCATCCAGATCCATTTCAATCTGTTGGCTTTCTGCCATTTGTTTAAGTCCAGTGATGACTGCACCTGGAAATTATGGTAAACCTGAATAAAACTTTCGCCATTAACCCTTGCTAATAGATAATCATTGTGGTGTAAGCCTGGCCAAAATAAAATCCATCAAAATGAATGTTGCCAATTGATTGTGTATGGCAGTTCACAAAGGGGAAAATGTTATTCTGTTTAGGACGGCCAAAACAACTTGGCTACCTATGAACGGCAATGCTTGCCTTGTTTTTCAGTCTTGCTGCACGCCATAGCAAGACATATTCTGTAGTTGTTTAATGGAGCACTGTGAGTGTGGAATTAAAGAAAATTTATTTCAGTTATACTTGTAGGGTTCATCAGTGCACAATTTGAACACAATTTCTTCTCTTCCTTTCTTTAAATATGATTTCCTGCGTTGGTTCTTCTAAACTTAGAAGGCCTGGAGCATCTTCTCTTTATTGAGTAAGGAAGTCTCTGTCCCAAAGCAGATGAATCCACCCCTTGTAATGTGGACGAGGAAACCGTAGCAAAAGAAATCTATTAGAGAAAGGATTAGCCGCATGAAAAATAGAAACCAGTATAAGAGAGAGCCATAATAAGATTAAAACTGTATAAAGTTAAAGCACACTTTTCAAATTATGTATGTTATATTTCTTAAACATCTTGTAGTTTAAGATGTTTAATACTAGTAGTATTAAAAATGTCATGTATTCTTTGAAATGATGTTTGGATATACAAAACAGACTGCTAGTTTATATCTCATGTATGTTACGGTATATTCATGATTTTCCCTGCTTTGCTATGAATGTGACAGCTATATTCTTCTGCTAACACACTTGTGTTTTGTAGCCTCTAATAGCTAAATTGGAGGTGACTAATAGCATGTGTCTACATATAAGCAAGACCTATTGAGTGTCACTGAAATCAAAGGGACTTACTCTTATTATTTCTGTATTGGACAGCAGCCTAAAATGAAATATTTCTTTAGAGGCAGGGATAATAAAAAAGCTAACCCAGTTTACCCTAGCTTCTATTATTTGTAAATGATATTTTACTTTCCTAAAATTAAGACAAGTGATCCCAACCATTTCATTGCATTTCATTTCCCAATGCTCCCCTCCCAAGGAAACACTACTTCTTACTTTGCCCAACTTTCACCAGAATTTATTTTCTATAGAGAGTTCCCTAGAGGTCAGTGACAGAGATTCACTTGGGAATATAATTCCTGGTTGGGTGTTCTTCAGTGACCTAAAACAAAAGTATTGTGTTTGCTGTGAGATGACGAGTTTTTGGTGGTACCACTGGAGAGATGTTGTGCATTTTCAAGAGTAATGTTTGCACATTTCTCTGAAATGGACAAAACAAAACAAAATGTAATAGCTGTTAAATTGATTAGTAAAAGTAGCAGCACTGGGTGGATCAATTAGCCTCTCTCTTGGTGCTTCCAGTGTTTCTGTGTTTTGCTTCAAACGAGGGGAAATCATTAGCTGAACACTGAGATATTTTGCATAAAATCTAGCAATCATAATGGGAAAAGAATGCAGAAGACACAATGTGGGAATTGCGTTGTGGCATGGTCTCAGGCAAGAGGTCAGATTTCATGAAACAGCCTATCTCAATCGAAAATCCCAACAGCAAGCTATTTTTCTAACACAATCTCCTATTTTATATGTATGTGCAATGACATGGAACTTCATTATGTAAAGAAGGTTTCAATTTCAATTAGCACAGTTAGGATGCCAAGATGTACTCAGCATATAGCAGAAAACCAAGGTGATATGGAGTTGGTGTGTACAAAGAGTCGATCTCAAAGAGTCTATCTCAACCAAATGTTCCCCTTCAAATTCCCAACTGGCCACTTCAGATTCGGAACTGACCACCTTCAGATTCACAACTGGCCACTTTTCACCTGCTTTTAAAAACGTCCAGTTTTCTCTGTCCTCCACACAGACTTTCCCCTTTATCATATCTTACTTTAGTTGCTGTAAACTAGTATCAATATGAAAAACTAATTTGAACTAATTTAATTCAGTAGTAAGAAGAGTGGAGGGAGTGGAATCTTGCAATTCCTGGTAGCCCTTATGTAGCTCATGTGTTGCTCCTCATTAATAACTTTTGCCATTTTGACCACAATCTGATGTTGCTTGACTATCTAGGTACAGCAGAGTCTCACTTATCCAAGCTAAACGGGCCGGCAGAACCTTGGATAAGCAAATATCTTGGATAATAAGAAGGGATTAAGGAACAGCCTATTAAACATCAAATTAGGTTATGATTTTACAAATTAAGCACCAAAACATCATGTTATACAACAAATTTGACAGAAAAAGTAGTTCAATACGCAGTAATGTTATGTTGTAATTACGGTATTTACGAATTTAGCACCAAAATATCATTATATATTGAAAATATTGACTATAAAAATGCATTGGATAATCCAGAACCTTGGATAAGTGAGTCTTGGATATGTGAGACTCTACTGTACTAGTTTTTACTGATGAAATGTTAGGAGGTATACATTCTCTTGGTATATGTCCTCTTGTATCCCAAGCTTGAACTTGGTATACATCCCATACTTGGGATGGTAGATGTATACTTTGGCCTTGTAGTTTGCACTATTTTTGCTAAAAGAAAAAACATTATTATTATTATTATTATTATTATTATTATTATTATTATTTCCCACCCTTTATCATGAGATTTCAATCATGAGATTTCAATAAATACTTTTTAAAATACAGTATGGAACAAACAATTTACAGCTACAACCACATGTAAAACACTTTAAAATACATTAGTCCCTGAAGTTTTTAAATAAAAAGTCATATGCCAGCATAATGTTGGAAAATAACCAAATTTGGCCCCAGCTGAACATCCAAGGAGGTGGTATTCTACATTTGGAGTGCCATAATTAAGAAGACTATACCATGTCCTCCCACATTATGAACAGAAGTAATAATTTGGAGATTATTGGATGATAGCTTAGGGCTCTGGCATGGAGTGGGGGCCATTTAACCTTCTGCTCTAATTCATGGATCCCAAGAAAAAGGCTTTCCAAAGGTTTGTTCTGTGAAACTGCAGTAACCACACATTAAAATGCTTAGTTATTGTATTTCTTTAGCCCAAAAAACACTGAAGCGTCTCACAACAAGCGAAACAACCAAACTATTAAAGAGAAATGTGAATTTGATTGTCAATAATACTGTGAAAAATATAGGTAACACAAAATAAACAAAGCCTAGATGCTATTAAATATGATAGATAACCAACTACATAGTGCAATATACAATAATATAAACACTACCAAGCTTTATAATAATACAAAGCTGAATATACTGAACACTTAACTTAGCACTACAAATGCATATATGAGAAGGACAACACAAAGAACTCAGGCCCCTTATATACTGTCCTTATATCCCAGGATCTGATCCCAAAATATCCGCTTATCCCAGATTACAAGGCAGTGGAGACTCATATAATCCAATTCAAAGCAGATAACCAGGGATCAGATAACCGGGATATAAGGACAGTGTGGAACAGGCATAGGCAAACTTGGGCCCTCCCTGTGTATTGGACTTCAGCTCCTACAATTCCTAATAGTCTACTAGCTGTTAGGAATTGTGGAAGTTGAAGTCCAAAACACCTGGAGGGCCCAAGTTTGCCCATGCCTGGTGTAGAAAGTGCCTCAGACTAACTAAAGCTTGTGACCTGTGTTCCTTTTTCCTCTGTTTCCAGCCGGGAAATGTAGTTGCCCCTATATTTACATTGAGAAAGACTATTTCATTTTCAATTTGATTGGTTTTAAGTGTATTAATTACTACACATGAATAAAAGTATTAAATGCACTTTAATTGGGTTTGTTGCTGTTGACTATTTAATTCTCCCCCTTTTTCTCTTGTTAATCATTAGAGGGAAAGGAGGAAATATATGCTGCCTCCTGGACAGACCTAAAAATAGTCAGGCTGAGACAATTATAATAAGTAGAGCATAAAAATACCAAGGAGATTCTGAATGAAAACTGTTCTTGTCTTGAAAACTAATTTCATTGGGGTATATGGGAGTTCCCAAGAAGCCAGTTGTTTCTTTGCACTTAATGTTGATTATTAAGAATAAATGATATTGTCTCCCTTTTCCAACCCAAAGGGGTTCCTACCTTTATATCTATCCCAGATATTCATTGAAGATAATACCAACAAAACATTAAATGCAGTTCTGTAAATACATTATATAGGTCAAGGCTACTATCATAACAATGACATTATAGAAAGTGGGGGGGGGGGGGTTGGCTTTGCTATAACTGTTTTTCACCTCAACATAGCAAAAAATGTCAGGCTAACTGAATACTATCCTAAATATATATACTTTACTTAGAAGTGTATCCAACTGAATATATTTCATTGTCAGGTAAGTAAAAGTTGTATTGTAATCTAAACATCTTTGTGTGATACAAATATTACTTTCTTTCCACCGTGGTTCCTTTTGTCAGTTATTGTCAAATGATCCCAAAAGAGTGTGCCTTGGAAAATATTATCTTCAGTTTTAAAAATTAAGATCCTAAAATAATAGAAACTCATAGTGTGTATAAACATGTCCTAGCTTTTTTCTGTTGTAACAGTGAGCACAGTTTAAACAAAGTTCAATTGATTTCTTTTTTATCTGTGTATTTATTGATTAACAATCAAAGTACAATGAAAGAAACAGAAGGAATAAAAAGGGAGGGGGGAAAAGAAAAAAGAAACAGACATATACCTAAGGCACCTTAGGGCTCTGACCCCCTCTCCCCCAGTACCTACCATAATAAAAAGAAAAATAAATAAAAAGTATCATTCTACCATTACAGGTCTAGCTAAATCTACTTAATTTATTGATATTCATAACCACAGATTGTAATAGGTTTAGATTTCTTCTTGCTAAAAAGATCCAAAATGGTTTTCAACGTTTCAAAAAAAATCCTTTTAGTGTATATTTTAATATAATTTGGTAGTTTGGGCCAACTAGTTGAGTGCCAACTCCCGAAGTCGGGCACAACTATTCTTAATATCACGGGAAAACCTTTACCTTTACCTTTGGGCCAACTTGGCAAGCTTAACGATTCATTCTTCCATTATCAGTACTTCACTTTCCAGCACTTCATCCATAATGTCCAACAAAAACATTTCTGGTGACAGTATTTATATTTATCTATTTAGGGTAAAGATAAAAGTTTCCCCTGACGTTAAGTTCATTCATATCCGACTCTGGGGGTTGGTGCTAATCTCCATTTCTAAGCTGCAGAGCCGGCGTTGTCCGTAAACACCTCCAAGGTCATGTGGCCGGCATGACTGCATGGAGCGCCGTTACCTTCCCGCCAGAGCAGTACCTACTGATCTACTCACATTTGCATGTTCTCGAACTGCTAGGTTGGGAGAAGCTGGGGCTAACAGCAGGCGCTCATTCCGCTCCCCAGATTCGAATCTGTGACCTTTTGGTCCGTAAATTCATCAGCTCAGCACTTTAACATACTGCACCACCAGAGGCCTCTATTTATCTATTTACAGTATTTATATTCCGCCCTTCTCACCCCGAAGGGGGCCCGGGCAGGATCACAGAACATACATATGTGGAAAACATTCAATGTATATATACAGACAAGACAGACAATTGTACATAGAATAGAGGTACCTTGGAGGCTTGTGCTTGGTTTCGATATGGCGGGGAATGCTATCGCTCCATCTCCCTGCTGAAGAGCTTTTTCGTAAACTTCCTTCTTTTTTTGATGAATCATCTGCATTTTTTTGGGGTGCCTTTTTAAAATACCTTTCCGCTTTCCAAGCAGTAGCTGTTAATCTACTCACATTTTTGCTTTCGAATTTCTAGGTAGGCAAAAACTGGGCTAAAGGTCAGGAGCTCACCCTGACCCAGGCTTTTTAAAATTTTCTTTACTTCTGTATAAATCATAGACCAATAACTTTTTGCCTTCTTACAGGTCTAGCACATATGAAAAAGGAGCCTCTTCATCTTAACATTTCCAGCATAGTTTGCAACATTCTGGCACATTTTCAACAGCTTGTTTGGGGTTAAATACCATATATAAGTTCCACTGATTTTCAGTGACCAAGTTAAACTCACACTTAAATCTCTCTTGTTAAAATCAATGGAATTTTTAAAAGGCTTATCTTCGGCTGTGTAGGATAAGTCTACTTGCTACTCTCAATCCCCCATGCGCGCAATATATACCAACAGATATTAATTTTCAAGCAGAACCAAAATAATCCTTAGCCTAACGATATGTAATAACATAAGATTTTTCAGTCTCCAAACCTCCTGCTTTTACAACAGAGCTTCCATTGACTTCATGGCAGTCTTAAAAACATTCTTCTCAAATTAGAAGCAGCCCTTGGGATTTACGATAACACCATGGATTTTTTGGCTTCCCATTTGTTTCTCATTTTGAGGCAAGGAATGGACAATTTTCTGTGTCCTGCTTTATAGTGAGGATTTTGCACCGTTTGAATAAAGCTTCATTTAGCATGGATGTTACAAATCTTTGAGATGTGCTTCCCATTTTTCATTGTATTTCAATATTACTCAAGGTAGCAACACTTTCTCAGTATAAATGTAAAGGTGAGATGGAAAAATGCTGCAGGAAACCATTCCGGAAACCTGACTAGTTTCCTTACATTTAAAGTTAATGAGACAGTTCCTTGCAAAACTTCAAGTTGGCAAGAACTGTAGGAGGTATTTTGCTTCATTAGGCTATGGGAGCTTTAAAATGTTAAGATGACGGGGGGGGGGGGGTCCCTTCTTTCTTTCATTTCCTCAGAAATTGCTAAAAGCATTAGTTATTCCACCAAAAGAGCTCAGAATTTGTGTTTTCCTTCATTAATTTTGGCCTTTTGACATTAGCCCCTCCCCCTGCAAAATAAGTTAGCAGTGGGGAAGTCGAATTTTTGATAGTTTTGCTTCCTCACAGCAAATTAACATCAAAGTACAGAGTCGTTCTACATTTAATGCAGTGAAAACAAATGGCGTATTTCTGCCTCTGAACAGACACAGTACATTTATGCCAGTCACGTGAGTTTGGACTCCTCTGCCCATGCTGCACCATTACAATATTTTGCAGCCCCAGAAAGTAGTATGATTCTCCTGTACCTGTTAGCAATGCTGTCTGAATTTTAATTCAAAATACCCAAACACAACTTGCTCAAGACTGCATGTGTAAATATCTCATATTTAAAATATGGCAGGCAGCATAATATGCTCCTGGGATCTGAATGTAAGCAAAAAATCTTCCAGTTGTTCACGTCAATTGTGTTTTAAAAGATATGACTGGCTTAGACAAGGAGGACTCAGGTTGAATCCCTGATATTTCCAACTGAAACAATAAGGTGGGAGGGGTGTAAAAGATTATTACCTGGTAGCTGGAGAGATCCTTGTAACAGGTCATTCCACAGTCTTGGGGCGGCCAAAGAAAAGGTCCTCTGGGTAATGGTTGCCAGTCGGGTTCTGACAGGCTGGAATAGTCACCCCCCCCCCCCAGAGGACCAGAGTGTGCATGGCGGATTATATGGGAGAAGGCAATCCTGTAGATAACCAGGACCTAAATCATGAAAGGCATTAAAGATCAAAATCAAAACCATGGGTGGTGCCATTTGTTACAGTTTCTCCAGAGCTTGAAAACCATTAACTGAAGTCCAAAATAACTTTTCCAAACTCTTATTTTCTCATATCAGCACATACTTCAGAAAGCTGTACAGAATTTGAAGATTGCCTATAGTATGTACCTCCACTTGCACAGGCGACAGCATCAATTAAATGCTTTAGCAAAGGTTAGCCTGCCAAAATATACAGTATGGTGCAAGCCTTAATAATTATGGTAATGAATATGAATATTATACCAATGTGCTGAAAGGTTACCAGGCACTTATGGGGGTGGGCTTTAAAATGAGCTTTGGATCTAAGTCATCTTTTTCCATTTTGCTTCTCTGTGTTCCCAACAGAAAAAGAAAACCATATTATGCACAGTTTATGTCCCACCGTACTACCTAAGACACACTTGAGCAATGACCTGCAGAAAATGTGGTCAATGGCTCTTTGAGAGAGATTTCTTTAGAAACCAAATGCCTCTGATTTTAAGCTGCTTTAGCCAATGTCTGTCAAATTTTTTCTCTTATTGCTCTCAGTGATCTGGAAAATAAGCTTGCAAGCCAATCGTGTAGAGTTTAGAATTTAAAGCGCTCGTACACACACATACACACAGAGAGAGCAAACACAACTGACACATTCATCTGAAGATTTGTTCAGATATTTGCATGAAGAAAATTAGGAATCTTATTCATGTGGAAAAACCTCTGCAAAAACAGGAACCTCATGTGCATTACAGTTGGCCCTCTGTATCCATGGATTCAATCACCCACAGCTTGAAAATATATTTTGTAACATCTCCAAAGGCAAACCTTGATTTTGTCATATAAGGGTCGCTATTTTATTATGACATTGTGCATAATAGGACTTGAGCATCCTTGGATTTGGGTATTCATGGGAGGGAGGGGGTCCTAGAACCAAATTGCTGTGGGCACCAAGGATCTGCTGTATTTTCTATGGAAGGAATGTGTTGATGGAAGGGATCAAGGCTAGGTATGCCTTGCTCACATGTTCAACAAAGCCTGGTATTGCTTGAAGAGGGATTTATATCAGCTCAGACTACTAATAGCATCTACATCAGGGTTAGGGAATGTGCATTCCTTTAGATACTGTTTCACAAAAACTCCCCATCAATTATGGGCAACAAAGCCTATGGAGGGAGATGATGGGAACTGTAGTCCAACAACACTGGAAGACCATATACTCCCCATCCTTGCTCTACATTGACTGGTTGGAGATCTCCATGGAGATACAACAAAGCCTCCAAAGTGAGGATGCTCCATCATTAGGTGTCCTTCTCCTCAGAGTGCCACTTTTAAAGGACACTGTACATTTCACAGTTTGACTCTTCATTTCAGCAACAGCACTGAAACCTTATGCTTTATTGTAAACCTATATTCAACATTTCATAAATATTCAAGCAACTGTTTTTGCTTCTAGGTTTTAGTCTTTCTGGGTGTGCGTATATGTATAGAAATTTACAATCACTGTAATGGTATGTTTATGTCCACCTTGCCACTTATGTTTGCTTACATGTAGTTTTCTGCTAAAGAAAAACAGAAGATACAGACTTGTGTATAAAAAGATCATAGGATTCCATCTACAGTTAGAGAAATTTGGAGAGGTTTTTTTTTGTGAGTTAAAAAACAAGCAAACAAACATTCTTCATCCTCAAGTTGAATGTGTGAACATTGACTTTGCCCTAAGAGGAGTTATGCTGCTAAAACATTACAAGTTATGTGAGCATATATTTATATTCCATGGATGCAGAGGATTTGTTTGAAAATGATGCTCCTTTTATTACAGGTGATCTAGATGCTCTAGGGAGGGCAGCCTCAAGCTTGTATCTCCTCTCTTGTAGAAATCGTTTTATATTAAGTGCATTTTTACTGGCTTTCTTAATATTTGGACTACAGGATGTGTGTGTATCCAACTGTGTACATGCTAGAGAGGACATACTTTGTACGGTATGGATAGGTTAAATTGTGGGAACAGGTCCCACAGGTATGGGGGTCATACTGTAACATACTTCTTTTGCAATAAAATTAGTTTACAACGAATAAAATACTATATAGCTAAATACTAAATTTAATATACTAGAGAGGTTAATGTGTCCTAGGAGCTGAATGTTGCCCAGAGACAATGCTTGAAGAAGGTATGCTAATATGTATATTCAGCCATCTATATAAAATACAACATTGCCAGTTTCCCATTTTTGAAGAGGACATTCATGATTATTACAATCAGTTGAACTATATAGGGTATGATTATTCTTTTTTGAGGCATGTATCAATCTGAGTGCTTTCTGGATTGCATGTCTTCAGTTTCTTTAGAATTGTGGAGCTATGGTTCTTGCATCTGTTGCTATTTCATCAGATTGTTCTTCCAGTTTGTTCCAGAAACATAGTAAGATGGTGGTCTTGCTGGATGTTTTCCCAATTTTCATTCTGTGTATGGCTAATCTATTCTATAATTGATTGTTCATTTTAAGAAAACCAATCAGTATTAGTTGACTTAGGAGATTCATGATGACCTCATCCTCTCTTGACTGGATCCACCCTCTTCTTCAATTTTTGCTTGATCCAATGTGTTGGTTGGCTGAAGCAGCAGCTATAGGACTGGCAGATCTTTAAGAGCTACAACTTCTCATTGCCCTATGAGTTTCTGCTATCCCCCAGTCTGAGCATAAAACACCTATGCTTAGAACCCTAGTCAATCTAGAACCTATTCTAGCAGCTGCGTGTTTTGTTTCTTGCAGAGTGTTGTTCTCCACTACTCATGTCCCATATATGCCATACAAGTTATGTTGCCTAATTCTGAATATTTTCATGACACTGTATGGTCTCATGTGGCCCACACTGTCTCTACAATCAAGTTGATCAACTAAGACTAGTAGAAGAATTGAGGAATCTTTGGGAAATAAGAGTCTTAAGCAGCACAAACCACTGCATAAGACAATTCCAAAATTGGGCTTACAAGCCCCTAATTTATAACTGCATATCTGGTAACTGTCATGAAAAGACAATTCATTTCTTAATGTTGGACATGAGTAGTTGATATGCTTCTGCTTCCCAAAACTAATTGCTATCTTGTCTATCTTAAGTATGCTGCATTCCAGGGATGTGTCATCTGTGTTATTTCACAGTACTGCTCGTCCAACAACATTTCTGTGTTTAATTAAACCATTATGTAATTAAACTATCTCTATCTGTCTTCTCTAAAAGTTGGATGCAACTGACAACAATAAAAACCACGAGAAAAACAGTTAAGCCATGGGAAAAAACAGTACAGTCAAGCAGAAGATGAAACACAGATTTAAATATTGTAAAACAGGGAATATGAACATCAAAAACAGGCAAAGAAACTCATTTGGCACCCATAAATAGTGCATAGTATTGTAAAATATATTGATGCAAACTTCTAACACCAACACAGCAATATTACAGAAGGCACAATAACTAATTTCAAACATGGGTAAGAGGAAATGCACAAACTAGCAGTAACTCTGCTTTTTCCACCAGGGTTATATATTTGTTTCTGAACCTTTATTGTATAGATATATCTGTGGCTCCTGGATAACTAGTCATTGTACACTCACTTGGCTGCCCTGCTGTAATCCAAAGACATATCAGTTGAATTGGTACTGAGATCAAACAAAGTATTGTTATTTTTTAATATAGTACACAAAAGCTGATATTCTTAAAATGAATCTCTGGGGATTTTAGATTATATCTAAAAACACAACTTACGATGAAATTGCTAACGTTTGCAACCTTGACCATTTCAAAACTCCTTCAGTTGTCATCCAACATTTTTTTTCCATTATACCTGTTACTTTTTCTTCTAATCTAACAACAATATCCAGGGGCTATAAGGTTTTCATTTTCAAGAACAAACACAGATGTCTATAACTCAGTATGTTCAATCTCCCGCCTACCCATCAGCTTGGAACTAAATGCGACAATAAGTCTTTTGTTTTCTTATCTATCTTGAGGAAGGGGAAGGAAGCTGTTGTGAAAAGTATAAATGACCCAGACCATTTTTCAAAGAAAACCTACTGAAGGGTCATAACCTGCGCAAGGAATAGCGAGAAATGAAATGGAAACAAGTCACAGTACTTAAAAGGGGGGTGAAATATATTATCTTAAGTAGGGAGTGTCATTGCTGTTTCATGTTCTCATGCATGTCAATCCCAAGGCACACAATTTTGTAGTGGTCCTACCTGTTTAAGTCCCTGACAGCGTAAATAAGACCCTCCAGATGTTGTACAGTGATTCCAAGCACTTCTCACCTCTGGGAATACTTACTAAGGGTGATGGGAGTTTCAGTTCAACAACTTTGGAGAGCCACACTTCCCTCACCCTTCAGCTACACCAAGGAGGTTCAAAGCCATCTATTCCCTATATCGTCTGGTTATCTTCTTGGCCTGGAAATGACAGTGCATGACAGCAATCTAATGAGTAACAAAAGTAGAATGTTCCTCCAGTGTGATGCTAGCTTCGGAGACATTGTTGAAAATCAAAATGGCAGACCATTAGTTTTTAACAGTATTATTATCTATCTTGCAAGGTTCATGAAGTTATCTGTATAGGGCCTTTTCCTTTCCCCAAATTCAACACTGCAGTACTAAGTCTGGGAGAAGCCATTTAAAAAATAATATACAGTGGGCTCTTGGTATCCATTAGGATTTGTTTCGAGTACCTTCCTTGGATACCAAACTCCATTGATGTCCAAGTCCGATAATATACAATGGTGATGAAAATTTATCCCTTATATAAAATGACAAAAAATGGGGGAGGCAGGGATATTTTCAGCTTGTGGATAATTATTGGATACAGAATCCATAGATATAAAGGGTCAAATGTACAGTCTGGAAGAAAATAACTCAGGTCCTTAAATCAGGGCTCCTTTTCTCATGCCAAACAAGTAAATTAATAAAAACATCTTGTTCAATCCATCTTTAAAAATAAAGGAAAACCTTCAAAGAAAAAGAATGGTGCTAAATACATCTTTGCATATAAAGTACCTATTTTACTTAAGACGATATGGCATCAATTATGGAGGGGAGAACAAATAATTTTAGATTTACAGTTATAAGTGAAGAGTGGAAATTTAATCTATTTCTCCCCTACCATAATCCTGAGGAGCATCCATCCTATGAAGGTAATATTTAGATGTGAGGGGGGGAAATCCCCATTAACACCATAAGGAATTTGTTTTGAATGAAAATGGCAACTGCAGAGTAAGGATTTTTCTCAAAACAACAGCAAGATATGAAATACTTAAATCCTCCACCCTCACCCTGCCATCATATCTGCTACAGTCATAACAATTTGCAAAATGACAGTAATAAAAAACAGCCATTGTAATTTAGGTTTTTTTAAAAGGTGCCCATTAAATGCAAAGACAAATTGATCATCACACATTTGACTGTATGACAAAGATGGAAAAATATTGTCTGTGTAGGTGTTTTAGGCTTCGTTGCCCCAAACCCGAGCCAGTATGGCCAAAGGAAAGGGATTATAGGAGTTGTGGTGCAAAATACCATGATCGCCAGATGTCCTTCTCTCTTGCTCCAAGCAGTAAACAATACAATGAAATTTCTTATCCTTTTCTTTGAACTGGCACACCAAAAGATTTCTAGTACCATATAGACTACAGTGGTTAAATATTCCATTTCAGAATATGGAGGAGGTTCACTGTCTGCAATCTCTTATATCTCTCTAGTATGTTCCAAGTTTCTGCTAAAACATGAAATATGTTGTCCTCATGATGAAATAGGCAGTGACAGATGAACAAAAGAGCAGCCCATATTTAGGTTTACTTATGTAAAATGGTGCTCAATAGAGGAAAATTCCAATCCTGCATCCAACAACTTGGCCATCCATTAAATAAAAGATTGTGCACCTGGATTAAACAAAAGATTGACATTTGCTCAACAGTTCTGCTGTGTTGAGCAATTGCTATCCCGGCAAACACCGCTCTGTCACCTACTCTGTGAATAGTGACAATGAAAGCTACCATTTTAGTAGGATGGTAAATTTGCTTAAAAGAACTCCCCAAGGTGCTGAACCTAGCCTTGAATAGGTTCCATACCATACATTGGTCCATTAAAGTTCAAACTGGAACCTTAATCCACTGTTCCACTGATAGAAACAAACAGCCACCACTTCCAACAAGGAGATGATCTCTAGATCACAGATACTTTGAAATTCGTTGTACCTGCAAACAAGAAAACATTTCTTTTGCACTTTGGTGAAACATCATGCTAAATATGAGCAAATATATAGTAGCCAAAATACTCTTTCTATGGTTAAACCAAGCTCAAAAGGAAATTAAATATAATGGATAGTTGTGGCCCACTAGAAATAAATATGCAAGCCAGATCATCTTTCTCAGCAAAGGATACAGTCCAACAATGTAATCTTGCCTCTGTAGTTAAGCTCCCATTAATTTTAGTCAGGGAAAGATTGGACATTTAAAATTGTTTCAGCCACCAACATAAGAGGCAATGCTTTAGAATAGCAGTGACTTGCACCACTTTCCCCTAAGCCACATAGATGAATTCAAAAAAGAAGTTAGCCATATATACCCCCCCACACACACACACACAAACCTTCATATTTGATCTGTAATGCACATATTGTTATTGCATGTCCTAAAGTCATTTCCAACTTAGCATAATATTAAGGCAAACACATTATGGGATTTTCTGAAGTTAAGAGTGCAATTTGCTCAATGTCAACCAATGAGTTTTCATGATCAAATGGGGATTTGAACCTTGTTCTCCAGAGTCAGGGGATATCCTTGAGCTTCCCTGAAGCTCACCTGCATTTTGGGACAGAAGGGGCAATTCCTCAATTCCCCCTTCCTCTCTCCCAAGTTGCTCTGGCACTCCAGCCAGCATCATTACATGTGATGAAGAACAACTACCAGCAATTTTGTGTCTGATACTCACTGCTAGGCCAAGCACATGATAGGGACAGTCAGGGTAGCTGTCCAGTAACACCAAACAAGGTTCTGTGCCACTGGACTGTGCGGACTCCTCCTTGTTAGTCAGGACATCCAGCAGCCACAGGCTATGAAGACTCATCCAGCTGTGATTCTGAGTATTCCATTTGGATCCCCTCTGGCCAGTGTAGATTAGGCCTCCCAATCATAGCCATTAGCTACTTATAATCTCAAAAAGAAAAGAATATATACATTCCTTAACAGTCTATAATAGCCACTGTAATTATTAGAAGACTAAGTAAATATGGTTATCTTGAACAAGATATGTTATAATGATGATTTAATCAGTTACCAATTCCACCTTAAATTACAATTTTATGTAAGGAGTTCCAATTGTAGCCCCTATACAACAAGGCGTTGTTTGCCTTGTTGAAACAGAGGGTTGCAAACCTCATGTCAAGTTTCTAAATTCACATTTCTCTACTTTTGGAATTGAGGATGTATTCATTTGGGGGGGGGGTGTAATAAATAAATAAACAAACAAATCCAGAATGATAATCTGTTTACGGTTGTATTAATTTTAGGGGACACAATGTATAAATTACGAGCATGTGTTTTTCTTCATCTGCATTTTTCATGTTGTGTGTGAAAAACAGTGGGTTAATTTGGAAATGTGATTGCTGAGGCAGAGGCATCTTGTTGATGGAAAAGAAGTCACAGAGAATAGGAATACTCCTTAAAATCTAGTTTGACAGCTTATCAAACTTTAGACTGAGCACTATATTTACCTGTGTGTGTGTGTGTGTGTGTGTGTGTGTGTGTGTGTGTGTGTGTAAGGAAACAAAGGTACTTTCCAATGAGAGCACCATGCACTGAAGATTCCTAAGATTCCCTAAGGTGAAATAATATTAATTAAAGTGGTATGCAAGTGGTAAAACTGTATAGTGCAAGTACAGCTATTTGAGAAATAGGTGATTTACATGCAGCTATTTGAAATATTCATGCAAATCAGTGGTGGCTGTATACACCCATGTCAGTAGGGAACAGAATCTTTTCTTGGTTTTAGGCCAAAATTTTAAGGAGCTTTCCAAGGTACTGAAGCTTTGGGTGAAGGTTAGTGTTCCAAACCATGACTTCTTTAAAATTCAGACTAAAACACAGAGCATGTACAGTGTCACAATGACAGAGAAGCCATCAAGTACTGTGTCCTCTTTTGCTTTCTTCCCTTTGGCTTATGTTACCACTGTGTTCACAGCACAAGGACAAACAAATGTAAAGAAATGAACAAATAATTAAAAAAAAACCCGCCCTAGTAGTACAAAACAGAGGGAAGAACAGACTATCATTCATGCTTTTATGCAAACTATCTAAAACTGAAGAGAAGCAGATTGCCCTTTTTGTCCTCTCATGGTATCATCTCTACTCAGATTCCTATTGATACTTGCCAGTTTGCCTCAGTTTTATGTCAGTCACAAGAGCAGGTGAAAAATGCAACACCTGTGTCTACTGTTGTTGTTGTTTTGCCATGTCTGTGGGTTGTTCAGCTTTCATCTTGGATTTATATGTATAGAAAGCTTTGAAAAGTTACTTTTGGGAAGTAGAACTCTTCAAATCCCTCGGCCAAAATGACCAGAGTCCTATGAAAGATTTTGAGCTAAACTCCTGGCTAGAGTACAATCATTACATTAGTTACCTTTGTGTTGATTCATCATTAAATGATTGATTCAATAGGAGCATTCTAGATGAGAATGATAAATAGAATTTCAGTCCTGTTTTTAAATTCTGGAAAAATACTTGAATCCAGTGGTTCTCAACCTATGGGTCCCCAGGTGTTTTGGCCTACAACTCCCAGAAATCCCAGCCAGTTTATCAGCTGTTAGGATTTCTGGGAGTTGAAGGCCAAAACACCTGGAAACCCATAGGTTGAGAATCACTGCTCTAATCAATGTCCCATAAAGAGTCTCCTTTAACAGAAGTTAATAATCAGAAATCCTCAAGGTATTGTTGGAACCCATTTCCCATCAGCCCCAGCCAACATACTGTGTGGTAAGGAATAATAGCAGGTAGAGTCCAAAACATGCAGAGGGCCAAGCATCCAAGATCCTGAGCAGATGATACGAATGCTCAAAAAGTTCTGGTTGTTTTGTTTTGAAATCAGATCCTGATCTCTGTTAATTAGGTGAAGAAAAAGAAGAAAACTGAGAATGAAAAATGAAAATCATCTGACATACCTTGGAATATGAGGCCATTATATTCTCATAACTATAGCCTCGATATATCACAGCATAGACAGAATGGGGCTACTGCAAAATATCACAAAGGAACCTGCCCCTTTAAAAGCCTTTAGAGAGAAAATCAAAAGCTGACATGCTTGTGCTAATCGTGATGAGGTAGTGAGCAGAATCAGCAACTCCTTCATATGAAATCGACATCTTTGCATCTTTGTTAAAAGAACAGGTTTACATTCCCTTATGCATGTCAAGGCTCCAATTAAAAATTAAGCACATACTGTATTAAATTTTTACACAACCTGGATTAAAAAAGAAAGGATTCCTACATATTTAATACTTAAAATTGTAAGTAGTTCTTAATGAGCTGCAGGAAATTCTCAAAATGGAGCTGAAGTCTGAATGCAAAAGCACAAAAGTGCTGGTTCTAGCTCTTTTCTTTTCTTTTGGGTTTGGAGCCGAATTTTGTGTTTCCTGAAATAGCACATGAGTCTTGGTAATAGGAAAAGCCAAGTAAAGGAACAAGTGTTTCCCTCCCAGATTAGCCTCATGTGTCAATTCCAGCCTCCGACCTGGAATGAAAATTGTGTCCACTGTCCATTGCCTTGGCTGTGTGATTAATCACAAGGCCTTGCGGACTTTGTGACCTACAATAGTCACTACAGATAAACACTGATTAGGGGCAATAGACTGTATATATTGAATAGATGACTGCTTCCTTCCTTCAGTCATTAGGAGTCGATTGGTTTAGATGGGTGAGTTATGCTTTGTCATTAAAATTAGTCAGAGATCAGTTCGAAAAACAATCTACAGCAGGTAGTTAATGACTTTGTAAACCGAGGATGGAATAAAGAGGAATAGAAATTCGGCAGCTGCTTTGTTCAAGGGGCAGTTGATCATTGTGAGAAACAGGTTCCTGAACTAAATAGACCTGTGCTGTCAGCTCTTCTAATGTTCATAACAGAGCTTAGAAATTCTAGGTTTTTTAGACTGCAGCTACCATAAGCACATGGGCATTCTGGCTGGGGGGTTCTGGGTGAGGTAATCCAAAATTAATCTCTTTTCCAATCTCCAGGATTCTGGCGGACCTTATATTTGAAATCTGCTATTTTAAAAAGTCTTAAGGGATCATAAAGGTTCCCTTTTTCAAAGCACTTATTTGAATAACTTGCAGCACCTCTGGGTGGACCATTGTATAGGCTACACAACAAACTGTGCAGAGGGGTCTCTTTATCTGGAGATTTTTAAGCAGAGGCTGGGTGGCCATCTATTGGGAATGTTTGGTTGTGTGTTCCTATGTGGTAGAGATTGGACTGGATTTCCCTTATGGTCTCTTTCAGCTCTTATGATTCTATAATTCGAAATCAGTGCTTCCCAACCTTTGGGCTTCCAGGTGTTTTGGACTTCAGCTCTTCCTAACAGCTGGGAAGCTAGCTGGGATTTTTGGGAGTCCAAGTCCAAAACACCTGGAGGCCCAAAGGTTGGGAAGCATTGTTCTAAATAAACCATCTTTTAATCCCTCTCTATCCATAAACCTATCAGTTTCCTGAAAAATTCAAAGTTTAAAAACCTACAGGGCCTTTGGGTGATCAATTTTCTAGAAACTTTGCCCTGCAGTACAATATCAGAATAGTCAGGATTCTTTTTTACTTGCCAAGTTCTCACCTACATGCCCAAGATTCAGTAGTGGGAAAAAACAGGTTCAATAAACACATATAAATAAATATAACAGCCACCTGAAGCATGTCTATATCGGGTCACAGTCAGTATAATTAGAAACATCCCCAAAGGATTCAGTCAATCTTGCTTCCCGCCCAAAACTCCTCTTAACTCTAGATGCTAAAGAAGAAAATCAGGGGCTTCTGTGTTGCAAATTTGTGATCTATCAATGTTGAGGAATTATGAAATTACATGAATGGTGTGCATTTAAATTTGAATGCTGGTAAATTGCTCTGCACCACCATTGTTTGGGATCTGAAAGTATTTTTCTGGTTTGACATTTTTCACAATTCTGGTCAGGTGTCTTACATGATAAGGCCACCAAGAATCAGAATCTGCCAGTGTAACCTGTCACATTTTTGATAATAATACAACCTGGTGAATCTGTGGAAAACATGCTTTTAAAAACAGATGCAGCTTCTCTGCAAAGAGGAATACTCTTGCTGCATTCAAAAATAATTTTCAGGGACAGAATTTAGATATAGGTAGGCCAGAACTGTAAGCAGCTTGGCCTGATAACTAAGCCTTGTGGGTTTTATTCCAGGTCTCACCCTCTATTCAGTCTATATAATCTTAAATAAACATTTTAATCTACATGTGACAAAACATTGCAATGCATTTTAGAAGAAAAAGAAATCATCATGTCACTGTTAATAGTGTCATAAATGTGTAACTGCTATCCTTCGCAAAGCTACGCAACATTAAAATTGTGCACAGTAAGAATATTGAGTCATTTCCAAAATAAGCAATGGACTGCAATATTGTGGCCCACTGGGAATCACTCGATAGCTCCAGAGTAGAGAATAATGATGATGATAAACTTGTGTTTCAATTGTCCCTGGCCCAGTTCCACACTGAATATTCGGGAAGCACAAAATAATAGTCCCTTTCTCATTGTTCCTTTCTCAAAGCATTTCCCCTTTCTTGCCAATACAGTTCACTTTTAACAATACTGGTGGTTTCCAGTGTTCTCTATCAAAGTTTGAAGCCTAGCAGGACCAGAAGGCTGAACAATTCTACTCTTTTGTGTATGTTCTATGCTGCATGGTTTGTGTGCTAATGTGGTAATATTATTGGTTTTTGTAATTTCTTGGAGTAGTTTTCTGAGCTTTACTCAGAGAGTTAATAACATCTCCTATCAGCAGAAAGTCATACTGTGGGGAGAGAAACTGGAGAAGCAGAGAGAGGAGCCAGTTAAGAAGGATTTGATCCTTTGACAACACAAAACCATATGGCTAAGCAGAACAGCAAAAGGCAATATAAGGAGCAGTCAGAAGAAGGGCAGAAAATGTCGATCTTTAGGATAGAGATAGATTTATAGTGTAATCCGATTGAAATAAGTAAATTCTGGTAGTGATGTGAGGCACGTTATCTTTGTAGCTTTTTTTCTAGAGAAGTATCAGCAATTGCACTGCCAAGATCTCTATTCTTATTTCTGAGCAAAGGTTGAGTGCTTTCTGTTGAAGTATGTAGCAAAAGTGCTCCCGTCTTAGTGTTGAGTTGGTATTGGCAGCTAGCTAGCTACCCTTCCCAGAGCTTTTTCTTTGTGCTTCAATCATATGACTCCCTTGAAAAATGGTTTAGGAGAACATGCAGACACAGACAACAGTTTGTGAGTAAATTCCTTGGAAGCAGAGAATACAATCAAAATAAAATCCAGGAGCTAGCTCTGTCCACCAATTAGTTACTAACAATCTAGGGCTTCTTTCTTTTCTTTTCTTTTCATCTGGCTTTTATGCTATGCTTCAGTGACATTACCTTTGCTGACACCCATGGAGTTAAGCACAGAAACCCACAGTCAGCTCATTTAAGTCTCCCCTGCCTTGCACAGTAAAGGTTGTGCCTCTGTGTGTATCTATGTATATAACAGGAACTACTGGAGTATAAGAAAAGATGAAAACTTCCTATTCCATTTCAACTACATGTAGCTTTAAACAGCAGAGTTAAAAAAATAGTGACAACCACAGCACATGTGAGAACTAGATAAAATAATTAGACACAAAGACTTTAAAAAAAACTATGTTTTGACTTTGTGCCAAAATGATACTAGTGTGTATGCCATATGCTCCCATAATATTTTACTTTCAATTCAGAGCAGGAACTCATTGGCAGCCAGTTCTCTCCATTTCCACATAGAGACACAGCAACCTATAATTTAACTGCAGTGAACTGGATTACATAAGTCTACATTGCCATATAATTCAGTTAAGCCGCATTCTGAAACTGCATTGTATGGCAGTGTAGGTGGGGCCTCAGTCATAAATCTCTAGCTTACCAACACTCAATAATTTGACATAGCCTACATTATAACAAAGCCAATGCAGAACAGTTGTTCTCACTCTTTGCGACTCTGAATCTAGATCTGGTTACTATTTGTGCATATTCTATTCCTGGCATTTCCAAGTCAAGCCCACAGAATATTATGGAATATTCCTGGACATATGCCCCAGGAACAGCTTTTATGATGTCCAGGAATATCCCATAATATTACTGAGCGCTTGTCTTGGAAGTGGCAGGAATAGAATATGCACAAATAGTAACCAGATCTAGATGCAGTGTTGCAAAGGGTAAGAGCTTACAACAAAGCCACAGGGAGTTTGCATTCATGCACCATACCACTGCTATGAGGGCATGTACCAAAGAAAGATCAGAGGTGCCAATACTGGCACTCCGTCCTATGCCTTGTTTAATAGACATGGTCAATTCTAGTCCCTGCATCTAATGGTGATGGACTGCTGGTAGAACCAGGGATGCGTGAATTGGTTATCTTCCCATAACACATAGTAGAAGCACACATACAAAGGCAGTTGGAAATAGAAATAAGTGTCCATTCAAGCTTTATACCCACTTCACACACAAGAATTGAATTTTCTGCATACTTCATCCCCATGTCACTACCATTATTTCTCTGCCTGGAAACCCAGGGAAATATAACAATTTCTTGAGACTTCAGCCATAATTCTTAAATGTAGCAACCCCAAACCAATATCTATGAAATTACACATGTTTATAATTGCACAAGTCCATGGATTGCTCTGTATTCAAAAGAGTGAAATATCTCTTCTAAGCAGAAATATATGAACTTTGCTAGACTGTAGTTAGTAAAAATTGTATATCTGCCATTTACATTAAACATTTTTTAAAAAAAGAATCACAATTTAGATACTCTATATAATGAGAAACTAATAATAAAGCTGGAGTTCTGGGCTGTTTGTAATAAATTTATGTATGATTGCTGCTTATACCTTAGGGCTTTGCATACAATAACATCTGACTTTTTAAAAAGATCAATATGGACTTCAACTTTGTTATCTTACTGCAGGAAGAAGACAGGGTATTCTCAGCTAGAGGTTAATTGGACCGTGGCCTTATTAAAGTAGGTCGAAACATTCTTAACCCAAATGAGTGCAGGCAAGTCTTTCAGCTATCACCAAGACATAGGTAGCAATAAACCTTCCCAGTTTGACTATGAGCCCTTTCAAGAAGCCATTAGCATACCGAGCTTTCATAAGTATTAGGTGTATGTTGTCAAGCATGGCTCTAACTAGACCACAAAGACCCACGCTCCATATTTCTATTTGCCAAGGCCATCTGTATTTTATTTGTCTTCTGTAAACACCCACATGTGTTCAGATGTGTCTGTGCTTTGTGGTAGGAGAATAAAACATGCTGCCAGGGAGTGAAAAGTTAAGTTTTCGTAAAGTGAAAGCAGTGACATATTTGAGATAGGTAGTCAGAATGTGGATTGTTTTTGATTACAGCAGCAAGATTCAGACACATTTTGAGAGTTGGTCTCTTTTTTTAAAAAGGAAATATCCTAATGTTTATATGTGGTGATATACAGAAAGTACTACAGTGCCATCCATGTATACTCTGGGGTTGGTCCTCTACTGAATATTTCTGAATAATCCATATATCTACATTTTAGTATTAGACAGTGTGTCTGGAAAGCCTAAATCCCTCTAATGTGTGTTTTTATTAACCAAGAAAGTATTGACACAACTAAATATGATCTAAAGAACACCCATAGCATGTGCAAGAAAGAGGAAATGGAGAAAGTTAAACAAAAAAGAGTAGGAGATCCAGAATGGGAACATGAAAAGGTCAGAGTTAGATCCCTTTTTCCTTGTCCTCAGTACTTTCAGTCCTGGTCAGGCCCGTAGCCAGGATTTTGGTTCAGGAGAGGCTGGCATTTTGGTTTGGGGGAGGGGGCTGAGTCTGAGTGAGAAAGGATTTGCCCTAGCAAACCTTTTGTATTGTTATCCCAATACAGGATATATGGGATATATTGAGCATGGTATCAGATCATGATATGAATAAACATAACAGTTTAAATAATAAATATAAGGCCTTCTCGCAGGCCACTCTGAGAATTTGGGGGAGGGGATGAAGCCCCTCAAGCCCCTCCCCCTCCCGGCTACTTGCCTGGTCCTGGTCTATCTCCCCATCTGTTAGATATCTAATGAAAATACCCTTAAGTCCCAAAGTCTTATCTAATCTTGGAAGCTAATCAGGGTCAGCTTTGGATGGACAACCACCAACAGGAAAGGAACTTGTAAAATCACCTCTGAGTATTCCTTGCCTGAGAAGACCTTATGAAAATCATGGGTTCGCCATAAGTCAACCACTGATTTGAAGACACATACAAGACAATTACGTACTTAATGTCAGCTTTCATTTGCCTTCAGTTTGTCTGCCCAATAATTTCTTAATTCAGATAGGCAGCAGCAGGAATGGCTGGAAATAGAGAACTCACGGCAGAAAGAGGACATTTTTGTACACAAGTGCCACAGGAGCATTCAGTCTTTCTCTTCCTGAACCCTCCAACTCCCCTTAGCTGTTGATGGATGAGCTACTTGTGTTCCAGCAGCAATGGAAAGAGATCTATCAGCTGCTCACTCTGCCCTTCTTTCTTCTTGGCATTTCAATTTACATACCCTTGACAATGTCCTGGGGTCACTTTCCCACTACACAACTATAATACTATGACTCCACTTTAACTGCCATGGTTGCATACTATGAGATGGGGTTTGTAGTTTGGTGAGGTACTGGAGCTCTCTGGCTGAGAGATCTACATGCCTCTTCCTAAACTGCAAACCTCAAAGTATGTGGCCATAGGAGCCAAAGTGGAATCATAGCACTCTCTCCGTACAGTGTGAAAACTGCCTCAGATGTCAGGAAGAAAGATGAAGGGATGTCACTTTCTGCCACACTAGCCACCAAGAGAATGAGAATGAAAAGAAGAAATGTTTCCATGGCTCGGAAGAAAATCTGGGACTACAAAACTCACTAATATTTGTCAAACGACTAAAAGGTTCTATTTAAACCACTGGAATTCGCAAAATATGGGGGGGGGGGGGGGGGAGTTTATACCTGCCATCATTTGCTTTCACTCATTTTTTACTGAACTGATCAGGTTCAAATAATCCAAGCTCTCGTGTTGTGATGAATATAACTATCTAATTTTATTTAGTCATCTCACTGAACTTGTCTTAGTCTTTGACAGCAACAAGAATTGGCTGTCCTAATTGACAAAGTCTCTTAACACCTTTCTGCACTGGGTTCACAAAACCAAGGACTGTTTCATTGCATCTTGTTCAATTATAGTAAATTACTTCATGCTGATTTTATCATGTACTCCAATCAGGGAAAGTTTGCAGACAAATTACTATAAGTAGGAATC
Organism: Anolis carolinensis; assembly: GCF_035594765.1. Taxonomy (NCBI): domain Eukaryota; kingdom Metazoa; phylum Chordata; class Lepidosauria; order Squamata; family Anolidae; genus Anolis; species Anolis carolinensis. The sequence continues at coordinate 166,129,013 of NC_085844.1, forward strand.
TATCCCTTATAGAGTGTGGAAGGTTATTTTCCAAAATTATGGATGGATCTACACTTCTACAGTTTAGAACTGCATTTTATGGCAGTGTAGATCCAGTCCATGCTACTCCTTTAAGAACAACAGAAGTAACTCATTGAGATTCACTTTTCACATTTATTATTTATAGCCTGACTTTCTTGCAAAAAAGGTCTATTCTGGTTTTTTGTTTTGTTTTGTTTTTACTTTTTAGGATCTTTCTAGAAAGGAAGAAAACGACCTAAACTTTATTAGGAAATGCCCAGCAAAAAATGTCCACAATACATTTTAGCCCTTAAACCATTTTAGACCCTGAAAGTAATTTTAAAAGTCATGAGAAAACATTACCTTTTACATGGGAGTAATACCAACAGAGGGACCACCATCTTGCCCTCATTATCCTCAAAACTAGCTTCTTATGTCAGTACTTGTAATGCATGGTTTTCAAGCTTTCATTACAAAATATTATGTCCTTGAACAGATTTTTATTATAGTCAATGTAGTTTAAAGCAATAGCATATGAACTCTAGCTGATGAAGGATGATTAAGAACTATTTTCTTTGGGCTTTATATTGATACAGATTTTCTGCAGAGACCAAAGGGGGTCTATTGCCCTTAATACTTATTTCATCCGCTCTTACATTATAAAGCTTTCTAAATCTTTTTGGACATCTATTTATTTTATGCTTTCATTAAAGACAGCTAAAATCCACAACCTTCCTTGGAACAACTAGCAGTTATCACCTGCTGAGACTGAAATAAAATGTTACTACTTTGTATAAATGGATAAACACAATGATCCAATTCAACATTCTGATGCTGAGAAGACAACTCAGTGTTTCTGGAATACCAAGTACTTCTGGTAAAAGTGAATGCATAACAATAAGATCCTCTCTTCTAAGTTACGAAGAAATTGCATAAAATGTTTCTGTACACCTATTTTTAAATGATTGTATTATTTTATATTCTTTTGCATCACTGATGAAGGAGGCCATATGAAATAGTGCAAACATGTTATAATTCAGAAGAAGTATTCCCAAACTGAGGAGGGGGGCTATGTTAATCTCAATTTCTCCATTGCCAGTTCCATCATTTTCTTCATATGAAGAACAACTTTGTTGATGCAGTTTAGAACTCTCGAAGAGCTGGTGCGGTCACCTTCTTGACAAAAACACATGAATAGTGCCCTCCTTTATGTCTCAAAAGCAGTGTTTCCATGATTTCTGTTGTTCCTACTCTTATCATTAGTACAGGGCCGGTCGGAGATAAATTTAAATATTAAGCGGGGGCGCTGAAAAGCGCCCCCCGCCGGCCCCGCCTCCTGCGCCCTGGCCCCGCCTCCCAACCAGCGTGCCCTGGCCCCGCCTCCCGCGCTGCGTGGGAGGCGGGGCCAGGGCACGCTGGGTGGAAGGCGGGGCCAGGGTTGGCCCCGCCTCCCATGCTATTCGCCTGGCCCCGCCTCCCACGCAGCGTGGGAGGCGCGGCCAGGGTTGGAAAGAGGGAGGCTTCGCCGCCCGGGGAGGGGAGGAGGGATCGCCTCCTCCCCTCCCCGGGGGGCGAAAGAACCAGGCTTCGCCGCCCGGGGAGGGAAGGAGGCGATCCCTCCTCCCCTCCCCGGGCGGGGAAACAAGCAGGCTTCGCCGCCCGGGGAGGGAAGGAGGCGATCTCTCCTCCCCTCCCCGGGCGGGGAAACAAGCAGGCTTCGCCGCCCGGGGAGGGAAGGAGGCGATCTCTCCTCCCCTCCCCGGGCGGGGAAACAAGCAGGCTTCGCCGCCCGGGGAGGGAAGGAGGCGATCCCTCCTCCCCTCCCCGGGCGGGGAAACAAGCAGGCTTCGCCGCCCGGGGAGGGAAGGAGGCGATCCCTCCTCCCCTCCCCGGGCGGGGAAACAAGCAGGCTTCGCCGCCCGGGGAGGGAAGGAGGCGATCCCTCCTCCCCTCCCCGGGCGGGGAAACAAGCAGGCTTCGCCGCCCGGGGAGGGAAGGAGGCGATCCCTCCTCCCCTCCCCGGGCGGGGAAACAAGCAGGCTTCGCCGCCCGGGGAGGGAAGGAGGCGATCCCTCCTCCCCTCCCCGGGCGGGGAAACAAGCAGGCTTCGCCGCCCGGGGAGGGAAGGAGGCGATCCCTCCTCCCCTCCCCGGGCGGGGAAACAAGCAGGCTTCGCCGCCCGGGGAGGGAAGGAGGCGATCCCTCCTCCCCTCCCCGGGCGGGGAAACAAGCAGGCTTCGCCGCCCGGGGAGGGAAGGAGGCGATCCCTCCTCCCCTCCCCGGGCGGGGAAACAAGCAGGCTTCGCCGCCCGGGGAGGGAAGGAGGCGATCCCTCCTCCCCTCCCCGGGCGGGGAAACAAGCAGGCTTCGCCGCCCGGGGAGGGAAGGAGGCGATCCCTCCTCCCCTCCCCGGGCGGGGAAACAAGCAGGCTTCGCCGCCCGGGGAGGGAAGGAGGCGATCCCTCCTCCCCTCCCCGGGCGGGGAAACAAGCAGGCTTCGCCGCCCGGGGAGGGAAGGAGGCGATCCCTCCTCCCCTCCCCGGGCGGGGAAACAAGCAGGCTTCGCCGCCCGGGGAGGGAAGGAGGCGATCCCTCCTCCCCTCCCCGGGCGGGGAAACAAGCAGGCTTCGCCGCCCGGGGAGGGAAGGAGGCGATCTCTCCTCCCCTCCCCGGGCGGGGAAACAAGCAGGCTTCGCCGCCCGGGGAGGGAAGGAGGCGATCTCTCCTCCCCTCCCCGGGCGGGGAAACAAGCAGGCTTCGCCGCCCGGGGAGGGAAGGAGGCGATCTCTCCTCCCCTCCCCGGGCGGCGAAACAAGCAGGCTTCGCCGCCCGGGGAGGGAAGGAGGCGATCTCTCCTCCCCTCCCCGGGCGGCGAAACAAGCAGGCTTCGCCGCCCGGGGAGGGAAGGAGGCGATCCCTCCTCCCCTCCCCCGGCGGCGAAAGAGGGAGCCACAAGGCCAGGGCGCACTGGTCGGGCGGCGGGGCACCGTCAGAGCGGTGCCCCGCCTCCCTCCCAGCCTGACGGCGCCCCCCCGGGACCTGCGCCCGAGGCGGCGGCGTCACTGGCCTTTATGGTGGGGCCGGCCCTGCATTAGTATCTGCTCATTTCTGGAACCCAACTGAAGGAATAGCAACGTGGTTCTTTGCCCCTTTTCAGGGCAGCAGCAAAGAATAGACCCAATGACCAGCTGGCAAAAATACATGTTGTTGCCTGCAAAAAAGAAAAGGACTTTGTCACATACAGAAGAGACCTGGATTGGGAGCATAATACTGATTCTGCATTGGTAACTGGTAGCAATGTAGACAAACAGACATACATGAACTGAAACTAAAAAGCCTGCTTCAAGAAAATTAAGAAAGCTGTGCATATCTAACTGTTGATTTGACAAGGTCAGTCCCAATTAATTCACCGTCATCCCACTTTTTCAGCTGCTTTTATAATGTTTTATTTTCTTTCTCATTCCCTCTCTTTCCCCCTTTGCCCCCAAGCTTATTTCAGAAGTCACAAACTGTGTTCAAATAGAAAAAGTAGCTTGCACAGAAGTAACTCATTGGAGGAGAGAAGGAAGCTAAATATTTCCCTTCCCAATAGGACAAAAGCAGACTGTGGCTGTCAAGGACAGAACGCCACAAGGTTCAAGATAACAGAGTTTATTGGATTACAGAACTCAAAAATGCCCGTAAAATACAAGGGCCAGGCAGTATTAGCCTTTAGGAGCAAAAAGGGGCAAGGAAAAACGTTCAAAAGATAAACCGGATTAAACCGGAGTTTAATCCGGGTAAAAACAAACTGCTTGCTTCAGCCTGGGGATAAACAAAACAAAAGCCGAGGAACAAAAGATACAAAAGAATGCAACTAATTGGCAGCAGATTCCTCTCTGCTGCCAACACTGTGCTTAGAGTAACTTGCGTCGCTCCCACACACACAGCAGACAGGATTTCCAACACGAACAGATCAGCCAAGGATTGTAGCAGTAGAGTAGACCCAGTTCCTTTCCGTAGATCAAAGCCAGAAGCAGACGTTGTAGATTCCAAGTCCAAGAAGGGGGGAAGACAAGCCGTGGTCAGTTCAGTCCGAGTTTTCAAAACAGGAGATGGCGTCCGTCAAGAAGACGACGGAAGGTCAAGCTAATAAGAGTAAGCACAGGTTTGCACAAACAAATGCCCACACAATTCCTCCCGCCGTCTGACCCTGAATTCCAAAACAACTTACGTCTCAGCACAGGAAAACACACCAGTCTTCAGGAAAGCGTCCCACACAGATCCCAAGCGTTCGTCCAGATTACCTTGCCCAACGCAATTTGCAATTGCTCCCAAGCCCCATTTTATGCCAGTTACAAATCCTCATCACTGTCAGCTGTCCTCCTTAACCCGGGCGTTTCCTCATCACTTTCCTCATCAGAGCTGGAACACCTCTGACTACGCCCCACAGCATCTCCAGCTGTGGATCCCGTCCCATCCCTCCAGCTAAGCCATGGGTCTAATCCTGAAGGTCCCCATTCATCTTCTATCCCATCATGACCAGTGGCACCCAATTCCTCCCTTACCCGAGTCCAATCCATCTCATCCTCCTCCGAGCTAACCAGCCCCTCCTCCATTCTCTCCGTAAACCCCTCAAAAGACTCTTCGTCAGATGGTGCTGCAAAAATGTCTCGCAGTCTTTTTCTTTCTCGCTCCTCGAGAGTATCTGACTCTCGAGGAGTCTTACGCCCACGTCTGTCAGTAACAGAGCCATGAGGCTCAATCATAACAGTGGCATCCTCTCCTATCTTTTCGTTTTTTCTCTATTGATGTTTGCCATTTTTGCAAGACTGTGTTATTTCTTGATGACATGTCTAAATATGTTATGTTAGAGGGCATGGGAGCATCCCTTAAGAGCATTGGTTGACAGACCTTGGAGGACCAGCTAAAAACCTGTCACTGCTAAACTCACATCAGGATCTGTTATCTCATCCTTGCTCAGCCTATTGCAGGGGTGGGAAAGTGTGACCTACAGATTCCATGTGTCCACTTTTAGCCCCTGAAACCTCAAAGTCATTAAACCCACATGTTGTTTTTAGGCTATTTTTACCCTTCAAACTGAGCAGAATTACTGAGGGCTAATTTCCAGCAATTCAATTCTTGGAAGCTTTCCATCCTCACCCTGCTGGCCAAAATGGTAGCTGAAACAGCTTGACCTCATTTCATGGTTACTACAGCAAATATAGAGCCCAGCTTCCTGTACAGTTTTTCCAACCCTGCCCCAAAATTGGGTCATCCCTAGTCCGCTGGGATAGTGATTGGATGTTGCAATGAAGAGAAGGGTATCAGGAGAACCTACCCACATGTTGGCCAACATTTGGACCACTGTGCGATGGCCAGTGGCGAATACATCAGAACCTTAACTGCACTAGATGGATTCTCTGTAGATCAGGCACTACTGTGCCATCAGCAGGAAGCTCAGCTGCAGAACTCAAAAGCTGTACTTACTTGTTATTTCTGGGAGCGTAAAAAAACTCTATTCATACACATCCCTAGTATTGCTTCACTTCACTACATCAGTCCAGTTAGCTAAATCACTAAATGCTCCCAATATAGCCAGATTTCCAAAGGTCTTGATTTCTAAACCACCCTTACCCTCCAAAATGGAAATTACTTTTGCTTATGGTGAAGTTTGAATGACTTGCTTGAACCCATATTTAATCTCCAAGCAAGCACACTTCCTAAAGTTCTTTGAACATTTATTTTGGGAGCGAATTACAATTGTTTCCACTGAAGTTTGCTGTCTTTCACATAAGAGAGAAACTCTCATTTTTAAAGAAAAGTTAAGAAAAGTTAAAGGTGATTTAACATAAAGCAGGATTCTTTAAAAATGTCAGCTCTTTGAAGCTACATAGAGGTCTGAAATAGTTTTTTTTTCCAGCAGAGATGGATTAGTGAACAGAGTGCAGGATAATGTAGTCAAACATATTTTATACATTAAATTTGTCACATCCCTTTTAGTTCAATTTTCTGCTATCTGAACCATGTGTGAACCTGTGTGTTTATCTCTACACATACACAGTTCTATATTACAGTGCTATATTATTGCTCATCGGATGTTTTCATATGCACCAATGGTATGAAATCTACTGAGTAAAAACACACTGAGGTTTGAACTTCCAGAGTTTTTGCTGCATCAAACATAACCAGAGCACCCACTGGTATGATTAATGATATAAACAAGAGCTGTAATATGCGAATTGGTTTCCGCTTACTACAAAATTCCATTCCACCAGCAATAGCCCCTCCTCAAAACACAAAATACCCCTGTTGCTTTCATTAGAATCAGAATAATTTTGTTTCTCTCTGTTCCCCACATTGTGTGAGAGTAATAACTTAATGCTTTACCTGAGATGCAATAATGGGGGATTCTGATGAATTAAACCAATATCCATTCAAATTAGAGCTTAGGAAAAATGCTCCCTTGTGATAATTATAAAGCAAGCCATTGTATACTCGTAAAATTCCACGATTAGTTTGAGCTGATGCAATTGATGGCCCTATTGAAGCTATTTTAGATCTATAAAGTTTAATTGTATTTCATTATATGACATGATCTTGGGCATTATTTTAGAAAGAATAGTAAGAGGATGACTGATTCTGAAGGTGTGGAGATGGAAGGAGCTGTGTTCTTCCATCAAATTCTACATCTAGGAACAGCAAGATACAAATCTCTTCTTCTTCTTTTTTTTTAAAGGTAATTGAATGCATTTGCCTTTTTTATACTTTAGTCAGACAGATCTTATCTATTCCTGTATCTGTGGCAGGAAAAAATAGAGAAATATCTATCAGTAAGTGTCTCTAGACAATTCAGGCTTCTAGCCATAGGCCTGATAATGCAGATGCTTATCTTCTGCAATTATAAGTTCACTTTTTTTAAGTGTTAAGAAAAAACATAGAAAACGCCAGTGTGGAGTAGTGGTGAGATTGTTGAATTGAGACATGGGATGTCCAAACTGATGTCCATACTGAACCATGAAGTTCACTGGGTGGCCTTAGGCCAGGCATACACTCTCTTTCTCTCAGCCCAACCTATGTTGTGGCAATAAAATGGGGAGGAAGAGAGCAGTGTATATCCGTTAAGATCAATAGAGGATATAAATGTAAGCAATACATGAGTACACCATAACATCAACACCATTTCTTCCCTATCCCAAGGTCTCTTGCATAGCTATCCTGAACTATTTTGAATCTTTCCCCACTCTTTGAAGGAAGAACCTAATGGGCTTTCTTCCATTAGGACCTCTGGACTTAACCTTATACCAGATATAGCACACACTTAAGAGATTTGAAAACAAGACCAGGCAAGTGAGAATCTCAGATGCTAAACTTTCCCTTGAATATTACTGGAGGACAAGGAGACCCTGCCAAGGCAGATTTAATTTTCTTGCTGATATGCTAAGTATATGATGATTAATCAAGAAAAAAAAATACAATTGCATATTTCTGCAAAGCTCCTGACACTCAGAGCTTAAGCAAAATCCTCTTCAGTGAAATCTCCAGCGCTCTCTCTGCCTGTGGCTTTTGGTGTACTAGCTGAGCAGATGTGTCTTTGAATACTTAGCCTAACATTCACATATCTGCTTGCCTGTTCAGGGTGTTGCTCAGCAAAAGAGAGGAATATCTGTTTATCTAGAACAATGATCGAAATAAGGCACAAACATCCCATCACTTATATGCGAGTCCTTTCACCAAAATGAGTGGACAACAGATTACTTCCATTTACAAGCAAAGATCACTAACAATTATTTACTAGGAAAGATTACTTCTTTTGAAATACAGTTCTCAAAGTTTCCTTGCCAATATAGTTGTACTGGCTGGGGGCTGTGAAATAACAAAAATAGTAAAGTTTTCAAAGCTATGTTTCCAAGAGACTATTGAGATCATTAAAACACTGTCAGTGCCAAAGCAGTTGTTCAGATAACCCTTAGCTATTTCATGGAGCATAAAAAACATAGTCAGCAGGGTCATTGTTTTAACCATTCATAAATGGTGGGATGCATTAATTGCCTTCCACATCTGCTGGATAATGGGGCTATCTGCAGGACCCCCAATTGAGTGATTGAGATCTTTCAATCTGGTAGAAATGCAGGCATTGAAGAAGCAATTGACTATATAACTTTGATGGTCTTATTTAAACCTCCCCATAAGCACTGTCATTAGAGAATGCTGGTGAGCTTCTTGCCCCAGATTGCACATTACATTTGTCAATGAGCAAAGGCCAGTTCCTCTTTTCCATATTGCACTGCTTTGGAATTGGAGTTGTCATTTTGGAAGTATTTTGTCAGTCTTCTCTTGTTTATTTTTGACAAACAGGTTTCTGGATCAGTCCAAATGACTTCAAACTGTTCTTTTCTGCTAGGAATTTTATATGTGTATATATCCTTTCTGTAATAACAGCATTGATGCTGGATCTGCTCTTGTTGCTCTCAGCCATTCAACCCCAGACATTTCAGACACAGAAGAAGGATGTAGACAGTAGATAGTTGGAAATTCAAGCTATGGCTACAATGATATCACTGAGCTTAATGGATAATTTGGGATTGCACTGAACCTTCCTAAATGTTTGCATGATAAACAGTTTTGGTCAAAGGAACACACGAACGCTTCCCTTCTATGTTAGTCTACATTCAGTGGTCTCAGGGCGCTTCCAGACGATGTCAATATGCGGGTTTTAAAAGCGAGGCAAAAAATCCCAAGACTTCACAGGAAGTACACTAGGAGACTTGTCAGTCCCAGGAAGTGCTCTCCCGCTGTCCTCATGCCTTCCTTTGAAACTGATCAAGACGGAGGGCATACAGGGGACAGCCGGTGGAAGTATTTTTTAAAAACCTTATCTCCGAGACATGCTGGACCTCATATGCACACAGGCAGAGATCCTAATGTATATACAAGCAGATTTCTTAATTCTTTCTTCACCCAACTGTTATGTCAAGCTCTAATTAATGTTATAAGAAAGAAAGGAATGGTTGCAGAGTTCTAATTGCTTTGCAATTGTGCTTCCTTTTAGCCACATGTGTGTCCATGGCTCCATTTTTTGACAGCCCAATCAGTTGTTTCAGGCTTTTAAAACACATGCTCTGGAGCAGTCCACCCAGGAGGATGGAAAGGAAGTCACATGTTTTCCATGACTGCAGGGATATACAGCCATGCAAAGGTACACATTTTGGGGGCGGAATCGGATTTTAAGCTTTTCAGCTCTTAACTCGATTTGGCCTGCACATTCCCCAAATGTCGTTTAGCCGCTGCCACCTCTGTTTTATTCCAGTTACTTCCAAGTTTTACTGCTCTCAGTGTACATAAAACTAAATTTAATTTTGGGTCTTAGTTCATATCATAAAATGTATTATTCCTTCTTAAAAGACTACCATTTCTCCTGTAATTTAAAGAATTTTTCTTCCTAGTCATGGCTGAGTATTTAGACCAAGTATGGGCAAACTTTGGCCCTCCGGGTGTTTTGGATTTCAACTCCCACAATTACTAACAGCTGGTAATCTGGCTGGAATTTCTGGGAGTTGAAGTCCAAAACACCTGAAAAGCTGAAGTTTGCCCATGCCTGGTTTAAACAATCTAACTGCCTCTGTGAGAGTTGCCAAGAACTACCAGTGCAAGTCATGAAACATATCTTCTTGATTCTTGAAATTTGTCTTCTTATGGTTTACCATCATATCCAGCCCAAGGTTTGCACTTCCACCATTACACATGACAATGAAACACAAACAAGATTTCCAAGGCTTTCCAGTAACTTAAATGAGAAGAGAAATAACTGTTGTCATCCATCTCGGCCTACCTCACTTTGAGCATTACAGTGTAAATTACAGTGTTGGGTAATGATGTTAGGAAACATCTGAACATCCAATTTTATGGAGCTTGCATAGATACACACAGCTTTCAATGCAAGAAGAAAGTTCTCCAAACAATATTACACATTGTGCTTTAGAGAAGCTTTGGGTAGCTACTCTGTTAAACTGTGTTGCAAATGCAAAGGTTTTAAGTATGGAGATTTAGAGCCTTCCAGATGTTGATGAGTCATCAGCTCATGTAATAGCTCACCATTAGTCAGGCTGGCTATAGCTGATTGGAAATCAACAATATCTGGAGGGCTAAAGGTTCCCCTGACCTGATTTAAAGCCATAAGCTGCTCTATAAGTAACAACATGATACTTGTGAACTCCATGCACTATAATAAATCGTTCTACTGATGGAAATCATGAGGAAAGAACATTACATTGTCCCCTGGTTACATCTTGCCATTGCTCAGAAGAGGGAAGACTGATAGATACATTTATAAAATCTTGCAGAATTAGCTACTTTCCTTGACTCGTGAGTGTATCATTTACACCAGTGGTTCTCAGCCTGGGGTCCCCAGATGTTTTTGACCTTCAACTCCCAGAAATCCTAACAGCTGGTAAACTGGCTGGGATTTCTGGGAGTTGTAGGCCAAAAACATCTAGGGATCCCAGGTTGAGAACCACTGATTTACACAAAAAGGGAATCAGATAGCAGAAATTACAGATGAAGAAAAATGATAAAAATGTAATGTGTAACATTTGTGTAGCCATTCTTCGAAACCAAATCCACTATTTAAATGCTATTGTTTGCAAGTCAAAGCATTTGTTTGTGTCTTTTATTTTAAAAACTAAGAAATGTGAGCTTGCTGGCATTATATCATTACTTTACACAAAACATCCACACTTGGATTCATTCATCGTTGTCAACAAAATAAATTAATATATCTAGGCCATTATAATAAGGGTAAGTGCTGTGTGGGAGGAATAATATATGCTTCACTGCCATGTGCATGGGCTGAATTAAAAAAACATTACTCTGGCCAAAGGTAGCATATTCCATGCCTGCTTCTTCTTAAACGGATGTATAAAAATTTGTACAACAAGCAAATAATGAATAAAATATTGAACACTATCATAAACGAGCATGCTTAAAACCCAGTGACTTCATGGAGCAAAGAAACCTTGCTTGATTTACTCTAACCCATATGCATGGAAATATCTTCATGATAATACAATGGTGATGGGGGGGGGGAATGTAAAATCTCAGTGATGTGTTACTTTACGTATTCTTCAAATTAACATTAGCTCCAGCAACCAAACAGCAGTATCTCCTCTTTATAAGATGCTTATAAGATGCTAAATACCAGGCAAATCAATATTTTTATATTTCTTAATAGAACAATGAAAACCAATGTGGTGCAGTGGCTTGAATGTTGAACTGGACTCTGGAGAAAAGGGTTTAAATGACAACTCATCTATGGAATCTCACAGACAGGCAAAAGCAAATCCCCTCTGGGGAAAAAAACTGCAAAGAAAACTCAATGATAGCTTCATCTTTGGGTTGCCAAAAGTCAAAAATGACTTGAAGGTAAACATCATCAACAACAACTGAACAATAATTTCCATGCCTACTCATATGTAGTCCCATTGAATTCAGTAAGGTTTACTTATTGTTAAGCAGGACTGCAGTCCAAAACAATATCAGATGAAATCAGGGGACTGGTCTCTTGTACTAAAACAGCAAAGAGTTTTCAGGCACCTTAAAATAGTCAAGACAACAAAAATAGTGTTGCTGGCATATCATGGCATAAGCTTTCTCTAATGAAAGAGACAGTAAGTGTAAAGAGGGCAACGCCATAATACATTTCCTCATTTCTAAATCAGCTATGCTTATTTAAGAGTTTAGTGATGGGAGGGGGTTAGGTGAAGAAAACCAGAAATTTTTATAACAGAGGTATATCAGATTCTGTTTCTATCCTGACCCCTCTGTTCTAACCCTAGGATAGCAACAACAAGGACACCACTGCTTTTCTGTGACTTGTTTATTCACCCTATTGGATGACACAGAAGGCATATAGTAAACTGTGGGTCCTGTTCCTGCTGCTGCTCAGTCGTTTAGTTATCTCCGACTCTTCGTGACCTCATGGACCAGTCCACATCAGAGCTCCTTGTCGGCCGTCACCGCCCCCAGTTCCTTCAAGGTCAATCCAGTCACTTCAAGGTACCATCCACCCATCTTGCCCTTGGTCGGCCTCTCTTCCTTTTTCCTTCCATTTTCCCCTGCATCGTGATTTTTTCCAAGCTTTCCTGTCTCCTCATGATGTGGCCAAAATACTTCAGCTTTGCCTCTAATATCCTTCCCTCCAGTGAGCAGCCGGGCATTATTTCCTGGAGGATGGATCTTCTTGCAGTCCAAGGCACTCTCAGGATTTTCCTCCAGCACCAGAGTTCAAAAGCATCTATCTTCCTTCGCTCAGCCTTCCTTATGGTCCAGCTCTCGCATCCATAGGTTACTATGGGGAATACCATTGCTTTGACTACGGGGACCTTCGTTGCCAGTGTGATGTCTCTGCTCTTCACTATTTTGTCAAGGTTGGCCATTGCTCTCCTCCCAAGAAGTAAACGTCTTCTGATTTCCTGGCTGCAGTCTGCATCTGCAGTGATCTTCGTGCCTAGAAATATAAAGTCTGTCACTGCCTCCACGTTTTCTCCCTCTATTTGCCAGTTATCAGTAGGTGTAGGTTCCATGATCTTGGTTTTCTTGACATTTAACTGAAACCCAGATTTTGCACTTTCTTCTTTCACCTTGGTGATAAGGTTCCTCAGCTCTTCCTCACTTTCAGCCATCAGAGTGGTATCATTTGCATACCTAAGGTTGTTAATGTTTCTTCCAGCAATTTTAACTCCGGCCTTGGATTCCTCAAGCCCCACATGTCGCATGATGTGTTCTGCGTACAAGTTGAATAGGAAGGATGAAAGTATGCAGCCCTGCCGTACTCCTTTCCCAATCTTGAACTAGTACGTTGTTCTGTGATCTGTTCTTACTGTGGCTACTTGGTCTTTATACAGATTTCTCAGAAGACAGACAAGGTGACTTGATATCCCCATACCACCAAGAACATGCCATAGTTTATTATGATCCACACAGTCGAAGGCTTTAGAATAGTCAATAAAGCAGAAGTAGATGTTTTTCTGAAACTCCCTAGCTTCCTCCATTATCCAGCGGATATTGGCAATTTGGTCTCTGGTTCCTCTGCCTTTTCTAAACCCAGCTTTGACATCTGGCAACTCTCACTCCATGTATTGCTGGGGTCTGCCTTGTAGGATCTTGAGCATTACCTTACTGGCATGGGAAATAAGTGCCACTGTATGGAAGTTTGAGCATTTTTTAGCGTTTCCCTTTTTTGGTATGGGGATATAAATTGATTTTTTCCAATCTGATAGCCAATCTTGTGTTTTCCATATTTGCTGGCATATGGCATGCACCACCTTGACAGCATCACCTTCCAAAATTTTAAACAGCTCAGCTGGGATCCCTTCATCTCCTGCTACCTTGTTGTTAGCAATGCTTCTTAAGGCCCATTCAACCTCACTCCTCAGGATGTCTGGTTCTAATTCACTCACCACACCATCAAAGCTATCCTCTATATTATTATCCTTCCCATACAGATCTTCTGTATATTCTCGCCTTGATCTCTTCAGCTTCTGTTAGGTCCCTGCCATCTTTGTTTTTGATCATGCCCATTTTTGCCTGAAATTTGCCTCCAATGTTTCTGATTTTCTGGAAGAGGTCTCTTGTCCTTCCTATCCTATTGTCTTCTTCCACTTCCATGCTTTGCTTGTTCAAAAATAGTTCCTTGTCTCTCCTGGCTAACCTCTGGAATTGTGCATTTAATTGGGCATATCTCCCCCTATCACTGTTTCCTTTCGCCTTCTTTCTTGAGCTACTTCCAGTGTCTCAACAGACAACGATCTTGCCTTCTTGGTTTTCTTTTTCTTTGGGATGTACTTTGTTGCTGCCTCCTGAACAATGTTATGGACTTCTGTCCATAGTTCTTCTGGGACTCTATTTATTAAATCTAGTCCTTGAAATCTATTCTTCACCTCCACTGTATATTCACTGGGAATATTTGTGAGATCATATCTAATTGGTCTGTGTATTTTCCCCATTCTCTTTAGTCTGATTCTAAATTTTGTAATAAGAAGTTCGTGATCTAAACTACAGTCAGCTCCAGGTCTTGTTTTCACCGACTGGATGGATGTCCGCCACCTTTGACTGCAAAGAATGTAGTCAATCTGATTTTGGCTTTGACCATCTGGTGAAGTCCATGTGTAAAGCCGTCTTTTAGGTTGTTGGAAGAGAGTGTTTGTTATGCACATTGAGTTTTCCTGGCAAAATTCTATCAGCCTACATCCTGCTTCATTTTGTTGTCCCAGACCATGCTTGCCTGTGATCCGAGTTATCATTTGACTGCCCACCTTAGCATTCCAATCTCCTGTAATTAGAATAATGTCTCTTTTTGGTGTGTTATCCAGTAGGTGCTGCAGGTCCTCGTAGAACTTATCTAATTCTGCTTCTTCAGCAGCTGTGGTTGGGGCATATATTTGGATCACTGTGATGTTAAATGGCTTGCCTTGAACTTGAATTGAGATCATTCTAGCATTTTTTGGGTTGTATCCAATCACTGCTTTCGCAACTTTATTATTAACTATGAAGGTTACTCCATTTCTTCGGTGTTCCTCTTGTCTGCAGTAGTAGATCTGGTGGTCATCTTTTGTGAAGTGACCCATTCCAGACCATTTCAGTTCACTGACCCCCAGAATGTCTATCTTTAATCTTGACATCTCACCAATAACCACATCCAGTTTGCCCTGGCTCATAGATCTTACATTCCAGGTTCCTATAGTGTGTTGATCTCTAGAACATCGGATTCGTCCTTCACCTCCAGCACCGTTGGCCGTTAGCCTTCCTTTTGGCTTTGAGCTAACCACGTCATCACATCTAGGGCTACTTGGACTAGTCCTCTGCTCCTCCCCAGTAGCATTTTGACCACCTTCCGACCTGGGGGTCCTATCTTCCGATGGTATACGGACATTTCTTTGGTTCTATTGATCCATGTAGCTTTCATGGCAAGAATACTAGGGTGGGTTGCCATTACCTTCCCCAGGGATCGTGCTTGGTCTGACCACTCCACCATGACCTTCCCGTCTTGGGTGGCCCTGCACGGTATAGCTAATGGTGTCATCAAGGCACTCAAGCCCCAGCACCACGTCAAGGTAACGATCCAAGCTGGATTATGATAGTACAGCACTGGGAAAATGGCTTCATGGGAGCTCTTCTATTTCCTGCAGGGAGTTTATCACACAAGGCAGGTAAGCTGCAATCACAGGACGACAGTGTCTTTGCCTTGAACTTATTACATAATACTGCTCCTTTCACACTGCTCTCTCAGTAGGAGTCTGTTAAAAGGCATTTCATTTACAAAAGAGGTCATTAACAGATTAATTGTGTTTATAAAAAAAAATGCTTTCCAGGCTACTTCCCACTGAGAAAGTGGCGGGAAAGGAGGGGTGTTATATGGTGAGTTCAAGACAAAGATGCTATTATCCTGCTGCAATTGTGATTTTTCTGTGTCATATGATAAACTCCCAAGTGAAGAAACAGCAGCAGAAACAGGCAGCTGAGAAATCCAATATGAAGAGGGAGTGATTCATAGGCTTTTCTTCTGTGAGTGGCCCTGAGCTGTTTGAACTTGTATGATGGCATAAAGATGTAGGGCTTTGACTCAGAGAGCCATATCTTTTCAAGGCAATGTGCTCCAGCCTCCAGCCAGCACTAATGATCCTAGAAATAAAAAGGTTCATCTCTGGAGAGATAGAAGTGACCTTTCCTTTGGAGGAAACACAAAGCCATTAGTCTATTTCAGTTTTGGACATAAGAGTCTTAGGCAAAACAAAAATTCAGCATACTAAGTGTGGATTATCTTAAGTTAAGAATAGCCCATTTGTGGGAAAACATCACTTCTTGGATACAGTAAAAAACACATATTTGTTGTCATTAGTTGAATGACTTTTTAATGGATTCGGCTATGGCTTGTATCTGATAATCAGACTGCTATCAAATCCTTCCTACCAAATGTTAATTTAAAGAGTATGTTTCTTTGTAGTTAGAATAAAATATTATATCTTCCCCCAAAATGGGGAATGAAGAAGAAGAGATGAAATTTGCCTCTGCAATAAATTAAGAGTCCTTTTTGTTAGTTTTTGTGTCAGATTTTTATCAGTTTGAGAAATAGCCTCTTTGCTTTTTTTTTTTTTTCAAAGGAGGCTGCAAAAGGCTTGGTTATCCTTCCCAGAAACACTTTCATTTCCTTTTCTTTATGAATTGCTACTGAAGACTGAGCTGGACATTTTGGGTAATTGCAGAACTTGCTAAAGTTCCTTTTTTGGACTGCAACTCTAGATCTTCCCAGTAGAAAGGAAGGTTCTGAAAGTTATTGTACGAAAGGTTATTTTCCCAAGCTCCGGTAAATATGATTTTAACAGTTGCTTCTCTGCAAGCACATGTGATTTTAGCACCTTTTCCACTGCTTTAATCCTGAGAAAAGAAGCTCTGCTGGATCTGGTATTTACTTTGGCAGTTGTCTGTCACCAAGATTGAAGCACAGAAAAGTCTGAAGCCGTGGTTCCCAACCTTTGATCCTCCAAGTCTTTTGGACTTCAACTCCCAGAAATCCCAGTCATCTTACCAGTTAGGAATTATGGGATCTGAAGTCCAAAACACCTGGAGGACCAAAGGTTGTGAACCATTGGTCTACAGTAGTGGTTCTCAATCTGTGGGTCCCCAGGTGTTTTGGCCTACAGCTCCCAGTTTACTAGCTGTTAGGATTTCTGGGAGTTGAAGGCCAAAACATCTGGGGACCCACAGAGAACCACTAGTCATACTTGCTGTGATCAGGTAATTTTCAGACCTTCCCCACATGAGACTACAGTGTTTGCATTTTTAAAATTATCCTGCATGTTAAATGCAATAATTCATTTTATATTCCATCTGGTTTGGCTTTCAGTTGCTATGTAGTGGCCACACAGAGCAGCATCAAAGGAAGGAAGCCTAAGCAGTTGACTGCATGAATATAAGACATTTCTAGACTGCCCTTCATCCTCTTTGAGATTCTAAGTGGGCATTTAGCCAGTCATAATAAGAATCAGCTATACAATCTTTGAAACACTAAAATTGTATACAAATTAAAACAGGTTTAAATGCCTGGAGTAATTGGGAAATTTTGGTGTCCCACAGATGATAATCTAGGCATTTAGTGAGTCTCTAGGTGCCTATATTATCATCTGTGGGCCATTTTGCAGCTAGAGTTATATTACTAAGAGGCCCTATAAAGCAACACACAAAGAAGGAAATATGTTTGCTCTGCTTCACTATCTCTAGTCCCATTGCTCTTTGTACAAGGATTTTCTTTGTGAAAAAGGGAATCTCTCCTTTAAACAATTGGGGTCTCCAATTGCATGAAGAGCAGGACTACATAAAAAGGAGCAAAAATATAAAAAGTTTGCTATAAAAAGCCTACTGTAACAATCTACTTTCCTTATCTTGGCCTGTTTTCACAGAGAGAATTTAAATGCTTTGTTGTTTTCCTAAGAAAAATCTCTGTGGGGATGATATCAATTTCACCAACACACCCACCATCCTGCCAAGCATCCAAACACATATAACTTGTTACGACTGGCATTCATATTACACACCCAGCGGACTGATTGACTCTCCATGTTTACACAGCATAGTTAGATCAACAGTTCTAAGATGGATTGCTTCTCATTACAAATTCAAGATGTTCAATTAAAGTGTATTAATGCAACACACTGGATGTAGCTTCTCTTTACTTCAGGCTTAGACTTAGATATACCATCTGAATCACTAGGATGTTTACATTGTTATTTTTTACACAGTAAAGTTCTTTGCAGGGATCCGGATGTTAATGTCTTATAACTGTTATTGCAATGCAGAATCTGGATGCATTCTGTGTTAAATGGAGCCCTGGGTACTGAACGGAATTACAGAGGCAGTTGTGTTTTGAATGGATCATATTTGGCTGCCAAAAATGATGTGTATTTTAGATATATTGTGTTTTCCCTTTTGCTGCAGATGTAGTGGAAGCTGTGACAGAAGCAGAAAATATTGCTTGCAAAGCGCCCTGAGTGCTAATACCTCAAGCTTATATTTTAATTACTGCATTAAAATACTAGGATTTTGATGAGCAGCAAAAAAGGGGGGAGGGAGAAGCATTGCCCTGGAAAAAAATGTCTTGGTGGTGAGCCATCTGTTCCTCATTCAGCAGATATATTTTCATTAGTGGTCCTGTACAGAAGGTTTAGTGCATTATCATATGATGAGACATATTAAAACAATAAATAATTCCTGCACCATGCAGCTTAAAATTAAAAGGCCATTGTGACAATACAAACTGATTGATAGCACTATATTTCCAGGCTAAATATAGCTTGCAGAGGGTGGGGTATGAAGCAATTTCGGGACAAGTAATAGATGGGGTGTCGTTAGATGATTTATCAGAAACTGTAAATCAATGCTATTCTGTGCTTGTGGTAGCTTTTCTTTTTTTAATGAACGGTGAATATCAGAAACAGATAAAACTGTCTTGCTACTAGAATGTTTTTCTCTCTTTTGCAAATTTCTTACTAACTTTTAGCCTGTCTTACCATGTATTTGGTAGGAGTCGTATCCTCATAGCTGCATATCCTATGGTCTTCTTGTATTACAAATCTGTGCCATACTTATCTAGAATAAAGTAACAAATATGAAACAAGGTTCAATGGAGATGATATACATGGGGAGCCAATGTTTTGTATCCTCAGCACTGTTATGGAAACATCTGGATACCTACCTATAAACCTAAAAAACCAGAATGACGTCTCCTAGTTCCTTAAATTACAACTCTCTTGCAAAGAATGCTATCATGCAAAATTTATGCATGCCTACTCAGAGGTAAGTACTTCTCACTTTTGTTACACTTGCCCCCAGATGCATGGGGGGCCTACTTAAGCTATAGCTCCCTCGGTCTGTTAAAAAAATATCTGACATCCAAACCAACACCAAACATAGTTTGAATGAGCTTTTAGAATTAAACCCACTAGGGAAAAGCAAGTGTTTGTTATTCTGGAGTATTTGAAAAACCTTTTTTTAGTCCCCACAGCTCTCTTCACTTTTTGGGACACTTGAGTGTTCTCAAGGTCAAATGTAATGACCCAAAGTAATAATAAACTTTATTATTACCTTGCCACCATCTCTCAGAGGGACTCGGGGCAGCTCACAAAGCACTCAAGGTGCAATTACACAAAATACAAAAAGTACAGAAACAATAACATAAGTATGCAGACCCAAGTAACTAAGATTCCCCAGTGTGACTTTCTTGCAAGTTACTCTCCCTGCACCACAAGTGCTGCATAGTTTAAAACTAGAGGAAAAATACAATGGGATTTACATATATGTTCAGTCAATGAGTCTGCACTAGCTGAGTCTGGAAATAGGATTCAGGTCTCTGACTGAGTTAACATGTAATTCATTGAGTCTAGTGAAGATTGTGTGGAAATGAAAACTAGACAGTGAAGGAAACTGACAGGAAGAAAACCAACTCATTTGAAACATGTTGTTGGAGGGGATTTCTATGGATAATATGGACTGCCAAAAATCCCCAAATAAATGGTTTGGAGAACAACTCACACTGGAACTGTCTCTTGAAACCAAGATGACTAAACAATGGCTGTCATACTTTGAGCATATCATGTGATGACACAGCTCATTAGAAAAGACAATAATGCTTAGTAAAGTTGAATCCATAGGAAAAGGAGAAGACCTCACGGCAGGATGGACACAATCAAAGAAATCACAGTCATGGTTTTGTAAGAGCAGAACAGGGATGTCATACTCTCTTGGATTTCTGTTAAAGCTGTTAAAGCTGACTTGACAGCACATACTAGCATCAATACGTCAGTTAATTCAATGGGGGCTTTATTACATAAGGCATGTGAATTGCAATTACATCAGGATAATAATGCCTTTGGTTGGGTCTGATCACATGATGTTTCTTTTCTGTTGTTCTTCAGTGGGAGTCATTTTGAAAGTGTTTTTTATTAGCAGAAGAGATGTTAACTACCTCATTTCCCACTACTGTTCTGATACAATTTCCTCCATGAAATATCAATAGTACTTTTATGACAATTTTAGGTGGTCAGAACGTGTTCAGTGGGCATGCTTTTGATGGAGACATGCTGGAGAAGGAATGGGCAAAGTAACTGAGCAATTTTCAACTTTTTTCTATAGAAAATATTCATTGCCAGATTATATTGCTATACACACAAACACTGGGACTTGTCAGAGTAGCCAACACTTTATTCGCTGACTCCCCCCCCCCCCCCCCAGTCTCCCTTTCCAGTTCTATTTTGGATTCTTACTCTCACACACACACATAAACATACATATGCCTGGCAATATAGATACAAAAGAGCCTTACATTTAAAAAAATATCTTTAACCTTTCAGCCTCTTTTTTGCTTTTCTCTAGATTTCTTCAGATGTCTACAGACTTAACTAATTGCTGGCAAATGATAGCTGCTATTGAGATAGTTCAGATACATCAGTAGTTCCTGACTTTCCTTTGCCAGTGATCAGTTAAGTTTGGTTGAGACACACCCTTTTTAAATGTAAAACTATTTTCATTTATATTTCAGGAGCAGGTGTATGTGTGTGTTCGCCAACTAAGAATGTCTTAGAGAAGGTAGTGGGTGGTACTGGGTTGGCAGTCTTCATTGGTCTATATGGTGAGTTTTTAGCACAAATTAACTTTATATTCCTAGGATGATCCTGAAGGCCAGAAAGGAAAGAAAGCTCTTCTAATTGAATAGTGTTTTTTGTTGTAGTGGTGGAAGAGCTTGGTGTGATAAAGCTCCAAATATTCTCTGTAAAACCCAGCTTTCTGACTTGATTTGACTAATGTCCACTTAAATTGTATAGAATCTAATATTAAAACAAACGCAAATAAAGAAGTATTGGAGGAACAGAATCATTTACCTTATCCGTCAATAGTTAGCACCTGGGATGGACAGGAGTTTGGGCAGATCCTCTCCACTGTGGTGAGATGCATAATGTTTCTTTTCAAGCTATATTGAGTTTTCTGCATTGTATTTAAGTTATAGTAAAAGTCATGTGCAACTATCTAGCATATTTGTCTGGGAGTCCTCTTGGACCCTTCATTGACGATGGAGGCCCAGGTATCCGCCGTTACCAAAATTGCCTTTTTTCATCTTCAGCAGGCTAGACGGCTAGCCCCCTATCTGTCTAGGGACAACCTAGCTACGGTGATCCAGGCTACAGTCATCTCGAGACTGGATTACTGTAACGCCCTTTACATTGGTCTTCCTGTGTCGGTGATCTGGAAGCTCAAATTGGTGCAAAATGCAGCTGCCCGGCTCCTTGCCGGAGTCCTGATAAGATGCCATATAACACCAATCTTACGGCAGCTGCACTGGTTACCAGTTGAGCACCAGATCACTTTCAAAGTGATGGTGCTTACCTTCAAGGCCTTACATGGTCTAGGGCCGATGTGCCTGAGGGACTGCCTCACTCCCTACAAACCCCAGAGATCCCTCCGTTCTGAGGACCAAGACCTACTGGAAGTCCCCAGTTTTAAGACTTTTCATCTAACTGCAACTAGATGCAGAGCCTTTTCAGTAGCGGCGCCATCGCTCTGGAACACCTTGCCACCTGAAGTTCGTGCCTTGCCGGACTTGTTGGCCTTCCACAGGGCATGTAAGACACATCTGTTTCGACAGGCTTTTGAGTTCTGTTGTTGATGTTTTAAAAGGTGCTTTTAGGATGTTTTTAAGATGTTTTTAAAGATGTTTTTAAGATGTTTTTTAAATTGTTGATTTTAGCCGGTTCTTGTAAGCCGCTCCGAGCCCTAGGGGAGTGGCGGCATATAAGTTTGAAAAATAAATAAATAAATAAATATTTATGTAAGTCATGTGCAAATATAGGAGCCCCGGTGGCAAAGTGCGTTAAAGCACTGAGCTGCAGACCGAAAGGTCCCAGGTTCAAGTCCCGTGAGCAGCGTGAGCGGCCGCTGCTAGCTCCAGCTCCTGCCAACCTAGCAGTTCAAAAACATGCCAATGTGAGTAGATCAATAGGTACCGCTCCAGCGGGAAGGTAATGGCGCTCCATGCAGTCATGCCGGCCACATGACCTTGGAGGTGTCTACGGACAATGCCGGCTCTTCGGCTTAGAAATGGAGATGAGCACCAACCCCCAGAGTCAGACATGACTGGACTTAACATCAGGGGAAACCTTTACCTTTACCTTTATGTGCAAATATCTAGCATATTTTTTCTTGTGACACCATGTAATGGACCATGATACTACCTATGAAGTACCTGAATGGCTATGCCATGAAAAAATCTTGCCACTTTTTGATACCAAAGATGGTTCTCCACACTCTCTTAGCTGAGCTAAGCAAAATGACAAGAAACCATCTTTTGACCCTTTTGTTCCTTTCAAAAGTGATTACATTGTTTCATCTACATTTTGGACACTGACAGGAAAAATGGAGTGCAAGAAAGAAAAAAATCAGGCAGGGTTCACATTGAGAGAATATTTACATCTCTAGAGATCAGATGAATAAAAAAATAAGCCAGTTATACTGAACTACTAATAAATTGTCATTTCATTCCCAAGTCAGAGTTGGAGGGAGAACACGTATTAGAGATCTGTCCATCTATAAGGACAGTGTGTGTGTGTGTGTGTGTGTGTGTGTGTGTGTGTGTGTGTGTGTGAATGAGAGAGGGGGCAGAGAAAGAAAGAAAAGAGGGTCTGTCTGAGCCACGACTCTAAGACCATCATGATTTGAAATTTGCATGCACAGTACCCTTACCCATATTGAGATGTGCGCCTGGGGGATATTTACATTTTAAAACACATTACTTTTTGGTTAATTTAAATATGTCCATATGTTTGAAGACTTCAATCAATAGGTGGCAGACTTACATAGCTTTGTATTCCCCTGTTTTGTGGGACAGCTACCCAACATGGGCAAGGAGTGGCAAACCCATCCCTCAGAAGTTATAGGTTACATCATGGTAGCAGTTTTCCTCAGAGTCTCCGGAACCATGGGTTTTCTCAGACAGGCAGCCATAATATATTCACATTTACAACATCATAATGTCACTTGAAGGCTTTGATATACCAAACTAAGAGACATTCTAACCCATGTTTTTGGTTGTCAATAGGACAAGAAGCTTAGCTCAGTGCAACTGTGCTAAGCCTTACTTTTTCTTTCCTGAATGATCTTGCAAGACATATGATTTCTGAAGATGAGATATGGTCAGATTAACTGATATTTTAAGAGGGCTTTAAGAGAAGACTGCTTAGGCCACTAATGGATAAAAGGTCTGTTAATAGGCATCTATTACTCAACATTTCAGGCTATGGTTTTTTGGACTACAATTCCCAGAATATTCTAGTTTTGCTGAATTTCTTGAGTCATACTGAGAAAAAACTTTTTTCTAAAGCACTGGCATAAACTACCTGCAACAGCTGAATGGAATTTCTTTGTTCAAAGGCAGTGTATCTGAAAATATCAGATGAGAAGTGTCATCCATTGTTGACTTGTGGTGGTTTAAACGCTATGCACTGAGAAAAATGATCTTAAGCCAGGAACAATTAAACCCAAGGGGCTTGTTACATTGGTACTCTAGGAGGGAAAATCATTCTTGGCTATTGTTGTAGAAAAGAAATCTAACAGGGAACTCTAAGTTTCCTTGACAATGACACTACACATGTGAATTTTCAGTAACAGTCACACAACACACAGTGATACACCCTGCTTGCATTCTTGAAAACAGTATTCACTGACTTTCTAACAATGTTTCCTTCTAATGAGATGTTAATAGTTCTTTCCTTCTCAAGATATGTGTTGGAGCGATCCTGATATGCCTTGAATGTTTTCACTGAGCTATTCACCATAATGCGAACATCTTTTTTCTTTGCCAGTTACTGGAATCTCAGGCTTTTATGTACCAGGTATATATTTGCAGTTAGAATTTTTTGGGCCCCAATATGTATGACTTTACACTTGCCATCTGACAGCACCAGCTTTCTTTTCACTTTCTTGTTCAATTCACAGAAAACAAAACCTGAAGAGAATCCAATGAAATGAATAGGAAAAACAAAAACAGGGAGAGAAACTCTCATTCATACCCTGCTAAAAAGAATTATCCTTAAAATTCTACATCAAATTCACACATTTGGAAGAAGCATTATAAAGTGCAAATGTCTCCAAAGTCTTATTGACAAGAGTCCTAATATTCTTGCCAAAACCCCATGTTAAGCCAGCAGTGCACAGTGCTCAGTCCCTCTAGAACCTGTCAACTCCTGTATTTAATACTATTGTTCAAATTAGAAAGGTTAGTTTTCACAACTATAATTTTCCATAGAGAGATGTCTGTCAAACCCTGGAAAGGTCCGCTGCAGCTGCTTAGAATTGGGGGGAAGGGTGGATTCAGAGAAGGGACAAATTGTTGGTATCAGCTTGGAGGAGGAAAGAAATAAGGGCATGGTCCCAGTTTGAGTACACCCATATTTCCCTTTTTCTTGCAGCCCAGACAGGCCACTTCTCCCTCCTCTGCTTTACCTCCCTGTTCCTTCTTTCCCATCAGTAATCATCAACAGCAGTCATCAACTGTATGGTTAAAAGCTACCAGGAAGGAAACTTTGGATAAGGTGTAAAGGGCCTTTGAATTCCACCCAAAATGATGCACATATGTCACTAGCAAGATTCCGGCTTTCTCAATCAGTACATAATCAATACACAGGGAGCTTCTCGTTCTGAAACTTCAGTGGCATTGTAATAGAAATTTAATTATGCCCATGATAATAAACAAGCTGAACAAGGTATTTTGAGTGGTGCTCTGAAAGGTAAAGGAAATGTATTCAATTGTATCTGCACATAAATGGATTTATGCATCTGCATTACAAATATGCAATTAATGTTCCTCATCAGTTGGCTAAAAGAAAATCTTGTCCAATTACAAATTTGTCCTACACGAAACCAATGCAAGGATATAATTCCGGATACTCTAGGTTCTTGGTAAAATCACGGAAGAATGGTGAGACTCATCAACATACTCTAAAATGTGTTGTTTGTAGGATTCCCAGAGTGCATTTTCACTACGGAGTTGTAAAACTTTAATGGTCATATTTGTCACCGGAGAGGTACTTAAAAATGTTGTTCCATTTTCTGAACCACAAAGAATTTTGCCAAAATACAGATTGCAAAATTCTAATTTATAGGCTGGAGCTATGGGTCTTAAAGTGGTATTAGCCTACTATAACTGTGCACTATAGATACATTCCTGGAAAGGAATGAAAAGCATCCATCATCTTGCTTGAAAATAGATAGCCATACATACTTGTGGTATTTTCAGATTCAATGTTCAAGACCCATAAAAGTTTATAACAACATTGATGCTAAGGAGCGCATAGCATTGTCTTTGTATGTTATTACACAAATACAATTGAAATGCCAAGAAATGCCTAGCTCACTGCACTATGGCTGCCAACTATATGAAAATAACTGAGGAAAGCTTAGCCAGATTTTATCAGCGAAAGATCAAAAAAGGAAATCATACTTCTACAAGTTCATTCTACCCCTTGATCTAATTTTTAACCTAATGCTGGTTTCAAAATACTATAGCAGATTTAAAACAGGCATTGGCCCTTTGTATGCACCATCAAAACCTAGAGCATTTCCCATTTAATATCTCTTCTGAAGCCAGAAAATGTAACTCCATGAACTTAATGTAAGGCAATGGAGCCAAGCTAATTTACACCTTTGAATAAATTGACTGAGTAGCTTTCAGAAAGAAAAGAGATGTACTAGCTAGTGATAATATGGTGTTGATGCCTCTCTATGAATATCAAGTTTCATGTTACTAATCTTCAGGCTAATGCCCAAAGAATGACACTTTTTGACTATTTCAAGGATGCTTACCCTTCATTATAAACTTCTGCTTGACTTCCAGAGAATGTCGAGCTTAATTACTTATCTGTCTTGGATATCTTTGTTAGTAAAAAGGAACCAAACAGAGATACGATTGAAAAAAGCCCATTTTTCATTGAAGGAGGACCGGGAAAACAATGAAAATGTGATAAATATGAATCAAGAGGGTTCTTATCAAGCTGTTGGTTAGTGCACTGCAGCTGTGTGGCTTCTGGGCTCCCACTGCAGCACTGGATTTATTTTAGTGTTTTGCATCCCATAATAGAGTTACCCAACCCTAACTGATGAGTGCAGGGAAAAAGTGTTGCCGCCAATGTCCAGCTTGGATAGTGGATCTGGCAAAATCAAACTCAATCTAATTATCCAAACTGCCTCAAAGTCACAGGATACTTTGGTGTTTCCCACAAACTCTGGAATATCCTCCAACTTTGCCCAAAGCAGAGCAAAGTCAGTTTAAAGCAGTGGTTCCCAACCTTTGGGCCTCCAAGTGTTTTGGACTTCAACTCCCAGAAATCCCAGCCAGCTTGCCAGCTGTTAGAAACTGTGGGAGCCGAGGTCCAAAATACCTGGAGGCCCAAAGGTTGGGAACCACTGGTTTAAAGCAAAAACTAAACTGGAATGTTCATTGGACATAGCTGTGCATTGTGGAGACATCCAGCTATCCACTCGTGGATGTATCTTATGATTCTTAGAAGTATTTCTTACAAACTGTTTTCTAAATTATGCAGACTATTAAAATGTCCACTTGCTTTCATTTCTGATTTTGTTTTAGTTTTTTAAAAAGTGACTGGCATTAAAGTTAAATCGGAATGCTCAAGCATTTCTACTGATAACATAAAATTTCCATTAGCAACTTTGACCAGCCTAACTTCAGGGGGATTGGCTTTCCTGTGGTTTTCAGTTATTGTTAGCAGAAACATCAGTCCATTGCAAACCAAATTTTATTATCTCCTGGTTGTTGTACTGAACCCCATAGCTGTAAGATTTGCATATTGTCATGTTTAATATTCTTGCAAACCAACAATTTAAATGAGGGTGAAACAATGGTACTGTTAGATGGATTTTTAATCTGTTGACTGACTGAACCCAAAGTGCGCTCAACAATGGCTCTCTCCATCCTGGAGAGAGGTGTATAATAGAGTGCCACAGGGTTCTGTCCTGAACCCAGTGCTATTTTATAAATGACTTGGATGATGGAAGGGGGGCATGCTTATCAAATTTGCCGGTAACACAGAATTAGGAAGGGAAGCTAATACCCAAGAGAACTGGATCAGAATTCAAAATGAACTTAATAGATCGGAAAGCTAAATGAATTTCAACAGGAAGAAGTGTAAGGAGTAGAGATACTATAATCCTTGTACTTACAAAGCAGAATAGATGTCTCTGTTCTGCTTTAGTCAAACCTCACCTGGAATATTGTGCCCCATTCTAGGTGCCACAATTCAAGAAGGATATTGATAAAATGGAATGTATTCAGAGAAAGGTAACCAAAGAGATAAAACCATGCCATATCTCTTTTAGATTTAAAATCTGTGATTTCAATTCCAGCATTGCTCTCAGGCCCATTCTACACTGCCATATAAAGTCCAAATTATTTACTTTGAACTAGATTATATGGCAGTGTAGATTCATATAATCCAGTTGAAAGCAGATAATGTGGATTATCTGCTTTGATGATCTGGATTATATGGCAGTGTAAAAGAGGCCTCAGTCTTTGTCCTTGTTATTTATATTTTATTTACTATCTAAACTGGTCTGCACTTATTGTAAATAGCACCCACAGTTATGCTATAGGACCGCAAACAGTGGAAATAAGAAAGAGTTCACATCTAGGCCTAACTATACTAACCATTTCAGGGAAAAATAGGGAGAGAAAATGTAGAGATTAATCATACCTATTTTCTATTTTTGAATTGATAATGGAGCTTTTCTGCGCCTAGCATGTTATTGGGTACAGCTATGTTCGTGCCTAGAATAAATTACTTAAAAT
Source organism: Anolis carolinensis (assembly GCF_035594765.1). NCBI lineage: Eukaryota > Metazoa > Chordata > Lepidosauria > Squamata > Anolidae > Anolis > Anolis carolinensis. The sequence goes on from NC_085844.1 coordinate 166,156,890, forward strand.
TCAATTACTTGCATTTACATATGCCTAGGAACACAGTTGAATTGGGTGATATCCATCTGTTTAGAAATTTGGATTGTGAATTTGTTAAAATCTGTCTTGATCACCTGATTAAAAAGCTTTAATTGTTTTTGCATTCATGGTCTTAATGAATGATCATTTAGACATGTGAAAGTGATATTTTTCCCTGAAAAAAGAAAGGGTTGTCAGGGGGCAGGATTGTCACCTTACTTATATTTGTCTTTTTTAAGTTGCTGGAACTGTGCAATTGTGCTAAAAATAAAAATAAAAGAAATGAGGAACAGCAATATTGTGTGAAGGTGGGGTTACGAGGTTGTGCGGAAGAAGGGTCACAGGACCACAAATTGAGAAATCAGCGCAATTGTGCTAATGAAGAGAAGTGTGATATCGAGGGTGCTCAATGTGGTAAGTATCCATTACCACGTATTCACAGATTTGTGTGACAAAGTCCACAGTTTAGATTGCTTAGCAGGCAAACTATTATTTGAAAATGTATGAGAGTATATATAATCCGTTTTTTATGAAGTAAATCTTTCTTTTTTGCCAGATTATAAAAGTTCTGAAACATATAGCTATTTTGGAGTTACTGACAGCTAGTATTTCTTTGAGGCAGAACCTCTATATATTTGGCAGAAAAGAATAATGGTTGCCCCATGATTAAAATGTCAGTGAACTAGAATTTGTGCTTCATTCATAAAGACACATGGCAAACATAGGCAAAAGGTCCGCCTTTTAACCACTCAGATGGCATCTACTGCTGCTGCTTAAAAGGTGTAAAGAGTTAATGACTGCTAATCTTCAAGTGATCTTGAAGTATGTGCCCAAGATCAAGTCCATCTTTTGCTGTAATTCTAAGGTTGTTTAACCTGGAAGTAAGGCTAATGGAAATCAATGTGTCACTTCCAAGTGTTTAGGCTTAGACTAAAAGACAAAGCTTAGTGTACAGTGCTCTACCTGGAAGCAAGACTTGTTGATTTCAAATAGGCTTCCTCCCAGGTAAGTGAGCAAAGGTTTTGAGCCAGTCATAAAGTGTTAACTTTACCCTTGCTGTAAAGCAATTGTAAATGCTCTTATATACCTATGTATATTGAAAGCTATATACAGTGATTTCCACCCTTCAGTGCATTTTAATGCTTAACTTATAAATCATTAGCTCAAATCTTCCTTGTTAGCTCAACAGATGTGTTGGCTGTTTTATGCCGACTTTGCTATAAAGTGAGTTGAATCATAAACATGTACAGCATTCTTATTGACACATTTAAAGCATTTGACCTTTACCCGGCATGGGTTTTGCTATTTAATTATGAGTCCGTGCAAGCCTGGCTGCAAAAATGGAATAAGCAAGTAGTGAAACCTGCTTGCAACGTAATGTTGCACACTGTGAGATTTGGCAAGTTTTACACAGTAGGGCTCCTGTCACATTGGGGAAAGCGTTCTGCAGACATAGCTTTTGGCGCTGAAGCTACTTAGGAGCAAAAAAAAGGTAAAAGAGCATCAAGAAAAAGGAAAGGAGGACCCACAATTATTTATCCTCCCTTTTAAATATAATCCTCCCCCCCCCCCGCCGCCAACTATTTGCACAACCCTTTGCTCTTATACCCCAAGTAAAAGGTTATTTCTGTTGTAAAATAGAATCATTTCTTTTGGAATAAATGGCAAAGATATTGTGATGTTAGGATGATGACATCAACATTCTTGGCTTTTTCCCATGATGCCACTGCTGGCCATGAGGTGATGAATCTACCCCAGGCATGGGCAAACTTCAAGCTCTCTAGGTGTTTTGGACTTAAATTCCCACAATTCCTAACTGCTGCTAAGATGGCTCAGATTTCTGGGACTTGAAGTCCAAAACACCTGGAGGGCCGAAGTTTGCCTATGCCTGATCTAAACATTGTAGTTTTCACTTTAAAGGTACTATCCAAGGTGCTGAAAATAATATAGGTATTGGGCTCAAAATATTGGATAGGTTTTTAATGTTTGGGCTGAAATTCTAAGTAATTTTATTACGCAATTTAAACTTAAGCTAATTGTCACCATCCTTTCTGTTGCATGATTGTTACTGCCTTTGATAGTAGCTGATGCCATAATGTATGAATGTTGCATATTGTACTTGTTACATCTCATATTTATAAATCAAACTTTTTAATGGTTCCAATTACCATATTCAAGTAAACATAATTTTAAAAATTCTAAAAACTCTGAGATTCATATCCTAAGGTGTTCAGATTTGTGGATCAGAATTTAAAAGATCAGAATATTTTGAAAATAAAACATAAAATCCAAATTCAGCCAAATGATTTCATTACCCCAAACTAGAAGTCATAAAACAGTGTGTAAATCAGGCTAAATATTAAACAAAGAAAAATAGTGCTCTAGGTAGGAAGAATTTGGTTGTTGTGAAAGTCATATAGTCTATATTTAGTCTCAGTCTCAAGGCAGAAATGATGGAAGAATCTGGAGAGTCTCCAACCAGGTACCAGTATGGTTTCAGTCTGCATCTAGGATTGCCTATAAGAACTAAATGAGCCCAAGTTGATTCTCCATTTTTGTTTGCGTGTTTGTGTGTTTTTAATATCATGAAAATACTTTTTTCAAAACATGCTGACCAAGACAATAGCTAATGTGGTGACTTTGATCTAAATCTAATGACTGCTCCCAGATTAGTTAGACCCATTGAATATAAGGGAACTTGTCAAGTCAGTAGTTATCTAAGTTCCATGAACTCTTAGTTCTAGACCTTTGTTTTTTATTTTGAAGTGAACCTAAAAGAAAAAGCGTATGCACTGGATGGCAAAAACCAAGTGGTTTGTCTTTCCATAAAGAAAAATGAACTGAATTATTTTGGGACATTACATGCTTATAAATTGACTCCCATCTGTAGAAAACCGTTATTAATATGAAGATCAACTGTATGCAGTAGAGGGCTGCTGTTGCAAAAAGCAAATCTGGCAAAGGGACCGAAGCACAATGGGAATATATCAAATTGTGCTATGATCTACCTTGCATATTGGGCCAATGATGTACATCAGGCATCATCAGTGTATATTGGCACTCTTGAATTCAGTAACCATGTTCCTTAGCACATTGGCTACTTAGTTAAATGCACACACTTTACACTGAGAGGTCATTCTGAATTTTGGCCAAGATTTTTTAATCTTATTTTTTTTTCTTTTCCCACCTAGTTTATTTTTTGTTTGTAAACCCTAGTGTTCCTCACTTAAGTATATCAAAAACATTTCTCACAGTTGGTGTAACTCTGTTAAAAATAGACCCATAGTAGAAATAAGATTATCTTTTATTACTTCAAACCACAAGCAAAATTGAACAGGAATGGGTGAAAGTTGAGTACCCTTTCTTAGGAGACAGAAGAATCAGTCTGATAGAGAATTTGTATTATGAAATTGTGGACCATAAAACTGAGGTATGCTGGACACACATTCAGTGTTGTATTCTATAGATCTGTATATAGTGTATATACAACTAAGCACTTTCTGTGGAAAAAAACAAGGTCTCTAACCTTCCAGTCATGTTCATTAAATGCTATGTTCCCATCCTTCAACCAACAGATAGTGTATATATTTGAGCAGCAAATATCTCATTGGCAGAGCACTTCTAATAAACAGTTGTGAGACAGGGATACTCATTTAGCTTGGTTTATGTGAGCAGAAGGTAATATTAGCTTGGGTTAGTACTCTGCACCTCATTATGTTCTAATCCATTGGCTCACATGAGGTTGATTTGGCAAGAAGTCAGATTGCAATCTATCCATTTCTGTTCACTTAAGGGTCCCAGTGGTACACAGGAAACATCAATTCTCTTTCTTTATTCATTTTCACAATAAGAAAGAAAGGTATAAACACTCCATAGTATTTAATACAACCTCAGTTGGTGTGGTGGCAAAAAAGAACTTTTCCCAAGCAAATCAGCAACTTGTATTCATGTAATTTACCTCCAGGTAATAGTAATTACTGACTGTATTGCAAGAAATTGTGTTCTCTGCCTGAATTAAACTGTATTGAATCGTAAGACAGAAATCATAGTAAATATAGGCAAGGAACCAGATAAATGATATGAAACGTATATTAAAGACACGTATGGCATAAACAGCACCAAATCCCACTTAAAATATCAATTGCCAACATAGAGATGAGAAATTAATCATCCTGCTGGGGCAGATGACCCTGGTTAGTTACATGGACAAAACAGCCACCTAGGTCAGTGCCTTTTCAAATTAGGTCACACCATTAATTATAATGTATACATACTGTTTCACAAATATTTGATTCTTCATAGCCTGATTCAAGCCAGTGCAGTGAATCTCCAATAAATGAAGAATTTCACTCTAGAAAACAATCCTACTGCATCGCTGGATGATGCAGTACATCAAAAGCATGTATCTTCTATGTTAGAGCACCCATTCTACCGATGTCAGTTAAAAGACATGTCATTTAATAGTGGATGACAATAATCAAATCAATCTCTTATGTTCCTTCCAGCCCACACAAAATTGCCTTTATTTTACAATTAGAGTATAGTGTTCAACTCTAATCAAGACATACATATTTCTGATTTTCAAAAGTCCTCTATCCACTTGACATAACAGACAAGTTTTATTTGATGCATAGTAGAGAAAGTATAATAGATGCCTTATTTAGATGAGGTTGAAAACATTTTCTGAATGCAAAATGAGCTGGGGGTTCCAAGTATAACTTCCACAAGGAAAAAGAAGAAGAAGAAACCTCCCCTGGGAGAATTTCTTCCTAGGAATGGAGTTCAGTAGGATATATAGAATGTTATTACAAAAAGTCAGTTTGACAGCAAGATAAGCAAGAAACTCTGCAAAATAAGAAACTGAGGTCAGAAAAGAAAACTGATATTTGAATGTAGGTTAACACTTGCAGAAATGGTTACATCAAACTATCAAGTCTATCAGCAAATAATCACTACATTGATATTGGCCTAAGCCTAGAAGGTTCTGTGGTTCTCCACCTCCTGCTTGCATTACTGGAAATTGTAGACATACAAGAACAGATCCTTAAATACTCCTAAATTGTGGTCTTAACACTGACTCTGGTGTAGTTCCATTGAAACCAGAATTCTTGCAAAATTAACGGTGTTATATTACTGTTGTCAGTATTTTAGGTTCCTGAAAAGCTGATTCTTTTCCACAGTAATACAAATTTCAGATGATCTTGTAGAAGCAAAGCTACTTCTACATATTGTGTTTGTCTATTTTAATTGATATTTTAACTATGTGTAATTGATCTTTTAAAAATAAAACTAACAGGTTTTATTTATTGGAGCAATCCCAAAATATTTCTAAAATACTTGATTTTTTTTAAAAAAAAACCTCCTAAATTTAAACATACAAAGCATTGGAAGACATTTGCCTTCCATGTAGAGCAGTGGTTCTCTACCTGTCCGTCCCCAGGTGTTTTAACCTACAACTCTCAGAAATCCAAGCCAGTTTACCAGCTGTTAGGATTTATGGGAGTTGAAGGCCAAAACATCTGGGGACCCACAAGTTGAGAATCACTGATGTAGAACATGTTAAAAATGATTGTATAACTAAATACTCTCTGAGCTAGAAAGTGGTAAAATATTCCATGAAATTAATTTGACCTGAAGTCCATTGTGTCTCTAAGGTTCAAATAACACATAACACTGAGAGTTCTGTTTATTTCATTCCAGGACTAACCTAACTTCGTTTAGAGAGGCTAGGGTGGATCAATTTTAAGAATGAAAAAAATGCACAAACCTTTTTTTCCTCTTACAACTTCCCTCTCCATAGTTCCTCTCCTCTGTGTGTTTTTTCACTTCTAGGTTTTCTTACTATAACAGATGTGGTCACCCATGAAAAACTGTGTGCAGGAGACTCAGCACTTGTATACCAATTTTTCCTCTTACAATACTTTCATCATATGTAGTTTGCGCCTGAAGCTTCCACCTTATGAATGTTTACTTTGGAGAAAATCCCATTAAAATGAGTATGTGCCTAGCATTATCCTGTGAGACTCAATGGACTTCTTTCCATCATCTACCCTATAAAGAAGACGACATTATAGAAATTATCTCTTGATCATTTCCCCAGCAAACGTCTAGAAACCTTGCAGCATAAAAGAGACATGCTGCAATTGTTCTTTGGATTGCAGCACAGCTGGAATGTTTTTTAGCAAAAAAAAAAGCCTTCCTCCTTTCTGTTGTTAGGAATAGCAACAAAAAGGATAATATTACTGCAGATTGGTGACACAGTAATGGTCACATATTTTCCCTACAGCGTACGACAGACTACTTCCTAGCTCAGATTTGGACATTTTGCAATCTATTGTTCCCCACAAACTATGTATTTCAGCATATACAGGAAATATTTTACTGGCATTGCTTGGGTTTTCTATACATAGGCACATATCCCTGATTCAGAGTATTAGACATTGCACATGTATACAATGATACAAAACAATACTGTTGCTAGAAATAGATTGTATGCTTTCATTTGCATCAAAAAACAAATAAGAAAGTGTGGTCTCCTAACACAATATGGATTTAATATGTACATTTGGAAATACTTTTCTTTCGGGATGCATCCGACAGAGATGCATTGATCATGTACATAAAAGTTTAAAATACATTGGTCATGTACATAAGACCTAGTAGATCTTCTGCTTTATCCATGGAAGATGCTATTTTCTCTCAAACATGATGTCATCCAGCAGTGAGGTAAATGCACAGAGGGAAATTTGGTATCTGCTTTTCTTGTCTCAGAAAAGTGGGTCTGCTTTATGGATGATACTATATCCAGAAACAAGACTTTCTAATGTGTTTACATAGACCAATCTCTGAATTAGGGCAAATGCCTGTGAATAAAAATCTATCTTTAAACATTAGATCATTGTGAACTGTCCACCTTCAAGGCACACAGAGGTACTAGACCATAGTTCCTGGTATAGTGCCACAAAAACTTGGCATTTAATATTTGGGCCGTGAAGTGAATTCCACATATTTGGACACAAGGAAAGTTGCAAGTGTGCCGTTGATCTAACTAGAAGCGTAACATTTTAAAGTACTGTGCAGAGTGCTGTGCAAATCTGATGTGTTCAATCTTGAATCACTGTACAGCATTTTATGATGCATGTAGTATTTTAAGTAGCAACAGAATATGACTTTGAGGGCAGCAAGCCTATAGTAGGATATTACAGTGTTTCTCGCTTCAATGTAATATTTTGTATGGGTTTAGAAAAGATGGCCTCCGTTGTGCATTGTTTGTGAAATGTTTCTTATCCCAGAGAGGTGTATGATGTAAAATACGTCAGTGAAAAGTGTATATTTTATGTGAGAGGAAAATACATTTTATTAAAGGTAAAGCTTTGTTAGCTGTATAAAATGGCAACTGTTCAAGTGTACAGTAACTTCTTACTAATGTATGAAAATCTGTGATATTTTTGATTTGATTGTATTTGTATTGCCCAAATAAAACATTTTGGCTGTATTGTTCCTAATTTCTGCTTTTTTGACACAACAGTTAAAAAACCAACTCCACCAACAACCATGGGCCTTAAATGTAACTTGGTTCAAAATAATTTGTCTCCTTAGGTCAGAATGATATGTCAAGAAGTCAAATCTAAATGCCAAGTCCTTGAAGCTATCATACATGAAGGAAATTGTGGTATTATAATCATCAAGAGGATAATAATATATATTTATTTGCATTCCATCCTATCTCCCCAATGGGATTCAAGGTGGATTCCAACATACAATAGCAAACATGCAATGCCTCCATAAAACAAACAAATACTGACATAAAATCCCAGGAAACCCCCATATATGAAAACAGCAATTAAAACCTACCATCAAATTAAAGCTAAGATCAATGAATTAAATCTAACATCAATAAATTAAAACAACATAGACAAAATCATATAATGACATAAAATCTGAACAAATGTCCATATTAATTTACAGAAGCCAACTGGAGTTCACAAAGTTGTGTGGGTTAGATGTATGGACTATGGTGGTAAATTGGGCTGGCATAGACTAGCAGAGCTCAAATATAAAATAGTTCTCAACCAGGGCCCTATAGTGGTCACTCATTGACTAATCCTCCTCCTCTCCGTATGCTAGTGAGCAAAAGTAGGTCTTCAGTTGTTTTTTTGAAGGAGAGGAGGGGGCAGCTTTATTTCTTTAGGAAGGAAATTCCAGAGGTGGGGGGTGACCACAGAGAAGGCCCTCTCTCTCTCTCTCCCTCCCTCTCTCTCATTCCCACCAGCCGTACTTGGGATGGAGGTGGGACCGAAAGCAGGCCCTCCTCTGTGGAGAAGGATAGTATTTTGAATCATTTTTCTTTCACTGAATAATCTCTGCCACAGTTTATTTCAACTTAATAAAACTAGGTATTTAGGTGGGTAAGAGTCATTTCAATCTAAGCAAGAAAAAGCTCACCTGCCCCTAATGAAATCTTTTAATCACCAATTAGTTGTGCTCCTTCTAAAATATAGCTGTTTTTCTTAAGCTTTTGTTTTGCTGAAAAGAAGCATGGCATATTTCACCCATTTAAAATTTTGGGTTTCCCTTCCTTCTATGTTTTAAAAAATCTCCTATAAATATTCTCAAAGATAACAAAAATGTAATTTTTTACAGTGAGCTCACACAAAATACTAAGTGAGGGCACTTTCCCTTGGTTTCAATTTCCCACATCTACCAACAATGCCATTTTTGCACAACCAAATCTAGCTGACTGAGATTTTATTCCATCATATCCAATGCCATTATTTGTGTACATACTCATATATAGGTCAAGAAATGTTAGCAAAAAAAATCAAGAAAAAAAACTGGATTGACTTGTCTGTGGGTCAATATAAGTAATGTACCTTGATGCATTAAAAAATAGAAAAAAATCATCTTATTTGAGTCAAGTGGCAAAAGGTGAGAGCTTAGTCTGTCTTGGAAGAACCTAAAAGAAACACCAGTCCCTCTATTCCCTCCACCATTGTACCAATTCTGGCTTTTTAAAATGCCTGATTGGAAAAACTGTGACAGCCATGTCCAGAGATGGCTGTCTCCCCTCCCACCCCAAGACAGTGCTGGTGCTTCCCCTAGCTCAACTTATCCATGACTCATATCAAAATCCATAATTTTGGTCCCCAAATCTGTGCTCATTCAACTGAAACACAAGATTAATTTATACACAAGTATATTTGGTACGTTCAAACACAGTTTCAAGACACCATTGGGTGGATTGTATACCTAATTTATTCAGGAAATAGAAAAAGGAGAATCCTGAGAGAGAAGAAGAGATGCCATTAAACCTTAGGGGGAAACAGTCACACAACTGAAGAAAGACAGAGCCAAAGTTTTAAGCTGTGTACCAGTGAGCTTGGAGTAGAAAGCTATGTGCACATGGTACTAGCCAATGACTGCCTCAACCCATTTTTGTTTCAACATAATCTGCTGTCTCACCCTTTTTACTCACTCACTCACTTTGGCTATGACTCGGGAGAAGAATAATTTTTAGATGGACGAGAGATAGAATTCCACCTTTAGAAGGTTAACATCCTAGCCTGTTTCCCCTAAAATAAGACATCCCCAGAAAATAAAACCTAGCAGAGGTTTTGCTGAATTGCTAAATATAAGGCCTCCCCCGAAAGTAAGACCTAGCAAAGTTTTTGTTTGGAAGTATTCCCGCCAAACAGAGCATGCAGGATCGGTAAATGTAAGTACCATAGAGTATTGTACATGGAAATATTGGTAGTAACAAGAAATTCTTGATAGGATTCAGTTTGTCTGATTATGCTGGTTTGTGATGACAACTACTGTATAGTGTATATATAAAATGTTCATTTTGTGTTCAATAATAAATGTGAATTCTTCTTCATGGAAAAATGAGACATCCCCTGAAAATAAGACCTAGTGCATCTTTGGGAGCAAAAATTAATATAAGACACTGTCTTATTTTCGGGAAAACACGGTATATAAAGACACAGCTTCTGACAACTTAGCCACTGACTGTGCTGTATTATTTCTCTCTCCTCACCCGACTGTATTCCCAACTGTGTGTGCAAAGAGTGAGTTAAAAGGGCATAATGGAAACACTTTTCAAGTGAAACTTCTACCTCCCTTAAAATGCCAGTAGGGATACAGATATTGAAAACAGTGAATATTTGATGCTGCCCTATGCAAAATTCATATGCATGTTTGTGTTCTCTAACCTATATTTTTTCCCACAGAGAAAACAAAAGTCCTCACACACATTAAAGTAGAATTGATTCTTGGAAAAATGAAAACCCTTAAAAAGAAAATCAGAAGAGACTGAGAAAGAAACAGATGCAGACTCAGTGCAAAGTGAGGAAGCAAATGGAAGTTAATAAAAGTTCATGAAACAAAAAGCTACTAAATCTAAGTTACTTGTTTATTAACAAAACCATAATATCAAAACTGTTCCAAAAGCCAGTGGGGAGATTCAGAAATGAACAGTATCATGCTGAGAAAAGAGTCGGCACCATCATATTACAAGCAGCTGTATTCTAAATGAAATTGAGCTGAAGAAGTCTACCCTCTGGTAACCTCACATATAATGAATGACAATTGCCTAAACGTATAATTTAAAGAAGAAGAAAGGCATTTCCTAATCTTTTCTGTCAAGAATGACAGCTTTGCTCCCTGGATAGTCCCCTGCTAGGTGAACAGTAATACAACATGCTGAAACCGGTGGATCATGACTCACAGACTATCACTTCAGATGCTGGGATACCTTTCATGGTATTTGGGTTGAAAGGAATTGGTTCACCTGTCCAATGAACTCAGAAGCCTGGATGCCCACCGAACAGATGGCAGTAACTCTGAAAGAAAACAGTATGAAGTATGAAATGAATTTTTAAAAATCCCAATAATTGCATTCTGCTTTCACAAGAGATTGTGGCAAGGACCAAGGAATGAAGTAGCATGCTGAGGCCTATCAGTCCCCGGGAGACCATGAGCAGATGTATTCTTAATGAGTTTGAGTTGATAAATTGCTGCTGCAGAGGGAGCTGAGACAGCTGACAGTAAATCCCTGTGTGCGTTTGTGTGTGTCACAAGCACAAACGGTTTCTCTCCTATTTTCTGATGACATAATGACCATTTCAACTTTATATTTAAAGCATTTTGAATGTCTAGAGCAGGGGTTCTCAAACTATTTCAGCTGTGAAGTCCTTTTTTGAAGCAAAAGTATGTATGTGTGTGTGTGTGTGTGTGTGTGTGTGTGTGTGTATATATATATATAGTGTGTGTGTGTGTGTGTGTGTGTATATATATGTGTGTGTGTGTGTCTGACATGGACCAGGTCAGTGGCAGATAGATGGAGAGTGTTAGTTTGAACTAATTCATACAGAAAAAGAAAGAACAAAACAATATTTAACCAATATAAACTTAACAGTATTTCAGTGGAAGACCCCAGGGGCCATCCAGTCCAACCCCCTTCTGTAATGCAGGAAAAGCACAGTCAAAGCATCCCAAGAGATGCCATCCAGACTTTGTAATAATAATAGGAGAAGGAGGAGCAACTCCAGAGGCCATGCAGTCCAGCTCCCTTCTTCCATGCAGGAAAAACACAATCAAAGCACCTCCTGAGTGGTGGGAGAGAAATAGGGTTTTGGAAGCAAAGAAAGTGAGGAGGGGTATTTGGGCTGTGAGGAAAAGAGTCTGGACAGTGAAGGAGGTGGGGGGAAAGCTGTGCCCCAGGAGGAGGATGCTACTGCTACTACTGTTGTTTCTGGCAGTTCACAACTTTATTTTCCCTGCATTTCTCAGGAGGAGGAAAGAGGAGGAGGCAGCATGGTGCCGCAGAGCCCCTCACTATCACCCTCAGAGCTCCAAGGGCTCTACAGAGCACACTTTGAGAACTCCTAGTCTAGAGATATTACCTGTATATCATCTATATGAAATGAGAAGTATAAACAAAAATCAGACCATAAACTATGGCTTTGCATGCTAAGTGCTGTAGACACTATTTTCAGGAAATTTGGACCATTGGTAACTAGTGACTCTCTTGACAGTGGGGAAGTTAATGCACTCTGAGTTTTAGTCCAAATTTTAAAGGAGTTATCCAGGGTGGCTTTACCACCTCACTGACATAGGTATCACCAGCCAGCATTAATAGCCAGAAAATAAAATGCAGGACTTGGTTGACTCTCATCATTAATCATCCCTGACATTTGCTGTATAATGTATAGACAAAGGTTTTCATGGCCAGAATCACTGGGTTGCTGAGAGTTTTCTGGGCTGTATGGCCATGTTCCAGAAGCATTCTTTCTTGATGTTTCGCCTGCATCTATGGCAGGCATCTTCAGAGGTTGTGAGGTATTTGCTGTATAGATTGTATATGATGGAAATCAGAGTCTGATCATATTTGTAGGTTTCCATGGCATTGCTTTAAAAAGAGAACAAAGACCCTTCCTAAACACTAACACATAAATGATGGGTCAAAATGATATGAGAGTTGAATCACCGCAGATATTCAAACTCAATTGTAAATATAATATATAAACATTTCCCAGATTGAATGTATGTTTGTGAAAGGGTCAGACATTGTGGGAGATCATTATGGTCCAAAAGCCTTAATTGTAACATGTGTTCAAGGTTGAATGCATATATTAAGAACATATTTTCTTCTAATCTGATAATGGTTTGGTCTGTACATTAAGAAATAAACTATCATTAGGTTTTTGTTGTGCAAGCTGTCAATCCAAACTATAATTTGTGCATGATTTCCAGTCATACAATCAATACAATGCTTTCTGATTTACACATGTACACCTAACATATAATCACAACCCCCTACATAAGCCAATGTGAAGACTTGGGTGTTTGGCACCATGTATTCAGAATAATTGGGATACAGACCTCCTCTTCATCTGCTTTCTCCGAAGTGGACATGATATGTAAAGCAGAGTGAAATTTTAGTATAAACGGCCACCGTTGTGTTCTGCTGTCACTGCCAGACTAAGCAGAGACTAAGCAGCAAGATCCATTGACTGGAAGTCCTTTCCATTATGGTAATAGCTGTACCCATTACATTTTTAGGCATCTATTAGACTTCACAAACTGTGCATTCAATATGGAAAGGGTTTAAGAAATGTAAATATAGGCTAAAGTGGCTTTGATATATTTTCCATCCATTATGCATGGACAACAGTTATCATCATTTACCTTCGCCTGATAACTGTATGTAAACACACACACACACACACACACATATTTGTTCATAATGGAAATATTAGTTTTGTCACCATACATATGTTTCCTTATCAGATGCTTGAGATAAGAACAGAGTTGACAAATGCTCTTTCAAAGTTCATCAATTCCCTTAATAGATGGCCCTCTATTCCAGAATGCCACAAAGTTCCAAATCTCAAAGAACATCAGTGGCATCATTTCCGAACACTACAGCTGCACAGAACCTATCCCACCTCTGCTCTGTACTTTATTTTGAAGGTTTGGAGGTCTACAGCATTATTATCTGCAATACCCTGCTAAGTTATTTTCTAATAAGCAAAGTTCCTGCAGTTGTTTTCATTGTTTCTCTCACCCCAAAGATAGATCAGTGTTGTCTTCCCTGCCTATATGTAGCTAGCAGGTGCTCTGTCTGCCTTTCTTTCTATCTTTTCCTGTGGATTCAGGATTTCATGGGCATTTCTTTCTTAACTTAAATGAGAGAAAGAGAGGCAGACAGGCTTTTTTGTCATCATTAGACAACCAGGTTTCCTAAGACAGTATGCAGCAGAGGTTCTTTCTAACAGTGGTGTATATTAGAAACCCTACTATCATCACAATAGGCATAAAATGTTAGTTTGCTGTATCTATGGATCATTATACCTTTTTAGATGCTGCAGGGCTGAAGTCATGCATGATACCTGAACTGCCTTTCTGAGGCATATTACTTTTTTTTCATTGCTGCTTTATATATTTTCATAAATTGACACATAGCAGTGGGTGCACATACTTTAGAGTTGCACAAAAGAATGTAAAATTGCCTGTCTTTACAACTGCGGAAGAACTTGAGGACAGGCACCTTCTAAAATTGCAACAATCAAACAATATAATCTGATATTCTCTGGAAGAAAACACAACAGGTTTCTTTTCTTTCGTTTGATGGCATTCCTTTGTCTTTCCACTCAGCATATCTGCAGCCCATCTCAATTTTACATGCATTCAATCCAATGGTGTTCCATCCAAAAAAATTTCACATCAGTCTGTAGTTTGTTAAACACGCACATTCACATTTGTTCTTAGGTCTTATTTCTCCTGGCATTTTAATCTTGGACCCAGTTTTCTCTAACATATGTATATTTAAGGAAAATACAAATTACTGAACAAAATTTGAAAGTATGCATCACATACATCAGCAAAGTCAGCAGACCAAATGATAACTATATTTTGATCTGCATATTACTTTGAAAAGTGTAAACTAGTTCATTTTGAAAGGTCACATCGAGAGTTAATTTGAGCCAGAGCACTGTCAACGTTCAAGGACTGCATGAAATTTCAGGATTCCTTTAGATTAGGAAAAATAAACATATTGAAGTCATATTGTCATTGCTGCGATTATAATTAAGGCTGATTGTCTCAGCATAGGAAATCAACACCCCCCCCCCACACACACACACACACACACCTTCCACTGGTAAGGAGGCGGCTGAAAATAGATCTGGCCAGATCTACTTTATGGGGGCGGAGCTATAGTAGTTAGCATTTTGCCCACTTTCCTTCATTCTGTTGGAAGACATCGATCCACCCGCCCACCACTAACAGTATAATTTTTGGTCGCCTCTGGGGCCAGGTAGGAATTTTCCCCCTCTTTTGTTCTAGAAGGGTTTTATCCCAACCCTATACTGTTTTAAATGACAAATTTGGAGGTGTGGTTGCTTAAATAGGCCATAACAGAAGACAGTAAGAGATGTATTTGCTGTACACCCAAGGCACCTCATTTGCATGTAGGCCAGGAATGGAAACCCTCACTGGTTGTTCAAATAACCCAGCTGTGGGGGAACAGAAGTGTCCTAGGAATGGGAGATTATGGCTTTAATTAATCCTTGGGGCAGAACTCTCCATCAATTTTCCCTTAAAGGTCATCCAGGATTAGTTCAGCCGGGGACCTGATGTTTTGCCCAAATTCAGTCGAAGGATAGGTCAGGAAGGACCACTATCCCGACTTCATTACACACCAAATTCATACCACACATTGGAATACCTTCAAGTTACAAATTACAAAATTTAATTAGGTAACATTTAATAAAGTTGCCCATATTTGAACTCATATCTGTTGTGCTTGTCTTATTTCGGTGGGTTGGATGGCAAACAACAGCATGTGGATACTTCACTCTTTCAAGAAATCTCAATGGACAAAATACCAAAAAAAGTTGGTTTCATATTCAGGGGTAGCTATGGGGGCATGTAGCAAAATACAACAAAACACAAAATCCATAAAACACCATCCATTAAGATCCAGGCTATCTCTGTCTTGTTTTTACTGCACTTTGGCCCTGGTCCCTACATGGCCAAGAAGATGAGTGGCCTCTGCCTGCATGGAAATCCCTCAAGACCATCTTAACAGACACCAGAAGTAATAGGTAAAGTACAGTCCTGTGACTCTTAACACTGTCACTTTTCTTCTCCTTCGCTCTTCCTCTTTGCCTGATGAAGAATCCGATGAAGTTTCAAAAGCTTACATTATGTATTTTGTTCTTTTTAATAGGTCCAACAAAGGTATCATAGATTTTGTTTATTAAAAAAGCTTTGTGTTTATTTTAGGGTTTTTTTTGTCATTTTCTACAAGTTGTATAAAGCAAATAGAAACATCTCCCCCAATTTCCCAAAATATCTTCCAATGAGGAGAATTTTTAAAGTTTTCCCATTTCCCATGCAGAGGTTTTCCTTGCAAGCTGCGATTTCCCTTGCCAATGTGCTGTTGGACTAGGACTTGGGGAGACCAGAGTTTGAATCCCTCCTCAGCTACGGATATTCCTAGGGTACTCTTGGGCAAATCACACTATCTCAGCCAAAGAGCTATGGCAAATCTTTTCTCCTCTTGCCAAGAAAACCCTATGTACCTGCGTGAGCATTAAGATCTGCCAGGCAAGCCCTTCTTGCGGTCCAGCCACTGTCACAAGCAAGGTTGGTGGGGACAAGGGAGAGGGCCTTCTCGGTGGTGACCCCCCGGCTTTGGAATGCCCTCCCCAAGGAGATTAGGCAGGCCCCCACACTGTTCTCCTTCCAGAGGGATTCAAAGACTTGGATGTTCAGACAAGCCTTTGAGAATGTCTAGCCCCAATGATCTGCAATTAATGTCAGCATTGCACTTTCACACTGTGCCCTTGCTCCTTAGCTACAAATTGCACTATCCCATTGCCTTGTTTTTTTTTTTAAAGTTGGCCATGTATTACGACAATTGTTATCCTAGGTTTATTGTGCGCTGTTCTGAGTTTTAATTGTTGTTTTATATGCTATTGGTTTTACTTTTGTATTGTACTGTGTGTTTATTTTATGTGTTGTTTTAGGCACTTTGTGCCATATGTAAGCTGCCCCGAGTCCCTTTGGGGAGATGGAGGTGAGGTAAAAAAATAATGTTGTTGTTGTTGTTGTTGTTGTTGTTGTTGTTACTGATTGCCATAAATTAGAGTCAACTTGGAAAAACATAACAACAATGAGAAGATGAAACGGGAAGCTCCTTTGACTGCTAAAAAAATAATTCTTTGACCTGTTTTTGGAAAAAAAAATGTAAAGAATTGTTTTTCAAAATATCTTTCCTCTGTGTTGTTTCATTTCTGAACATTTAGTGTACATGGGTTGAAGTCTGTGTGTTCTGACCTCTGACATATCTTCATCTATATCTAAAAATAAATGAGGCTTCTCACCAAGGCCCCTCCACAGTGTCCAAAAGAACCCTGAAGGGGTAGAGAGCAGGATTCACCCAGAAAAAGCCAAGGTACAGAAGCTTTAGGTTCCTTGGGGAAGGTGATCAATGGATAACCGCAGGCAGCTAACATGCTTTAAGGACGTTCTACTCAAAGGGTTTGCCAAAAAAAAAATGAACTATTGATGCCTAGTGCACAGCAATTTTGCAAGACCCTCTGTGAAAATGTTAATAATAAAGGACAAATGCAGTTCAGTAGAATCATAGAATCATAGAATAGTAGAGTTGGAAGAGACCTCATGGGCCATCCAGTCCAACCCCCTGCCAAGAAGCAGGAAATCACATTCAAAGCACCCCCGACATATGGCCATCCAGCCTCTGCTTAAAAGCCTCCCAAGAAGGAGCCTCCACCACAGTCCGGGGCAGAGAGTTCCACTGTCGAACAGCTCTCACAGTGAGGAAGTTCTTCCTGATGTTCAGGTGAATCTCCTTTCCTGTAGTTTGAAGCCATTGTTCCGTGTCCTAGTCTCCAGGGCAGCAGAAAACAAGCTTGCTCCCTCCTCCCTATGACTTCCCCTCACATATTTGTACATGGCTATCATGTCTCCTCTCAGCCTTCTCTTTTGCAGGCTAAACATGCCCAGCTCTTTAAGTCTCTCCTCATAGGGCTTGTTCTCCAGACCTTTGATCATTTTAGTTGCCCTCCTCTGGACGCTTTCCATCTTGTCAACATCTCCCTTCAACTGCGGTGCCCAAAATTGGACACAGTATTCCAAGTGTGGTCTGACCAAGGCAGAATAGAAGGGGGAGCAGTACTGTTTTAATATCCTATGTATGACTCGTAAATCCCAATGCAAGAATACTTGTAAATCCCAATGATTCTAAAAGAATTTCTGAGTAGGTGTAAGTACTTTTAATAGACAGAGATTGGAAAGACAATGTCATGACAATATTGTTAGTACTGAGTGATATATTTTTACACTTGTGCCCAAAAATACAGTAGTACAATACCCAAAGGAAATAATAAAACATGTTTGGCAAGCAGGACATATGTGCCTGACTTCGCACCATTAGCTTCACATCAGATATGACTTTCAATGTTGTGAGATCAACCTTTTGTCTCACTATTTCAGTTGACAAAGCCATTATCGGAGTTGCCTGTTAAATTTCCCCACATCTTCTGCAAATGATCCTTAAATGTGTTATATTATGAACAAAGGTCACTCATCTCTATCTCTGGCAAAAATGCTTCAACCATAACCACCACCACCACAACAAAAACAACAAGCAGTCTATGATGCTCCCTCTGCTAATGCACTTCCCATTTCAGTAAGATTACTGTACTTGTGAATCAATATATTTTTGGATTTTTGTCTCTATATACATTTTTAATAGATGGGATACCAGGGTGAAGAGACAAGGAAACCCAAGCAGCTCTCATTTTCCAAAGCGTGTTCATGGAAGATGCAAAGCAATATCTGCCTCCTATGAAACCTAATTTAAACCATTAACATGGGCCCATAAAGCAAAGTCACATAGTGGGAGTAGAGTTATTTATGGTCTTGGGGACTTGCTGATTATGGCAATAAATAATACAGCATGTATTACTGGGAAATAATGTAAAGTCAGTTAATCTGCAGAAGTGGAGGGAAATGGAACAATTCGCCTATTCTTCTGGCACAGCTATTTCATAACAGCAGCCTTCGTACAATTGCAGTTGCCCAGGTAGCAGGCAATTTGCCTCCCCCTGCAACCTCTTTGCTGTAGCACTAGTTTTGACTCATTTGTTAATATTTTTTAGGAAGAGAGAGAAGTTCCCCATTCAAGCTGCTGACTGTGGGCATGGATTGGCCATATATTTTTCCTTGCTTAAACTGGCAGTGATATAGCTCCTTTCAACATTCTCACTATGGTGCCAACAAGTTTTCAGCTTAATCCAAGGAGCACAGGTTCAGTCTGTTAAACCATTTCAATTTCTACAACAGTTTGCTTAGGCTTAACATTGGCAAGCCGACACACCTTCTCCTCCTGAACCCTGCTAAAACCACTTTCATGGCAGCTCTATTTGGAAAGAGCAATTCGTAGTTTTATTCTCCATGCTGTTTTAAAAACCTATGAAGGAGCAGCAAAACCAATATTGATGGTGTTGGAGGAGGGGAGGAAACACTTAACGGAGCCAAGTGGTGAGCAGAATTGCTGTAACAAGAGCTTTTCCAGCCATTGTCTTTAGAGATAAAACAGAAACAGTTCTTCAGCATTTCTTTCTGAAACATTGGCTAGAATCTTATACAGCTGAGTCCAGTGTAGAAGTTCTACATGTGAGCTTACGGTATGTTAGACTGAGCCATATGACAGTACCACAAACTTACCCTACTACTTCTGAAAGCCACTTCCCATGCCCATCTAACTATTCCTTGCCTCCTGGGGAGCAGGCAAGATCAGAGAGATATCTGGCTAGACCCTGCAGCCATTGAAAAATAATTACATGAAGACTAAGATCTGCTGGGGTCCTCCCTGGGTCTCAGCACCACCGCAAACATTTTACGTTTAATGTTTTTCTGATTGTGCCAACTCTCCATAAGGTGTATAAAAGCCATGGGGGAGTGTGGGACTTTGGGTGCTGCAGACAGAGAAATACCAACCATTTTTATGTCAGGAGCGACTTGAGAAACTGCAAGTCACTTGTGGTGGGAGAGAATTGGCTGTCTGCAAGGATGTTGCCCAGGGGACGCCCAGATGTTTGATGCTTTACTATCCTTGTGAGAGGCTTCTCTCATGTCCCCGCATGGGGAGCTGGGGCTGACCAAGGGAGCTCCCCCACTCTCCCCAGATTCGAACCGCCAACCTATCAGTCAGCAGTCCTGCTGGCACAAGGGTTTAACCCACTGCACCCCTGGGGGCTCCAGTACCAACCTTCAAAGGGACCAAAAAGGAAGAAAGGAAAACCAATGCATGTGTGCACTGCTAATAGAATGCCAGCCGTTTTGTTCATTCACTGGCATATTCAGGGCTACATCATTTTATACAGGGGACCAGCTTATCTTACTTTTCCTGAATGTTTATCAGAGTAATTTTGGCTTTGAGTCCAGCCACCAATTGGCTTTTCCTTTGGGTCACTAACTCTTGCTAGAAAAAGGGTTCTCCGCCATCTGAGTCCAGAGTGCATGTGATGACCACCTTATAGAAGCCACCCTATACCAAAACAAAATGATTTTCCATATAGCCTGTATGGTTCAGTATGACTCACAATATGAATCCAAGGTTTCATCTGGAAATATTTTATATCACCTGATAAATTGTAAAACAAAAGCAGCCATGTGATCTCAAACATCTGAAATGTTCTGAAAGGAAGGCAAGTGCTTATTCACTGGGATATGGTTCGTCTGTAAGAGTCTCTACCACTACCTGCATAGATTGTCTGTTTAGATCCTGTCCTGCATTACTACACTTTCTGAAATTAGGCTTATGGCTGCAATGCCCAAGGCTTTCTTTTGGACAGCCTAGTAACCACAAGCCTAACTTCAGAACATCACTTCATTTTTCCTCGGGAATGTCTACCAACCTTGGTCTCTTTACTTTTCTTCCTTTAAGAAAATGATAAAGGCTTTAAAATAAAAGTTGTGTTAGATCTTTGGAACAATCAGCCGCTATGCATACCTATCAATATTTCACAGATGAAAACTGGGACACTTTTGGCCATGCAAAATCAGAGCGTGATCTGGAACATTTGCATAGAAAATTGAGGGTTTTTTGGAGGGGGGTGGTGTATATTTTTCATGCCAAAAGTCCTAAACTTCAAAGATTCTTGGGACAGAGGAACTTTCCTTGTTGTGGATTTTCTGAATTCCTTTTACATAATAATCACATATTGTTGAATTTTCTGTCCATCTCTAACTTGCATTCTGTATCATTTCAAAGCATGCCACCTCATCTTACACCCTCTTTGATGCAGTTTGTCACTCATCTGCATCCCTTTTTTCTTTGCACCTCAAAACCATGTAGACTTCTGTCAGTCTTCAAGTTATTTCTTTGTTAAATGTTAATTAGGGATAGACCGAGTCCCACACTGCTTTGAAAGGCACAGGACTTTTGTTTTCAACTGAAAAACAAAACAAAAGAGCACATACTACCACACAATGGCCAACCATCTTTCATAATTAAAGTAAGCCTTTTGCTGCCTCTTTTGACTTAAAAACTTACTTTTGCTATCTTTTAAAAGAAACTTTATCATGAATGACTACAGTGTTTTTAGCGTTTTATCTCTCCATTTTTCCACTGTAACATATGTCTGAAATGTCTTCTTTCCATTTGATTCCATGTTAATGGGAAGAAGTTGGTGACACTGAGACAAGTAGATCCAATGGATCAGAACCAGACCAAGGTCAGATTGTAGGACAATGCAGAAGTTTAGGTTCTTTTTCCCCCCTCCACAGTTAGCATTTGGCTCTAATGCTATTCCTTTTGCTTTCTGCCCCCTGCTGATTAAGTGCTACAAGCCCCAGTCACAGATTAGTTATTCTATTGACAGATAAAAATATGAAAATATGAAAACTATGAAAAAAGATGGACAGAAAGGCTAACAAAAAGATACAGAAAGACACTTCTTTAATTACACAGGGGTAATGTGCTGTCTGGATGCCCTGTCTAGAGGTGCAGTCTCAATCAAAGATAGGTAAAGTGTGGCCTGTGGGACAAGGTTGCCCCCCAACACACACACACACATACACATGCCATATTTAGGCACACAAGGACATTTAAAAAATTCCTTTTGGGGAAAATGATTTTACAAAACTTGAAATGTTACCCACTTCCTGAGGTCTGGGGTGATATTTTAAAATTTTGTTTAGAAAATTTAAAACTTTGGGTAGAGTCTAGGAATTGGATTGTTCACCATATTTTGGTCTTTATTTAGGCATTAAGTTTTCTTTCACAAAATAGCAACAACAAAAGAAACGGAAGGTAGGGAAGACATGAAGCCCCCCCCCCCCCCTTGCACTCCAGGTTCTGTTGAACACCCTTCCCCAAGGACTCTACTCAAGAGTCCTTGGCTGCAGCTGTCCATGCAATGAAATAACCACATCTCCCTGTTCTCACCTCTTCTGTGCTTTAAAGCACCTGGCACACAGTTGTTATCATGGAGGTAATTAGTATTCAATTATCATCAGTTAATTTTCACCTGTTCCACTTAAAAAACCCTGGTACTCCAAACTCATTCAATTAGTCTGTCAAATTGCCATCTCCCACAAACAATTCTATTTCTGTGGGATTGATCCTTAACCTGAAGTTGTTTAATTATTATTATTTTTTGAAAAAAAATCTTAACTGATAATGGTAATGTGTGCTATGTAGCTATAGATCAAAATACTCTTTAAAAAAATATAGGGCAGCATCCTTTTGCGAATTCATGATGTTGTAAATGAATTTACTATTATGCTGTTTAAAAGTGTGGGGTTTTTTATTGTGTCAGAGGCAAATTGAGAATATACTGCAAGTCACTTCTGGTGTGAATTGTCTTTCTACAA
Source organism: Anolis carolinensis (assembly GCF_035594765.1). Lineage (NCBI taxonomy): Eukaryota > Metazoa > Chordata > Lepidosauria > Squamata > Anolidae > Anolis > Anolis carolinensis. The sequence continues at coordinate 166,179,312 of NC_085844.1, forward strand.
AGACATTGCCCAGGGGACGCCCGGGTGTGTTACCATCCTGTGGGAGACTTCTCTCATGTCCCCACATGGGAAGCTGGAGCTGACATATGGTAGCTCACCCATCTCATGGATTCAAACTGCCGATCTTCAGATCTTCAGGTCAGAAGTTCAGCTGGCACAAGTGTTTAACCCACTGCGCTACCACAGCTCAACTGTAGTGTTGCACAATGATCATATTCCCAGGAAGAGAGCATTGTCATAGCATTGGAAACATTGTAAAAGTACAAAGAGAAGTGCGGCCATTGCACAACAATTATAATGTATGCAATTTTACAGTAATTTGCCCCTGTGCAATGACAGTGCAAAGAAAGGGCAATAGAGCCAGAGGGCATTTGAACAATGGCAATGAAATGCTCTGCCGCGCCTGATTGGAAATATGTTACTACATTTCGTGGTGTTCTGTTGTATGGTGCAATCTCCCATGGTGCAACAGGACTTCTTATACAGTTTCCTGTTGCATATTGTTATGATTTCTTTTAATGGTTGTATATTGTGCCTTGTTTCAGCAACATAATTCCTCTACTTTAAAGTTATACTTTGCATCCTGAGATGTAGGATCCCAGCTACAAATTATCTCAACTGTTGTGCTGTGCAGCAAGTTGTTCCCAATTTATGGCAACCTTATCATGGTGTTTTCCTGCAGAATTTATTCAGAGGGAGTTTGCCATTGCTTTCCTCTAGACTGAGTGTGTTACACCAGGGCCCTGAAGCCTCTTTTCACAACAATCCAATAGGTGATCCAATAAGTAAGAGTTTATTTTAAAAAAAACAGAGTATAATAAAAGCAAAGTATATGAAAGGCAAGCAAAAGACATAATCAAAGTTCCAAAAGGTTATTTCCATGAAGGGCAAGAGTCCAAAAATCCATTCAAATCCACTGAGATATCCAAAGACAAGGTAACATGAATCCAAGGCAGGCAAACTATGCCATAGAGGAATGGGAAGCAAGAACAGCTTAGAAACTTGATTATATGAATTCCAAGAACACAGGCCCAAAAAATGAGAGCTCTGTTCCTGAATGCATCCTTGCTCTCGCAAAGATTGTACCAGCAGAGACCACTTTAAAAGCCCCAAAACCTCCCATGACATCAAGTCTCATACACCAGCTTCTCTCCTCCTTATCTCTAATTCTCTGGCAAATGCGAGTCTCTATTTCTGCAACTCCAATCACCATGACCTAGACAAACATTCATCTCCCACATTTCTCTCAGCCTGCAATTCTGGCATATTCCCATGGGAACGGATCTCACTGTTTCCAATCTCTTGGGAACTGCCAGGAGGAGATTCCAAAACAACTCTCTCTGGGCTGCTTCCACTCCCCCCCCCCCCCCCCGGACCCACTGAGTCTCTCACAGCATCCCCTTCCTCTTCATCTCAATCCTCAGAATCTGTCCAGGCTCCAACCACTACATAAGGCTACAGCATCAGTTGTAGAGAAGAGTTAATGGGATCAAAAGAGGCATGAAAGTGAAATGGAATACTATCTTCTTGTGCTGGATTTTCAATAATAATTGGGAGGGGAAAAGCTATAATTTTTGAGGAGGGCCCAGAATCTCATATTACCACCAATAGGGGAATTTTCCTCAAAGCAAATGCTACCTCTGGAAGAGATATTTTACAAATTTGCACCTGGGACACAAATTCACATTTTGTATCATGTATTCTGGCCTTAAAATATCATCTGAGGCAAAGTTGTCACATTCATTTCCTCCACATTTAAAAAAGGAAAGTGATATGAGATTACTTAGAATGCTAAAAAGGGAAAGCTGGAGTGAAAACAGCAATGTGAAATAGGGTTAGTCAAAGATACTTTATCATCTGAAAAGAAGGTCAAGATGGCTTCTTCACCCACTCACCCACCCATTCCATTTAAAATACAAAGTGCCCCCTACAACTGCTCTTGAGCATAGTTGATGTAGAAAAGGTTGTATGGCATGTGATCTCCACTTTCATTATCTTCCACCTGAAGTACTGGGGATATTTCGTCTAGTAGGAGACCCATCCTGGATGTAAAAGTGTTCATCCCTGGACTAAGTCTGTTTTACTAGATTTTATCCTGAAAATAGATATACCAACCACTGAAACGGCATGAATACCTAAAACTAGATTTAAATTCTCCTGAAATTCCTGACATATATGGTGATTGTGTGTGCATGTGTCTTGACATCAGAGTATGCTTTAAAAAATATTCTAGCTCCCTGTAAGTGAGATAGCATTTATAGTAAACTGAATCACTCCTGTTAGTTTCCTCCTGCCTGAGGGAAAGCCTGAAGAATGATGGCTTGCTTATCTCCTAACCAGCTGCCAGGAGACCCAGTCTTGGAGAAAAGGCAGGACATAACAGGAAACTGGAATCACAAACTAGAGTCTGCTATTGGCCATAGCTATAGAGTTCTGGCTTTTCATGCCAAGTAAATTGTGGACACAAGCCCCTGGCTTGTTTAACCTCTCCTACTAGATGGAGAAGCAATTAAGCACCATGAGTCAGCTTGCTTGCCAAGGCACACTAAAGATAGTTCTACACGAACCCAAAAAAGTAAGCTCAATCTGGCATATGAGACACTGGGTAAGCCCACTTATTGGTCTAATAGGGACTCCCCGAGCTGCCTCAGAGGCGATAGAGAGTTACCACTGCCCGGCTGTGCTGAGCCTGGTTTGATGTCACTGGACAATCTCCTTAAATAGCATCCCTTCCCTCTGTGTCGTGGATGCCATCGGCTTCAATGCTTCTAGATACTTTAGTCTTGGGAGCACTGCTTGCCAAGATTTCTGTGATAGGGAGGGGGAAAGCAGCCAGACCACCCAGGATAAAGTAGGGAGGATGATAGTCGTGTCACCAACCACAGCACAGGGGCAGGGAAATATTTGTGACTGTCTCCCATGGGATGGCTCTCAAGACAGTTTCAGTTGGTTCCACATTCCAGCCCTCTTGACAACCCCTAACCTGGGGGGAAACCCAAACCCAGGCTCAGTATTTGGGTTTTCCCCTAAGGTTAGCTAAATTGGGGGACTGCCTTCCCCTGGTTTAAGCCAGATCAGCCCCATCTAGTTGGCTATACCAAATTAGGTGGTCAGTAGAGACGTGCCCTAAGCCAAGATTGATTTATAAATCTAACGTATTGTGACATTCAAGTGTACTATGTGTTTCTAAGTCTTTTTAGATGTAGGCAGAGAATATTAAAGATGAGGAAGAATAGTTGGGACTGGGAAGATGTGAAGAAGAATGAGAGCATTCTAGAAGAAAGGCTTTCATTATGAGCTCTGAGTAGAAAAGTGTAAAAGAAAACCAACATTTCTTAGCCACTGTGCCCTATTTAGTTTGTCTTAATGATGCAGCTGTATCAGATGAAATAGATCTGAAATGCAAAAACTGATGATTTCTTTCGGTATGACAGATTTGACTCTGTGAAGGTATTTGTGAAAATGAGTAAGAAAAATGATTGCAAAATGTCACTTTTTGTTTTGTTGACTGACATTTCCCACTCAAAACTGGTCACACTGAATCATACAAGTTTCCTTATGTAAATTTTATTCCCCGTTCACTTCATTAAACTTTCTTGACTGCTACATGAAAAAAACAGTAGCTTTGTTGATTAGGTAAACAAGTTCTGTTTAAGAAACACCCGAGCCAAAATCCTGTTCAATCAAACCATTAGCACAATTGTCTGTAGCTCCAAACATCTAATGTTCTCATAAAAAGAGATTCCACAACCTCCTTGCATAAATTAAAAATCAACAAAAGCAGCAAACACCACTATGAAGAGATGGGCAAGCATCAGTTACCTACGTTGGCATCCTGTCAGATACCTATCCTCTTGTAGCAGAAAGGAGAAAGAGTGAGACATGAACTGAGGTGAGAAATGATGCTAAGCCACCATCCAAAACTCAAAAGAATCTCACTTTGCCAAGGCCTTCACATGCTTTGTATGAGGTGGTTGCAAAATAACTCCTGCTTCAACCCTTTTTAGGGCCCTTCCAGACAGGCCCTATATCCCAGGATCTGACCCCAGGTTTTCTGTTCATCCTAGATTATCTGGCAGTGGGGACTCATATAATCCAGTTTAAAGAAGAAAACCTGGAAATAGATCCTGGGATATAGGGCCTGTCTGGAAGGACCCTTAGACAGTAAATGTGCAGACAACTTTTTATCCAGAAAAGGTGGTCATGGGGGCTACATCTGGCCAGAATAGTCTTCCCATTACCTCCATCTGTTTCTGAAGAAAAGGGGTACATTCCAAGGCACAGGCAATTTTCCATTCCAATCCTCTCATAGTGTCTTTGCTTTGGGGATCTCCTGGAATCTCAGGTTGAAAATAGCTACTTACTTAGGCGATCCCTCGTAATTCGAGGATGATGGTCCTCCATTTCTTGGAAGACACCTGTGCGTGATTTTTTTTAATGTGTGGACGGCCGGTCAACACACAGTGCACGGCCGGTCAACACACAGTCTTCACAGATTGAGGTCCCAGCAATGGTGTGATTAACACAATGAGAGTGGCTTCTCAGTCTGTTGCACCCTTCTTCCACCTTCACAGCCATTGTAATAAGTACCATGTTATCCTCCGCCTGCTCCGCCGTTGAGGTCTTTGGGTCTTCGGATTGTTCTTGGTCTGGATCTTCCCCTGTGGCCACTCCTGGGAGTGTGTGACTCCTGTGGTTGTGCCCTCAGGTTCATTGGAACACGCAAGCCCCCTCAACACGTCAAGGTGACAATACATCGAGGGGGAAAATAGCTACACCTCTATATAGAAAGGAGAAACTACAGAGTTGATATACTGGCAGAGCTTTCCAATCTACTAGAACTGACCAGAATCATAATCCATGTTCACAAAAAATGCATGCTTGTGTTCTCAGTTCCTTGGAAACGTAAGCTGGCTTTTAGTCCAGAAATATGGAAATATGCACAAACTTGGTTTTGCAATTAAAAGAAGGAAATCTATATTGGTGTGGGCTACCTAAAGATGGCAAAATCTTTTTCAAACAAACAAAAGAAAAAACTCATGGAGATTGTTTCTGGGTTTAAGAGCTTAATTTATTCAAGCCTTCTGTCAAGTTTGAATGTAGATCATAGCAATTTGCACAGAATAAAATTTACAGATAAAACTTTTGCAGTTTCTAGCATGTTTTTAAAAATCTCACAAGGACTAAACTATACTCTATGGTTACCCTGGTTCAGAATGTGCATCTGTGGCAGGGAAATGCCACACAGGTCCTGCTCTTACGTTTCCTACAGAATGTGACATGCCAAAACAATCTGTGCAGCAAATTTATGCATATTTTCAGTATGTGACATTTATCTAAAAGGCCCAGGCTCTAACCAGGATGTTCTCTGATGTATTATTTTAATATACAACATTAATAATTCCAGATGTTTTGATATTTATGCCTCACATTTCTATGTCTCCTTTTTGGAACAGCAATCCGTGGAGAATTCCTCCCTTGATTATTCTGTTTTCTGGGTTGGAAAAACAAAGAAGTAAGAAGCATTAACTACGTCTTGGTGTAAAACAAAGCTTCTTTATTCAGAAGGTTGCTCAGTTAATTCACTAAGCTTACTTCCAAGTAAACATTCATATAATTATAAAGGGTTGCAGATGAGTAGGTACGACTTGCAAGTTTTGATTCAGAGCCTTATATGATCATTTGGAAAATAGTCTGATGTAGCGTGGACTAGTTCAGAGACTATGTGAGTTTCTCCTGGATTCAAACCTGAATTTTGATTTAGAAACTCCAATTTTATGGCTACCATTATAAATCCATGGATTTAAAGTACTATTTTTACCTTTTACCTCTCTATGATGTTGCAGTGGAATTACCTCTGAGACTCACCAAAACATTCCACAATTCCTGGGGTGGTTCCACACAGCCCTTTAACCCAGGATCAATCGAGTTTGTTAAATGCGATTGCACCCAGGTTAAAGTCCACACATGCCCCAGAAAGCATGTGTGTTTCTGGAGGGGGTGTGGTTCCACATGCCCTGCGGGACTTTCTGGGAGGGCACTGGGACACAAAACAAATCCCCCCAGAAAAGCCTTTTAAAAACAAAATAACTTACTGGCCATCATTACCCCTTCCCCGGAGCTCTCCTGGTGTGTAGAAATGATGCACCAGGAGAAGGGGGCCAGGAGTGATCCCTTCCCCTTTTCCTGGCATGTCATTTCTTCGCACCAGGGGAGCTCTGGAGAAGTGGAATGGTGGCTGGGTAAGTTTCTTTTCAAAGGCTTTTTATGGAGTTTTGGGAGGGGGTGGGGGTTGTCTTGGTTTTCTTGGGCTCCAGGAGCCCAAGAAACCTGAGACAGTTGTGTAGATGGGCATCAGAAGTCACGTGGCACAATCCTTGGTCCCAATCTACACAGCACCCGCACCTGGAAAGATGTGGGTCTTCTGAAAGACTTGGGTCTTTCCAACTGACAAATTACCTCCGGACAAAGCAGGGTTTTCCTACTTGGTCCTGGATGAATTCATTTTTACATGGAGCATAGTTTGGATGCCCCACATGAAAAAGTGGGAGCTCGTGCTTTTAAGGGGCTGTCTGGATGCGCCCCAGATCAATCAATTCAAACATGCCATAATACCTGAGTCCTGGATATAAGTCCAGCTCCATGAAAAAATACTTAAGATATGAGTTAGTTTCATTAACTTCTAAAGTTAGACAGTACGGAATGACTGTAGAAAAACCTAAATAAATAATACACCAGACAATGTGGACAACAAAAAATATGGATCTAAACATTCTGATTCTGTAAATCAATAGAATAGGTTTGCTTAATGGATTTGAAAAGCCATCTAGGCTGCAGCTTTAGCCTGCAAGCTGCCACTGTGTCTCCATTTCTCTGAACCATTTCTTTTTTTTTTTTCATTAATCTTAGTGGACAGAGCAAGACTTGAGTTCCTATAAGGCAATAGCAAATACTTGGAGATTCCAAGATCACAAAGAATTCACATTTTGAAACCGTTAACTACAAACCGAGCTTGACAGATGAGAAGAAGGAAGACTTTTTGTTTGTTTTCCAAGGCATTCACACTGACCACATTTTCAAACAAATCATACCATCCACAGTTGTCTTGGCAGTGACCTGTCCAGGTCTCTGTATATTTGCTTTTCAGTTTTACTATATGGTAGATAAGGTCAATACCCTGACAGTTTGTTCAAACATTCTTTTGCTGTTTTTCTACCATTTTAATGTCAACCCTAAAGGTCATCAGCATCCACATATAGTCCAAAACCTGGTTGAAAACCATTTGTTGGATCAGGTTTATGTAGTTGAAATAGCAGCTAAACCCATGCAGAACCTTTTTTTTTTTACTCAGTAAATCTGTGTGCAGTACATTTTGGCTAATTTTTTATTATAATATTTTTATTACTTCTCAGTCCAACCAACTGTGTGCAAATGTTTGTACATTTCAGTTGATAAACCAAGTGTAAGACAGCATGAACTTAAAGCAACATTTTATAACTCAAAGCCAGCAGATAAAGTGGGACAATAAGAAGTATGATTTGTGAATCATGAATTGGTGAAGTAGCATTATTGCATAAATTAGAAGAGCTGCAATATCAAGAATGCTCATCCCAGTATGCATCCTCTATCAATGATATCAGGATTGTCATGGAATAACAGGTCCATGTGACAAAGTCCTCAGTCCTTATACACAAAAAAAACAGCAACAACCTTACTCCTGTCCATCTGCCAAACTTTATCTGATTCAGAATCTTAGCTGCACAGCCTTACCTGTAGGTTCCAATCTACCTTCTTTCAATTTGTGGAACAGAACAGCACACTAGCTTTATTTGGGGGATGAAGATAGTTCTATATTCATTTCTTTGGTTTGTTATGTGATCAGTTCTTGAAGCACTGCATGGATTTAGTAGAAATCCACATCTGACAACACAGGTAGAGACAAAGTGAATAAAATAGGACTTCGTGCCTCCTCACATCACTAGTATATTTTACAAACAGCCAAAGATGTTAGAAGTTATAAAAATAAAGAAAGCAGAGAGGCTGTGAGACATAGTACACAGGGCAACATCCTGTTACTGATAGAAGCATGCCCTAGTGTGTATCTCTTTTTGGATGGGGCATAAAGAGCTATTCTCTACTTTGCACTCCATTCAAATCATCCCCTGCCAGTTGTCAACTCTGGGAAAGGCCCCTTGCTGCTCTTCTTTACCCATGGGAAGGAAAAGAAAAAGGCATGGAGATGCACTGGCCTCCCAGAGGAAAAAAGAGAGTCACTACGTCTGTCGGAAAGATATAGAACTACATGGCTGGAATGCTACTAGCACAATGTAGGATCTCAGCTGAGCAAGGTATGGGATTCGGTCTAGGAGCACTTATTCTCTCTCAGCCTGAACCATCTCACAGGCAGGATTGACCCAAAATATTTTTCTGCCTGGAATTCAGAAGCTTACAGTAACCCCCTCCCAAATCAAGATACTCACAGTACCATTTTAGAGAAATTACTCTGTCACACAAGCTTCTGTGATAGCCTGTCTAAAACCAAATAGCTTTTCTTGCTGTTCAGCTAATTCCTTAAATTTCAAATGCTGTGAATAATCACAATTGCTGTCTTTAGTCCAGGAATAGCTTTTGAAAGTGCTTAACAAATGTCTGATTAACAAATTATTTGGTTAATTGCATTGCCTAATTGATACAGTTGAGCAAAGCTTGCAGCCTTTGCTAAACGGAACTCGCTTTGCCTAGTAGATAATGAATACATGTCACATTGGAAAAGAAGATGAACGTGTCATTGAACAGGTAGAAAAAAACAAAGGCATGTCTAGCATTCTGGGAGAAAGGCAGAGTGGAAATCCAATAAATAAACTAAATCTATAAAACACCAATTTCTGTTCTATTAGCCAATGAACATTTACGAGCCTACTGAAGTTATATTTAAAGTAGCGAAGATAGTTCTATTAAGAAGTGTTGTTTAAGGTCTCCCAGTCATTTTTGTGTACATTTTATTTCCTTCTATAAAGTATTGTATTCTTCCTGAGATACATATCTTGGGTCTGTATGTTACAAGGAGGAAGCAGTGCAGTATCCAAATAAAAAACAAACCACTACAGCCTGACCTTTTGTAGACAAGAAGACCCAGAAGAATGGCATGAAGCCGAGGGTGGGTGAAGAGAGCAGAGCTGGCTGCGGGCTGAAAGAAATGAACCAGCAAATAAAACCTCAGAGACCAATTGCAGAAGAAATAAGCTGAGAATGAAATGAATATAACAATTTGAAAGGCATTGTTGCTGAGACCAGGTCAACTGATTTATATGAAATGCAAACAAACTTTTATAAGAAAAGATTCCAATATTTGCAGAGAGTTTCAAAGAAACCTATATACAGTAGTGTCTGTTCATTACTATACATTTCCAAGCATATTTTCGTTTTAGTTCTCTTTGTTTCAAACATCTAAAATACCCTTGTTGACCATTGCCTACATGCTGGAAATACCAGAATTATGAAAGCCTATTATGTACACATTCCTTTCTTAACTGTATGCACAAGTCACTTGAACTTGTTATTGTTGCTTACTACCATCAAATCAACTTCAACCCATGAGAAACCTTCAAGTCTTCCTATTAACAACAGCCCTGCTCAGGTCTTGCAGACTTAGGGCTGTAACTTCCTTGATTCACTCTTATCCATCTGGAATGCAATCTTCAGGTTATACACTGCCATATAATGTATTTTGAAGCTGCATTATATGGTCAGTGTAGACTCATATAATGTAGTTCAATGAATTATCTAGGAGATAGGGGACACCAGAAGATAGGGGAAGATAGATAGGTGCCACCAGAAGATAGGGGAAAATAGAAAAAACAAATATGAGATGTGAGAGGTGAAAGAAGAGAGGTTTCTTTTCTATTTAAACTGCTCTCGACCTGTGACATCATCACCATTGCTGGCACCAATGCTCAGTCACCTGTAAATATGCCTTAGTTGAAAATAAATTCCCCAAATTATGTAACTTTCAAAGTCATGACAATAGTAAGAGTCTCCCTTATTAATAATAACAAGACTTCTGAATTCAGACTGACAGAGTTTTGGAGCACAATATTTCTGATCTCACAATCGTGTTAAAAAATGAAGTATGGATTGTCGATGTTGAAAAGAAGCAACTGGAAAAGCTGACATGATACAAGGTTTTAAAGACTGAACTGCAAAGGCTCTGGAACAAGGCAGTAAAGGTGGTCCCAGTGGTGATTGATACACTGGTTGCAGTGCCTAAAGACCTTGGCCAGCACTTGAAAATAAACAGCGCTGTTAGCTGCAAAATGCCACCCTATTCAGATCCGCACACATTATTCGCCAATACATCACACATCCTAGACCCTTGGGAAGTGTCCGATGTGTGATCCAATGCAACAGCCAGCATAGTGATCTTGTTTGCTATGTACTAATCTTGTTGTGTATCAAATAATAATAATAATAATAATAATAATAATAATAATAATAATAATAATAATAATTCCCTCTGTCAACAGTCTTACAAAAAACAAACCTTGGCTATCAAACATATAAAAAATCTCACAAAATTTCACATCTGATGTACATGGATGACCTGAAGCTATATGGGAAAACGCAAACTGAAATCCAATCTCTGACTAACACTGTCCGAATTTTTAGCACTGATATCAGCATAGAGTTTGGTTTGGACAAATGTTCAACAGTGGCATTGAAGAAGGGAAAAATCATTGAAAGTGAGGGCATAAATATGCCTAATGGCCAAACAATAAAGTGTCACCAGCCAGAGGCCTATAAACATCAAGCATGAACATGTGAAAACTGTGATCAGCAAAGAATACACACAAAGGGTCAGAAAAATTCTCAAAAGCAAGCTCAATGGAGGCAACACCATCAAGGCCATAAACACCTGGGCCATACCTGTCATAAGATATACTGCTGGCATTATAAATTGGACACAGGCGGAACTGGACAATTTGGACAGAAGAACAAGAAAACTCTTGATCATTCATCATTCACTGCACCCTCGCAGTGATATTGACCGGCTATATATGCCTAGAAGATCAGGGGGCAGAGGACTCTTACAAGTAAAACAAGCAGTCAAAGAAGAAGAACATGCCCTGGCAGAATATGTAAAGCAAAGTGAAGAACCTGCTTTGATTGAAGTCAAAAATAAGAAACTCCTCAAAGCAAAGCAGACAAAAACCAGTACAAGAAAACCACATTACAAACTAGAGCTGACAGCTGGCACAACAAAACATTGCATTGAAAGTTTCTTGACAAAATTGAAGGAAAAGCTGATAAGGAGAAGACCTGGCTATGGCTCATGAATGGAACCCTGAAGAAGGAGACAGAAGGCCTGATCCTTGCAGCCCAGGAGCAAGCCATCAGAACAAATGCAATTAAGGCCAAGATGGAAAAATCAGCTGATGACCCAAAATGCAGACTGTGCAAGGAAACCGATGAAACCATTGATCATATCCTCAACTGCTGTAAGAAAATTGCACAGACAGACTACAAACAGAGGCACAACTATGTGGCCCAAATGATTCATTAGAACTTATGCCTCAAGTACCAGCTCCCAGCAGTAAAGAACTGGTGGGATCACAAACCTGCAAAAGTATTGGAAAATGAGCACGCAAAGATACTGTGGGACTTCTGAACCCAGAAAGACCAAGTTCTGGAACACAACACACCAGACATCACAGTTGTGGAAAAGAAAAAGGTTTGGATCATTGATGTTGCCATCCCAGGTGACAGTCGCATTGACCAAAAACAACAGAAAAAACTCAGCCGCTATCAGGACCTCAAGATTGAACTTCAAAGACTCTGGCAGAAACCAGTGCAGGTGGTCCCAGTGGTGATCGGCACATTGGGTGCTGTGCCAAAAGATCTCAGCCGGCATTTGGAAACAATAGACATTGACAAAATTACAATCTGCCAACTGCAAAAGGCCACCCTACTGCGCACATCATCCGAAAATACATCACACAGTTCTAGACACTTGGGAAGTGTTTGACTTGTGATTTTGTGAAATAAAATCCAGCATATCTATCTTGTTTGCTGTGTCATACAATAATAATAATAATAATAATAATAATAATAATAATAATAATAATAATAATAATAATGTGTTCGTCATTCACTCTCCATATTTCATCAAAAATCAGAATGAGAATAGAAGAGAAAATGCAATTCGCAATTAGCAAAGATAAGTCAAATCTGGAAACTTATTGTCTAAAACCATTTAATCTAGCCTATCAAATATCAGCATTGAGGCCAGTTTTAAAAAGTTAAACAAGGGAGCATTAAGGAATAGGCAGAATTTATTCTACTTAGCAAAACAAAGTCACAACTTGAGATAGATAATCAATACTATCCACTGTTTATCAGTGCTAAAGGAAAAGGCAACATGATGTAATAATGGTAAGAAGGTGTTTAATTGTTTAGAATGGGAATACAATATCTATAAGCAAGAATAGATGCCCATGTCTCCAAATGCTCTCACCTCTAAAAACCCATGTTGCAAGTCATATAACTCCCTAATATCGCTATTTATGGGTCATCAGAGCAAGGGGATAAGTAGCAACATGCCAGTTATTTTCCTTTAGCTGGAGTGCCAGGACTAGAAAAATCAGGGATCTCAAAGGGCCCTTCCAGACAAGCCCAAAACATGGGATCTGTCTCAGTTTTACCTGAGACATCCAAATAATGCCTCAAGGAAAACCAAATTTTGTACATCAGGAGAGCTCTCCGTCAGGGTTTGCACTGCTGGCAGGCCTCTCAAGTAAGTTTTAGGGGAAAATGACAGGCTGGGGGTGGCTAGATGCCCTCCCGGGGTAGACCTGGAAGGGCATATAACCACCCCCACCCCTGACCCAGGGAAAGCCAAGGTTTTAGGGTGGGGTGAGGACTAAATCCTTAGAGGAACTGGTATTTAATATCCCAGTTCCTCCAAGATTTAGGTATGTGTGGAAGGGCCCTAAGCATTCTTGGGATGTTATTGCAAATGATGTCCAGTTGAAAGAAAATAAGTGGACTTTCCAACAACCCAGAGAAGGGATGTGTTGTTATGTGGCTTTTGTGTTGTGTGGTTAGAAGAGATTTCTGGCCTACATAATGGCCAAAAATATGAGTTGTGATGCCATAAACTGGACTTTATGCCACTTTAAATCACTGACAGGATTACAGTGACACGTCTGCTTTTTCATTTTAGAAAGTTCTTGAACTGATCCTGTGTTATGTGGCTTGCAGTATTATTTATACCAGACTTTTAAAACATAGTTCTTTCAAAAGCAGTGCAGATGAAAAAGCCCAAAAGAATATTCATTCATGTTCCTTTCTGTCTTTAATTTCTACTGAGATATGGCACTGCAAGTAAGGATGTCAATGGATGCATGGAACATTAAAATATAATTATATGTTGATGACATTGCTAACTCAATAAATCCACGGGGACAATCATGTTAGCTCCTTGGAGCTTTGGGAGGACAAGGAAGAGGAAAATAAATAATGCCTCATTGCTATTCCTTAATTTATTGTCTTCTTATCAGTCTGTTCTCTCTTTCTCTCTCTTCACTCTCACCTCTCAGGCATTCCTTTCAAACAAGTGCTTATGTGCAAAGAAGCAATCTGTCGCTTGCTTCCTCTTCCTGTTCCTCCCTCCTTTTGGATCTTGTTGCTGTCCATCATGCTTCATTTTTTTCCAGCTGCTACCAACAAATCAAAAGTGAAAAAACCTCAGTGAGGATAGCAGGAAGTGCAGAGAAGTGGGAAGATGCTATGTCAAATGCAAATGTCATCTTCCCATGCCATTTCCACCCCCACACCCCAAAAAAGCTTCAAAACTACATTATATTTAATTGGCAGAGTGGGTATTTTTTTAAAAAATTGAAGAATGAAATTTAATATAATATCTGTGTAATTAATATAAACATCTGTCTCTACTCTGGATAATTTATTTTTTTATTTATACAGTAAGTATCTAAAACTAAAATTATAGATTTCTTTATAAAGACAATTTTAAATACCTTTTCAGAACCCTGCAGATAGTTCAATGTAAACATCAAAACATGTACTGCTTTTCTGAAACCAACTATTTTTCATCATTCTTTACATAAAGAAAAAAGTGTGTATTCAGAAGTCTCATCCATGCAATTATCGTAATTTGGAAGAACTGTGTTGTTCAAATGGATCTCTACTTTTCATTTTGGCACTGTAAAATCAGTTCCAGTTCACATCTTAAATTATTTACAAATCAAAATGAATCAAATAATTTGAGTGGGGAAATTCACAATAATATAAAGAACTATTATGCAAAAGGTTTTGGTTAAAGAGGCATCAGAAGTATTACATATATGATAACTGAATACCATTATCCATCACAAGTGTAAAGCTTAGCTTGTTGATATACATCTGGAAAAAATGCCTACAAACCGAGGAGACAATTGGTTTAATCTAGTGGCAGATGGTGGCTTTCATGACAGTGCAGTAGTGAATCCTCTCTGGGTTTCATTCTGAACTTTAAATGCACTTTACAAGTTGCTGAAACCTATCCTCAAAATTGATTCATACTTTGACTAGTTCCTTTAAAATTCATAGTAAATGCTGTAATGGCTTCGCTACCCCACTGACATGAAAGACACTAGCAGCTACTGGTGCAGTCCGAGAAGCTGGCAAATCAAGTGTCTAAGAAAGAAAAGCAGTTAACATTACATGTATTGAATATATGTCAAATTTGTGAGAAAACAGGCTTCCTAAGCATTTTTCCTCCATGTCCTTAGTGTGATTCTGTAAGGAGATGAATTTGAGCCACAGAAAGAAGGAAAGTTTGGAAGTGCAATCTGACACAGATGTACTTGGAAGTTCAGTTGGCCTAAATCTAATCATTAGCTCCAACAGGTGTGTAATTTTTGAATTAACAGAAGTTGGACCATTGAGTTAATTGAAGTGTTCACTTCTCAGATACCTATTGATTTGATGGGTCTACTCTAATTAGGACTAGCAATTGGACTGAGATCCTGGTATCCAAAGAACACGTACGAATTGCAGTTTGAAGTAAGCTATGTGGTAATTTAAAAGTAATTCCTTTTCATAAAGCAATAGTAATATTTTGGAAAAGACTATCCTGTAATACATTTACAGTTAATCTCTATAATACCAGGTACGTTTCTGCATTACAATATTATGGGATAATACTAATGACTTAAGAATCATAATGACCTTTGAAAAAAATTCTAAAGGGAGCTACTAAGATTAAAGAGTGGTTGTTTAAAATCTATAAAATCTGATAGAGCAAGATCTCATGGAGGATAATACAAAAATAAGATGGGAAAACAATTGAACTAATATATCTATCTAAAAAACGATCATCTTATCTCTGTAAAGCAGGCTATTACATTTACATATGCACTTCTCTAACATGTCGGAGTTTTAATAGCACTTATACACCAGCTAAATTGAAATAAAGCTCTGAAGTATATCGTATTTACTGGAATTATAACCCAAAAAATCTGATCCTCTACATCTAGTGAAATTGAAACGTAGTAACTGCTGATATCTGAGTTGGGGTAACATATAGGCTGTTAGCTTTAGTAAGTAATGCAATGAAGAAAGTATCAGAAATGTATCTGAACGGGAAGTGTAGAGAAACCATATAACATTGGCCTTCACAGAGCTGACATTTTCAGATTACATCTATTGGGCCAGGTCACACTCATTAATCCCACTCCATGGCTCACGTTTGGGTCCCATCTAGCCACCAAGTATACTTACTTACTTACTTACTTACTTAGGTGATCCATCGTAGTTCGAGGATGATGGTCCTCCATTCCTGTTGTCTTGAGGATGGGTTCTTAGGTGGCTGAAGAGACCTATTCTTGATCTGCATGTTCTCCCGCAGTGAGGACATCGGTTTCCAGGTGGAAGGCAGTCCCGGTCAGGGTTGGCTTGATGCTCCTTCCTCTTGGCATATTTCTCCCTTAAGCCCTCCATTCGTGCCTCTTCGAACTCTGCAGCACTGCTGGTCACAGCTGACCTCCAATTAGAGCGCTCAAGGGCCAGGGCTTCCCAGTTCTCAGTGTCTATGCCACAGTTTTTAAGGTTGGCTTTAAGCCCATCTTTAAATCTTTTTTCCTGCCCACCAACATTCCGTTTCCCGTTCTTGAGTTCGGAGTAGAGTAACTGCTTTGGGAGATGGTGATCGGGCATTCGGACAACGTGGCCAGTCCAGCGGAGTTGATGGCGTAGGAGCATCGCTTCAATGCTGGTGGTCTTTGCTTCCTCAAGCATGCTGACATTTGTCCGCCTGTCTTCCCAAGAGATTTGCAGGATTTTTCTGAGGCAGCGCTGATGGAAACGCTCCAGGAGGTGAGTGTGATGTCTGCAGACCATCCACGTTTTGCAGGCTTAGAGCAGGATTAGGAGGACAATGGCTTTATAAACGAGCACCTTGGTATCTCTACAGATGTCCCGGTCATCAAACACTCTCTGCTTCATTCGGAAAAATGCTGCACTTGCAGAGCTCAGGTGGTGTTGTATTTCAGTGTCGATGTTGTGGAGAGGTGGCTGCCAAGGTAGCAGAAACGGTCAACGTTTTCTAATGTTACACCATTAAGCTGTATTCCTGGCATTGCAGAGGGGTTAGCCAGTGCCTGTTGGAAGAGCACTTTGGTTTTCTCGATGTTCAGTGAGAGGCCAAGCTTCTTGTATGCTTCTGCGAAGGTGTTTAGAGTGGCTTGTAGGTCTTCTTCTGAGTGCGCACAGACTACGTTGTCATCAGCATATTGAAGTTCTATAGTGGATGTTGTGGTGACCTTGGTTTTAGCTTTCAGTCTGCTGAGGTTGAATAGCTTGCCATCTGTCCGATAGATGATTTCCACTCTGGTGGGAAGCTTCCCATCAACAAGGGGAAGTATCATAGCGATGAAGATGGAAAATAAGGTAGGGGCAATAACACATCCCTGCTTGACGCCTGAATCCACCTTAAATGGGTCACTTTGGGAGCCGTTGCTGTCCAAAACTGTTGCCATCATGTCATCATGAAGGAGCCACAGGATGTTCACAAATTTGTCAGGGCACCCGATTTTTTGGAGGAGCACTGTGATTCACTATGTCGAATGCCTTTGCAAGGTCAATGAATGCCATGTACAGAGGTTGATTTTGTTCCCTGCATTTTTCTTGGAGCTGTCGTGCAGTGAAGATCATGTCCACTGTTCCTCTGGAGGGGCGGAAGCTGTTCTGGGATTCTGGGAGGGTGTCTTCTGAGACAGGAAGAAGGCGGTTTGCAAGGATTCTTGTATGGATTTTCCCAGAGGAGGTTAGAAGGGAGATACCGCGATAGTTCCCACAGTCTCTTCTATCCCCTTTCTTGAAAAGGGTGATGATGTTGGCATCCTTGAAGTCTGCTGGGATTTTCTTGGACACCCACACCTTTTCAATGAGCTGGTAGAGTTGTTATATCAGCTCAGGTCCACCCTCTTTGAAGATTTCAGTAGGGATCCCATCAGGTCCACTGGCTTTGTTGTTTTTATGTTGGCTGATGGCATTGCTGACTTCTTCCAAACTAGGCAGTGCTGCAAGCTCATCCCTGGTTTGTTGTTGCGGGATTTGTGAGAGGGTCTCTTCAGCCACATTGGAGTTGCGATCCAGCAGATTCTGGTAGTGCTCTTTCCAACGTAGTGCAATTGATGTTTTGTCCTTCAGAGGTTTGGTTCCATCTGATGAGCGTAGAGGCTGTATGCCATGGTTTCTTGGTCCATAAATGATCTTTGTGGCTTTGAAAAATTGCTGAGCATCATGGGTATCTGCAAAGTGTTGGATTTCTTCAGCCTTCTTGGTCCACCAGATGTTCTTGAGTTCTCTGGTCCTTCTTTGGACCTCAGCTTTTGCACTGGCATAGATCTTTTTCTTAGAGCACAGCTGGTGTCTCTCTGCCATGTTTGGAAGGCTTTCCTTTTGTTATCAATTAGCCATTGTATCTCTTTGTCATTATCGTCAAACCAGTCTTGATATTTCTTAGTTTGGTATTCAATGGTTTCTTCACAGGCTATGATGATGGAGGTCTTCAGTTTGTTCCAATGTTCCTCAACATTTTCGGGGTGTTCTGTGGGTAGATGATCCTTGAGTGTTGTTTGGAGAAGGGCTCGTTGGGAGGGCTCCTGAAGGGCTTGGGTGTTCATTTTACGCCTTATTTTTCTTCCTTGGAGTCTGCGTTAGGGAGCGATCTTGACAGCCATTGTGGATAGGATTAACCTGTGGTCTGTCCAGCAGTCATCAGCACTGGTCATGGCTCTTGTGAGAAGCACATCACAGCGGTCTCTGGTACGTGTAATTACATAGTCCAAGAGGTGCCAGTGCTTTGACCGGGGGTACTTCCATGATGCCTTGAGCTTGTTTTTCTGGCGGAAGAACGTGTTGGTGATGACAAGGTTGTGCTCTCCGCATTTGGTGAGAAGCAAGATGCCATTCGACCCCATCTTTTCCTATGATCCCTGGCCAGAGGTCGAAGTCCCGTCCGACTCTTGCATTAAAGTCTCTCAGGAGGATTATTTTGTCCTCCTTAGCTATCTCCGATAGGACTGTGTCCAGCTGACAATAAAAATTTTCATTGATGTCTTCATCAGCATCTAGTGTTGGTGTATAGGCACATATGATGGTTGCCTGTTGGTTTTTGGCAAGGTTAATTCGGAGGGTTGAGAGTCGTTCGTTAATGCCAGTGGGTGCTTCAGTCAGGTGCTTCACCAGGTCATTTCTGATAGCAAAGCCAACTCCGTGAATTCTTCTCTCTTCTTCAGGCAGTCCCTTCCAGAAGAAGGTGTAGCCTCCTTTTTCTTCTTTCAGCTGTCCCTTTCCTGCTCTCCGAGTCTCCTGAAGGGCTGCTATGTCGATGTTAAACCGTCCCAGCTCCCTTGAAATGATAGCAGTCCTGCGTTTGGGGCGTTCACTGTCAGTGTTATCCGAAAGCGTCCGTACGTGTGATGACTCATGGGCCATGTAGTCCCGTTCCTGGTACTATTGAGGCAGATGAAGAGGAAAACTTGGGTTTCCCACCGTTTCAGCCAGAATTGGAGCCCTTGCACCTGCAAGATGTTTGCCCACAAGAAGTCAGCCAAACAAGCCTTGAGCAGAAATCTCCCCCATTTTCTCACCGGGATTATTATAATCAAGATAGAGGCGCTTGGGAGGCGACTCGCCGGAGCGCCAGGATAGCTGCCAGACAATTAGCTGATTAAGTCTGCTTCCCTTGGGAAACTTTAAGGAGTCATGCATCTGGACACAGTATGGGTTTCGTTTCTTGTTCCCCAGGGAAAGTGTTCCTTGGCGGGAAAACAAGATCCTATATAGGTGTTTGCCACAAAGAAATCCTTGCGGAGTCAATTCGTCAGCTTCGGGAGTAGATTGTGTGTGGACTACGCTACTCCAGTTCCCTCGGACCTTGTTCCAGTTTCAAGCCTGCCTTGTCCTCGGATCTTGCCACGGACCTCGTTCTTGCTTCTTGCCTCTTGTTGCCACGTATCAAGCCTTGTTTGCCAAGCATCTAGTTTGCTTCCAGCCTTTGTTGTCAAGCTCCATTGGACTAAAAGGACCCTGTCATTTCCCCACGCTTTGCTTGGCAAGGTGTGTGTTTCGGTTATTGGATTATAACTTTGGACTTTAATATCTCATATTGGACATTGTTTTCCTGGACTATATTTGACCTTTCCTGAAAGGTCTACTTCTGAACTATATTCTTCACTTGTTTTTACTGACTTTATATATTCCTTTAATAAAGATATTAGATAGATTCTGGCCTCTGCGCATGGGTCCTGACAGTTTGACTCCGCCACCCTTAAGCACCAATTAACCTAGGCCAGAATGTCTACTGGAACCGGGGCGGAAGCCCAACCACTCAGCTACACCATCTCCAAGGATGAAGTGGACAGAATCCGTGATACACTCCATACGCAGGAGGGAGAAATACGGGGCTTGAAGGAACGCGGAGCCCGTCTCCCTGCCCTGGCGCTACCAACCAAGTTTTCTGGAGAAGCTTCCAAGGTTCATGTTTTCCGTCGCCAATGCCAGGCATACCTAGAAGCCCGTCATGCCGAGTTTCCCCAAGAAGACGTCAAGGTGGCGTGGATTTACAGTCTCCTAGAAGGGCCAGCGGGCAATTGGGCGACGGCGCTATTTGATGAAGCCTCCCCGCACCTAAGTTCCGCGCAAAACTTCCTGAATCACCTTAAGGCGACTTGGGGGATCGAGGACAATCTAGAGGCGGCCGGACATAAACTCCGGCGCCTTTTCCAAGGGGACAGGCCGTTGTCCCAGTACATAGCCGAGTTCCGAGTGCTGGCCCAAAACACCGGTTGGAATGACGTAGCCCTCAGAGGACAGTTTCGTGAGGGTCTCAACATCGAGATGCTGGAAGAAATCTCCAAGGTGGATCCTCCAAACTCTCTTGAGAGACTTATTGACCAATGTTTACGAGCCGAAGTCATGCTTGCCAACAGAAAACAGTGGCTCCGAGGCCAGAGTGGAGGAGCAGGAGTGAAACCTCCCGCTCCCGCCGGCATCCAACCACGTCCAGTGTGGAGACCCCCGCCACCAGCCCCATACCCCAGGGGAAGCGAGGAGGAGCCGATGCAGTTGGGCAATGTGCGTCCCAGATTAGATGTTGCCGAGAAGGCTCGCCGCCAACGTTTAATCCTCTGTTGGTACTGCGGAAACGGGGGCCACTTTGCCAGAGAGTGTCCAGCCAAAAGAAAGCCCGCCGCTCGTTTGGCGGCGGCGTCCTCCGTGGAGACGGAGACGGCCGAGGCGGCTGGCGCAAAGCCGGTGGGGGAAGCCAGCGACCGGGCGTAGAGAGGCTCGCCAACCCGGTCAGAAACCCCACTCAAGAGCCGCCAACCGGGGTCCTATTTCTCCTAGTGGTCACCTTGTGGTCAGCGAAAAAAGGACCCGTCATGATCCATGCCATGATAGACTCAGGAGCAACAAACAATTTCATCGATAGAGAGTATGCCGACTCTCTGGGATTACAATATCACGATTTCAAGAACGCCCGGGTGGTGCAAGCCATAGATGGCTGCCCCCTAAAGACAGGTCCAGTAAGCCAATGGTCTGAACCCACCAGAATGTGGATAAGGGAACACATGGAAGAGATTTCCTTCTTTGTTACCGAGGTTCCTCACTTCCCTGTGATTTTGGGAATTCCATGGCTGATACTCCACGACCCCAACATCTCTTGGACCAACAGAGAACTGCAGTTTGCTTCTAAATATTGCCAAAACCATTGTCTTGTAGCCAAGGTCTGCCATGCCACAGACGCTGAACCCATCATCACCTTGCCCAAGAAATACTCAGACTTTTGGGATGTTTTCAATGAAAAGGAAGCCGAGAAACTACCCCCGCATAGGCCCTATGATTGTGCCATTGACTTGGTGGAGGGGGCCCCGATCCCGCGAGGACACCTCTACTCCCTGACTGAACCAGAGCAAGGAGCTCTCAGGGAGTTCATAGAGTCAAACCTCCGCAAGGGGTTCATCAGACCCTCTCAATCCCCAGCCGCTTCCCCAGTGATGTTTGTGAAAAAGAAGTCAGGGGACCTACGCTTGGTTGTGGACTATAGAGCATTGAACAATATCACTAAGCGGAACCGCTATCCCCTGCCTTTGATCTCGGACCTATTAGACCGGCTTCGAGGGGCCAAGGTTTACACCAAGCTGGATCTTCGGGGGGCTTACAATCTAGTTCGCATCAGGGAGGGGGACGAGTGGAAAACCGCCTTCCAGACTAAATTCGGATTATTCGAGTCCTTAGTCATGAATTACGGTTTATGTGGAGCTCCCGCAACGTTCCAGCACTTTGTCAATGATATTTTTCAGGATTATCTAGATCGGTTCTTGATCATCTACTTGGACGATTTTTTGGTGTTTTCTAGATCACAATCAGAACATGAGAAACACGTCAGAATGGTGTTACAACGATTGCGGGATCATGGATTATATGCCAAGTTGGAAAAATGCGCCTTTGATCTTGAAGAGGTTGATTTCCTGGGATACCGTGTCTCGCCACAAGGGCTCTCCATGGACCCGGCAAAGGTTTCAGCAGTATTGGAATGGCGGGCGCCAACCAACAAGAAAGAGGTGCAGTGTTTCTTGGGGTTCGCAAACTACTACCGCAAGTTCATCCCAGACTTTGCCCGCTGGTCTGACCCAATCACCAGCTGCATCCGTGGAAAACAGCCTTTTCGCTGGACGGAGCAAGCAGAGAAAGGGTTCCAGCAACTAAAGAATTTATTCACGTCCCAGCCAATTCTACAGCACCCTGATCCTAAAACCCCTTTTATTGTGCAGGCTGACGCCTCCGATGTGGCAATCGGGGCTGTACTCATGCAACCAGTGGGAGAACATCTTCACCCTTGTGCCTTTTACTCCCGTCAACTAACAGCCCCAGAGAGAAATTATACTATTTGGGAGAAGGAACTCTTGTCCATAAAGGCAGCTTTTGAAAATTGGAGACATTGGTTAGAAGGGGCCAAATTTCCCATTGAGGTTCATACTGACCATCGTAATTTGGAACATCTAAGAACTGCCCGCAAGTTAAATCAGAGGCAGCAGCGCTAGGCTTTGTTTTTTGAGCGTTTTGACTTCCAGATCCATTATGTAACCCCTGCTCAGACCAAGCAAGCAGATGCTCTTTCACGGAAACCAGAGTATGCTGCAGGGCGCAGAGAAACCTACGAATCTCAATTGCTACAGCCTGAAAACTTTGCCACGCTCACAGTGGGAAACACCAAATCCACTGCAGTTGAACCAACTCCCTCTACTCCAGGACCCCTTTGTGCTCAAGAAATTAGAGCCAGTCAACAAGCAGACGCCTGGGCTCAAGATCAAATTCGCCAAGGACTACGTTTCCCTTTCTCACTTAAGGATGGGCTATTATGCTACAGAAATCATGTCTACATCCCTCCAGGACCAGGCTGAGAAAAGGCACTTCGCCTGTGTCATGACTGCAAGCCAGCAGGGCATTTTGGACTATTTAAAACCATGCATTTGATCCTACGAGATTTTTGGTGGCCCAAGATCCGCAAGGATGTGGAAAAATATGTCAATACCTGCCCGGTATGCCAGCGTTCCAAGACAAGAAGGGAGAAGCCCTCAGGGCTACTGCATCCCCTTCCTACTCCATCTCGTCCATGGGAGATAATTTCTGCGGATTTTATCACTGACCTACCACCTTCCCTTGGATTCACCACGATCCTAGTGGTGGTGGACCTTTTTACCAAGTTGGCCCATTTCATTCCCAGCGATGGCCTCCCCACGGCCAAAGAGACTGCAGATTTATTCCTTCAGCATGTTTTCAGACTACATGGATTGCCCAAGAGTTTAGTCACAGACCGTGGATCTCAATTCACCTCTCGTTTCTGGAAGGCACTACAAAAACTATTGGGCATAGACTCTCGTTTATCTTCAGCTCACCATCCCCAAACGGATGGGCAAACTGAGCGCACCAATGCCACTTTGGAACAATACCTTCGCTGTTATGTAAACTACCAGCAGGACAATTGGGCTTCCCTGTTACCTCTGTCAGAGTTTGCCTACAACAATGGTGTCCAGGCTTCAACTAAGGAAACCCTGTTCTTTGCAAACTATGGCTTCCATCCACGTTTCTTTCCTCCTGTCATTGAAACCTCAGAAGTCCCCGCAGCGGAGGACTGGCTGCAAGAACTCACAGCGGTGCAACAACTATTGCTCCAGCAACTGGACCAAGCCAAGGAAGACTATAAACGCCACGCTGACCATCATCGCCAGCCGGGCCCCGAAATCAAGGTAGGAGATCGGGTTCTTCTGTCCACTCGCTTTTTGCCCACCCACCGTCCCTGCCGGAAGCTAGATGCCCGTTTCATTGGTCCCTATCCAGTGGTGGCGCAACTTAACCCCGTGACTTTCAAACTCCAACTTCCGCGCTCCATGCGCATTCATGTTCCATCGTTCCCTGCTCCTTCCGGCGGATGGTGTGCACCCTGATGCAGACCGGCCGGCCCCCACTCCTGTTTTGGTGGATGGGGAGGAGGAATTCGAGGTTCAGGACATTTTAGATTCTCGCTTCCACCGCCGCCGCCTTCAGTATCTCATTGACTGGGTGGGTTTTGGCCCCGAAGAACGCTCTTGGGAAGACGCTTCCACAGTCCATGCCCCCGATTTAGTCCGTCGCTTCCATCAGGCCTATCCTGCCAAGCCGCGGCCCCGCACCTCGGGAAGAGGGGCCTTGGTTGAGGGGGGCCTTGAGGGCGGGGATAGTGTGATGACTCATGGGCCATGTAGTCCCGTTCCTGGTACTATTGAGGCAGATGAAGAGGAAAACTTGGGTTTCCCACCGTTTCAGCCAGAATTGGAGCCCTTGCACCTGCAAGATGTTTGCCCACAAGAAGTCAGCCAAACAAGCCTTGAGCAGAAATCTCCCCCATTTTCTCGCCGGGATTATTATAATCAAGATAGAGGCGCTTGGGAGGCGATTCGCCGGAGCGCCAGGATAGCTGCCAGACAATTAGCTGATTAAGTCTGCTTCCCTTGGGAAACTTTAAGGAGTCATGCATCTGGACACAGTATGGGTTTCGTTTCTTGTTCCCCAGGGAAAGTGTTCCTTGGCGGGAAAACAAGATCCTATATAGGTGTTTGCCACAAAGAAATCCTTGCGGAGTCAATTCGTCAGCTTCGGGAGTAGATTGTGTGTGGACTACGCTACTCCAGTTCCCTCGGACCTTGTTCCAGTTTCAAGCTTGCCTTGTCCTCGGATCTTGCCACGGACCTCGTTCTTGCTTCTTGCCTCTTGTTGCCACGTATCAAGCCTTGTTTGCCAAGCATCTAGTTTGCTTCCAGCCTTTGTTGTCAAGCTCCATTGGACTAAAAGGACCCTGTCATTTCCCCACGCTTTGCTTGGCAAGGTGTGTGTTTCGGTTATTGGATTATAACTTTGGACTTTAATATCTCATATTGGACATTGTTTTCCTGGACTATATTTGACCTTTCCTGAAAGGTCTACTTCTGAACTATATTCTTCACTTGTTTTTACTGACTTTATATATTCCTTTAATAAAGATATTAGATAGATTCTGGTCTCTGCGCATGGTTATTGGTGCCTGGGTCCTGACAGTACGTTCCATGTTTCAAAGTTCATTTTTCGTTTTTGGTCGCAGAGTGGTGACCCCTCTGGATGCAGCAGTCCAGTCAGGGATAAGAGAGGCAGGCTATGTTTATTGCACCTTTTCTAGCCCCTTCCCCATGTGAGGTGAGCAGAGCGGATCCTAAAAAGGGCTGCTCAGTCATGGATACAGCTGCCGGACTACTCAACTGCCTCGGACCTTGAGGTAGAACGACGGAGTCCATATCCACCGCCTATGTGCCAGTCTGTGACTAGGGGCTTCCAGATTTCACAGTCCTGCCCCTGTCGCCAATCACTGATCACCATGGGACTTTTTGGTTTGTTTTTATTTTTCTTGGAAGACGCCTGTGCGTGTTTTTTTGTTAATGTATGGAGGTTGGTGCGCAGCCGGTCAACACACAGTCTTCACAGAGTGAGGCCCCAGCAGTGGTGTGATTACACAACGACAGTGGCTTCTCAGTCTGTTACAGCCTTCTTCCACCTTCACAGCCATTGTAACATGTACCATGTTATCCTCCGCCTGCTCCGCTGTTGAGGTCTTAGGGTCTTCGGATTGGTCTTGGTCTGGATTCTCCCCTGTGGCCCCTCCTGGGAGTGCATGACTCCAGTGGTTGTGCCCTCAGGTCCATTGGAACATGCAAGCCCCCTCACCACCGCAAGGTGAAAATCCATTGACGGAGCCACCAAGTATAAGAAAGGTTAGACAACCAGGTAGGATATACTGTCCACAAAAATACCCAAATGCAACACACACACATACTGGGCTCTCTTTGCAGCCCCTTTATACATTTTTAACTAAGCCAAATTTAGGACTTGTTTTCTCTTCCCTTTATCACCACCAGTTGTGACAACTAGAGCAGTCAACCCTGGTAAATGCAACTAATAATGCACACGATGTGAAGCAAAATCAATCTGAAAATATAACATTATCCAGTAATAAGAAATAAAGATCCCAGAGAAATTCATTCAAATCTGCCCACTGATGTAAAAAATATCTTTCCAGACCCAAATGGATGAAGGTTGTATTATAGGGTAACTCTAAATAGGAAAGGTGGTTGGTCATGTTGCTTTCAGGTAAGTCATACGCAGACAAGTCTATATGCTTGCCCCAATCACATGAGACTCTGACTGAGATCCTTTATCAAGAAATTTATGTAATGACATCTCTATAGCTCTATGCTATCTCCCACAAAAAAAAAACATAGTGTAAGCCATGTATCCTCTCACCCGTTCCATGCAGCCATTTCTGGCTTGTGGGAAAGCAAGGAGTTTGCTACCGATCTTCCTGGACAAAATATTACGAACAACAGCAAGGTCTTTTCAGATGGCTTATTTGGATCCCAACTAGCTAAAGGAAAATAGTTGGACTCATCACTACTTATCCTCTTGCTTTCTAACAACATGGACATTGCAATATTGTGGAGGTAGGGCTACATGGCTTATAAGGTGGGTTGGAAAGGGGCTTTCAGTTGTTTCATAGCCAGAATCCTGACTTACACAATGACCAAAAAGTTAGTTGTGATGTCACAAAGATTATATATCATGTTATAACTTACTAACAGGATGCTAACCTAAACTCTTTTTCCGAGATATCATGAACTCTCAAGATAGTTCATGAGATCTCACCCTGTAAGTCTCCTCGCAGCTAGGAGTATTGACCTTGTGAGGTTTAAGCATCCTGGTCATATTGACAAACAATGAGTTAGTTGTAGAGGCAGACAAGATGAGGGTACAGTACTGGGTCTGGGCTATGGCATCCCACATCACAGGTTTCCATCATGTGGCGGTATGGGGCAATAGTAAGGCACTCTATTAAAAAGAATAATTGAAACAAGATTTTTGTTTCAGACAGAAAGGGCTGTGTTGAATCAGAGACACCTAATAGATAGATGGTAGATATATTTTCATTCATTCCTTGGATTAAAATGTACTTACAGCAGGCAATACAACCTTGGCAAAACAGTGCAGATGTAAACATATCCCAAGACAATTAGAGTGCCTAACTACTGTTTAGCACTTCATGCTTATAAACAAATTCACACATATTTGACAGGGATAAAACACAGCTCGTTTATGACCATAAATCTGACAATATTTCTTTACTTTCTGAAACCAATAATAGTATTCAGGGTAATGGCTTTTCCCAAAGTACCATTAGGTCTTGGGGAAGACCTAATGGAAACTGGTCCTGTGCAACAGTGTATCCAGCAATCCATGATAATGTCAAAAATGGTATGTACTACAGTATGTAGGGGGAATGCAGATGTTAAGAGTATCACCCCAGTGATTCCTTCAATGGCTTTGAGAATGCATTTCGATAGTGGTTTATGCAATAATTTTCTCATGTTCTCTCTTCTGTGAAGTTAGAAACAACACTTTTCTGCGTGGAAGAATGTTTCTACTAGTGGAAAAGCATAATTGCATCCATCTCAATATTTTATTTTTGCAAGCAATTTTATTCTGTAATTTCCTGCACCACTTCTTTTCAAATATATATTTAAAAGGATTTTTTAACCAGCATGCAATATAGTAAATCTAATTTAAACTGAAGAGGAGTTATTATTGGTTGGAATTCACTTGGGGATGTGTGTTTTGTAAGTGGCCTTGTATCTGCAGGAAATAGAATTGAGCAGTTTCACAATATTTTATTTATTTATTTATTCTTCGAACTTATATGCCACCACTCCCCTAGGGCTTGGAGCGGCTTCCAAAACGGACTAAAATCTAAAACAATTTAAAAACAGTAATAACAAAAATCAAAAGCCTGCCGAAACAAGTGTGTCTTACATGCCCTGCGGAAGGCTGATATGTTCCGCAAGGCACTAACTTCAGGTGGCAGGGTGTTCCAAAGTGATGGCGCCACTGCTGTAAAGGCTCTGCGTCTAGTTGCGATTAGGCGCAAGATCTTAAAACTAGGAACTTCCAATAGGTCTCTGCTTAAATGTAAGCCGCCCTGAGTCCCCTCCGGGGAGATAGAGGCGGGGTATAAAAATAAAGTTATTATTATTATATTATTATTAAATGGTTTGAGACCAGCCCCCCAGATAAAAACTAGCTTAAATATCACTCCTAGGTCTTCCATCCCGACCTCTAGTTTAGCATCATTAGAATCTTCTTCAGAGATCTCAGATAAAGCCCCAGTCACCCCTTATCTGGCCCAAATCCCTATCCAGGAAAACTGCTGTATTAATTTTTATATGCCTCCTTTTTTAGTTCCTCTTCAAACATTTCAATTGATTTCCCCCCCTTTCCCCCTCCCATGAACCCCCCCCCTCTTTAGGAATCCCTCAGGTTGGCTTATCCTTTGATTGTTTGGGCTTAGAGAGCTGACTAGCCCTTTCCGACTGCTCTCCTGTTCTGGGGGGGCCTGGGGGGGGGAAATGACTGGGGTCGGGGGGCAGCCATTGAGGTGGTGTGGGGAGGAGGAAGGCGCGTTCGAAACCATCAGCCCAGGGAGAAGCACAACAAAGTCCTTGCAACCCTGAGGAAAGATAGGCCAGGTAGCCTCCATAACAGACCCCCCGGGTTCAAGGTCTTGCTGTTAAATGCCAGGTCTGTCAATGGTAAAACAGCGGTAATACAGGATTTGATCCTGGAAAAAAGGCAGACCTGGCCTGCATTACCGAAACCTGGCTGGACGAGCTGGGGGGAGTTAATCTTACCCAGCTCTGTCCACCAGGCTATGGGGTGCACCAGCAAGCCAGACCTGGGGGGCGGGGAGGTGAGGTAGCAGTAGTCTATCAGAAATCCATCCCACTGACCAGATGCCCCTTTCCTCAATCAACCAGGTTTGAGTGTGTCCATCTGAAGGTGGGGAGCCAGGACAGTTTGGGGATAATGCTTGTGTACCGTTGCACCCTGCAACACAGCAGTCTCCCTGCCTGAGCTTGCTGAGGTGGTGTCTGGCCTGGTGTTGGTCTCTCAGAAACTTGTTGTCCTGGGAGATTTCAACATCCATGCGGATGCCACCTTATCTGGTGCAGCTCAGGACTTCATGGCTGCCATGACGACCATGGGACTGTCCCAAATGATATCTGGTCCCATTCATCAGGCTGGACACACTTTAGACCTAATATTTGTGATGAACGGGGAGATGTTGATGTGGAAGATCAAAACATCCTTCCATTATCATGGACCAACCATCATCTGGTCAATGTTAGACTTACCATCACCCAAAACCTCCGCAGGGGTGGTGGACCGATTAAGATGGTCTGCCCAGGAGACTTATGGATCCAGATGGATTCCTGATATCTCTTGGGAAACTTCCTGTCATGTTGGCTAACGATCCTGTCGAGACCCTGGTCGATCTCTATAACACTGAGATGGCCATGGTTCTTGACTCGATCACCCCTGAATGCCCCTTCCCGCTCCGCAGAGCCAAGTCGGCTCCTTGGTTCACCGAGGAGCTGGCTTTGATGAAGCAGCTGAGGCGGGGACTAGAGTGCAAGTGGCAGAAGACTCGGAGCGTCACCGACCGAACACGGGCTAGAGCCTCCATTAAGGCCTACTCCATGGCATTGCTGGCAGCCAGAAAAACTTTCTCGACTGCCCGCATCGCATCTACAACAAATAGACCAGCAGAGTTGTTCCGGAGTTCATCCTCATGAGGGGAAGGAGCCCCTTGACAACTCGGTCGCTCGATGCAGCGAGTTCGTGCATCATTTTGCAGATAAAGTCACTCGATTGGGCTCCGACTTGGACACCAATTTTGATACAGCTCCAATTGAGGTACCTAGTGCATCTGTTGAGTCAACTTTGATGGATTCATTTCAGCTTGTTTGGCCTGATGACGTGGACAAGATCCTTGGAGTGATGAGACCAACCACATGCGCTCTAGTCCTACTTGGCTTATAAAGCTTGCCGGGGGGAGGGGGGGTTGGTCGATTGGTTTTTGAGGATTATCAATGCCTCACTGGAACAAGCGCAATTTACATCTAGCCTGAAACAGGCAACTATTAAACCAATTCTTAAAAAGGCATCCCTTGATTCCTCGATTCTATCTAACTACCGACCAATTTCAAACCTCCCATTTTTAGGCAAGGTTCTGGAGTGAGTGGTGGCCTCTCGACTCCAGGGATTCTTGGATGCCACCGATTATCTTGACCCATTCCAGTCTGGTTTCAGGCCTGATCATGGCACTGAGACAGCTTTGGTCGCCTTGGTGGATGACCTCTGCAGAGAGCTCGACAGGGGGAGTATGTCCCTGTTGGTTCTCCTGGACATCTTTCGATACCATCAACCATGGTATCCTTCTTGGGCAGCTCTCGGGAATGGGCCTTGGGGGCAGTGTACTTCAGTGGCTCCATTCCTTCCTGGAGGGCCGATCCCAGATGGTGGAGCTGGGGGACACCTGCTCGGAACCCTGGCCTTTGACCTGTGGGGTCCCGCAAGGTTCTATTCTTTCCCCCATGCTTTTTAACATCTACATGAAACCGCTGGGCGAGGTCATCCGGGGTTTTGGAGTTCGGTGCCATCTCTACGCAGATGACACTCAACTCCACTACTCCTTTCCACCTACTTCCAAGAAAGCCCTTCGGATCCTAGACCAATGCCTGGCCGCTGTAATGGGTTGGATGAGGGCCAACAAGCTGAAGCTCAATCCTGATAAGACAGAGGTCCTCCAGGTCAGTCGTAAGGCTGATCCGGGCATAGCATGGCTACCTGTGCTTGACGGGGTCACACTCCCCCTGAAGGTGCAGGTCTGCAGCTTGGGGGTCCTCCTGGACTCATCGCTGTCACTTGATGCTCAGGTGTCGGCGGTGGCCGGGAGGGCCTTTGCACATCTAAAGCTAGTACGCCAACTGCGACCATACCTCGAGAAGCCTGACTTGACCATGGTGGTCCACGCTCTGGTTACCTCAAGGATGGATTACTGTAACACACTCTACGTGGAGCTGCCCTTGAAGACGGTCCAGAAATTGCAGTTGGTACAACGGTCGGCAGCCAGGTTACTAACTGGAGCTGCTTATAGGGAGCAGTCAAACCCCCGTTCAAGCAGCTCCACTGGCTGCCGATTATATTCCGGGCCCAATTTAAGGTGCAGGTTATTACCTATAAAGCTCTGAACAGTTCGGGACCTGCCTATCTTCGTTACCTATGAACCCACCCGATCACTGAGATCTTCTGGTGAGGCCCTTCTCTCACTTCCACCCTCCTCACAGCTGCATTTGGTGGGGACGAGAGAGAGGGCCTTCTCGTCCGTGGCTCCCCGACTCTGGAACTCCCTCCCCAGGGAGAATAGGTTGGCTCCCTCTCTACCTTCTTTCAGGAAACAACTGAAGACTTGGATCTTTCAGCAGGCCATTGTAGATACCGTGTTTCCCCGAAAATAAGACAGTGTCTTATATTAATTTTTGCTCCCAAAGATGCTCTAGGTCTTATTTTCAGGGGATGTCTTATTTTTCCATGAAGAAGAATTCACATTTATTGTTGAGCAAAAAAATGAACATATATTATATACTGTACAGTAGTTGTCATCATAAACCAGCATAACCAAACTGTGACTCCTATCAAGAATTTCTTGTTACTAGCAATATTTCCATGTACAACACTCTATGGTATGTACATTTACCAATCCTTTATGCTCTGGTGTTCTGTTTGGCGGGCATGCTTCCAAACAAAAACTTTGCTAGGTCTTACTTTCGGGGGAGGCCTTATATTTAGCAATTCAGCAAAACCTCTACTAGGTCTTATTTTCTGGGGATGTCTTATTTTAGGGGAAACAGGGTACAGTCATTAATTAATCAGCCCCAGAGGGTTTTTAATCATCTATCCTGTATTTATTACGATTTTACCATTCATGTGTTTTTTGCAATTCTTTATCCTGTATTTTTGTTTTAATTGATATATTGTATTACTGTTTTATCTTTTTATAGTGTATTTTTTGTATTATGTTGCCTATATTTTGTCCTATGTTGTTTGTGTCTCTGCCCCATGTAAGCTGCCCCAAGTCCCCACGGGGAGATGGTGGTGGGGTATAAATAAAGTTATTATTATTATTATTATTATTATTATTATTATTATTATTATTATTATTGGATCTTGGTCCTCAGAACGGAGGGATCTCTGGGATTGGTAAGGGATGAGGCGGTTCCTCGGGTACATCGGCCTCAGACCATGTAAGGCCTTAAAGGTAAGTACCATCACTTTGAAGGCAATCCAATGCTCAATTGGTAACCAGTGCAGCTGTAGTAAGATTGGCATCTCAACGGGACTCCCGCAAGAAGTCAAGCCGCTGCATTTTGTACCAACTTGAGCTTCCGGATCACCGGCAGACACAAAAATCCAGGCAAACACTCCAAAGTGGGCCTCATTTGTCTCCTGAACAAAAATACATAGCAAACCATAGGTGCAGAAAAGGGAGTTGTGAGAGATAACGCTGGGCTAGAAAATTGTTTCTTTGAACATTGCAAATGTGTGTCTTTTGACAAATTGTTCCTCCCTCAAGCCATTTGCCCAAACAGGGGGCAAGGCTGATTATGGTACTTCCAAGGCTTTTGTTTAGCCAAACCTATTTTCTAAACAAGCTTCCGTAGATGATGCTGCAGGCATCTTGAAATGCTTCCCAGTATATTGTTTTCATTGCAAAGATGCAGAGTCCTGCGTATGATGTTCTTCCCCATCTACCCACCCAGTGCCCGTTAGTGCAGAAGTTATCAACAGAGGATTCTGATGAAAAGGTAAACTCTACCTGAGCAAAAGCCAAATGCTGCTCACTACTATCTCCTTGTCACCTTGCAGCCAGTAGCTTAGTGGCAAATTTTGAAGTGCAGACCCTCAACAGGACAGTCTCCATGGCAACATTGTTAAGGACAATCCCCCAAATGCAGGCAGCTGTGCTAATCTGAAACAAGTTCTCGTTTTCATCTCCACTAAGATCAGGTCTTTTGTGAAGAGGATGGGTCTTGCCAGCTCAAGGCCAAGCCATCTCAAAACATGTTGGATTTTAACAAGGATCTCTTCTAACAATACAAGGTTGCTTGGGAAATATATTCTTCCCAGCTGTGTGTATTGCAGCTGAATTCATACAGTGGCAATATGATGCCACACGTACTGAAACAAACAAAAAATCCTGACGATTCAAACCTGAGCCCTGATTTTATTGTGCAAAAATCCATCACACATTTGGAAGGGAAGGAAGGCAGATCACTGAGGTTTACAACTGTCCTGCGCCCTAGCTTAACAGAGGATCTTTGAGTCCCAAAATGAGCTCAGCAGTAGGTAAAGCACGAAACAGATTTATTGCTCACTGACAGCCGCACCTTATGCATAAACATATATAATAATACATTCCCCATAAAACAAATATATAGCATCAAGATAAATGTGCAATATACAAAGCCAAACTGAGAACTGGCCACAATCATTCTTTGCCAGAGTCCAGAGAACAGAAATTAGCATATAAAATCTTTAGAATCAATCCGTTTCCACTTGCACAAAGCTAGTTTCACAAATATGACAGCTCTTCGTGGTGTATAGTAAACAGTACCTGTCAATAAAAATGTAGTACATAAAGGAGGGTAGTTATAGGCTCAAGCTACCAATACTTCAGAATGAACATAGGGGACATGCTATAAAGGAAAAAAATAATGTATTCTCCATTAAAATAGCCAACAATGCAGCATTTTCCCACTATCTATTGGAGCTTTCAGCATCCCTAGACCTCCATCAGTGCAAGGAATTAAATCTTTAATTGAAAAGCCACTTCAGCTCATGTGAACCAATAAGAGATAGCTGTGGGGGAACCTCACCCATAAAAATAGAGGGGGTAGGGAGGCTTTATATATCCTATTGGATTGGCACCTAGCTACTAGTGTCATGGTAATCTGAATCATAACCATGTAATTGTCTAGAATCATCATAGCCAGGCATCAATTATAGGCAGAGGTGTCAATAAAGGACACCTCTGAAATGAGGACATTGTTCCCAAATAGGAGTTATTCTTCAGTCCTCAGATTTCTAGCTTTGCACTAGTTAAAAGTTCATTTGAGCTTTTAGAAATACAGATATGCATCCAAGAGAAAGGGCTGTCGAAGAGAATGAGAACAAAGAAAATATAACAGTTTGTCAATGCTCACTCTCTGCAAATGTTGGAAATGTGGGGATCAATGGAAAATTCTTATTGAGGAGCAATGTCCTCATTTACACAAACACAAACACACACACTCACAGAAGGGGTTGTGTTATTGGAGAGCAGTGTCCTCATGTATACACACAGAGAGAGAAAGTAGCTACAATTCAATTCATAGCTGGGATTTAGACTGCTCACACTGCTCAGATAATGGTTCTGACCTGACCAGCAAAACAGTGGTGGGTATTTTTGAAGTGTGGACACTCAACCACCCAGCTCCACCCTGATCCGGTTGCCCACACTTCAAAAATATTGGGTGGGGGGAGACGATTTTCTGGAAGCTCCAGAGGTAATTGTGGTTCTCTTTGTGCCAGATTAGCAGCTGGAAGCAGCATTTCCAGCTGCTAATGTAGATGCCTCACAGCAGTTACTCCATTTTGTTTTGCCTGTGTAAACATGACCTTAATTGGCCAAATATCCCTCCTCTTGTCTACATGTACCTATAAAACCAGAGGTGGCACAAGCTGTATGGCTACGTTTAGCAAGCAAAAGCAAATCAAAGGAAGTTAGTTTTATGGATGAGGATTCTCACAGTAGGGAGGAATAGAGAGGGTGATGGAGACATGAGATGAGAATTACAGTAATTTACAGATAAAACTTTAAAGATCTTGAAATTTTGTTTCATACCATCACAGATGCAATGGCAGATACAAGAAGGAAGGAAAGAGCTTCAGTCCTGCCAACTATCCCTTCTAGCCTCAGGAGACCGGGATGGAGAGGGGTCCAAGGAGAATATTTCAAAATTACATTCTAAGCAGTGTCTTTTATTTTGAAGTGTCAACTTTTAATTGTTTAAATTATTCTAGCTCCTAGATTTATATTTGTGCCTTTGTGTACATGTCTTCAGGCAGGCACTTAGATGTACATTGGAATGGTGATGTGCATTTATCCTTTCTTCTATGATTTTAATCAAACCTAATCTATCAAAGCTGTTATCAGTTGTGGGGAAAGCTTTGTTAGAAGCCATAGCACTGTATAAAGACCTGCCTGTTTCAGCAGCCAGTGATATCTGCCTAGAAACTAAACTAAGAGTTTGGACAATGGTAATAAGGAGCCCCGGTGGATAAGGAGCCCCGGTGGCGAAGTGCGTTAAAGCACTGAGTTGGAGACCGAAAGGTCCCAGGGTCAAACCCCAGGAGCGGCGGCAGCGGCCGCTGTTAGCTCCAGCTCCTGCCAACCTAGCAGTTCGAAAACATGCCAGTGTGAGTAGATCAATAGGTACCTCTCCAGCGGGAAGGTAACGGCGCTCTATGCAGTCATGCCAGCCACATGACCTTGGAGGTGTCTACGGACAACGCCGGCTCTTCGGCTTAGAAATGGAGATGAGCACCAACCCCCAGAGTCAGACATGACTGGACTTAACGTCAGGGGAAAACCTTATACCTAATGATGGATGCCTATTGCCAGATTCACCAAATTCTCCACATTTACCATGGTCTTCTGCCCCAAAAAGTTCATTCTACAAAGCACAAGTGGCACACTTCCTAGTGTGTTCACTGAGGCAATATGTTGTTGTTTATTCATTCCGTCACTTCCAACTCTTCATGACCGCATGGATCAGCCCATGCTAGAGCTCCCTGTCGGCAGTTGCCACCCCCAGCTCCTTCAAGGTCAAGCCAGTCACTTCAAGGATACCATCCATCCATCTTTGCAATATAGCTATTGTGTAATAGCCTGAATATCTTAAATCAGGCTGATTTGAGGTTTGCAACTAGCTACCAGAAGCTATTTCTCTGAGGACGTCAAATCCATGTATTCACTACTGCCTAGGTACATTGTACCCACCAGTTTCCAAAATCTTATGCTGTTATGTTCCATAGTTCCATGTCAGATGCTAAGGGTGGACAAAATATTTGATAGTATTCAAAACATGGGCATAAAATAAGGAATGCTACAAAACACTGACGAAGAAAATCCCAGACTGATGAGATTCTCACAATCCTTATTCTGTGCAAAATATTTATTCTGTATATTATTTTCTGAGCAGAAAATATTGTTTTCTACACGGAAAATGTTGCTTCCTGAGCCCATATACAAATTTGGCACAAACCAAGTCCTGACCTGTGAATAGTCTTTGAAAATCCAGTAGCAAGCGGAAACTATGTTG
Organism: Anolis carolinensis; assembly: GCF_035594765.1. Classification (NCBI taxonomy): domain Eukaryota; kingdom Metazoa; phylum Chordata; class Lepidosauria; order Squamata; family Anolidae; genus Anolis; species Anolis carolinensis. Next base: position 166,215,695 of record NC_085844.1, read on the forward strand.
AAGTAAGTGATTCAGAGAGCATAAACTAGGATTAGGTGATGGAAGGACAGAAACAAAGCAGACGTACCAGGTGGAACAGATCTGTGTGGGGTGTGAATACTGAAACACTAGAGCTGTAATACATGTACCAGAAAGCCAAATACAAATAACTAGTCCCGATGTTTGGGTATCCAATTGATTTCTCCTGTTTTTCATCTTTGATCTTACTTTCTGTCCTATCTAGTTATCTCTGGCTTACTTAGAAATAATGTGTTTTAGCTGGATGCTCTATCTACCCCTGAACTGTGTCCTCCCTCCTTCCCTGAAGCAACAATGTATTTTGCTCTTTGTTTTTATCTTACTGGCCTTGAATCCGTAGAAGCTACGAATCTCCAAAAGTCAACTCTACAAAGAAATTGACAGTTCATTACCTGACTTTACGCCATCAATGAAACTGCAGGGAAGATCATTCATCTTGTGCCACCATAGCAACTGTGTGTGTGTGTGTGCGTGTGTGTGTGTGTGTGTGTATGCATGTATGAGAGGCTGAGAGAGAACGAGGGAACAAGAATAAGGAAGAGAGAGTTGGGATATGGTTGACAGCTGATAAATTGGTTTCCATGGCAAAGACACAATGTACTACTTATATAGGGAAACATATACTATGGCCATTTTCATCCAGTTTGCTGTGTTGTATTGATAGAAATCAATGGCCTAAAATAGACAGATGTTGTTAAAATAGTGTTAGCCAGATTAGCTTCATTGTCTCATAAGAAAAAACAGGATTCAACATTTTACAAAGTTGTGGTGGGGGCAGTGCGAAAGAAAGAGAAATTCCTAATTGCCACCACACAAACTAAGTGCAAGGATGATTCCACAAAGCCAAAGACACGACAAAAGACAAATATATGGGAAAAGAGCACAACAGAATACAACCCTTTCCTTCTTTTTCCTGCTTCATAAATCATCCTCTTTATGTAATGTGGCCACTAAAGCAAGACACAGTTAAGAAAACGTTCTCTTTTATTCCTATGGAATACTTAAATGATTGATGCTGTGCAGGGAAGACTATATACCATGTTTGGGAGATGATTTACTGATACCCACTAACAAGTGGGCTTTGCACAATGTTTTTTTTTTTAAAAAAAAAAAAAAGCAGATGTTCAGCCTTATATGATATTGAAATAATTGGGGAACTGCTTTTACAAGAGAGGGCTGCACACAGGGAACGTGAGTGTGTATCTACCGAGCAAGCCCCCACTTCACATTTGAAATAGCAACAATTTCAGGAGAAAGAGCAATTTAGCTCCAAATAACTATGGCCACAGCACAGCTCTTCATCTTCAATAGGCAAAAGCTTATCTCCATGCCTTGGCATTTGTAAGACAATGTCAGAATGCCATGCTAGAAGAATAATTATTGAGTGATTGTAAGCAAGTCCTTTTCTAAGCATGCCGCTGTTCTTTTTCTCCCTCCCTCCTTCCCCTGACCCCAAAGCTAAAAGACTTGGAGAAGTGCTACACAGTGAATATGTAGAGTGCAAAATGAATAACAGAATTTGAATGTGTGTTTTGCCTGCCATGTGCATGTCTTCTCATTCCTGGTGATACACACAAAGCCATTAGGAATGCTGTGTTAGCAACCATTTTACGCATCCCTGTATTACTAGGATGTCAGAAATGGCAATATCGAACCTTGTTTCATACAGTATGGAAAGGCAAGAGAAAACATGAACTTGACTCATTTCACACATAAGAAGAGAAGATTATACTTTCCAGCAACTTGAAAGCTCAATATACAAGTAATTTGGTTTAAAAAAATCAAAAGTGAACTGGTCATCCCACTCAGGTACCAGGAGCTTGTATTGAAATGTTTTTAGTTGTGAGCTGCTTTGAGTCTCCGTATGGAGAGGAAAAGTGGGATACAAATAAACATTTTAAAAAGCTGATCTTGTATGGGTTGCTCACAACCTCTGAAAATACCTACCACATATGTAGTCAAAACGTCAGGAGAGAAAGCTTCTCGAACATGGCCATACAGCCTGAAAGACTCACAGCAACCCAGTGATTCTGGCCATGAAAGCCTTTGACAATATACTGAACTTGTATGTTTAATATTCTTGGAAACGACAAAAGCATGTAAGAAACGTCATTTGTCTCCATATATGAGACTGGAAGAAACAGATTACCTATATGCTTAGGAATTATCTGTAGGGTGTTTTGAGACTGTCTCATGGTAAACGACTCTTTTCCCAGGCCTTCTCACATTTGCTGAGATTATAAGCTACACTGCATCTCTACACATTTGCTGATAAATAAGACATGGCGTGATTACCAGTTCTCACTCTCAGGAAATTGTGCCTCAGACTGCGGCTTTAATTTCTCACTCTTCATCTTTCCTTATCCATATTGTCTTCTTTTTCCACCTCAAATGCTTAGTTTAATTAGATGACAAGTCTGTAGGCAGAGTTTAATCATTCTTTATGTTGTATACTATACAACAGAGCCAGGATATCAGGAGAAAAGCGGTGGCAATGCTTCAGTGAATGGTTTACTTAACTGCACCACCTAAACCTTTGCTAATACACCATGATTCTCATTTTGCTTTATAACTTGCATTCCACTTAATGCTAGACACAGATCAGACGGAACCGATGTATGCGTGGAGGGGCAGAAAACAGAGAAAGCCATTCATATCTCCTTGTTACAGTAGTCCCTTGTGTAATCTGAAATCTCTTTTGTACCAATCATGGTTTAGTCTAATTAAGTCGGCAATGCAATGCAGATCTAGCTGGGGAAACATTCTATTGAATTCAATGGAAGTTTCATCTCAGTAGGTGTGGATCAAGTTGCACTGTAAAATAGTAGGTAACAATAACACTTTGTCTTAAAATGCTAACCTCTAGATTTAAACCTTTGGGGATTTCTGTCAGTTATGGTTTATTTTTCCTCAAGCCTACCAAAGAATTCTGGAGAATGGATTCAGTTTCCAGCCCACCACACAAGTTACCAACTATGCTGTTTTTTTAATTACTTTGTAAGCCCTTGAGAAATATTTACCATAATCTTTGGTGATGATAGTGATGATGACATTCCACTTCAGGATTTTACCATAAGAAATGATATAGTATAGTTAATGAAAATTGATGGTATAAAAACATGCATATCTATTAAACATAGCAGAGATATAATGGTAAAACAGGCAAAGGGGACTACTGTCTCCCCAAGTGAAACTTCCCTTCAGTCCCCAAATGTCTAGCATTGCATTTGAACAGTTTGAAAGTGTAGGCTTCTAAAGACAAAAAAGTAGAATCCTGCAAAACCCAACATGAACACTTAATAAATGATCAGAAACAAAAACACTGACTGAACATGTACAAGAAAGCTTTTCCAGACATACATTTTGCATACTGCAGGATTCATTGCTAGTCCATCTACAGCTATGTGTGAAAATTCTTTCTCAAGTGCAACATATATTCTGACTTCAAATGGACATTCAGTGCTTCACTAGAGAAAATCAAATTTAGTAATCTTGGCTTTCAAAAGGAACACATTTTTCATCGGTGAGTTCTATATCTACTTGAAAGCAGAGCCTGTTAATTTCCATGAGATACATTCCCTCCCAGAAAAGCAAGACTGGGATTGATATAGCATTACTAATTTACAATGTTGTTGTAGGTGACATCCTAGTACAATGGTGAGGAATGCAGCATCTGGTGGGCCACATGATTCCCATCTCACAGTTGTAGGATGTGTGTGTGCCTTTGCCTTCACATCACCTGTTGACTTATGGTGACCCAATGTATTTCCTAAGGGTTTCTTAGGCAAGGAATACTAAGGAGTTGGTTTTGCCAGTTCCTTCCTCTGAAATACAGCCTTCAGTGCTTGATATTCATTGATTGTGTCCCATCCAAGTAATAATTGGCCTAAATCTCTTGGTCTACTGCTGTGTTTGGTTACTGACATTTTACATTTTAATGCATTGTATGCTCCTTCTCTCTGAGCTGTCTTGTGCTTCAAATAAATAATACATGACACATGAAATGAAATGATCACTATTGTAACTTTCCCTGCCTGTACATTTTCCAGGGCATTGGGTCATTCACTGTGGGAATGGGATGTTGGAATAGATGGGCTGTTGATCTGATCCAGCATAGTAATTTATATGTCCTTAAAGAACATGACATCTGATAAATGATGTAGCCCACTCCTATGGAACATTGAAAGGCAACAAACAACCCATTGACTGTATGTGGGGCTTGATATCTTTTTTGCAATTTATATTACTGTCAGGCTCACTTCAAAGGACCAGTCTGAACGCAGATCAAAGATAGCTGCTCTCAAATCCAATCTTTATTGAAGAATACATGACTTTGGAAAAGTCGAGAATGACCTAATGTTTACATACAATCATTTTTATCACCTCTGATGCAACGTAACACCACACGCAAATATCATCATCAAACCCCACCCCTTGTATCACATTTCTACTATTCCCACACACTATACCAATTATAATTGTTTATACTTTCAACCCCGAGTTCCCAGGCTCATTCTATCTTCTTCTGCCAGGTGCTTCCAGGATTATTTATGTTATGACTCCAAGTCCAGGGCTTGGAAATTCAGCCCTGGGACTTGGTTCCATGACATGGCGCCCTCTTTTTCTTCGTCCTCCTCTTCGGCTCTTCTTTCATCACAATCCTGAAATAAATCAAACAATAACTCTATGTGTCCATTTTGTCCAAAGTACCCATATACTTTTTCAGTAAGCTGCGATGGAATACTGGGTGTAATTTCCCTAAACTTTTTGGCAATGCCAACTGGAAAGTCACTTCGTTGATAACCCCCTGTATTCTGAATGGTCCAATATATTTGGGGCCCAATTTTCTCGAAGGTAGCCCCAATTTGATGTTTTGGGTACTTAACCACACTAAATCTCCTTTCTCCAATTTATCGCCTTCCACCCTTTTTCTGTCTGCGAATGTTTTATACTTTTTGTGTGCTTCCTTTAAGGATGCAGTCACTTGACTCCAGCATTCTAGCATTTGAGTTTTCCATTTCCCTGCCCCTGTTTCTTCATTCTCTGTCCATTTTGGCAACTGGGGCAGAGGCTGTATTTCATACCCGTAAACTACTTCAAAGGGAGTTTTATTTGTTGCTGAATGTATAGTCGAATTAAAAGCTAGTTCTGCGAAAGCCAGCCACTTAGACCAGTCATTTTGTCTCATGTTAGAGTACATTCGAAGGAACTGCCCAAGTGTCTGTTGAGTACGTTCTACTGCCCCGTTTGTCATGGGGTGAAAAGCAGAACTTAGACTCCTTTCTGCTCCTAGCATTTCCAAGAATTTTTCCCAAAATTTTGCTGTGAATTGAACCCCTCTGTCACTGACCACTCTACTGGGACATCCATGAAGTTTGTAAATATGGTTTATGTATAATTCAGCTAGTTTTTCTGCCGATGGTAATTTTGTCAGTGCTATAAAGTGGGCCTGTTTAGAAAACAGGTCTAATACTGTCCAAATATAACGATGTCCTTTGCTAACCGGCAGTTCCCCCACAAAGTCCATAGCTACACATTCCCAAGGCCTGGTAGGTTCCGCTACTGTTTGTAATAATCCCATTGGCTTCCCTCCTCTCGATTTATTTCTGGCACAATCATCACATTGAACAACATGATTCTTTATGTCCTTCCTCATTCCTGGCCACCAACAATGTTTTGCTATTGCCTTTGTTGTTTTTGTAATTCCTGTATGACCAGCGCTCTGGTTATTGTGAAAACGATGCAAAATCTTAATCCTTAATATTGCTGGGATATACAGTTTCTTGTTCACAAACCAAAATCCCCCCTTCTGCTCCCCCTTTTCTGCGTTGGATGCGATCCACTGATCTCCTTCGTATGACTGTTTCAGTTCTTTTCCCCAACTACTTTCCCCGTCGAATTCAATAATAGCAGTGTTCTCTCTTTGGGTTTGCGCTCTTGTCCTGACAGCTAAGCCCCATTGTTTATCAGAGAATATTGTTCCCTCTTTTGCTGTGGTTATGCCTTCGTGTTGAGGCATGCGTGAAAGAGCATCTGCCAAGACATTCTGTTTCCCTTGGAAAAACTTTAATTGGAAATCGAACCTGCTGAAGTATTGTGCCCATCTAATTTGTTTGGGGGACAATTTTCGAGGAGATTTTAAATACTGGAGGTTCTTATGGTCAGACCAAATTTCAAATGGGATTCCGCTCCCTTCGAGGAAGTGTCGCCAGCATTCTAAGGCTTTTAATATGGCTAATGCCTCTTTTTCCCATGTGAGCCAACATTTTTCAGTTTCACTGAACTTCCGGGACAAATATCCACAAGGTTTTAAGTTCCCATTTTGATCCTTTTGCAATAGTACTGCCCCGTATGCACAGTCTGAAGCATCGCAATGGATTATGAAAGGGCTCCGGATATCGGGGTGTTTTAGGACGGGTTCTTCTGTGAAGCATCCTTTTAGGGTTTCAAATGCCTTTTGGCATTCTGGCGTCCAACTCAGTTTGGCGCCAGGAGCTTTCACTTTTGCTGTCTCCCCTTTCCCTTTTGTTTTTAAAAGTTCAGTAAGGGGTGCGGTTATTTGCGCAAAGCCTTTTATGAACGATCTATAAAAATTTGCAAACCCCAGAAATGATTGCAATTGCCTCCTTGTTTGGGGTACTCCCCATTCTTTTACGTCTGATACTTTAGACGGGTCCATAGCTAACCCTTCTGGAGATATCCGATACCCCAGAAAGTCAATTTGAGTTTTATTAAATTCACATTTGGACAGTTTTGCATACAGCTTTGCTTCCCTTAGTCTCTGCAAAACTTCCCGGACCAATTCCACGTGCTTTTCTTTATCTTCGCTCACGATCAATATATCATCAAGGAATATGAATACCCCTCGGTACAACAATGGGTGCAGTATTTCATTTATAAGCTGCATAAAGCAACTGCCGCCATTTTTTAACCCAAATGGCAAAATTTTATATTCAAAATGGCCGAATGCGCAGGAAAATGCAGTTTTCCAAGTATCCTCAGGTTTGATTCTTAATTTATGATATGCTTCAATTAAATCAAGTTTAGTAAATATGCTCCCTTTCTTCAATACGGTAATTAAATCCTTTACTAAGGGCATAGGGTATTTATTGTCCTTAGTAATTGCATTTAAATTTCGATAGTCAATGCACAATCTTAGGGAGTTGTCTTTCTTTCTCCTAAATAACACTGGGGCTCCGAGAGGAGAATTGGATGGCTTAATGAAGCCTCGCGCCAGGTTCTTATCAATATATTTCCTCAATTCCTCCTTCTCCTGAACAGACATGGGATACACTTTTGGTTTTGGTAAGTTTGCTCCTGGGGTTATTTCAATTTCTACTTCTATATTCCTCTTGGGAGGTAATTTACTTGCCTCTTTCTGATTGAAAACATCCACAAAGTCTCTGTATTCAGGTGGCAATAGCTGTGGGTCTATTTCACCTGCTTCATCTTCCTCATCCTCCTCTCCTGCTATTTTGCTTATCTCCCATTGCGTCTGTTGTTCTTTAAATGTTAGGCTCTTTCCTCTCCAATCTACTTCGGGATTTGCCTGTTCGAGCCATGGGATCCCTAGTATTACGTGGTATGTGGCAATAGGGGCTATCACAAAGGATATTCTTCCTTCCCATTTGCCTATTTTACATGGGACCCCCCGTATTTCCTTTGTAGATACTTCCCCAGCAGCAACTGATCCATCTAGCTGCGAAAATGCAATTGGGGAGTCAAGCAACGTCTGCTGGCATTTCAGCGCTCCTGCTAGTTCCGGAGTTATAATGTTCCTAGAACAACCGCAATCCACGAATGCCCTGCAGGTGGCCCGATTCTCTAGCCCCGATAGGCAGATTGGCACTACTAGCATGCGTTTGTCTCGACTCACCAGCCTTTCCGAAGATTCTGGGGCTCGCACCTCCTCCTCCGCTCGCCTCCCGGTTGCTGGCTTGGGCTTTGAGGGTTTTGGCGGCTCCCCCTTCCGGGCCCAACATTCTGCTGCTCGATGGCCCGTCTTCCCACATACAAAGCATCCCGGCTTGGGTTTGTTGTCATCTCCTTTGAAGGGGATCCCCGGCCTCCCTCCGGGCCTTTCCTGCTTCCTCGTTTCTCCTCGACCTCTCGCCACCGGTCTTTGCTGGCCGCCGCCGCCCCTGAAACGCTTTACTTGGGCCAGGGTGGATTCGACGCGCCCCGCTAGTTGTATCCAGCCCTGGAGTGTTTCTGGGTCGTCTCTGTGCGCTGCCCAACTAAAAACCTCGGGGCGTAGTCCCTCTTTAAATATCTCCACTTTGGTCACTTCAGACCACTCTGGTACCCTTTCCGCGAGATGGAGGAATTCCTCTGCGTACTCGGGCACCGTTTTGTCCCTCTGCTTTATTCCTTTAAGCTGGTCTCGAGCCCTCAATTGCTCTAGCCGGTCTCTGAACCGGTTTTCCAGTGCGGCGAGGAAGCGGGGCACTGACCTCAGGCATGGGTCGCGTCTGGCATGTAGTTGCACATACCAGCTGGCCGCTCCTCTCTTTAGTGTGTTGCCGATGGCCCGAACCATGCTTGCTTCGGAGGGGAATGTGTGTGCATTGTCTTCCATATATCCTCTGATGCTAATGAGGAAAAAGTTCAGTTCAGATGATTCCCCTCCGTATTCCAGTTTGAGATCTTCCCTCCTTTGCATCCATTCTGCGGCCCGTTGATGCTGTCTGGGAGGCATGGGGAAGGGTTGCATCGGGTTTCCTTGGACGGCCCCTTTGAACACGCCGCGCCCCACTCCGGCGGTCGTTCTGCGCGGCTCCCGAACTTCTGCCGCTGCTGTCGGCCCTTCCACCCATCCGAATGCGGGCCTCGCTGTAGCCCCCGCACCTCGCCTTCCCTCGTCGTACGGCACATCCTCCTCCTCTTCCTGGATCTCCGGCTCCTCTCTGCCTTCGTCCGCTAATCCACTGGACCCGATCCCTGGCCCCAGTGGTCTTTCCACCCCGACGCCCATTCGGGGGGTTGGAAGTTCTGTTGGAGTTGGCGGTCTCAGAGTTCCCAGAGCTTGCTGGCGCTCCACTTCGCGCGCCATTCTGTCTCGGAACTCCAGTTCCTGCCAGTATTCCTCATCCCCCTCGCCCCTCGCCTCCACGGGGCTCTGCGTTGAGGCGCGCTGGCCCCTCTGGCTCCAATCTCCTTCTTTACTTGGCTCTCTCTCGGCGCCATATCGGGTGGGTTCCTTTTGGAGATTCTCTTCCAATAGTGGCACCAACCTCCCCACGGTTTCCGACAGCCTGGATAAATTAGTTTCCAGGATGGATAACCGCAGGGCCACGGTCTCCGGCATGCTTCCTCCAGATCCCCAACTGGTTTCTGCAGCCGCAGAGACGCCTCTTCCTCCTCTGGGAATCCTCTGGGTCACGCCGTTCGGCCTGGGGTACCCCGTAGAGGAAGCTATGGCTTGCAGCGTCTCTTCCCCCAACGGCCGGGCCCCTGGCAAAGGCCTCCCTGCTCCATTTGGGCTTTGATCTCCTTCTTCATTCATTATCACTTCACTGCGAATCCGCAGGAGGGTGAGAACGGGATTCTCGACTTAAATGTCAGGCTCACTTCAAAGGACCAGTCTGAACGCAGATCAAAGATAGCTGCTCTCAAATCCAATCTTTATTGAAGAATACATGACTTTGGAAAAGTCGAGAATGACCTAATGTTTACATACAATCATTTTTATCACCTCTGATGCAACGTAACACCACACGCAAATATCATCATCAAACCCCACCCCTTGTATCACATTTCTACTATTCCCACACACTATACCAATTATAATTGTTTATACTTTCAACCCCGAGTTCCCAGGCTCATTCTATCTTCTTCTGCCAGGTGCTTCCAGGATTATTTATGTTATGACTCCAAGTCCAGGGCTTGGAAATTCAGCCCTGGGACTTGGTTCCATGACATATTACCATCTTGGACACACAAACACACCCTACTAAATAAATCTGTGCTGCTAAATGTCAGTTCCACATGAGGGCTTCCTCTTAAACACAATCAAATGTTTTCATACCAAGAGTACATTTTGAATTTATGACCAACATTTCACACCAAAGCATTTCTAGAATCTATGGGTAGGTACGAGATAAAATTAGCTCTGGATCCATTTGAATTGCCCTTCCTTATAAATAGCCTGACATCCATAAAAGTATGTGGTCCATTCCACAAATATGGAGCAGCTCCCCCTTCCTTGATTACAGCACCCTCTAATGCTATTTGTTTTCTACATAATATCTCTTAATTTTAGCGAATACCTTTGGCTTTTTCCATGTGTGATATTCAGAAAACTTTTCAGCTATATCATTTTGATGGGGTTAGCTCTAAAAAAAATGGCAATTGCTTTTCCCTCACACTTTCTCCTGGCCACACGATGTCTGGAAAATAGGGCACTTAGAATGGCATTTGAACTATGCTGAAGCTTTCTATATATGCAGAGAGCATGTTGTGAAAAGCTTTTAATGACAGCTAATGAACCAGGCTTAGAGAAGCAATGCAAACAGTAAACAATGTCATTATAGCAATTTTTAAATATCTTACTTCATTAAAAACAGCTGCACAGGCACAGTGCTCTAAAATGCATTGGGGCATACATTTGGAAGTGACAATCCATCAACCAGGTGTCAACACTATACCTGCTGATTGGATTTTCTGAGAAAGTTCCAGAATATGATGATTTACAGCCTTCTGAATGCCTTTCTAGTGGATTGTCAGAAGAATTTATAAAGTGATGAGGATTACACGGCCTCCAGGAGAGGTTGTTGGACTGCAAGTCTCAATTGCCCTCTCCAACATAGATAATGATGGGAGTGGCACACATTCCCCTAAGCCCTGGTGTATAAGGAATATTACAGTTACAGTTATATATATGCTTACCTGCAGTGATCTCCATTGAACTCCATAGGATTGACCCTGAGTACACGTAGGTAAGTGGACCATAGCTAGAAGAATGAGTGTTCTTAGACCAATATGGGCTAGAGAATCAGAACAAGAAGAGGAAGGAAGTGGATGTAGCTTTAAAAAAAAAGAAACGGAGTCAAAGTGTTTGGTTAAAGCACTGATTTAGGAGCAAATGGATTGTTGATAATGAGAACCTTTCTACATGTTTTGGCAGCTAAGTGGAGGATACTGTTCAGAGCTTATTACAGGAAATAAGTTACAAGTGGCCCTGTCTAACATGTAGTCTCCTTTTCTGGTTCTTTTTCCTTCTGTACAAAATGGTGCACCAGCTGTTACTCTCAAATGTAGCAAGATCACTTGAAATGGTTGTTCTATTATGTTAAACAAGGGTAGGAAAATTCCAGGGATCCAAGGATCAATTTCCTTTCTTTGGGATGTGTAATAGATATCACCAAGTTGGAATGTGTCGGAGAAAGGCAGCCAAACTGCTGAAAGGTCTGGAAGCCAAGTCGTATGAGGAGCAGCTAGCGGAACTGGGTATACTTAGCTTGGAGAAGAAAAGTTTGAGAGGAGACATAGTATCCATGTTTAAATATTTGAATAGTTGAGGAAGGGGCAGACTTGTTTGCTGCTGCTCTAGAGATCAGGACATGGAACAATGGTTTCAAATTACAGGAAAAGAGATTCCACCTAAACATTAGGAAGAATGTCCTGACGATGAGAGCTGTTCAAGAGTGGAATACACTGTCTTGGAGTGTGGTGGCGTTTGCTCTTCTGAAGGTTTTCAAACAGACTGGATAGATATCTATTGACGGTGCTTTGATTGCATATTCCTGTATAGCAGGAAGTTGGACCGAATGGCATTTGTGATCTCTTTCAATTTTATAATTCTAAGGTTCAACTTGCTTTAAAGTGCAATTGCTACCCTTGGGGGCTTCTAGAAGTGGCAGATCTGCTGTTTCCAGCCAAAAAGGAGCTGAGGGGAGTGGGAGGGGCCACATGCAACTTACCAACAAAGTGGATCCTATATCTTATCTGGGATAGTCGTAGTTCACTCTGCAGTTCTTTCCTGGTTGTACGATGGCTTCCAAACAGGCAGCTGGATGTTCTCCTCAGGATCCTACCACAGCTACTTATCCTAAGGGGCCCTCCGACCAGGAAAGTGCTGGATATCATTGTCCAGCACGTTGGTCTCCATCATCTCTGGAATGCTTTTATTGGGGTGCTACCCGGCTGTAATGGTAGGTTTTTGAGGTCACATTTGGTCATTCAATCCGGCATATGATATTTTTATTATTAACCTTGATGTATAAGCTCTCCCCTTAATTATCTTTTTGAATCTTATTGGATTGATCCCTTCTAGATCAACTCTTGTCACCTCTTTCCAGGTTGATTGTGAATCATGGGGTTCAAAGCTGATTCGTAATCACAGCTCACAGAAACTAGATTTGGAAAATACTTCTTTGGAAAACAACTCCCCAAATCCACCAGCAGAAAATACTCATGCAAATCAAGATCTTGACCTTTGCCAGCAGGAAGAAAAATAGGAATGGGGATTTTGTCAGGCCAGCTTTTAGCTTAAGTGCTTGGGTCAATTTTGAGAGAATAAACACTTTACCTTTAAATCAGTCTTATACTGCTTTAACTGTCGTGCTTTATTCCACAAAATCCTTGTACATGGAGTTTTGTGAGGTACATAGAAGTCTCTACTAGAGAGGTCCTGCTTTATAATTTGAGAAGTCTACCAGAAGTCTTTCAGAAAATTCTGAATGCTTCACCAAATTATAATTTTTAGGATCCATAAAATAGAGGTATAAAAGTCAAAATGGTACCAAACTGGTATTATTGTACATCGCACATATGCCAATATTTCTCCTTCCATTTTTACTGCAGTATTGCAGAGGGAGTACAATAGCTAAGCAGCCTGAAAGTTCAGACTTCACATTTGGATTTTATTGCGCAAATTGGATTATAAACTTTTCGTTTAGGAATTTTAGATATAGAAAAGAGTTTTTGTTTTCATGATAGCCCAGAGCATTACTTTAACTACATCTAAATACAGACATATCTAAACAAACAAACAAAATCTCTCAGTGATTAGTCTTTTTTATTATCATTATTCAAACTGTCATTGAGGAATATGCAAGTGTTTCCAAAACCCCAAACAGAAGACTTCAGACATTGTTAAAGTAGATTCGCATTTTATAGCCACAGATGTGGAGGCAGCTGTATAGAAATCCATCAATAGTTGATGTTTTCTGAAGCACTGACAATCAGTCTGCAGGGAAAATAAACTAAAAAGGGCTAATCCTGGATTAAAAGGTATGCAGATTACTCTCATTTTAATGATGAATAAAGCTAAATGGAAACAAAAAAGGAACCCTATGTTAAATAGCAGAGAATATTAAATGTGTTTGGAAGCAGTTTAGTGGCTTAGTAATCAAGCAGACTATCCATGTCTAAAGATGACCTTGGGTCTCAGAATAAAAGAGTGAACACCAGCAGGGGCCATGGGACAGGCTTGCGTAGATCCCAAGGCAGGTTAAACACCAACAGCACTTGAAAGACATTTTTAATAGTCTCTCTGTGTCTTCTGCAGGGGCATTTGTTGTGGTCTTAACCTGTGATATGGGCTGTGCTGTGATTTCTTTCAGACACTGGTTTGTTCTTGGGGGCTTTCACACCATTTTCAATGTAGGGCAACTCCAAGACAAACGTATCATAGGGTTCTCCTGACAAAATGTATCCAGGAATGGACTACCATTGCCTGCCTATAAGGAAGCAAGAGTGTGATTTACCTAACATTACACAATGTGTTTCCATGGCCAAGCAGCAGTCTGGACCCTGGTCTCCCAGAGTCTACTGCATTTTGCAGTGAAATTTGAAGGCGAGTGTGTTGGAAATAGCAAACTCCCAAACCTTTCACTATTTCATTTCTTAATGTATATATTTGCTAACCTGTATTATATGTGTTTGGTCTTCAATGAAAGCAGGTTGCTGTTTGGACTTCAATACAGAAGTATGCTTTAGAGACTTCAATAGATAGTTATGGACTTCTGTGAGTAAAGCTATTCTTAAAGACTATGGACTATTGATTAAGAATGATATCCTGTGTTCATAACAGAGAACTACATCCTACCTATAACTGAACTTTAATAAGAAATGTGCCTGTATGGTGAATTAAGACAAGATGTTTGTGAGTAAACAGGATATGTTATTTTTCAAAGAAGACTTGGGGTTTTTTTTTTATCTCTGAGTGCATATTTTAAACTAAGGGCGCTTCCAGACAGGCATTTATCTCGGGAACATTTGCATTTTAAAAACTCGAATGTTCCCGGGTGCCCATCCACACACACCCCAGAAAGCCCATGCTTTCTGGGGTGGTTGTCCAGATGTTCTCCCTGAACTTTCTGGGAGAACACCCAGACACTGTAACCCCCTCCCCAAATGGTCCTGCAGTTCTCCTAGCGCATAGGAATGACACACCAGGAGAGTGGGGGGGGGGGGGGGGGAGAGAGAGCGTCATTCCTATGCACCAGGTGAGCTGCAGGACCATTCTAATGGAGGCCTGGTAAGTTATTTTACTTTTTAAAGGGGTCTGGAGGGCTTTTGGGGAGGGGGTGTTGTCTTCGTGGTTTTCCGGGCTAATTTAGCCTGGAGAATCGCAGGACTGCTGTCTGGACTGCAGTCCAGACAGTGGAAGTAATAGGTTCATCTCACGCCTTCCAAGAAGGCATGGAATAAACCCACTATCAAATTAATTCACCACAAATCAGGGTTTTCCTGATTTGTGGTGAATTAATTTGTCTTTTATCACAGACGTTATCTAGACAGCCCCCTTTTTATTGTGGGAAGTCCCACATTAAAGGAGCTGTCTGGATGCACCCTAAGAGGTTTCAAGGAAATATATATATATTGCGCAACTTCAACTGCAAATTTCAACTACAAAGAAATAACCATCCTCTGCTAACCAAATATATTTTTGCAGTGGCATCTCTTTATTCTTGGCAGTTTAAAGACATGGGTGTTCAGTTTAACAGCTGAGTTACCTGTGTGCCATTACATGAATGCTTATGAATATTACTTGTTCAAAGGGTTGACTTCTAACAAGGTTATGCTTTTCCTGACTAGTGGTTTTCAAAAGGTGGTCTCCACATGTACATGGAGATTCACATTTGCCAAACAGATGCGACACCATTTTTACCTTTTCATTAAGGTTATGGTGCAGTTATTTCCAATAGGTTATGAAATTTCCAGTGTTGGTTCCAGAATTTATTCAAAGCTTTTTTTCATAAGAAGCCAGCTGCCCAGTGACAATGATGCACATCACCTTAATTTATTGGGCATATTATTTACACAATCATGTTGCAGAACATTGTAGGAAGTGACATGGTTGCCTCACCAAGATACTGACTAAATATACATTGGCACTGTCCCTGGGGTGCCATGGCATTGTAGACCAAATCAGAATTGGACACATTTGCAAAATGGTGAAAGTCATGGCAAAACCCGATGAAGAAAAGCAGGACTTTCAAGAAGCTGGTGAGCCCTGAAACTATGGCCCAAAAGGAATGCTGAATGCAACTGACAATACTTGCATTGTATTGTCCCACATGGTGGGTTTCAAAGCAGATAGAGATCTTCATGCAGATAGCCTCTGTGGTCACAGATGGAGCAATCAGATAGTTAGTCCCAGTAAACTACACTCAAATATAAAAGACTGAAAGGCAGCAGTAGTCTTTTAAACAGAAACTTGATTTGAAGAAATCACTTTATTTCTGACCAAGGCCCATATTGATAAATACACAACAGATTAGTTCCCATTGCATGTTTTATTTTCCTCTTGCTTAAAATATGTTCAGTTGTACATTAGAATAATACCTGCTGTAACCCTCTCTGATTGAGCACATCAATCGGGGGGCCGGGCTGTGGCGCAGCTGGCTAGTAACCAGCTGCTATAAATCACTACTGACCGAGAGGTCATGAGTTCGAAGCCCGGGTCGGGTTAAGCCTCCGTTAATAGCCCCGGCTTGCTGTTGACCTATGCAGCCCCGAAAGACAGTTGCACCTGTCAATTAGGGAAATTTAGGGACGCTTTATGCGGGAGGCTAATTTACAACACCATAAAACTGCCAGCAAAAAACGAGGAAAGGAATGCGGAAGTACAGCCACTACTGGATGGTGAAGCAACAGCTCCCCCTGTGGCCGGAATCGTGAAGCTGGAAAAATGTTAAAAATGCCTCTGAGTCTGTCTAATGTATGTTGTTTGTCTGTTGGCATTGAATGTTTGCCATATATGTGTTCATTGTAATCCGCCCTGAGTCCCCTTCGGGGTGAGAAGGGCGGAATATAAATACTGTATTTATTTATATAAATAAATAAATAAATTTCACACACTCCCATTACCTTTCGGGTCAGCACCAATCTAACAGAATGTATATGTGTATGTGTAGGTTTTTCATCTATGGTGCTTAATTTTTTACTTAAATGTTTTAAATACACCAAATTATTGTAACCTTTTGATGCTGTAACAGAATTAGTGTAATTTGGTATATTTTGCAAAATTTAACATGCTGAATGGGAAAGAAATAAGTATATCTCTTCAGAGTATACAGTAGGAATGTTTTTGTTGGGCAACACAATATTAAGAGCTATAAGTGCAGGCAAGCTCTAGGCATGAAGTCGACGTAACTAAAAACAGAATGATAGGGGGGGGGGGGGGGAATAGCCTAAGAGAAAGTAAACACATTGCCATCGCATAATGAACTTAAGAAAATGTACAACTTTGGTATGAAAGGAAAACAAAATCTGAGGTTCATTTAATCACCTGCAAGAGGACAGATGTAATGGTAACTAGTGACACATGAAGAAAATGCTTTCACCCCCAAATAAGGTCTGTAGTGACAATGAGTAGCCAGTAGAACAGCCTTATTGAACAGTTAAACACAACGTATAACCGGATGTATTTACACAACTCAATTAATGCACTTTGACACCACTTTAATTGCTGTTGTGTGTTTATTTGTTTGTTTACATCACTTTTACCCCACCCTTCTCACCCGAAAGGTCCCAGGTTCAAACCCCGGGAGCAGTGTGAGCGGCCGCTGTTAGCTCCAGCTTCTGCCAACCTAGCAGTTCGAAAACATGCCAATGTGAGTAGATCAATAGGTAATAATAATAATAACTTTATTTTTATACCCCGCCTCTATCTCCCCAAAGGGGACTCAGGGCGGCTTACATGGGGCCAAGCCCGAATAAAAACAATAGCAATATAAAACACAACAATAGACAAAAGACATGCACATTATAAAAATTTAAACATTAGCCATTAAAAACAAATGACAAGAACTAATAAAAACATGGATTAAAACGGAGAGGTTGTAAAAGTAGACTGAGTAAGGTGGACCATATAAATATTGTAAACACGAGGTGACTGATAAAGTGCTGCAAATTTTTGGAAGTGCAAATTGGGATGGGATTAGACCCTGTGTCTTTATCAAGCTGACAAAAGGAAAAAGTGCAAACCGGTACAGGAATGGTCACAGATACAGATTGCTATGGGGATGAGCAAACTTTAACTAAAGGCCTGAGTAAAGAGCCAGGTTTTCAAGCCAGGTACCGCTCTGGCGGGAAGGTAACGGTGCTCCATGCAGTCATGCCGGCCACATGACCTTGGAAGTGTCTACGGACAACGCTAGCTCTTCGGCTTAGAAATGGAGATGAGCACCAACCCCCAGAGTCAGACATGACTGGACTTAACGTCAGGGGAAACCTTTACCTTTACCTTTTTCTCACCTGTAGGGACTCAGGGTGGCTTACAACAGTTGTCAAAATTCCATTGCCCAACACACATTCAATAAAACAATAACAAAAAATTAAAAAATCTATTAAACTCTATTAAAACACAAATTATAAAGTGCATATGTAGTTAGATTTGTCCACTGACGCCTTTGTTCAGTGCATTGGAAGCCTGGTTTGTAGTTTGGTGGGGCACCAGCATTCTTTGACAGAGAAGGCTAAAGAGCTTGTAAAACTACAACTTCTGTGGTAGCAAAACAATGAGCCATGGGAACTAAGGTAGTGTAAGGCTGAATTAATTCAAAAGTGCAAATGTACCCAAAGAAATCACTGTTATCCTTGATCGGCCATTGATGGGTTGTTGTATGTCTTTCGGGCTGTGTGAAACCCCAATGCTGTTCAAGCAAAACATCATTTTAATTCAAACTTGTAGTGCATATTCATATGTTCTTTAATCCAATGTGTTAGTGTGATTGGAGGATAACTGAATCAATTTCAGGAAAGACAGACTAAATATACGTATAGGCATTAGTCAAGCAATGTATCATCAGAGTATTGGTCTCTTTCTGCACTCCTAGCAACAGCTATGTCAGAAAGTGGTACACAGAACATCTGCTAAAGATCTTCACTATAGCAGAAAATGGTGGAAGCAAAGTTCCCTCCCTAAATGCAGCACACAAATTAATACATTCCAGTAGCTTTTAAACTATGTGGCTTGTTCACACATCTGCATTCACAGCTTTAAATTACTGCAACAGCAGAATAGAAAATATGATTGATCCTCAGCAGACAAAACAGTAGAGATGCAAATGTATCTGTAAACATGTCATTTAAAATACACATTAGATTTAACAGAAATATGTTATTAAATAAAATGATTTTGAACTGGTTTCCTGTTTCCCATGGTGTTTTTTATTCTCATTTAATTCAGTGGCCATTTTCTCTCAAACTGTCTGTCCTTGGTCTTTCTCCCTGTCCAATACTTTGTCTTTATAAAGCCAACAACCACAAAATCTTCTGTTCTAAACAGCTGTATTTAAATTTTTTTATATATATTTGTATCCTGTCCTGTATCAAAGGATGTCAAGGCAGGGTGCTGGAATAAAAACAGCAATTTGAAACAGTTTGAAATGCCAAAAACAATGCAGAATACATTTTATACTCTTATAAAGTTCACTGCCACCTAGTGAATTAGTCATACAACTGCATCGCCTGCACACTTGTTAGATTGTTAGAAGCCATTTATATATTGAACAGCACACTTGTAAGTATTCATTTCAGTATTCCTCCCCAATGATCTGCATACATACACACACATACCCCTACATGAGAAGAGAGTCACCCCACTCATAGCAACAAAAGTACAAGTGTAATTCTTTTGGGAGATTACAAATCTTTCCTCTACATAAATATGAAGTGTCCAATCCAAGACTAAGGATGCATTTAAACCATAGAGTTAATGCAGTTTGACATCATTTTGTCTGCCATGGCTCAATGTGATGGAATCCTGGGATTTAGAGTTTGCGGAGGCATCAGCACTATTTGGTAGAAAAGCTACAGAATTTGTAAAACTCCCCTTGTTCTATAGCATTGAGCCATGACTCTTAAACTGATATCAAACTCCATTAATTCTATTGTCTAGGTGCATTCTGAATCTTCTAATGTATAGGATTAAGATGGGGTCAAAAATACATGACTTTCCTTTCTGAAAATATTGAAACTTCAAGTTTTTTCCCTCCTGCCTTTAAAATATTTGAAGAATTTTGGATAAATTCTTTACAAACAAACAGAGGGTATAAAATTCATTCCACACAACTACAGCTAATTTATTTTACTTTAACTGCCATGACTCAATCCTTTGGATATGAAGTTTCATTAGGTACTTAACTACACAAGCTGATCCACATCACTTGGGTTTTCTGGCAGAGAATTCCAAATACAGGCAATCCTCGGGTTACAAATATCCAACTTACAAGCAACTCATAGTTACAAATAGGGGCGAGACAACAGAAAGTGAGAGAAATCTGCTCCTCAGAGGGGAAATTCATTCCTAAGAGTTATCATGGGGAAAAGGTGTCTCCACTGAGGCTTTCTCGCCAATCAAACTAATATAACTGTTTAGTATTGACACACCCCCAGATGAAATTCTCCTTCATTTGCTCTGATCAAACTCCCAGCATGGAAAGGTTGCATTTGAAATATACATGTCAAAAATTAGGAACTTCTTGGAGAGAAAGAGGTTGTAACCCAAATTCAACATGATCATCACTGTATACTTAAAAATGAAAACACTGACTTTAAGAGGTATGCACTTAAAGTCTGGGCGAATCAATTTCTGAGTTTCGCGTTCTCCTCCAATTAGTTTAAAATAAATTAATCCAATTCTTTTCCAACTGAACAGAAACAAAGTGAGAATTTCTGCAAAGTCCTATTAAAACTTAATCTCAGTTCCACCTATTCCTGCCTGTGGAAATTAGTCAAGTGACCATTTTAATGACAGCAGATTTTAGGCACAAGCCGGACAGGCAGATATTTTTCAGTGCATTAAAGGGATCAGCCACCACATGATTTAAAGTGGATAGACACTTGAATGCAGTGGTTCTCAACCAGTGGGTCCCCAGGTGTTTTGGCCTACAACTCCCACAAATCCCAGCTGGTTTACCAGCTGTTAGGATTTCTGGAAGTTGAAGGCCAAAACATCTGGGAACCCACAGGTTGGGATCCACTGCTTTAATGTGGTAAGGCACTAAATCTCCTTTACATGAAATGGTATAATTGGTCAGGAGTGAGCTAGGGACAAGAGTAATGCAACCCCAGCTTTAGATATGGAACCTACTGGGCAGGTAGATTCAAAGAGTGGCTGTAGTTTCTATTACACAGAAAAAATTGTAGTAGTTTAATATCACTGTAACTGTCATAGCTGCATCCTATGGGGTCCTGGAATTTGTACTGTAATGAAGCACTAGCACTTTCTATCAGGAAATTCAGAATTCAGAATTCTTCAGAATTACAATTGAGACACTTAATTATGGGTTAGCATCTCGAGTGCTTCTTTTCCGTATCTGTCAGCAACACATGCATAAGAATGTGACAAAATGCAGCAACCAAATGAGCATGGTTCTGAGGATTTCACCCCATAGCAAGAAGAAGAAAAACATAGGGAATTTTTTTAAAAAACTGCTACAATAACATAGAAAAATCCTTCCCAATCCCACATAGTTTCCTTGGCATAAATCTGGGAACCACGTAGGAGGCAAGATGGTTAGAGGGCTGGAAGGTGAAGTATGTTGATGGTCTGGCTGAGAATAGCTGGGCAGGAAGTAGCCAAGAATGGATAGATAGATGGGTGATAGGTAGGTAGGTAGGTAAACAGATAGACAGATGATCACTATGTTGATCTTGGGGAACCTTCTGTGAAACTACACAAAAGATTTGGGTCCAAATCTCATGCCAAAATTATCAATAATTTTATTGGTCATATACTAATAAAAGACACTTTATCAAAGATTACAAAGGGCAAGGTGTCATTCGATACAATAAACATATTAAAATCACATTTAATATTATTAATAATAACTAAAAATAAATCACAACGTTCTACCTAAGACCAAGTTTTTCCATAACTATCAACCCCATATATCTCACATGGTCACCCAATGGTCTCATGATGGCTTTACTTCACAATCACCAGAAGACTTGGTGCAATGTTCCCTTCTCTGCAATGGGGTCGGGGAGCCGGATACCAATGGGTCAAATATGGTGGCCATGACTTTATTACATAAAGCTCAAATTACATCACAATCAAACTTGGCAACCAATGGTAGGCAAAAATATTGAGGACACAGAGCTCTGCATATTCCAGACCAATATCTGCCCAAGCAAGACTAGAAGATAAAACATCTGGTAATGCTTCCAATACTGTATTTCTTCAGTCCTAAATGCACTTTTCCCCTGTATAAACATATCTAAAAATTGGGTACGCCTTAGAGTCACAGGTTATCTTATGTATTTTTGGTGGTGGTACTGGAATTAGGGTGCATTTCACAATCAATGGTGTCTTAAAATAGAAGAAAAACAGTATTTGCCAATTCACAGGCAAATTAAATAACCTGTGAGATGTTAGCCGAACTTCAGAGCCAATCTTCAGGTTATACCCCTTCCACAAGTGGTTCACACACACATAGGCTTTCCCTCTTGTCCCTTTAAGTAACATTCAGTGCTCTACTTTTTTCCATAGCTTCCATAGAGAAGAGTCCTCATAGCTGAAATCATGGCATTTAAAGTGGTATCAAAGTGCGATAGCTGTCTTGTGTGAAAGAGACTCAGTCTAGTGTTATACAATGGTATCCCATGTCAGCAGAATCATGACTTTCATCCCCACTCCCTCTGGTTGATGGCCCACAAACCTTGCTCCAGAGGGTTGCTCAGCCCTCCAGTGTCATTTATTAGTGTGCACAGAAGATAAAGGGAAAAGGGAGGCTGCTGATTTTGGTAGAAATGGTGTGATCCGTTAGAAGTGCACTACTCAATCCTGGCCAGGACCTCATACAATCTGTCCCATGTGCCTTAACAACATAAACCTTCACATCAGTTCCCTGCAAGTTTCAAAAGGAATGAACACACATTATGATACAATGCAATTGTACTGTGAAAACCAGAAGAGCATTTATTATTCAAATTTGCTGTTACGAAGGCACGCAGCAACACTAATTCATTATTACCCAATTGATTTTTTTCCAGTAATGTCACACAGGGAAGAGGAAAGCTGGCTATAGATCTTGAAATGGTTGGTGAATAACCCAAGGCAAGGCAGACACTCACTGCTTGAGACAGACTTAAGTCCAGAGGACTTGCCAGACATTATGTTGAGACAGCTCTCCACTGGCATCCCGTCTGCACAGCTTTACGTGTATAATTTATCACAGATTCCATCATCTTTAATTTAAGATACGTGGCACAGTTTTGCAATGGATTTCATCAGGCTTATGCCTGCTTTGTGCTCACTGTGCATTTGAGCCAACAGTTAACTGATTTCTGCCTCAACATAGAGAGATGCAGATAGCCTGCATCTCTTTCTCTTTAATAAAACCACCCCCTGCCTCATAAAAAACAGCAGTGACAACTATAGCAATTCTCAAAAACAAAGGTTTCAAGTTGCTATTGTGTGCTGCAAGTTCAGGTGGAATTATCTGAGGACGTTGGAAACGGACAAATTCGTGCCTCATTCTCATTGTTTATTGTTTGATAGATTTAGCCCACTTTTCAGGATAAAAATCTTCACAAAAGACATTGCAATTGATTACAAATACAAAATCAAGCCCTAAAACCATATTCAATAAAGAAATCATTAAAATAATACAATACAGGACATCAAATACATAGGTACTTATTGTAGACCAGAGCCAGCATGGTATAGATGTTTGACCGTTGGATTATGACTTTATAGACCAGAGTTCAATCCCCACTCAGACATGGGAACCCATGGGGCAAGTCACATTCTCTAAGCATCAGAGGAAGCAAAGACAAATCTCCTCTGAATAAATCCTGCTAAGAAAACTCTGTAATAGATTTGACTTAGAGGCATCACAGGTTGGGCACAACTTCAAGAACAAAGTTGTAGCCCCAGTTTAAGTGCATAGTAGTCACTTCTTTTGGAGCCCTTGGTGGCACAGCGGATTAAACTGCTGAGCCACAAATCCAGGGAGTGGGGTGAGCTCCCACTGTTAGGCGCAGCTTCTGCCAACCTAGCCGCTCGAAAACATGCAACTGTGAGTAGATCAATAGGTACTGCTTCAACAGGAAGGTAAGGGCGCTCCATGCAGTCATGCCAGCCACATGACCTTGGAGGTGTCTATGGACAATGCTGGCTCTTTGGCTTAGAAATGGGGATGAGCACCAATCCCCAGAGTCGGACAATACTAGACTTAATGTCAGGGGAAAACCTTTACTTTTACTCTAGTCACTTCTTTCAAATATAAGTGAAAGATGTTTTGGGTAGATAAAGTAAAAAATAAATAGAAGGTAGGTCTAAAAACTCCCAAAATGGGGGGGGGGGGGGGGGGAAACAGCATTGAAAATCAATGTAACTGTTAGCTGGGGGAGCAAAAGAAGGTGGTAGGAAGATTTCTTGTGGCAAAATACACAGACGGAACCTAAAATTACTCCAATAAAATATTTACATTTTATCAAAGGCTTTCAAACATATTGCCACTTAATTGTAGGAAATCATATTTCGAAACAAAGACATCCGTATTTTTTAAAGTAAATCATGTATTAAGCCTCCTCCCACCTCCGCCTGCAATACATAAAGAGCTACAGATGGAATTTTTATATACAGTTGTTTGCTCAGTAGATGGAATATTGAATCTTTCACCCATTAACTGTATCCTCACTCCAAATTTGCTGCACCTGCTATTTTACATCTTGGTATATTTCATACTGAATATTGATGGCCCATTCAGAATGAAATGTAAAGACTTTGTCTTTGGCCTGGAACAGCACAAGGCTGACATCTACTGGGCGTTTCTTACACTGCTGTAGCCAGACTGACACACTTAAGGGCTAGTTTCACTCAGAAAAAAATTGTTAGTCAAATAAGCATATGCATTTTAGTTAGATAGTGAATTAAATTAAATAGATTTGCATACAAAGAAAACAATATTTCAAAAGAAGAAGTGATAGAAGTATTCAGGCAATGTAGACACATGTCTAGGGTTGGATGGTGGCTTTCATGTTGGTCAGCTGCTGAATCCATGTTAGATTTTAGTAAAAATGTTAAAGGAGCTGTTTAAAGTACTGAATTCACTACCCTCTTGACCAGTGGGTCTCAACCTGTGGGTCCCCAGATGTTTTGGTCTTCAACTCCCAGAAATCCTAACAGCTGGTAAACTGGCTGGGATTTCTGGGAATTGTAGGCCAAAACACCTGGGGACCCAGAAGGTTGAGAACCACTGAAGAACTCAAGTGTCACAGCAAAGCTACAAGCAGCCCTTTGATACACTACTTTGAAGGCAGATAATTTCACCTGGTAATTGACTAATCTATTTTCAGCTGATTTTGTCTAGAGTGGGGAATGAGGAAGTTCAGATCACAATTGAAATATTCCTTCTTGTGGCCTCAGTCCAGATAAGAGTGTTTCACAACTGAAAGCAAAGATATTTACCGTATTTACTCAAGTCTAATGCAGCATCGCATCTAATATGCACCTCAACTTTTAAAACCCTAAAAAAAAACCCAAAATTGCTAGTGAATATAATGTGCAGCAGTAAAAGATACACTCTTGTATAATGCCCATGACAATTGCTACCTGCTTAGAATTCCTTCTTTAAAAACAATTGTGTTAGAACACCACAATTTTCAGTAATGGAAAAGAAACCTTGGAGTGCATCTATGCTGCAGAATGAATCTACTTTAACTGCCTTGGCTCAATACTATTGAATCATGGGGGCCATACTTTTAGAAGGCCTTGAGCCTTCTCTGCCAAAGAGTGCGGATGCCTCATCAAGCTACAAATCCCAGGATTACATAGCATTCAACTATGACAATTAAATTACAGATGGCATCCCTGAAATTGAAGCACCAGATGCTCCTGAAGCAGTTTCACCTTTTGCTTTGGTTCAGCACTAAGATTGCCCGATTACATGAATTTAATGTGCACCCTGATTTTTGGCAAGGTAATTTAGCCCTAAAAGGTTAGATTTGAGTAAATGCAGTATTTGAGAGGCAACTATTTCATTTCTACAGGTTCTCAGCACTGATTTCAGCTAACTTAAAGTCAGCACATGAACAATTTAAGGCTCTATATACATGATAAATAAGAATGGTAGAAATTATAGCAGGGCTGTGATACCATTTGAGAAACCAATTTAGGGAAACGAATATAAATCTTTCATTACCCCCAAAAATGGCCATGGGAAGTCTCTAATTTTCTAAAGAGAGGCCAAACAGAATATGCAGAAAGTTTGAAAAGCTTTGCTTAGAATGGATTAAAGAGACAAACAGCAGCACATCAGATTCTTCATTGCAGCTGATATGGGGATTTGCATTCCACCTGCTGATGTGTGCTGCCTTATTCAGCATCAGGGAGTGAAGGGGAAAAATATACTTTACCAGTATTATTAGTCTTGGCTTCAAGAGAATAAGCTTAACTTTGTATAACAAATGATTTGTTAGGCACATCTTCTCTGGCTGGGCATGACCTAAGGACAGCTATTGAAGTCTCATTTGGAGGAAAATCTAAAATGATGAAAACGGAGCATACATCCCACAACCCAGTTAAAATGGCCACCAACATACACTAGAAGGGTGAAAAGGCCTTTTTAGTACAAACAAAATTCAAGCAAAAAATCTCCCAAACTCAATGGGAGATGCACCCACATATACTGACACACATAGCTGCAGACCTGGGGAAATTGCTCAGCACTATTTATATGATGCGTGTATAAGCTGGAAATCACTTCTCTGATTTTTAAAAATATACTTTTAAGTGTTCAGCAGTTGTAATGCAACAAGACCAAAGTGAACAGAAAGTGTAGGAGATGAAAACAACTGCTTTGAACTTTTTTTTACCACATATGACAAGTATCATTATCATAGAGGCAGCAGATCCTGTCTGGTCTTGGAAACTAAGTTAGATCAGCCCTGGGTTGGTACTTGAATGGGAGACTGCCAATTAATCCCAGGCACTGCATGCTATATTCCAGAGGAAGAAACTAGCAAAACCATATCTGAAGATTCCTTGCCAAAGAAAACCCTACGAAAGCCATGGAATCTCCACCAGTCAAAATGTGGGTTGAAGGAACATCCCCACATGCATACACACATAAGAAGTACAGGAGCATTGGATACAGGCCGGCTAAAAACAAGTCATCTTCCATGCATTGAAAATGATCTACTCTTGAGGTAGGCTAAGGAAACTATTTTCTTTCCATTCTATTTCCCACTGCACCCACCTCTCAAGTATCATTCATGCTGCTCTAGAGGGTCTCCCAGTATTGTGCAACAAATTTTCAGGATGGATTGACAAATGCCAACTCCCTGCATCATGATTTAGGACCCTTCCACACAATATCAAGGCAGAAAATCCCGCAATATCTGCTTTAAACTGGGTTATCTGAGTCCACACTGCCGTATATTTCAGTTCAAAGCAGATAATGTGGGATTTTATTCAGGTGTGGAAGGGCCCCCAGTTGAGCAGATTTAGGCCTTTTCTACAGTGCCCTATATCACAGGATCTGGTCCCAGATCATCTGCTTATCCCAGATTATATGGCAGTGGAGACTCATATAATCCAGTTCAAAGTAGATAGTCTGGGATCAGATTCTGGGTTATAGGGCAGTATAGATCCAGCCTTACTGGCCCATCTTTGGCCAGTCTCACTTTTTCCCAACATGGCCCGCTTCATAGAATTGTTATAAGAATGAAGTGGGAAGAGAAAAGGCTTTATAATAATAATAATAATAATAATAATAATAATAATAATAATAATAATAATAATAAAACTTTATTTATACCCCACCACCATCTCCCCAACGGGGACTCGGGGCGGCTTACATGGGGCCATGCCCAGACACCATACAATATAACAAAATAAAACAACATATCATAACACAATATAACAGTGCAAAAATAATCATATACATTACAGCACAAATCAGAGAAAACAGTAAAAAACAGGGCGGGCCACATTAACACTTAATTAAAAACTCAGGAGAGAGAGGCATACGAATAAAGGGAACAGGGATATAAAATGGTGGAGCAGTCTAAAGGATAGAATCCAAGGGGAATAACCAGAGAGGTATATAACATTTACTCCCCAAAGGCACATCGGAAAAGCCATGTTTTTAGATCTTTCTTAAAGGCTAACAAGGTGGGGGCTTGCCTGATCTCAGTGGGCAGTGAATTCCACAGTCGGGGGGCCACAGCAGAAAAGGCCCTCTCCCTCGTTCCCACAAGACGGGCCTGGGATAAAGGCAGTGGCGAAAGAAGGGCCTCCCCGGATGAACGAAGGGATCGGGCAGGTTTCTGATGGGTAGAACCTATTGAAAGATGAAGAGTGGATGTAAATGTAATTAACTAATAACATGAAGAAAAGTTAGTACTCTTGTTTTGGGGTCATGGAATTTAAAGTGGGTATCTTTTGTTCATTCCAGTTCTGTGATTTACCAAGTTAGAGCGAACCCAATTTTGACTCTTCCTTTCTCGGTGTATCTTTAAGTTCAGCGGTGAAAAGAATTGTCCTGTATTCTTGAGGCTCTGGAGCAGGTGGGTGACTCACTTCCACTGACAAGATGACCATATTGAGCTTATTGTCTTCAAAAAATAAAAAATAAAAGATTTCTAATGAGATTTGACAGGTTATTTGGAAACTGCTGAAGAAGTGGGATCAGGTGCAGTTTTTGTTATTTTTCAATATTCATCTAACTTGTCAGGATCTCATCGAGATTTTTATTATTTTATTTCATTTTGGGTGTAATGAATAGAATTGTTTTATCAGCATTGATGCAGGAAGTGTATGGTGGGGGAAAAATATTCAGCTGAGATGCTGTCATCCAGATCTTTTGTCTAACTGACAAGAGTTGTCATGTTCTTTTGGTACCTGATGGGCAGAGTGTAAACTGATAAACAGCTCAAAAATGAAATTGTCAATCACCATTACAAAAGCTCATTTAAAAATAACATTCTGCAACTGGAGAGCAGTGCTAGGCCTCAAACTTCAGGCTCCTCTGGTCCAACAGACCTGGAAACAGATGCTACTTGAGCATGCTATCAGCCTCAGAAAAAGAATAAGTAACTTTCAGCCATTGGCAACAAAGCTCTAGGAGTTGTTATAACAATCCTGGAAACACCGTTTTTATTCTGTTGTCTGAAGTAAAGCACAATTGCTGTATAGATGTGTAGAATGAAAGAAGAAAAGAGAAGATTTTTGATAGTTATGGCAATGTTTGCTTTGTTTGTTCATAAATACGTTCCATTGCGTTCAATTAGGTTTGTTCCTAATAAATCCCCATAGGGCAGTGTGGGTCAACCTGTGGGTCAACCTGTGGGTCCCCAGGTGCTTTGGCCTTCAATTCCCAGAAATCCCAGCCAGTTTACCAGCTGTTAGGATTTCTGGGAGTTCTAGGCCAAAACATCTGGGGACCTAGAGGTTGAGAACCACTGCCATAGGGCTTGCAGCTATACCGAGCAGGGCTATGCATGTTAGTTTGAAAATGCAACTGTGTTCAATGAGTCTTACTCTCAGGTAAGAGTAGGGACAGAAGCCTTAGGTGTCATGGTGCGTATTTCAATAATATTTTTTCCAGCTTCTGAAACTGGGGTGAGATTCCAAATAAAGAGAAAACAGCCAGTATGTAAACTACAATAGAGTCTCACTTATCCAACATAAATGGGCCGGCAGAATGTTAGATAAGTGAAAATGTTGGATAATAAGGAAGGATTAAGGAAAAGCCTATTAAACGTCAAATTACATTATGATTTTACAAATTAAGCACCAAAAACATCATGTTTTACAACAAATCAACAAAAAAGCAGTCCAAAATATGGTAGTGTCGTGTAGTAATTACTGTATTTATGAATTTAGCATCAAAACAATGCAATGTATTGAAAACATTGTCTAAAAAACATTGGCTACTAACAAATTGACTACAAATAAAAATAGAATTGCATAAAATGAACTTACAGTAGAAACATTGTTGGAAATTAAATCCATAAAAAGTTCAGTCCTTGCTGCCTAGAGAAACAGCTGTGGATTGGGGCAGGAGGCAAACTGCATTGGATAATCCAGAATGTTGGATAAGCGAATGTTGGATAAGTGAGACTACTGTATTAGGTATTGAGATAAATGAAACAAAGCAGTTTTCCTGAAGTCTTTTTTTCAACAAAAAAAAAACCCAGCATTCCCTGTGCTGTTGGCATTTCCTGACATTAATAGCATCATTGAAAGTGTTTACAATGGTTGCGTTTGTGAAAACTGGCATTTAGAAGCATCAACAAAAGACCTTGTTCAGAAAGTTTATTAGTGTATTTGGGAGAAATGAAAAATAGTTTGGTATCACTAGCTATGTGACTAGGGCCCCTTCCACACAGCTGAATAAAATCCCACATTATCTGCTTTGAACTGGAATATATGGCAGTGTGGATGAAGATAACACAGTTCAAAGCAGATATTGTGGGATTTCTGCCTTGGTATTCTGGGTTATAAGGCTGTGTAGAAGAGCCCTACGTGGGAAATAAACATTATATGCATAGAAGCAGGCCCGTAGCCAGGATTTTGATGGGGGGGGGGGGGGGGGGGCTGAATCAGAGTGAGAGAGGATCTACCCTAGCAAACCTTTTGTATCGTTATCCCAATAACCCCCTGCATATGGGATATATTGAGCATGGTGATCAGATCATGATATGAATAAACATAACAGTTTAAATAATAAATGTTATTTATTTACTTTAATTAACAAAATGTTTAGAATATTTTTGACTTATTTTTTACTTTACAGCAACAGGCAGGGATTGGGGGTGGTTGACCTTGGATCTGGGAGTTGCAGTGTGCCCTTATCCAGAGGGCATTGAACCAAGCCAACGTTGGATCTGGACTAAACTTGGCACATAGAGCCAATATGCCCAACTGTGCACAGAGGCAGGGATTGGGGGATGATTGCCCTTTTTCAAATGGGAGTTGTTGTTTACCTGGATACAGAGAGTCCCAGAAGACAGCCAACGGGCTCGACGCACTCCACTGCCAGCCACAAATGTGGCGAGACGTCTATGCACAGGCGTGAAGGCCTGCTGCGTGCACAGGCATACTTATTGCAGCCTCCAAATGGTCTGTGGTGCAGCAGCATCCTCTTTGGCGCCTGGGCTGTTGGCACACTCCCCTTCCTCTCCCGGCACTGAAGGCTGAAACCAGGGGCACCAAAAAGGAAAGAGAATGCCCCTGGCTACATGCTTACATAGAAGACTATTCAGGAAAACCTAAGAGTATAAGTCTACAGGCAAGGAAAGAACAGAGCAAGTAAGACAAAGCAGAAACATAGCAGGGACTCTTAACTACCCATCTCTTCCTTTATTGCCTCTTAGTGGCACACAGAAAATGATACATCCCTATACTTCCAAACTAATACAATGCAACCCATGTATTTGCAGGATGCATTCTCAAAGTTACCATGAAAACAGGAAGGAATGAATAATAGTGTACTCTTTTGAAATGAACAACTTCTTGGCAGGGGGTTGAACTGAATGGCTCACAAGTTCTCTTCCAACTCTATGATTCTAACTTCTGCCAGAGGTTCATGTAGCATTGACCCAGATGAGCTAGAATAGGTTTATCTCTTCTTGGCTTTGATTTTTGAGTGTAGCCTTTATAGGATTTGTGAGAGGAAAGCCAGAATGCTGTAATCCCAGTTCTCCAATAAGCCATGGAGGCAACAGTGGGCCAGACTTTCTCTCCCTTCATCCCTTGCTCTCTACCACAAACTAACCTTCCTTACTGGGCTGTTGCAAAAAAAAAAAAAAGGCGGAGAAGATAAAAGCCATGTGCAGTACATTGCTTTGAATATATATTGATGAAAAGCAAGATACAAATTTATCTTGTAATTTGTTCTGTGCCTTCAAATCATTACAACCCTAAGGCCAACTTATCACAGGCTTTTCTTAGCAATGCTTCTTCAGAGCAGCTGCTTTCCTTTGCAGCAGAAAGAGTGTGACTTGCTCAAGGCAATCCAGTAGGGTTCCATGGCTGACCGGGAATCTGAATCTTGCCCTCTCAGAATTCTAGACCAATACTCAGACCACTACACTACACTAGCTTTCTAAAATATAATTCATTGTAAATAACACAACAGCAGTACTGAAGTATGGCTTCCACAAATTCTCCATCCTGTCACCTCTTTGAAGCAGTGCTGGATAGTGTTCAACCAGAAAAACACCATTCTAATGTTTCACTCAAGAGCAAGGTAAAGGTAAAGGTTTCCCCTGACATTACGTCCAGTCGTGACCAACTCTGGGGGTTGGTGCTCATCTCCATTTCTAAGCCGAAGAGCCAGCATTGTCCATAGACACCTCCAAGGTCATGTGGATGGCATGACTACATGGAGCACCGTTACCTTCCCGCCAGAGTGGTATCTATTGATCTACTCACATTAGCCTGTTTTCAAACTGCTAGGTTGGCAGGAGCTGGGGCTAACAGCGGGCGCTCATTCCGCTCCCGGGATTTGAACCTGCGACCTTTTGGTCCACAAATTCAGCAGCTGAGTGCTTTAACACACTGTGCCATCAGGAGCAAACACACATGTAAATCCACACCTTGCAAACTGGAGCAAGGGGAACTGCCTTGGAGGTGATGTGGACTGAGGAAAGAATTGGCTGTGATAAATATCCTCTCCTTCTCCCAATCACTCCTCTGTTCCTACCAGGGCATGCCCAAAACCTCCCGTTTCTTTCCACATCTTGTGAATGAATCTTACTTCAGCCCTGGCAATGGGTTTGACTCCTCTGTCACTGAAGAAAAGCACAGCGGGCCAGTTTAATGGGTGTAGGATAAGCAATGCAGATCACATGCCTTGTCCTCCAAGAAAGAGGAATTGCCAGGTGATTCAGGAGGAACAACTGAATGCAGCTACTTCACTCTTCCAAACAGTAGGGCTGCCCTCGGCTCATACCAACTGAAACACTTTTTAAAAAATATAATAAATCTGTTGAACATTATATGTGTTTGCATATATCATGTGCTGGTACTTTGGAGAAATACAGGCAAGGATGGTTGTTGTAAATATAGCATTTCTGGATTTTAGCCCAGTAGGAAGCTCTATCAAACTCCTGTTGTTACTGATATGTAACAGAAATAATAGCAAGTTGATTAAGGAGAATGCTTGTATTTACTCTTGCCAAGAGATGGCTATCAGTATAGTTCTGTTGCTCTGGAGGGCATCAATCAAGCTGTGCCATAATGTACGGCACAGATGGCAGGATGAAGCCAGCAGGAGTGGGTGGACTAAGGCTGGAGAGAGAGGAGAACCTTTTTAGAATAATGATGGTATTGTTGCCTCCGGTGCACCCATTCATGCTACTGTTGTCTCTAGCCAAACATTTCTGCAGGTTTAGCAATGTTTCAAACTGAAGATGATAAAATGAAAGAAGTGAATGGGTATACATTAGGCTTGCTCAAATAATTCGATTTCCCCGTTACCCGTTATTAATTCGTTATTTTCGTTTGTTTTGAAGCAATATATGGCCTTGATTGTCCACACGTCTGGATATCGCGGTTTCGAATCGCGAGAGGCCGTTTTTTCTTATTTCGTCGGTTTTTTTTGTTAGGAAAAAAAAGCTTTTGCAAATCACCC
Organism: Anolis carolinensis; assembly: GCF_035594765.1. Lineage (NCBI taxonomy): Eukaryota > Metazoa > Chordata > Lepidosauria > Squamata > Anolidae > Anolis > Anolis carolinensis. The sequence continues at coordinate 166,248,757 of NC_085844.1, forward strand.
AAACTCCCACCATTCAGGCCCTTTCCTTTTGCCCCTCAGCAAAAGGGGCGTCACGGGCTCAGCCAATGGGAGGGGGCGAGGGGGAAGGAGGCCGAGGAGGAGGAGGAAGACGGAGGGGGGAAATGGCCGCCGCCACCGCCTCACCTCAGCTCAGGCCTGGTGTCTCTCTGTGAGGTGGGAAGGCGGCGGATGGAGCCGGGAATGGAGAGACCGAGAGAGACAGAGAGGGGCCCGGCGGTGAGGAGGAAGAGGCCCGGGATGTGAGGGGGTGTGGGCCAGGCCCGTCCTCGGCTGCTCCCGGGGAGGGAGGACTACGACTCCCAAGGGCCCAGATTCGCACCCTCCCCCCAATACAGGTCTCCATACCACGCTACATGAACTTGAATGGATACTGTGGTTGTGTTGTCGATGGCCGGGATCACACTGTTGCGGTATGTATTCCGGGCTCTATGGCCATGTGCCAGAAGCATTCTCTCCTGACGTTTCACCCACATCTGTGGCAGACATACTCAGAGGTTTTGACATCTGTGCGAAGCTAGGCAAGTGGGGTTTATATATCTGTGGAAGGTCCAGGGTGGGAGAAAGAACTCTTGTCTGTGGGAGACAAGTGTGAATGTTGCAATTGGTCACCTTGATTAGCATTGAATAGCCTTGCAGCTTCAAAGCCTGGCTGCTTCCTACCTGGGGGAATCCTTTGTTGGGAGGTATTAGCTGGCCCTGATTGTGTCCTGTCTGGAATTCCCATTTTCTGGGTGTTGTTCTTTTACTGTCCTGATTTTAGCTTTTCTGTAGCTAAAAATGCATATAAAATTGATTCTATAGGGAGGATAAATGATTGGATTTCAACTCCTACAGCTTGGCTTTCTCTGCCAATAATGGTACCATACCAAACTAAACCTCCCAAGATTCTGTAGCAGTGAGCCATCTTGGATATTGTAAGGGATTTTTTTTTATTATTATTATTATTATTATTATTATTATTATTATTATTAGACCTTGCTCCCAGGAAGGTGCCTTCGCTGTGGCTCCCAACTTATCTATCTATCTACCTTTCCACATATTCTCCACATTGTGTGTATGTGTATGTATATTATATATACATGAGCCCCGATGGCGAAGTGTGTTAAAGCACTGAGCTGCTGAACTTGCAGACCGAAAGGTCCCAGGTTCAAATCCCGGGAGCAGAGTGAGTGCCCGCTGTTAGCTCCAGCTTCTGCCAACCTAGCAGCTTGAAAACATGCCAATGTGAGTAGATCAATAGGTACCGCTCTGGCGGGAAGGTAATGGCACTCCATGTAGTCATGCCGGCCACATGACCTTGGAGGTGTCTATGGACAACACTGGCTCTTGGGCTTAGAAATGGAGATGAGCACCAACCCCCAGAGTCAGATATGACTGAACTTAACGTCAAGGGATACCTTTACCTTTACCTATATACACACACACACAAACACACACACACATATGCAGGGATATATATACACAGTATATATCACACACACACCAATTTAACAAAGTTTCAGCCACAAAAACAAAGTTTCTGAAGTAGAACAATGACTTTCACAGTAAAGACAACCCAATTTAACAGGAAATAAGACTTTCAAACCAGGAACAGATTTCTGCAATTATTAAAAAATGGTTTATTATAAAAGCTATGAAAATTCGCCAAAAATCAGAGGATAAGGGAAACGTTCCAAATTTTGGTGAGCTATCAGTGTTAAATGTGTTCTACCACTGTACCAAGTTTGAAGAAGATCACTCAAAAAATGAGGGTGGGAGAGTCCTGTAAAGTCCTCTCCCTCTGTGCTGTTTTTGGGAATTGCGCATGCGCGTCCGCCATTAACGAATTAATTTTGAAGATAACGAATTTTCATTAATTTCGAATTTTTTGGGGGGCAAAATTCGGAAATACCTTCAGAAACGAAACGCTGCCCCCCTCTAGTTTTGAAACGAGTTTAGAATCAAATTTTTCGTGGATCGATCAAGCCTAGTATACATGCTAACACAACACTGGTGGTTTTAGGTCAATAACCATATCTCTTTGAGGTTACTACAATCCAATCCTAGGTTCTGGTCCAGATTGCCCCTACTCCACATGCTGAAAATTTGCCAGGGTCCAGGATTGAATAGGAGAAAAACTCTGAGCTCACACCAGAACCACAGAGACAACATTAACATTCAGTTCTTTGCTCACTGTCTTTCTCCTGCCTACGCAGTCATAGAAGGTTATGATAGGTCAAAAGGTAGATCTGACTCTACATGCCTGCTCCTATGAGCCCTGTACTGTAAACACAAACTTGCTTGCTTTGGGCTTTCTTGCTTTCCAAAACATTTCAGCTAGCATGACCATGTTGGTTGGAGGATTATGGGAACTGTAGCCCAAATAAGTAACTTTGCCAAGAATTGTACCTCCTAAACACCATTTTAGCCAAAACAGCACTTGGGTTGCCTTAGTACTAGAGTAGGAGGCTGGATGGATATAGGAGACGTGGGAGTTTTAAAATACCAGAACTCAAAACAATAACTCATGGTCAAAGCATTGACCGGTTTGTTTGAATCAATATATACAATTCAGCCATGTTCCACCCACTTCATCTATTATCTCCCTCAGTTCTCAGATTCCTGATTCTTCTGTCATTTGGACCTTCCCCAATATACATTTTTCTCAATCTTGTCACTTATTTTGTATCTTTCAATCAGAATTTGGTACAGAGACATTCTTTACCTATCTCTTTCTTTATGATATGTATTATATAAAAACTAAAGTGGTTCTCCTGTGGTTATAATGAAAACCCAAATATGTATTGTAAATGTCAGGTAACTTGTTGGCAAATTGGCTTTGCTGGTGGAACAATAACCTGAAATGCAACAGGAGTTAGTTGTTTTCACAGGGAAAGGGGGGGTCCTGAACTGAAAATATCACTATGATTAAAACAATATTCTAGGAAGAAGGATTAATTCCCAAGCTGATTGACAAGAGAACCTTGTTCAATAAGAGCCTCAAAAAGCTTGTTGGCAAATAAAGGTATCACTCTATTTTAGATATTGGATTTTGTTGTATTTTATCATATAGCTAACATGGCTATCCCTGAATATGTTTTCTGGATTTAGTGATGCAAAGGTTGCCATATCAGGGGAAACCTTAAGAAGTGGGCACTTCAAAAAAATCAAGATTCGCCTATTTGAGGGGGTTTTTTTTTACCTCCAATAAAGATAAACTCATTTGGATTACAAATGGAGGGGTTACCTATGTAGCACCTAAAGTTTTTTCCAGATATAGCAGTACATGAATTTTGAGAGAAAGCAGCAGTTAGGGTCAACCTGGATCTCAAGGAAATTTCTTTTCTGTTGCTAATGATGCTAGAATGTTATTACCATACTTGTTTTTTTTTATTAACCATTGTCCCTGTCCTCACATGATCAAGGAGAGGAATGTCCTTTGCCTGCACTAAGATCCCTCCTGAACAACTGAACTACAACAGAAACAACATCTGATACAAAATGTAGGCCCGTAACTCTACCACCATCACCTTTCTTCTCCTGTATGTTTTAAAACATCTTTTGCCTGACGAAACAAGAAGTGCATTGAAAGCTTGTGTGATATAGTTTGTGCATTTCAGTTAGCCAATAAGGGTTGTGCTCTTTTCTGCATTTTGTATTTTGTTCTGTTTTGCTGTATGTTCCGAATAGGAAGCAAAATCAAAGAACCACTTTCACAGAAGCAATAACTTAAGAATAGCTTTGCTAAATTGTTACCTTGGCTAACTATGTCTTCTTTGTTTTACTTTCTTTGTAAGTATTATAAAAGGATCTTGTATGTTACCTTAATTGTAGTCATGCTTCCATGATCACTTTCTCACCTATGCCAATGCTCTTCATGTGAAACACAGAAAACTCTGGTGCTTGTGGAAACACTAAAGGATTTCTGTCTGGGAGAGGCAGCAGGTAATAACATATGAGAGAGGCACACTATATGAGAAGCCCTTCCCCTGTCTTTCCTGACTTCACCTTTTGGATACAACCAAGGTCATTGTGGCAAAGTAAGTCAGTCACAGGGAACATGCACAACCTTCAACAATCTGCAATCTTTTGGCTATTCTGGACAATAACATTGATCATCGCCAACTCTTGGTCATGTTGCCTGGTACACTTTGTAAGAGAGTGGTCATCCAAAACAGTTGGGAGAAGGCATACAGCATTGTGTAGTGGTTTGAGTATTGGACTTCGGCTTTGGAGACCAGGGTCCGAATCCCCATCTGTCTGTGGAAACCCACTTGATAACCTTCAGCAAGTCACACATTGAGCCTCCGGAGAAAACAAGGACAAATCCCCTCTGAACAAAAGCAAAATAGGTTTGCCTTAGGGTTATCATAAGTAATTTCTAATGTACTAGTCAGAGTAAAAGAACCTGTAGTTAAGACTAGGGCCACAGTATTTTCCAAGATACTATATTCTTTTTGCCAGATAACGTGACAAAAGGATATAGTTTTATACTGAATCTGAATCACAAAGACCCCTGTCAGTAAACCAAGCAAACAAGCAAACCTGTATTTATAATAGAACAAAATAAAATAAAATAACCCAAGTGCTGAGACTTATGACAAAGGCAAAGAAAAAATGACATGGAAGAGGATAAATTAGTGCAGATATTAGACTACAGTACATTGCTTCTAAAATATATTAGCATTTTTATTAGAGCCACTGGTGTCTCTTGAATTGTGTTTTGGCACGATCTTTGGAGGTATGAACTCTTCATTTCATATAACGAAAGATTTACATGCAAGTGCTAATCTTTTATCTTTTGCAACAATTACATGTTGAAGAAAATATCTTCCAAGCTGTGTCAGCTTGAGTGACATGTGAGCACCCCTCTCTAAGCATCAGTTACAGAGATTCTATTACCGAAAGTCTGTCACACTTGAAAATTGGAACAAATATTATAGGAGACCAAGAAAGTAAAAATGTTATGAGGCATTTAAAAAAGAAAAAATCAACAACCATCAAAAAGAGCTCTATTATATTTTTGCAGAAAATTATAAACAATGAAGCATCGCTTGATGGTTTACACAGAATTTACACATTTGCAATACTCTTTGGGAACAGAGCATCAAGCGATGCTCCTGTGAAAAGTGAAGTGGAATAAATTAGCATTATACAGAAGCAGTGCTTTGTGGATTGCTTCAGGGCTCTATTATTTTCTTCTTTCTGGCAAAAAAACTGTGAAAGGTGCTTGTTCCTCCTTTAACAAAGAAAGACGATTTCTCAGTATTGTGTGTGCATATCGTGTAAGCTGAAAGCAGGAGTAGGAAACCCAAGGTCCTCAAGATGCTATTAGATTTCGCTTCCCATCAGCTCCAGGTAACCTGAGAACAATTGTCCAAGATGATGGTTTTTGTAGTCCAGCTACACTAAAAGCTTCATTATATTCCCTAGTTGACATTTAACTGGAAGGAGTCACAAAAGCCATGCAGAAATACACAAATACAAGACTCCTGAAAGATGCCCACCCTATTTTGATTTGCAGAACTCCTAAAAGTATATGCAGTAAATAGAGATGAGCAAAAGTTACTCATGTGACAACTTCTTCCCAAAAAAGCTGCTACTATGGGACAACTCCAAATCATATGGGTTAAAAAAGCATGAGCAGTATTACCGCCCCAACATTTGCTGATTTAGAAAGCCTTTGCTTGAATAGACATTGTGGCGATCAATATACCCAAAAGAGCAATTTCTCAGACATAGTCTGAGATCTATAGCCATACTACTTATACATGTTAGAAGCAATGGCCATTGATTAGTCATTTGGATATTCCAATGCTCTATCCCATTCTTGTTGTAAACCTCTCATGTTATATTTATTTATACATAAGAGAAGTGTGTGTGTATTGTTGGTTAGGATACTTCATTTGGCTCAATCAATGTCTCTAATACTAAAGGGAACTTTAGCTGCACTTAAAGCTGCAGAACCAAATCTGGACTGCAACAAAAGTTTCAGCTACAGATACAAGTTGAGCATCCCATAGTTGGAATTCTGAAATATGAAATACAACAAAATCATTCAAATGGGTAGTGAGATAGTAGAACATCTACTTTTTGATAGTTTTGTGTACACAAATTATTAAAATATTGTGGATAAAATTATCCACCTCATCACATTGCGAGGGGAAAGCAAAGGAGGAGAGAATCTCCCCTTATATCGTCAGCTGTCCCATTTTGTGTTCTGCCTCCCCATCACACTCATTGTGGAAACCTAAGAGCTGGCAATATATTCATCTTACAATCATCACAAGGTCAGTATTACTTTTTTGTTTTTAATCAGGAGAAACAACAATATACAAAAGCCAAGATATCCCTTGCTCTGCCCAAAGCCCCTTGCATTAAAGTAGACTTACAGCAGTTTAAAACCATTTTTTTCCATGGGATCCTATGGTTCTGTTTCAAAGCCCATATAATACAAGAGGCAGTGAACCAGGTTGAAACCATTGTTCATGGAATCCTATGGTTCTGTATCAAAGACCATAGGATACAAGAGAAAGAGATCCAGGTTAAAACCATTGCTTTCCATGCAGGCATGTAGCCGGGGGGGGGGGGGGGGGGGGCTTGAGAGGCTTCACCCCCCCCCCCCCGAAATTCTCAGGATGATCCGCGAGAAGGCCTTACATTTATTATTTAAACTGTTATGTTTATTCATATCATGATCTGATCACCATGCTCAATATATCCCATATGCATGGGGGTATTGGGATAACAATACAAAAGGTTTGCTAGGGGAGATCCTCTCTCACCCAGACTCAGCCCCCCCCCCCCCCCCCGGAACCAAAATCCCAGCCCCTCCCGAATCAAAATCCTGGCTACGGGCCTGTTTCCATGGGATCCTATGGTTCTGCACAAAAGCTCAGAAGATACAAGAGACAGTAATCCAGGTTAAAACTATTGCTTGTTGCAGCTCAGTAAGCGGCAGAGGATTTTTCTAATATTTTTAATATGTTTTTATTATAAATACCAGGGAAATAATGACAAAATCCATCACCATTTCAATATACACATCCAATTATATATTCTAGGTAACATTACACTTGCTAATTCCACCTTTATCTCCCACTCACGTCTACTGGTTTTTCACCCCTCACCCCTCACCCCTCCCTCTGGGAACAGTACTTTCTTTCATTCAGATATTATTTTAATTGATCAATCGTAAATAGAGCATGATTCAATTCTTTATATTTTCTTTGTCCTTTGACTTTATCTATCAATCTTCTCCATTTCAGATCCCAGTTCTTTTTTATTCGGTCTGATATATATTTAGTTCTCCTTTCAAGGATGTAATCCTGAAGCATAAAATCCGTTAGGTATTCATACCATTTTTTAACTTCCCACTTCGTTTGCTCTTTCCAACCCAAGGCAACTGTTGCTTGAGCGGCAACTATCATGTATTTTATAATTTTGTTCTTATCTAATTTCTGGATGAAGAATTCTTTATTTTTAAAAACCAATTTATGTCCTGTTAAATCTTCAATTTCCTTCTATACCTTGTTATAAAATGTTTGTACTTTATCACATTCCCACCACATATGAATATATGAGCCAGTTTTCCCACATCCGTGCCAACACAATTTTGTGATTGTTTTAGTTATATAAGCTAATTGGATTGGAGTTCTGTACCATTTAGTCAGTATTTTCCTTTGGGTTTCTCTAATCCTTATCTGATTGATTTTTTAAATAGAATTGATCCAGTATTCGATGTCAGAGTCATTAATGTTCAAGTCTTCTTTCCATATCTCAGCCAATGTTTGTTTCAATTTATATTGTTTTTCAATTAATTTCTTATATATAAAACCCATCAGGCCATTTTTCCATTTCCACCCCCCCCCCCCCCGAATTTTGGCACCCCCCACGCCCCAAACAAATTGCTGAAAAATACCTGCAGTGGCGGCAGCAGCCAACCTGGAGAGCGCGCATGCCCAGCCACCCGTCCACGGGGGTGATTGGAAGACCTGCGCATGCGCACAGGCCCATTGCCCAAAAAGCATGGTCAATGGGCCTGTGCATGTATGCAGGCCTTTCAATCGACCATGCGGACACGGAAGGCCGCACAGAATGATTGCTTTGGCCTGGCGCTGCGCGGAGCGGCCTAGGCGGGCTGAGACTCCCAGCATATGCGGGGGCGCCTCGATGGCACCCCCAGTAATAATGCGCCACAGGTGACTGCCTAATTGGCCTCGCCAGTGGACTGCCTCTGGGCAAAATACTACCCTCTTGTATAACATGAGAACCAAATGCTGTCTATTTGAATAAAGCTGCCAAAAATGCAACTCAAAGACTTACCATGAGGATTACTTACATTAAGTGGATGTATCCAAATATTAATAAAAGATTACAGGGGCATAAGAAGTTCTAGAAGGCCAACCCACACACATACACTTTGATAGAAAGTTGCTTCTTTTTCTCAGAAATTCTAGGAAATGAGCCCCTTCCTCTTTACTAAACAATACATTTAGCTTTCGAAAATACTTGCAATGTATAAGTAGAGAAAATCCACAAATAATGTAAAACAAATTAAAGAATGGGCCTATACTAAATAAACCTAAAATAAATATGTCATAATAACTTACACATAAACCTCTAGAAAATATTGCCAGATATCTAGATATACACCCAATATATGGCATCTATAAACTGTAGATTCAGAAGCTGACGTCCTCCATCCATAGCATAAAATAAAGGGTATGTCTTGCCATTGCTAAAAGGCTCTTAGGATACATCTACATTGTAAAACTAATGCAGCTTAGCACCACTTGAATTGTATAAAATCCTGCAATTTGCAGTTTGGTGAGGCATCAACACTCTTAGGCAGAGAAGGCCAAAGACCTTGTAAAACAACTCCTATGGTCCTTAGTGGTGTCAAACCGCATTCATTCTACAGTGTAGGTTCACCCTTAGCCCCTGAAAGGGCAAGCTGAATCAACTGAAAGCTCATTTCCAAAATGAGACAATAGTTCAAAAGCATGCCGATAAGCTTCAATAAAATTCAGGCAGCTGTAAGACAAAATTAATTCAGCTGATAACTATTCCTCAAAAGGAAACTACCAGGGGAATAAACAGATCATATTTTCAAAAGATGCAAGAAGAGAATTAGAATGCCTGCAATTAGCAGACAAACTCAGACCTTTGCTAAATAAATAGTTCTCTTTCTGTAAAAAGTAAATATGAAGTGGCAGTATAAATAGAATTACGATATTATTCCATTGGGATATTCAGTGTTTTCTGTCCCTTTGTCCATTGTACGAAGACAACCTCCAAACTTCTCTCCTTGCAAGGATGAAATCAATAGGCGAAGGCACAAAGAGACCGTACAACATTCTGATCTGTTTCAACACACTTGCATTCTAATATGCCATCATTACAAGTAATTTTGGCTTTCAAAACTCAGCATGACTCATATGCCTAGAGACAATCCATTTTATATTTTGCCAGAGAGACCTGACAATTATATCTTGAAACATTTATTTTTACACCTTTAACAAAAGTCAACCCCCATATTAATATTTTATCACTATCAGGCATTGAAACTACACATTGCTAAAGTGCCACCTACTGTATCTACAGGAACAATACACATTATATGGGAGTTGTCTTTAGGCTTTGGAAGAAAATGCAGTGCTTTTGTTGTCTGTGTGATCAAGAACTGGAGCATTTCTCTGCCTTAAAGAGTCAACGAAACAAGGATGTTTTGGATCATTACCCCAGTCTCTGGGTTGGATTCAAACTTCATGAGAAAATAGACTCTCGAAGATTTATATCTAAATGTGTGTGTGTGTGGAACTATGGTAACCTCATGAATTTCGCAGGACTTTCTTACTGAAGAAATACTGAGAGATGATTTTGCTAGTTTTTGCTACATTTTGCCCACAGTCCCTGGCATCCACTGGCAGCCTCCCAGCCAAGTACTAACCAAAGCTTGACCTTGCTCAGCTTCCAAGATCAGACAAGATCTGACATGTTTATGGTATTTAGGTCATATGAGTAAATACTTATTTTAATCATAAACCCACTCATTTCTCCATAAAAAGGGCATCATGGTATCAAATGCATAAGCATTTCTTTTCAAATTGGATTATAAATTTACAGCATGACAAAGCTGAATTTAGAGGAGACATGTATCACATAATGGAAACATCAAATTTCCTATATGATGCTTTGACTGTTCTGTTGTTTATATCAGGAACAGGGAAGATGTTATTAAACACCAACTCCCATCATATCTCACTATGGATGGATGCTGCAGTGCAGCAGCATTCAGGTCACATTAAAAAGAAAGGTAAGTGACAGCAAAATTGAAGCAGTATGGTATAATGGTTTGAGTTTTGGATTAGGAGTCTGTAGGCACATCTACACTGTAGGATAAATGCAGTTTGACACCAATTTAACTGCTAAGGTTCAGGGCTATGGAATCTTGGGAGTTGGAGTTTTATAAGGTCTTTAGCCATCTCACCAGAGTGCTGGTGCTTCACTAAACTACAACTCTTATCATTCCATAGCATTGAGCCATGGTAGATGCATCCTGGGAAAACAGGGTTTGGATCCCCCAATCAGCTATGAAAACCCACTGGGTGACATTTGTGTCATAAAAGCACTCTCTGTACAGTCAGGGGAAATGAAATCCAACTTATGTTTGGAAGTCCATGAGGGGGGAATTAAAAAGAGCATTTGAGGCCCCATTTACATTCTAAATAAAGAACAACATTCTGAAAACAGAGGAACTCCAGACATGAAACAATCATGGCCAGCTAACCTCCCGACACCCACAGCAGGCATCAGCCAGGCCTTGAAACTGCAAGTCTTTTCAATGCTAATCAAGCTGATGTATTGCAACATTCACACCTGCCTCCAACAGACAAGAGTTCTTTCTCCCACCCTGGACCTTCCACAGATATATAAACCTCACTTGCTTAGTTTCCAATATACTTCACAACCTCTGAGGATGCCTGCCATAGATGTGGGCCAAGCGTCAGGACAGAAAGCTTCTGGAATATGGCCATACAGACCAGAAAATTTACAGCAACCAAGTGATTCTGGCCATGAAAGCCTTCAAAAACACAGAAATAAAATTATTATTAAAATTATTATTATATTGATACTCCATTATAAAAAAAAATCTGGAATCCCAAACACCTCTTGTCCCTTTAAGGACAAGGTAAAGGATACTTCATCCCATCAGCTTGACAGATTCGTAGTGTATTAAAATGAATAAGATCCCTCCAATTCGAATTTGAGGGTTGCTGTCAGTTTTCCGGGCTGGATGGCCATGTTCCAGAAGCATTCTCTCCTGACGTTTCACCCACATCTATGGCATCTTCAGAGGTTTTGAGATCTGTTGGAAACTAGTCAAGTGGGGTTTATATATCTGTGGAAAGTCCAGGATGTAAGAAAGAACTCTTCTGAGGCAAGTGCGAACGTTGCAATTAGCCAGATTGATTAGCATTGAATTGCCTTTCAGCTTCAAAGCCTGGCTGTTTCCTTGAAGAAATCCTTTGTTGGGAGGTGATTGGCTGGCCCTGATTTTTAGTCTGGACATCTCTTGTTTTCTCAGTGTTCTTCTTTATTTACAGTTCTGATTTTAGAGGGTTTTTTTAACACTGGTAGCCAGATTTTGTTCATTTTCATGGTTTCCTCCTTTCTGTTGAAATTTGTCCACACGCTTGTGGATTTTAATGGCTTCTCTGTATAGTCTGACACGGTGGCTGTCAGAGTGGTCCAGCAATTTTGTGTTCTCAAATAATACGCTGTGTCCTGGTGGATTCATCAGACGCTCTGCTATGGCTGACTTCTGTGGTTGAGTTAGGGCCCTTCCAGACATGGCCTGTATCCCAGAATATCAAGGTAGAAAATCCCACATTATCTGAGTTGGACTCAGATAACCCAGGGCCCTTCCACACAGCCGTATAACCCAGAATATCAAGGCAGAAAATCCCACAATATCTGCTTTGAACTGGGTTATCTGAGTCTACACTCAGATAAAGTGGGATTTTCTGCCTTGATATTCTGGGATATAGGGCTGTGTGGAAAGGCCCTTAGTCTGCAGCGCCTTTCATGTTCCTTGATTCGTGTTTGGGCTGGAGACGATTCGAATTGGTTTCCAGCTTCTATTATGGATATGAGACGCCCCTATCAGTCCTCCCAACGCCAGAGGTCGCTCTATCTCCCTGCCCCTTTCCCGCCACGGCCGCTTTATAGCCGCCTAACAAAATGCCTGATTGACATAGGCTTACTCTGCGCCAACTTCCCCTCTCTCTGTTTATATCTGCCTTGGGCTTTCCAGGCCCAGAGGATCCGCGAGCGATCGAGCATTTGCCGAGGAGAGTTGAAAGAAGTCGGTAACCGCGCTCTGAGGAACAGGCGGAGGAAGGGACAGGCCCAACGGAAGCAGGACCCCGGAGGCCCTCGCTCGTCGCCACCGAGGCCCAGCCGTCGCCGCCAGAGGGACGCGTCCGGACCGTTTCTCGGCGGCCAAGATGTCGACAAAGAATTTCCGCGTCAGCGACGGAGACTGGATCTGCCCGGACAAAAAGTGAGCGGCGGGAGGAGGCGGGGAGGCCAGGGCCCGGTCTTGAACGAGAGACTGAGACACACACACAAACAGGCTCTGGGAAGCGGACTGGGCCTCGCTTCGTCCCCTCTCCCTTGGTTTGCCCGAGGGAAGGAGAGGGTTCCGCTGGTTTTGCCTATTTCTTTTTCCCCAGAGAAAGGGGTTCTTCAGGCGGCCTTTTCAGTCAGGGAGGACGAGCCCCTCACCGCTGCTACCCCGGCCTCTTTCCCCGCAGGGTCTTGCACATCAATATCTCGCGGGATTGACCTCTTGTCTTTTCTTCTACGTGCGGTTTGGCACCACTTTATCCAACCATGGTCCAATGCTATGGAATCCGGGGAGTTGTAGTTTAGTTGGGCACCAGCACTCTTTGGCGGAGAAGGAAAAAGAAAGGCCTTGTCAAACTACAACCCCCAGAGTTCCATAGCATTGAGCCCTGGCAACTGAGGCGGTGCCAAACTGCGTCCATTCTATCTACAGCAGGCATCGGCAAACTTGGGCCCTCCAGCTGTTTTGGACTTCAACTCCCACAATTCCTAACAGCCTCAGGCCCTTCCTTTTTCCTCTCAGCCGCTTAAGGGCCTGAAGTCCAAAACACCTGGAAGGCCGACGTTTGCCCAGGCCTGATTTACAATGTACATCAAGCATCCTCCAACTGCGGCCCTACAGCTGTTTGGGCCTCCCAACTCCCAGAATTCCTAACCATTGAACAAGCTGGATAGTGAGTGTGTTATCGAATACCTTTTTTTTCTCATCAGAACAAATTTGGTGAAGAGGTGTTGCCTTCCAAGTACTCCTAGGAAGCTAATGCATCTCCTTTGATTTCCACATTTGCTTGCCCTTGAGCTCAAAAGTGAAACATGCATTGCATGCTAGCATTTGTGGCTCTCTTTGCTTGATACTTCATTTAGGAAAAAGCAAATACAATATCATTTAGCAAAAAGGATCCACACCAAGGTCAATAAGACATGGCTATTTAAGCACACCTTTGGGGATTAATAGGACCCATAAGTATGACGGAATCTGTCTTAAGAACAGCAAAAGCAATTGATTCAATCTTTACAAAGCTCAGCTGGTGCTAGACTTTTGATACTTTGATATGTTTTAATTGTTTGAGAGACTATTTTAATTGATATGTATATGTTTTTATATGTTTTAATACTGTCTTTTAATGATATTGTTATTGTCTGAATCTGGCATTGAATGATTGCCATAGTCTAAACTGACCTTAGTCTCCCTTTGGGGTGGGGTATAAGTACAGTAAATAAATAAATAAATAAATAAATAAAATTATATTGTTGCACATTACAGTCAGTCCTCTGCAATGGTGCGTTTGACTTTTGAAGATTTGAATAGGAATCTCTAAGATCAATATCACACTAGAGCTGAGAGAATAGGCAGAGTATGCATGCATGCCATCTGAAATCCTGTGGCTGCCTCCAGCAGAATTCCGGGGGTTGTAGTTTCGGGGAGGGGGCCTTAAAATGCCCAACCATAAAAGTCCTGGGTCTCACTAAACTACAAGCCCAAGAATTCTGCAGGAGACAGCCACAGAGGATTTCTAGATCCAGTTTGTTTTGGTTTCGTTGATTACCAAAATGCCTTCGACTCAGTTGAGATAAAAGTGCTATCCTTAATTCTCTCCAGGATAATACAAAGCATAAAGGAACATCGTACTTACACTTAGATTCCATCTCCAAGATGTTGCTTTATCAAAATACAGCTATTCCAAAATACAAAATATAAGAATTCTTTATCCAAAATGCTTGGGACAAGACATGTTTGGGGCCTTCTTTGAATTTTGGGAGTCCTCTATTTGCATAGGTAAAGGTTTTCCCCTGACATTAAGTCTAGTCGTGTCCAACTCTAGGGGTTGGTGCCCATCTCCATTTCTAAGCTGAGGAGCTGGCATTGTCCATAGACACTGCCAAGGTCATGTGGCTAGCATAACTGCATGGAACGCCATTACCTTCTTGCCAGAGCGATACCTATTGATCTACTCACATTTGCCTGTTTTCGAACTGCTAGGTTGGCAGAAGCTGGGACTAACAGTGGGAGCTCACCTTGCATCCCGGATTTGAATTGCCAACCTTTCAGTCAGCAAGCTAAACAGCTCACCAGTTTAATCTGCTGTGCCATCGGAGGCTCCTTTGCATTTACATACATAATTAGAAATGGGACCCAAATCTAAACACAAAATTCATTTACATTTCTTATATATTTTATACACATACGTTGAAGGTACTTTAATCCAATATTTTTAATAATTTTGTGCATGAAGCAAAGTTTTGGTATACTCTGCCTTCAGAAAGCAAAGGTGATTATTAGCTCAGCTTCCCTTGTGGACATTTGTGGATTTTGGAATTCTAGAAAAGGGATGCTCAACCTGAACACATATAGCCTGAAGATAATTTTATATAATACTATCAGAAAGCAAAAGTGTCATTATTTGAGCTACATGCTTGAACAGTTTTGAATTTTGGAGTATTTTGGGTTCCCTATTAAAAGATGTTCCACCGGTACTAAAATGTCTTTTTACAGTAGTTTGCATTTTGTTTTAATAATGATTTCTTTCCAAAGATTACAGTCATGTAGTTTTGCAGTTTTTGATTACTTGTTGTTTTCTTTCAGTGACTTGTTCCTTGATAGTGAGAAAAAATGATATCCTGGAAATGAATCTAGATTTGAAATGAGAAGCCTGAATTAAAATGCTTAGGACATTGTTGTTAACAGAAATATTATCAACTCATGTTTGCTTTGTAGGTGTGGAAATGTTAACTTTGCTAGAAGAACCAGCTGCAACAGATGTGGGCGGGGTAAGTATCCAAAATACATTGTTTTTGAAGGAGGGAGGTATTGGAAACGTAAACTCTATAAGCATTTTTTGTTTACAAATAAGCATTTCCAAAGAAAAAGAAAATTCACACTAAGGGAATGGGGTGAGGGATATAAGCAATTTTTAAAAGTGTTGTTTGTTTAATTTCTTTCAGAAAAAACCACAGAAGCCAAGATGATGAAAGCAGGAGGGACTGAAATAGGGAAAACTCTTGCTGAAAAGAGCCGTGGTCTTTTCAGTGCTAATGACTGGCAGTGCAAAACGTAAGTTGATAGTGAAAGTCCATATGATTTTTATTTGAGAAGTTCTATAATGCATAGTTTTTTTTTCAGCTGACACTTCAACTCCCTCTTTATTATTTAAATGTTTGTCTCCCATAGGTCATATAGTCTATTCCTATGTATGCTTTGTCAGAACATGAGGAAAATCCAGTTGTTGGTCCCAAGTAGAGTACATTCCTTAAATCAGTGGAACTATTGTACTTACATGATGACTTACAAGCAAATACTGAGTTTGGATTAACAGTTGGCCCAGTGAGGTTGAAGGGACTTAGTTGAAAATAATAAATGTCTCAGTTTCATTTTAGGTTCTTGGTTCTTTCATTTTTAATCATCCTTTGCAACTCATTTTGGGAAATAAAAAGACTTCATACTGCCTGAGTTAAAAAGTAGTATTAGTAGTATAAATACCATAAATAAATACGTAGTACTATTTCCTACCTTTCAGCTTGATGAACAACGAAATGAAATTGTGTTGGATTTCATTTGCTTTTTCTCCTTTGTTTTTGCTGACATAACGTCAGAGTAAAGAGGATGATTTTGTCAAGCTCTTTGTACAAAACAAGTTTTATATCAACATACCTACTACAGCAGGGCTTTCCAAACTTTTCATGTTGGTGACACGCTTTTTAGAAATGCATTCTTTTGCAACAAATTCATTCAGTTTTGTAAGCAATTGGAGGAGGGGGGTTAAACCAACCCCTTATAAGTTTCATGCAATGTATGTATTTAGAAATGTATCAATTTTCATGGTAGTTACTGCACACTGGTGGCACAGTGCGTTAAAGTGCTGAGCTGCTGAATTTGCGGACCAAAAGGTACCAGGTTCAAATCCCGGGAGCGGAATGAGCTCCCGCTGTTAGCCCCAGCTCCTGCCAACTTAGCAGTTCGAAAACATGCAGTTGTGAGTAGATCAATAGGCACCGCTCTGGCGGGAAGGTAATGGCGCTCCATGCAGTCATGCCGGCCACATGACCTTGGAGGTGTCAACAGACAACGCCAGCTCTTCGGCTTAGAAATGGAGATGAGCACCAACCCTCAGAGTCGGTCAGGACTGGACTTAACGTCAGGGGAAAACATTTACCTTACTGCAACTCAATCAACAAATTAGAAAATTTATAACAGTACCTACACTCAATTAACAGCAGCATTCCACATTTAAAGTGATTAGACCTCTCCGGAGTTTTTAAAACAGAGGCTGGATGGTGCTTTGATTATGTCTTCCTGCCTGGCTGAAGGAAGTTGGGTTGGATGCCCAATGGGGGTCCCTGAAGTCTCCTTCTCTGGAGGTTTTTGAACTGAGGCTGGATGGCTGTCTGTTGGGAGGGCTTTGACTGTCTTCCTGCCTGGCTAAAGAGAGTTGGGCTGGATGCCCTTTGAGGGTCTCCTCTTCCTCCTCTTGGCTCTGCTCCTCCTCTCCCCCTAACCGTGAGTGAGACCACTGCTTGAGGCAAGGCGGAGAGCTGAGGATGACAAAGAGGAGGAGGAGGATGGCGGCCAATGCAGGGCCCCGGGCTTGGTGGTGTCTGAGTAGTTGTTCCTGCTAGTGCTTTCTGAGTAGTTGTTCCTACTGTTGTTCCTGTTGTTGTTTCTGAGTAGTTGTTCCTGCTGTTGTTCCTGCTAGTGCTTTCTTGGGTGGCCAATGCGTGCCTTAGCTATTGAGGGTGGAAGGGATCTTTTTTTTTCTGCAACACACTAGCAGACAAGAACTGACACACCAATGTGTCATGACACACAGTTTGGAGAGTTCTGTACTACAGTATAAGAAAACTGCACTGATGTCAATTACCTATTTTTGGAGAGGCTTTTTGGAGGGAAAAACAGTGCTCACTATTCTCTATGCATAATGCTGATTAACTGTTATTCTCACTGTTAAACATTGATTTGAAATGTTTCTGGTGTTTTACTTATTTAATGTTTAGATTTTAAATTTCTGAGCAAGTATGATTTTCTATATTTAATGAGAGTTTTTTTTCCTTCCTAAAGATGTGGTAATGTTAATTGGGCCAGGAGATCAGAATGCAATATGTGCAACACTCCAAAATATGCTAAACTGGAGGAAAGAACAGGTAATGTTTCTAAGTTATGTAAAAACATGTTTCAAAAATTACAGTGCTCGAAATCTTGTTTCCTTTTTGTGTGAGCTGTCTATTTAATAAAGTCTTGTAGACATTCTAATATGGAGTTTGAGGATTCTTTTGATACAGAAGCTAAAAGTTCAATCGATTTCAGATTGTCTGGTTTTGTTGAAGAGCTCTAGATTATTACAATCATGAGTCAGTTTTCTGAGGAATTCATATTCTGACAATACTGGGCTTTTTAAGGAGGTACATAGAATTGACAAGAAAGCTAAACATTCTTAAAAGGCTCCCTTTTGCAGGAATTGAAAAAGCATACCGCTTCAAAGAGGAGCCATTTGCTCTTAAGAGCTAAATAAAAAAGATTTTTTGTCATGTATATAAGATATCGCTAATCTTGGTTGCATATTAGATCATGGAAGTCAAAGTAGTGCCCTCCTGTTATTACTGACAATACCAGGGCTTCTGTGAGTCTTAGAGTCGTTTTTAGGGAATGCTTAGAAGCAACAAGGAAAAGGATAATGAGCTTCCATCCTCTGACCTCTGTAAGCAGATGTTTGTTTGTAACATATTGTTTGACTATATTCTAATTTCATCGTGAAAGTTGCACTAGTCTCATGTACCCCATTAAACTAATCAATCAACAATTCCATTATCTATATTTCTCCTCAGGTTTGACTAGAACCTTTAGAAAATTGTGGTTTTAAAAGTCTTCTTTATTTTAGTGATGTATATTAAAAATATAGCAGATTCAATCCAGAGCACACTCACTTAGATAAATTGGATTTAAGTTAGTGATCTGAATGCCTAATAAGATTAATGAATTATGTGGACCTTCTCTACTGCATAAGTAGATTCAACTCAGTAGGTTGTGAGTTTAGAATATAGGAATTTACCTCTTAAGATTTTTGGAAATATCTCTTTGCAGGGTATGGTGGAGGCTTTAATGAAAGAGAGAATGTTGAGTATATAGAACGTGAAGAGTCAGATGGGGAATATGATGAGGTAGGTGCTGTGTACCTTATGAACAGGTGATTGTGAAGTCTGCTTTGGTGGGAAAACTGAGTATAACAGTTGGTTATATGTGTCTGTGTTATATTTTATTATTTTATTTACAGCATTTATATTCCGCCCTTTTCACCGCGAAGGGGACTCAGGGCGGATCACATTACACATATAGGCAAACATTCAATGCCTTTTAACATAGAACAAAGACAAGACAAACATAGGCTCCGAGCGGGCCTCGAACTCATGACCTCCTGGTCAGAGTGATTCATTGCAGCTGGTTACAGCTGGCTTGCTCTCCAGCCTGCGCCACAGCCCGAGCTGTATATGCTACATTTTGTAGGAAGTCAGTGTCTTCCTTAATAACAATGAAAACAAAAGTGCAGGAAATAAATGACTGGGATTCCAGGTTGCATCCTTTCACCAACAAAACTCAGATTTATCATTTGTACCAATAGGTCATTTTGGCAGTCTAAATCCTTTTGGTAGTCACAACACGAGTGGATGCAGAGATTAATAACTTGATAAATCAGCACATATGTAAGTTCCATTAATTCAGATAGGCTAATCAGGGCTAACAGTTGTTTTACACATGGTTTTGCCAAAATCAGAAAACCTGGCTTTAAAGTATATTCAGAGGAGTTACAATACATCTATTGTTTGTGTGAATAATAGAAGTACTGAAGAACAAATAAGTTACTGAGATCAAGTTTTTTCCTGCATACACTTATACTTTTGATGTGGTTTATATATTAGGTATACTGTGTAACTGTATAAACTTTTGACTTAGCAGTAGTTTCAAAGAGTTTTTGGGCCACCTGTCCAAACTGAAATTCACAAATGTTGCAATGTTAAATGTACATTGTTCTGAAGCCCCTTTGTTCACAATGCATACTAAGATACAATGTTTGTTGCTGAAGGCAATGTCTTGTTAGCTAATTTAGATTTTAAATCACACAAAATCCCAAACAGCATTGTATTGATATGGTATCTGAGAGCTAAAGCCCATAACATCTGGAAAACTAGAGGTTGAAAACTTTCGACATTGTATATCCTTGGTGAAAAGTAAATATTAACTACAGTAGAGTCCTGGTTATCCGAGATAAAGGGGGGGCCAATCTTGGATAACCGGAACTGCTCATATTGCCGGGAGGCCCTATTATCTCTCCCAGCAATCCGGTTTAGGGAAGCGCCCATGAGCACTGTTGCCTAGCAATGCTCACAGGTGCTTCCCAAGGGGCGAGGGCTCGCCAAGGGATATCTCCCTGGATCTCCCTTGGCCAGGCCCTTGCTGGAGGAAAGAGTTTCCTCCAGCAGTGGCCTGGCCGAGGAAATCCCTCAGCATGCTCCTCGTTTTTCGGAGGGACAGGCCCTTGCTGGATCAAGGGTCTGTTCCTCCGAGAAATACTGAGCGCACCCTGGATCTCCTCGGCCAGGCCCTTGCTGGAGGAAAGTTTCCTCCAGCAAGGGCCTGGCCGAGGGAGATCCGGAGAGACATCCCTCGGCGAGCCCTTGCCCCTTGGGAAGCACCCCGCAAGCGCTGCTGCCTAGCAGCACTCAGGTGTTTCCCAAGGGGCGAGGGCTCGGCCCAGGAAAGCCCCCCACAAGCGCTGCTGCTGCAGCAATTGCGGGGCACTTCCAGGGCACTTCCTCCTCCCTCTCCTCCTCTCGAGCTCCCTTTGCTCAAAAGAAGGAGAGGGAGGGGCGCCCCCGGCAGCGCCTCAGATAATACGACTCTTGATTAAACAGAACTCGATTAACCAGGACTCTACTGTATTACAGTTTCCTCTATTGAAACTTGAGCTGGGATACAGCTTGTAGTTGTGGGCATATAAACTATATATCTGACAATGTTTGTACTTCACTTACAGAAGTTTATTACATCAAAAAACTAAATATCTAAAGTATATCAAAACCAACCTGTAGAACTCAAGTGATTGCTATATGTGCTACTGCTTTGGATCCTGCATGAAATTATAAAGTTTTCTAATTCCATTCTCTTTTTCTGCAGAGGAATACAAAAGTAAACTCAATGTGAGAATATTCAGTTAAATTAGTGTCTGTTTGCTCTGTTTTCATAACATGTTGCCATGAGTTTAATATTCATCTGCCTCTTTATTTAGTTTGGCCGTAAAAAGAAAAAGTATAGAGGGAAGCCTGTTGGTCCTGCATCTATCCTAAAGGAAGTTGAAGATAAGGAATCCGAAGGGGAAGAAGAGGAGGATGAGGATGGAGATCTGTCTAAATATAAATTGGATGAGGTAAAGTACTCATCTGTATCACAAACTCCACTTAATTGCTTTATTGGATAAGTTCACATTCTGTGAAATTTTTTTTCTATTTAAACTGCTAATATTAGACACTGTCAGCTCACCACAGCCGCTCCTGAATGAACACACGAGACTCTCTGTGTTGTCACCAGAAACTTTTACTGTAGGAAACATGAAACATCAAAAAAGCCAAGAATGGGAGGCTCCGGCCAACCATCCTTTATATACCCTCCCCCTCATTTGAAAAGTCTCTTCCCGCTCAGCAAAACCCCGCGCAAATTCCCCGCCAAGTCCAGCAGCCGTTTCTTCTCCGAGTCCTGAGCCGCAGGTGTCTTATCAATGTCAGTGACCCTGAAACTCAGAGCCACATCCAGGCTCTAGTAGCAGGGTTCTGACATGGCGTCCTCCTCCCCTTCGTCCTGGAAGGAAAAGATTAAACACAACTATTGTTCTCCGCTGTCCAGAGTTCCTTTATACTTTTTTAACAGGCTGCAATGGAATACCGGGTGTACCTTTCCTAGGTCCTTGGGTAGCCTCAGCTCATAGGTCACTTCGTTTATTCTTTTAGCTACCCTGAACGGCCCTATATAGCGTGGAGCCAATTTTTTAGATGGGAACCCCAATTTCAGGTTTTTTGTGCTCAGCCAAACCAGATCCCCTTCGCCCAATTTGTCCCCCTCTCGGCGCCTACGATCGGCAAAGAGCTTGTACTTCTTTTGTGTTTCCCGCAATGCCTCCACCACGGTCTGCCACCCTTGCTTAATTTTGGCCGGCCATTCCTTGTCGGTCTGGCCCTCTCCTTCCTTCCACTCGGGTAGCCTGGGGAAAGGTGCCACCTCCTGTCCGTATACTATTTCGAATGGGGCACGACCTGTGGCCGAATGTACGGCCCCGTTAAAAGCCATCTCAGCAAACGGTAGAAGGTCCGCCCAATCATCCTGTCTATAATTGGTGTACATCCTCAAGAATTGGCACAGTGTTTGTTGGGTGCGTTCGACTCCCCCGTTGGTTGCGGGATGAAAAGCCGAGCTCAGGTTCCTTTCTGCTCCTAACAGCTGTAAGAATTTTCCCCAAAATTTTGCAGTAAATTGGACTCCCCGGTCGCTAATTATTTTGTCGGGACACCCATGTAGGCGATATACATGCTTCACATACAAATCAGCAAGTTTTTCAGCTGAGGGGAGTTTCGGCAGGGCCACAAAGTGTGCCTGTTTTGAGAATAGGTCCAATATTGTCCAAATGTATCTGTGGCCTCTGCTGGGGGGTAGTTCGCCTACAAAATCCATGGCCACGCATTCCCATGGCCTCATGGGCTCCACCACCTTCTGCAATAGCCCCTGGGGCTTCCCCGGTGGTGTTTTTCCCTCTGCACATAATTCACACTGCGTGACGTACCCCCTGGCGTCTTTCCTCATTCCGGGCCACCAGCATTGTTTGGCCAACAGTTTAATAGTCCTGGTGGGGCCTAGATGACCCGCACCCTTGTTATCGTGGCACTTCCTTAACATTTCTCGTCTTAAACATTCAGGAATATACAATTTCTTATTTACAAACACCAAATCCCCACACAATTCTCCCTTTTCCTTGTTAGTTTGTAACCATTTGTCCATTCCATACGCTCGCTTCAACTCTTCCTCCCATATTTCTCCTCCCCCCGTGGAAATGGCAGTACGTTTGTTTTCTTTGGCCGCTTGTGCTCGAGTTAGTACTGCCAGGCCCCACTGCTTATCTAGGAACAGGCTCCCTTCAGATTCCTGAATTCCTCCCCCGTGCTGAGGCATCCGAGAGAGAGCGTCAGCGAGTATGTTATGTTTCCCCTGGAAGAATCTGAGTCTGAAATCAAAACGGCTGAAATATTGGGCCCATCTAATTTGCTTCGCTGATAGTTTACGAGGGGATCTTAGATACTGTAAATTTCTATGATCAGTCCACACCTCAAACGGTGTTCCACTTCCTTCCAGAAAGTGTCTCCAGCACTCTAGTGCTTTTAGAATCGCTAAGGCTTCTCTCTCCCAAATCGGCCAGTTTTTTTCTGTATCGCTAAACTTTTTTGACAGATAGCCACATGGCTTCAGGTTCCCCCCCTCGTCTTTCTGCAGCAGAACTGCCCCATATGCCCGGTCTGACGCATCGCAATGTAGTACAAAGGCCTTAGACATATCAGGGTGCTGTAGGACAGGTTCCTCAGTAAAACGCTTTTTAAGGGCTTCGAAAGCTTCCTGGCATTCTATTGTCCATGTCAGTTTGGCCCCTGGGGCCTTCACTTTGGCTGTTTCTCCCCTGCCTTTAGTTTTTAACAAATCCGTTAATGGCAAAGTGAGGCGCGCAAAGTCCTTGATAAATGTTCTATAGAAGTTTGCGAACCCTAGGAAGGATTGCAGCTGCTTCCGTGTTTTGGGGGCTTCCCACCCCCTCACGTCTTCCACCTTCGCAGGGTCCATCGCCACTCCCTGGGAGGAAATCCTATACCCCAGAAAGTCTATCTGGTCCTTATTGAACTCGCACTTGGCAAGCTTCGCATACAGTTTCGCTTCCCTCAACTTTTGTAGGACTTCCCTGACTAGTTCTACGTGTTGTTCTTTAGTTCGAGACATTATCAATATGTCATCTAAAAAAATAAAGACTCCCTTGTACAATAATGGATGCAACACTTCGTTGATTAATTGCATGAACGCGGCCCCTCCCCCGCACAAACCGAAGGGGAGCACACGATAATTGAATAATCCGAATGCGCAGGAGAAGGCCGTCTTCCACCTGTCCTCTGGTTTGATCTGCAATTTATGGTAGGCCTCAATTAAGTCCAATTTAGTGAATATCTGCCCTTCCGATAACTGGGCGATCAAGTCCTTCACTAAGGGTAGGGGGTATTTATTTACAGTACTGATTGCATTTAGGCCCCTGTAGTCAATGCAGAGCCTCAGCGTTTGGTCCTTTTTCCGCCTGAACAACACAGGCGCCCCTAGAGGGGAATTTGAAGGCTCTATGAAACCCCTCGCTAGGTTTTTATCAATGTATTTTCTCAGTTCCTCCTTTTCCCTAGCTGACATCGGGTATATTTTTGCCTTGGGAAGCTCTGCTCCTGGGACTAGCTCTATTTTCACTTCAACTCTCCGCTTCGGTGGGAAATTGTCTGCTTCCTTCTCATCAAACACGTCCACAAAATCCCGATACTCTGGGGGTAATTTATCTGCCAGTTCTGCTATTCTGATAGAGTCTTCCTCCCCCCTTTTCCCTGGCTCCCTCTCAACTTCCTGGCTCCCTTCTTCCAAATTCATCCTGAAGATCATGCTCTTATCCTCCCAGTTGATTTGCGGGTTGGCCTGCCCCAGCCACGGCATGCCTAGTATAACATTATAGCTGGCTATTTGTGATATCACAAATGACACCTTTCCTTCCCAACTCCCTATCTTACACTTTACATCTTCGGCACTGTACTTAGCTAACGAATCCCGATGCTGTGGATCCGTCCAACTGCGAAAAAGCTATTGGGGATTCTAGGTTCGTTCTTTCGCATCCCAATCCCTCGGCTAATTCAGGGGAGATGATGTTCCTGGAACATCCACAATCCACAAATGCTTTGCAGGTTGCTTGTTTGCTGCCATTTTCAAGCTGAATGGGGACCACTATCATAGCTTTGTCCTGACTTACCAACCCCCCCGAGTGGTGCCTCATCGGTGGTTCTTCCTCGGCGCGTTTTCCTGCCACGGCTCTGGGTTTGGGCTGGCCTCCGCCTTCCCCTTTTCTCTGCCAGCACTCGGCAGCCCTGTGGCCCAACCGGCCGCACACGAAGCAGCCACTCCTGCTGGCGCTCACGTTCCCTGTCGGCTCCGTTCTCCTCCCGGCTGGGGTTGATCCCTCCTTCCGGCTCCCCTCTTTCATCTGCGGCCGCTGCTGTAGCCCTCCTCGGTGCCTCCTCGCCTGGGCCAGCGATGTCTCGACGCGCCCCGCCAGCTGAATCCATCCGCGCAGTGTGTCAGGCTCATCACGATGCACCGCCCAGGAGAGGATCTCCCGCCTGAGACCCTCTTTGAAGAGTTCTATCTTTGTTACTGCAGACCATTCCGGCACCTTTTCGGCGAGGCATTGGAACTCCTCCGCATACTCAGATACCGACCTCTGCCCCTGGGAGACGGTCTTCAACTTCTCCCTCGCCCGGATCTGCTCCAGTGGATCTCGGAAACGGGTCTCCAGGGCCCCCATAAAGCGTCGGAGTGACCCCAGACATGGGTCGCGCCGCGCGTGCAGCTGAACGTACCAGCTGGCCGCTCCCCTCTTCAACACTGCACCAATGGCCCGTATCCGGCTGGATTCCGTTCTAAAAGTGTGAGCATTGTCCTCCATATAGCCCCTCACCGTGGTCAGGAAAAAATCCAGTTCAGAGGACTCTCCCCCAAACTCGATCCTTAGTTCCTCTCGTCTCGGTAGGGGTCCCTGTGGTGGCAATCCCCAATTCTCCGCCCGTCGCAAGCCCCCTTGCGGACCAGTGGGCCCCGCTGCTGCTTCTCTTGGCCCTGTGCCACGCCCGGCATTCGCCAGGGGCACCAGGGTCTCAGCTGGGAGCGTAGCTGGGATTCTCGGAGGTTTTTCCCCTTCGTCGTCACTCTCCTCCACCCGCGTCAGGCTTGTTTGGGTCTTGGGCCGGGCGCCGGGCTCCTTTCGCATTTCCCTTCCCTTCGGTGCTGGGAGGTCTGCAAAGCCCTGGCTGCTTCCCACGCTCACGTCCCACATTGAGCCAGCCCGAAGTTCCCTTCCTCTCTCTGGCTCCGCCAAAAACGCCAGGCGCTCCATCGCCCTCGACATCACTGCCAGGGTGGTCTCCATCGCCGACATCCTCTCCTCCAGAAACACCATCCTTTGTGGGCCTGGGGAAGGTGAACCTTCCTCTCCTCCGGTGCTGTCTCCCCGCACCACTCCACGCCTCTGGGTTACCCCATTTGGCTGGGCATAAGCGGTGGATGACGCCAGGGCCGCCAGCTGGTGGAACTCAGCGTCCGGCTCGGGAGTGGCCCTTTCCGACCTTCCTCCTCCTGCGCCCAAGAGCTCTTCATCCTCCACTTGCATGTTACACCTCACCGCTACAGCGGGATGGTGTCCGTATTCTTGGCTTAGTGTCAGCTCACCACAGCCGCTCCTGAATGAACACACGAGACTCTCTGTGTTGTCACCAGAAACTTTTACTGTAGGAAACATGAAACATCAAAAAAGCCAAGAATGGGAGGCTCCGGCCAACCATCCTTTATATACCCTCCCCCTCATTTGAAAAGTCTCTTCCCGCTCAGCAAAACCCCGCGCAAATTCCCCGCCAAGTCCAGCAGCCGTTTCTTCTCCGAGTCCTGAGCCGCAGGTGTCTTATCAATGTCAGTGACCCTGAAACTCAGAGCCACATCCAGGCTCTAGTAGCAGGGTTCTGACAAGACACCATGGTAGAAATGCAGCTGAATCTTTGTCTTTTAGTGCAGGTTGGAGGCATCATTCAAAATGGCAGACAAAGCTTAGCTTCCCTTAAATAAACGCAGGGCCTCTGCATACAGAACTACCTTTGAAAAACCAAAATCAGCCCAGAACTATACAAAGAGGTCATCATTCAGTCACATTTTATTCAATTTGGATAAAACAGTTTCTAGCTCTTATGGTTCATTGCAAATCTTGTAAATGCATTTAATTTATAATGGTTGAATTAATAATGTTTGAATTCTGGTGCAGCTTCCAGATTAAAGCACACACAGAGATATCAGTAGAATTCTGCCCAACATAATAGTTAAATAACTAAAATAGTAGTACAAAAAGAGTTTAGGTAAATTGAATGATTTTACAATGTTGTATCACAACAGATGCTTAAAAGGAAAGAAAGATCCAGTTAAAGGTTTTTCTATTTTTTCTAAGATGAGACGTGGGGCAACTGCAATTCTCTTTGAGAGGGAAATGTTATCACCTTTATTCCTACCAAATACTGTTGCAAATGTCATGGAATTTGGAGGACAGCCTCAATTTTTTCACATATTGTACAAAAAAAGCAAACTGCTATAAAAGCACATTATTGCAAAAAAAAAAAAAACATAAGGAATATAGTGTAGAGCTGGGCTTAAACTTTTCAACTTGGGATCCCTTTGACCAGATAAATTTTTATGTGGCCCTGGTTATATATGTATATAAAATAGATATACAAACCAAACATTTACTGATAACAAATGAGCAAGGCTTGCAAACAGGCTGATTTTCCTTTTTAAGAAGTGCAGCTGAAGCATCTTCTGCAGAGCCCACTGTAAACACTGCACAACAGATTCATGTAAATGTCTAAAACGGCCACTAGGTGATCTTCACTTCACTTCACTTTATTTCTTAATTAGTCGCTCTCCACCAGAGTGCTCCGAGCGACTTACAGTTTAAAATATCATTCCACAATATAAAAAACATTCAACATAAAAACATTCAACATAAAAACAATCAACATAAAAACATTCAACCTAAAAACATTCAGCAGTGACTATTTAGCAAATTAGATCTGATTTACTTAAATGCACAACCAAACAGCCAAGTCTTGAGCGCTTTTACAAAAGGTCGCAACTCCGACATTGCTCTAACATATGGAGGCAATGATCTTCAGAATTGTGCTACGGAAAGCCCATTTGAGTCAAGACCCACAGTTTAATAAGCTGTGACATAGAGACGCTATCCGTAAGAGAATATAATCAGATAATCGGATCCCTAGTTGCTGATTGGTCTAATTAATAAATAAGAACATGCACTTTGAAAAAGAAGCAGCAATTGGCAAAGAAAGCCCCAAGGGTCATATCCTGGGAATTATGTGTTTCCTACGTGTGTATACACATACATGCAGAACTAGTTGAAATAGAAATCTTCAATTTTTGACTTTGACTTTTAGATAACTGATTTTGTTTCCTTTTGAAAAAACGGTACCTCAACTTTTGCCACGTTCATTACATTTTTTTGTTACTCATATATATTGAAGGAGAGATGGGGAGGCCCTAAGGAGGGTATTTGTGGCCATTATGTAAAAGGTAAATTAGTCTGAAAGATAGCATCTGACCTAGATCACCTAGTCAGCTTCATGACAGAATAGTATTTATTCCAATTCTCCCTAATCAAAGGCCAGCAGCTCCCACAATTGTATCCAGTTTGGTATATAGTAAGTTATTCATTTGAATGCACTATTATACTATTGAAACAAAGTCATAAATCCGTATATGAAATGTCTTCTTAGTATGTTTAAATAATTATTTGAGTCTTTTCTTTCCAGGATGAGGATGAAGAAGATGCTGATCTCTCAAAATATAATCTTGATGCTAGTGAGGAAGAAGATTCCTCCAAGAAGAAGAAAACTACAGCTAGGCGCAGTCGTTCCAAGTCTCGATCTTCTCACTCACGATCTTCATCTCGCTCATCCTCCCATTCAAGCTCAAGGTCTAGGTCCAGGTAAACGGGTACAGGTCAAGGGTAACGCCAGACAAAATGTCAGTATCTAACTTTCTTTATTTACATCTCTTTTGTGATTGATTTTTTTATTTTAGTTTTTTTACAGTTTGAGTCAATCTAATAAACCTTTCACACCAGATAGATCACATTTAAACAAATTGCAGGTGATTGTGATCACAATACATTTTGAGGTCTGTGGCAGTTAAGTGAAAGCCTTTGCTCTAGATTTTAATATTTTGTTAGTGGCTTAATAAAATATAATTCTAGTTTCTCTGATAATGTCACATGGCTAGCCACATATTGCTAATGTTTGTTACATTATTGTTGAGAGTGAGATATTGAAATGAAGCATTTGAAAGCTTCAGCTCTATTGGAAGTCATTCCATAACTATTTCATAATGGTTGTTTTTATTTTGGAGGTGGTTTGGCTGAAAATATGAAGGAAGGGTAGAACTTTATATCCCTAAGAAAACTCAGTTATACAGACAATCCTTTTGCTAGTCAAATTCTTGGTTCTCCTCATATTTTATACTTTTTATTTTATTTTGGCTTCATCTGAAGTTCTAATGTTTGCTCCATTTTGCACTGATTTTTTGGTGTAGTGTTTTTAACAAAACCGATACAACTGTTTTTCCTTCCTGGATTATACCTACCTTTGAAGCAAAATTGTATCGTAGAGATGCTTCAAGCAACAAAGGGTTTTTTATTTTGCTTTCTAGGTTTTGCGTATATTCAATAATCAAGTATATTATCTTATAATTCTGATGTCTAGTTTGCGGAACAATGCTGTCATAGCATAATAAAGTTCTACGTAATTGGATGGAGTTAACTCCTATCGAGAACAGTTGAGCTCTTCTCTCCTGCAGATATAGGAGAGGCTCCTGCTGGAAGATAGGATTAAAGGCAGTTTTTGCTGGTCCAGCCATCACTTTTCATACTGTTTCAGAGGATCTCCAAATCCTCCACAAACCTTGAGAAGCTGCAGAGAAAAATGATTTTTTTAAAAAACAAAAACAATCTTATCCTCTCTTAACTTCCTCCCTTGGCCACAGTAAGCAAAACCTAGGTGTAGCCATTAGTGGATAACTTTCTCAATACAAATATTTACATTTTGTAGAAATATGGGACCTATTTCCATGCATCTGTCCCTTTACGTATTAATCTACAAATGCTCTCTTGGATAATAGTATTGTTATTTTCTGAATAAGCTGATAGCTGCAAGCAACAAATAATCCAATGCAAAATATATCAGTGAAATGAAATTAGTTGGGTTTTTGCAAATGGTGTGGGGACAGGTTTAAAAGTAAGTATCAGTATGTAAAATCTAAGGGGCTCTGAATGTTGTTTCTGCATACTTTCCGAAATTCTTGGTTCACCTATTCTGCATACTTTTACCAGAGTCTCTTCTGTCTGCCTAAAATCAGATGTTAAATTGTTTCTATAAGCACTGTCTGCTACTGAAAGCGAAAGAAACAAGAAATAGGAATACCGGGAATAATAAATAGTGTGAACCTGAAAACATTACGCTCATATTGTATTGACAATAGCAAAAAAATCTCTTTGAAAACAAGACCATGCTGTTCCTGACTATGTAGTAAAACATTATATTTTATGTATAATGTTATAAATCATAAAATTGCAAATGAATCTAAGAATTCTGAGTGCCACCAGGAAATACTTAAATGTTTATCCTGAACTGGAATTCTGAAAAGATGTTTCTGCTGAAGTCCTGTACACACATCTGGAAGTAAATCCTACTGAACTTTGGCATTTACATCGAAGTAAACATTTTTTGAATTGGACTGCTTAGTTTTTAGTGAGGAACTAAAACAATTTTATTCTTTTTGGACAAGCAAATTATAAAGATACTCATTAAGCTATACCTCTTTACAGCGTTCTTAAACAATATGTTTATACATATAATTTTAAGAACAGTAGATAACATCAGAAGTTGGCTTCTGGCTTGTATATTCTTAAAGTGACATGCTTTCTACTTCTGAATGAATAGACCTTACCAAAATCAGATTCAGAGTAAAATATTTTATGTATATTATTATTTTAAATTAAATAATATACAGAAGAAGATGATTAAAATTCTATAACATTTAGTGAAAATTATTTGGTAAGAATCCAAAGAATGCTGAGAGCCAAAGGGGCTTAGATTTCTCTTGTGCTGCTTTTGAAATTAAAACATTTTTAAGCATCTGCTTGTGGCATGATAGGAGTAGTTATGTAATTGTGTATTAAAAATCAAATTTCTTTCATGTATTTTAAGCTATTCTTGTAATCTCACCAATAAACTCTTTGGATCCTGATCATTCACTGTTTGAAATGCAAGATCCAAGTTGTCATGCTGTAGAGAAGATATAATTCCTTCTGATTTGAACTATGAATGAAACTAAAAATTTAAATTTCCTCTGATTTGTCTTTTCCCTGGAAAAAAATATCCCATGTTGTTTCAGGTCAAGAAGCTCCTCCAGCTCAAGGTCAAGATCTCATTCCAGTTCCAGAGAACGTTCTAGATCCCGTGGGTCGAAATCAAGGTGAATTAGGTAGCAGCCTCTCTGCTTTCAGAGAGAGACAGAAAGACCACCAGAAATTGCTCTCTTTTATTCTATATATTTCATTTAATGTTCACAAATAATATGTTCACATGCAATAACAGTTGTAAAGGAAATATTAATAAATGAAATGTTTGTTAAAATATAGGAAAATGTTAGTGTAAAAATATTTAAAAGTAGTCCTTGTCTCAGAGTATAAAAAGATTGGACAGTTCAATATAATGCAAACAGGAAATTCGGTGCGTCTAGCGTTGAGACCCTTCATGGCTTGTTTTTGTGCATTTGGCCTCTGCAAAGGAAACAAAACTGGAAGTTGATGTCTGATTTTGGAAAACTTTTAAAAGTGTGAAATGAAGCCAAGGGCCCTGATCTTGAAAGCAAAAAAATGGACAACTGTGGTGTAGTTAAATCAGAGATCATAAAAAAATACCAGGTGCTGATGGCTATATTTCAGAGGAAGGAACTGACAAAACCATCTCTTAAGTATTTGAGTAAGATGTGACATCAGTATGACATTCCAGTGGTCTCTACCTAGAGGAAATTTACTCAAATACTCATACATCCTAAGCATTTTGTCTGTATGAAAATTATTGTTACCATAAGATTTTCTTAATAGTTTTAGTTAATAATTTTGTTAAACTTATCAAATGCAGCATCTCACAACTCTATCCTGGTTCACCCAGTTTTTGAACAAATGTAAAAATTTAAAAATGCACATCTGCTACTTCCTGTTGATAAGAAGCACAAAATCGATTAAGGTTTCTGAATCATGTGGTCCGTCCTAGTAAAAATGAATTGAATTGGCCTCAGTCCATGTTGTGAAACTCCTCTGAAACATGTTAAATTCCAAGTCCTTGTTAGCACAGCCGTAAGTACTTATGAACGGATCTGTTCTCAATGACTTGATTTCAATATGCATTTTAGATCATTATGCTGCTGTTACTAGTGCGCAGAATTGAGTGTGATTTATTTCTTAATAAAGATCCAGCTCCAGGTCCGTCAGGGGTTCTTCCACCCCAAGAAAGAGATCTTACTCGAGCTCTCATTCATCATCTTCCCCTGAGAGAAGCCGAAAGAGAAGCCGATCCAGATCGTCATCTGGTGATTGCAAAAAAAGGCGAATGAGATCACGGTCACCTGAAAGGTTTGGGTTTTGTAGAATAACAATGGCTGTTCTTTCAATGTTGACTGTGAGACTAGACAAAAGAGCTGAATGTTTTTAGTATTGTGTGTGTTTGGACATAGCAGGGTTTTTTTTATTTTTGTATATTTCATTCTGCTAAGCTCTTAAAACACTCATCTGCTCTCAGTTAACATTTTAATATTATATATGCTACAGATATAGCTACTTTTTTTTTCTAGAGCTCACTTTAAGAGTTCTGTATCTTTTGTGTACTGTTTTATGCAGCCACACAGATATTAAATCCAGGAAATTATATTCCGTTCACACCCTGACCCATTTATTTTAATTCTATATCTATTTTTTCCCCTGTCACAGTCCTAACAATTCAAATTTAATTCCTTTGCATGCTTTTCTCCCATTTTATCTTCCAGAAATCGCAGGTCATCGTCCGGATCTTCTCATTCTGGATCCCGCACAAGTTCCAAAAAGAAATAATATATTAAAAAACGCAAAACTTAAAAAATATAGTCCAGTGCATGAGACATTTTAAAGAAGTTGGTGTCTTACTTGGTCAGAAGAGCTAAATCCTGCTAGTAGGGAGTGCATGTTTTATGGAAAACTGCAGCTTATTTTAATTAATGAACCAAAATAGTGAAATATTTTAAGCCATAAATTGACCCCTGAAAGGTGAGTAGTGTGACTTTTTTTTCCAAAATGTGTGCCTCCCCCTTTTTCTTGGCTTGACGGGCTATAAAATGTGATGACTAAGTGAAGTCTTGTCCCAGTGCTTCCCTTACTTGCCATTTAGACAACTTATTAAACTGTAAGGAGGATGGTACAATTGGCATTAATACATGCAGGTGTAGTTCATTTTCCCTTGTCCTCTGTGCAAAGACAGTAAGAAATTATTCATTGTTACAATGAGTTTTAAAATAGAAAGTATTTTGGTGTGAAAGCTATCTTCTATTATGGTTTTTACATGAGAAAAAATGCCTTTTTAGACAAATGAGAGAATAATTTTCTGTAAGTCACATGTTATGTTTTTTGATACTGGGCAAAGGAAGAAAAGCTTACTTGTGCTGAATGTATATTTTCCTGACAACATATAACTTTCTAGTTGGTGCTTCTTATATTTTTGGTTCTTGATAGACATATCCTAAGCTAAAAAGTTAGCAGGTGGAGTATAATCACAAAGTACAATAAAGCACTGAGAACCAGGACATTCAGGATTTTTGAAACCTTTTACAGAGGAGTGGGACTGTAACATTCAAATCGGTTTGTGCAAGTCCAAAAAAAAAAAAAAAAACCCTAAATCAGACTGGCAAGCCTTTTGTTTTAGGTTTGTAAGTCTTGCAGACTGTCACAACTCTTCTAAAGTATAATACTTCACCCACGAATCATTGCAAGTAATTTTCCTTGTTAACCAATGTAAATTTATGGCTTAAAATGCTTCATAAAAATTTGTGTTACTAGCAAATATTTGTTAAATACTGACCATTTTTAAGTTCCTTTTGCTTGGGAGAAATATGTGTTATCTTCAGTGACATCCCAAGGTAAGTATGTTAAGGGAGATTAATTGTTCAAGGAAACAGTGTGTCATCACTTACTTGTATCTAACATCTTATTTGTAAAGTAAACTGCATAGAGTGACAAACGCAGTAGAAACTCTATTTTATTTTCTTCTTTTATGAGCATCTTAAATTTCTTTTGGACTGATCAAAGAGAAAACAGACTGTTTTTTTGCTGTAGAACTATTTTGGATAAACTCTGCATTAAAAAGGCCCTGCAATCCTGTATTGCTTTCCTCTTAGGTATACTTTTCTTTTGCTAAATGTAGCCTAGATTGCACAAGAACAGTTAGTCTCTTGTAACTGTGCCTCTGACTTCTTGAAAGTCTGTCTAAAATTGTGAAAAATCAGATTTGCTAGATGCTACATGTTAAAGTTAGTTATCCTTGTGGTTTATATTCCTAAGTATTGTACCTAACCAGTTTTTTAAACTTGGCAAATAATAAGCTAGAATGACTAAGGGACAATTATGGGTGTCATTTGGCTTGGATTAAAATGTACTGGTGTGTTCTATGAAAATGCAATTCTGTAGACATATGTAAATAAAGCATGCCAATCAAAGAAAATGACATTCTTCTTGTGTTTTGAGCATCTCACCTGTATAATTTCAAAATTTGAATCAATTATTTCCATTTACTTTCATAAAAGTGGCCTGAAGTAATCTGAGATTTATGTCCAAATAATGCTCAGTCATACATAATATTGTATGCTCATTGTTGTTCAAAGTTATGTGTTATAAGTTCAGTTTACCTTTATTACATTTGACCTTTGGAACTTTTGTAATAATGTGTGTAAACTTGGTGACCAGTGGTTTTCAATGTGTGGGTCCCCAGATGTTTTGGCCTTCAATTCCCAGAAATCCTAACAGCTGGTAAACTGGCTGGGATTTCTGGGAGTTGTAGGTCAAAACACCTCGGGACATACAGCTTGAGAACCACTGGTGTAGACTTTCCCATCCATAAACGTTATGAGTCTTGTTTCCAGAAGGACAGAGGTCCTGGAAAAGCCCGTGCCAAAGGGAAGGTGGTTTCTCTCAATCACCTTTCCTTGTGCATCCCCTAGCACCAACCATCTAGATCAGGAAACTGGTTTGACACCCAAGTTAGTAAAAGGGAAAGTGAACAGAAATCTCCCCCTCCTCACTATCCCTTGTTTGGCTGAATAGCCTACGTAAGTGTTTTTCACAGATAGTCTAGATCAGTCATGAGCAGACTTTTTGACAAAGGTGCCGCATTGCGCTTTAAAATTTGACAGATGGGCGGGGAACAGTGGCAAATAGATGGAGTGTTTGTATGAATATAAATTGTATGTTAAGATGCAGAAATATTTTTAAAAACATAAATGAAAGGTTTTCATGAGACATGTTGCGTCCCCATGCACTTCATTATTATGATCTATGTATGTGCTCATATCTCTTTTAAGAGATTGGCTTTAACTTCCAATTTGCTAGTATAACTGTAAGTGTTTTTACAGGTAGTCTAGATCCAGCTTGATGTGCTTTCATAACTGCATTGAAGATGAAACACCTGGAAGGGGGAATAGTGGTTTCTGATTGCTACTCTGCTGTAGAGCTGTGTGTGATCTGCCTCTCTAAGGCGTAGGCTCACAGCCTCTGAGGGCCGTATCAAATCCTTGTGAGGGCTGCATCCAACCACATGCTGTGCAGGCCTGGTTTACAGTAGCTCTAGCTAATTTTTAACACTGATTCTTCTATATTCTGGACAGTAACCAACACAGGATGTCTGCTAGTGGAATAGAATGGAAGGCCATCCCCCTTCCCTACTGTAGCTTTCTTTGTGCCCTTGAAAGCAGCTCTTGGGAAGTTGGGAAAATCTGCAGTGCTGATATTTAGACTGCTAGAGAGCTCCAGTGAACAGTAGCAGGAATAAATGTTACAACATCCAGCAGCAAAAACTGGATGTAACCATTATAAAGTAAATTTCATCTCCCACAAATGAAATTTCACAACATGATAGCAGCAGTGGCAGTGGTCAACAATAGCAGTAGATGTTCATTTTTATCTT
Source organism: Anolis carolinensis (assembly GCF_035594765.1). NCBI lineage: Eukaryota > Metazoa > Chordata > Lepidosauria > Squamata > Anolidae > Anolis > Anolis carolinensis. The sequence goes on from NC_085844.1 coordinate 166,284,520, forward strand.
TTTGACAGCCATGTTTTATCATCACCAACATCTGTTCTTCATACACTCATAGTTAATATATGGTGCTAATGTGAACCAGCTGAGGGAATGATTTCTGCCCGTTCTACTGTGAAATTATTTTAAAAAATATTAACAGGGCAAAAGAACCCCCCCCCCCCCACACACACACACAACTCTCATATACTTTGTAGCAAAATCAGTCTAGTTGCTTTCTTCAGCTCCAGCATATCAAAGCTCCCAGTTGTGTATCAGAACCTTAATATTGGATATTTCATGTTGTTCCCAAAGAATGTCACAGTAGTTATAAAAACATAAAATCAAAACAAAGTTGAAGTAATCCATTAGTTACATGCAGTTATGTGGCTTTAAGTATTTTAAGAACTCAAGACACTATATTCTATTAGACCTGTTTAGGAAACATATGAACTTTGTTTACTCTCTGTTTCTGGATAGATATGATGCTAACCAATCAGCTATGATAAAATCCTAGATTTGGAGTGTTGTGTGATTTCCAGGCTGTGTGGCCATGTTCTAGCAGATTTGTCCACTGTTTGCTTATTTTTGTGAGTAGCATTTTCCCTTCTGACATTGTGGAGGAAAAATTGGGTCTGAATGACTTTTCTTTCTGAGCAATAGGTTAAGTTAACCTGTTATCTCATTTAAAGTCAAATGATTTTAATGTTTCTCCAGGAAATCCTTGGTGGGACAACCAACAATAATTTTCAGACTTCTTAAATACGAATATTGTCGACCTGTTTCATATTGAAATGGAACATAAAAGTTATGCTGGAAATAACCAAAATTCTATCTGCCCCAGCATCCTATATCCAGCATGACCAGCCAGGTACCTATAGGAAACCCTTAAACAGAAAGCGAGAACAAAAATTAACACTCAAAGTACTTATAGTCTCTGTTGTAGATAATATTGCATGAATTCTCTCAAATGAAAGGTGGCTATTCTTATGTCTTGTAGTAAATTTGGTTGCCTGCTACAATTATAACTTCGTCATCTTAAGTCCAGAAATTCAGATTGGGTTATAAAACTAAGAAAAGGAGGAAATCTTAACCTAGTTTGTTTGTTTTTTCATACTATGTACCTCTTGCTGTTGTCTTCCTAAGCTGAAAAGCCCAAAATTCTTTCTCAATGAAAGGAGTTATGTGAACCTTTTGATCATTTGTTGTACTTTTCTACATCTATTCCAGCTTTACATTTTTGATCTACAATGATCACAACTACAGGTATTTCAAATATGGTCACACCACATATTTGTATAAAAGTACATGCAGTCCCCAAGTTACAAACGACTCATAGTGAAGAACAGGTGTGAAACAATGGGAAGTGAGAAAAATTCATTCATTCATTTTTGGCTGGAGTTACACTTGAAAATGTACCTGTTATGTACCTGTTACATACAAATTTAACCTCTGAAGATGCTAGTCACAGATGCAGGCAAAACATTAGGAGAGAATGCTGCTGGAACATGACCATACAATCCATAAAATTCACAGCAACTCTGATTCCAGCCGTGAAAGCCTTCGACAGTACATAGCACCGATCTTGTTCGTAACTTGGGGACTGCCTGTATTATGCTGTAGTTTTATGTATTGACTTTTTGCACTGATTTTCTACTAAGGCTTGTTTTATTAGATTTGGAAAGCAGTGTTGATCCATATGTAAATAACATTGGTAATATCTATACACTGAGTTTGCTTAAAAGCACTGTCGTAAATTGAAAGTGAATCATTCCGGTAATAAGAAAGTAGCCTAGTATTGATAAACATCTACAGTGCTAAAAGCACAAATCTGATGTAGAAGTGGAAACATAACCTAATTTCTCTTGGGATAGATTATACCTTCCATCAAATGGTTAGATTACTAGAATAAGTGGTGCTTCAGATAGTCATCTCATTTTAACTCTATGTGAATTTAAAATGTTACATTACTTGGCTGTAAGCCTGTACATTTAAGCTTCCAATTAGAATATTGTTAGAGAGTTTATGAGGAAAGTACATTCAGTGGTAGATGACAGTAATTCTCTCCAATTTTGTTTACAGCAATGGGAATATATTTTAAATTAGAATCGTTTTTCTCATTTTAGGAAATTGCTTTTGCTGAGATCCCAGTTCTGCATTCTAATGATTTTGTATATACAATTAGGGGTGAAATCTGTTTTAAGGTGCAGGGGTCAAGGCAAGCAGCAATTTTGTCATAATACATACAGTACATAATATTTGTCATTGTCACTGCTTAAGTGATTGATAATCAGAAATCCCAGTCCACCTGTTGCCAATTGCTTGGTCCTTCATGTCATCTGGAGAAGCTATCCTAGAGGTACCATCCTTTCCTAAGAAGCTTGATGTGCAGTTGTTCAGAATGTGACCTTTACTACGATGTACAGCATGATTCCCAACTATTTTTAGATGGATGTTAAGAATTCCTGTTCCTACAAACTTTCAATGCATAGCCAATGTGTATATTTTATAAATGGTGTATTTCATAAATAAAGTGTTTTAAATTTCTGTGTTTATGTTTTGTGCCTTGTGTTTGAAATCCTTCTGGGTTGATTATATTTGTTTATAAATATTTATGAATAAATCAATCCATGCGAGATCTCTCAATAGATCCAAATCTAACTTCTGCACACTCTTGCTCCCAAAGGATTGTATATATCTATAAGAATGTACACTCTTCTTACTTTACAATCACTACTGTGCATACTTATGCATAAATCAAACTCCTGTAGAAGCCGAGAACAGGTTTGTGGGCCGGAATTATGGATTTTGATGACCCATGGATAAGCCAATGCTCATTCTGCAAAGAAGAGAAAGCACCTCAGGAACACTGCTGCCCCAGAAACTGCTGCCATTTCCCCATCTAGGAATTTGAAACGGTCAGAAATAGTACCATGGTGGAGAGAGTACAGGGGATGGCACTGTGATGGACTAAGTTCTTGCCTTTCACTGCTCAGAGAAGGGGGTGGTTCTTTTTAAAACAAAAGAACCAGTAATCCTATTCTCGTGGATTAGCTCAGTTTTTTTTGTTAGCGTTTTAATATTTCTAGACTTATACATGAGTAGGCTAACAGACATTGTCACAGTAATATTTCTAAGTTGTCATTTGTCTTCATAAATACATATATTCCATGTTTACTTAGAAACAAGTGCCAAGATTTTTGGATTTCTTTGCAAGCAAATCTGTCCATTGCAACCTACAAAGAAGTGATGATAGAAAACTGTGTTTTAAAAAGGCCTTTGAATGGCACCTGACACTGGTGAAATTGTTAGACTTAATCTATGATACTGTGAATCAGGAAAAGCACATAAACTTACATTGCTTCCTCATCTTGGTTTATGTGATTTCCATAGCTCTAAAGCCCCCATTGTTCCTCAAGCAGCCAGCTAGCCTGATGTACTGCTAAATGATGCAGAACTAGTTAATTGGATATGCAAACGTATGCCTGTTATACCTTGTGCTAGTGCAGCTATTCTCAAGATGGAGATTGATTTATTAATGTTCTAGTATTGATTTGCAGAGTTGGAACAATGTAAAAAGCTTTGCTATCCCAATGGGGTGTTAAGCAACCCAGCCAGAAAGTCAATTTGTTCTACTGCAGTCCCTCAGAAACTTACCTCGATGAACCACAACTCCTACTTCTTTACTGACGTCAAACCATTGACCTGCCATGTATACTGACATAGCTTGTTCTCTCTTTGCAATGATTTCGCTTTCACACTGCCTTTCCTCATATCCGCTTCTCACTTTTGTTTTAAAAGTTTTTGAAGCAAAATTCAGCCTAATAGGTCAAAATTACAATTTCCAAGATAGCCTTTCATGAAATCTTACCTGTTCTATCTGAAGAATGAGCAGGACAGGTGTAGCTGAAACTCCCTGAATATATTAATGCGACGGCAGGGTAGATAATTTATTAGGCACTGGAGAACATTTTGAGACATGTTTATGCAAAAAGAACAGGTTTCATATAATCCCCAGTTGCTTCACATCAAAACGGCAGAGCAGCGTATGGAAAACTGACAGGAAACAGGAACTTGATGCATCTGATTAAGTGGAGGAGAGAAGACAGGGGCAGGAGACTTAAAGGATAATATTCTATTGCAAGAGCTGAAAGGCCACAAATAACAGTATGCATTGGAGAAACGTTTGGAATGGAACATCATGTAGCAGCATATGGTTATTACATTTTATATCTTTTACTTTGCTCAGCTCTTCCTCACAATTTTGCAAAGAAAGTTGGGTTGAGGGAAATGGACTAAAGTCACAAGCAGTTTTGTTCCACTGAGAACTCAAATCCTAAACTACTAACAAATACTTGGTCATTGTGTATCATACTAATTCTCATGTTGGAAGCCTAGTTAGGGAAGAAAAAAGAAACCTAGTAGCCGTAATGAAAGAGTTTTTTGGAATAGAAGCTTGGTTTAGAAAAGCAGCGTTAAGATCATGCAGCTTTGGTGTCAAACTAGAATTCTCTGGAAAATACTTTGATATCTTTGGGTGAAGATACCAGGCCCCACAAACTCATTTGGGAACACACTTGTCCTGATAAAAGTGTCCCGTGAGATGCCAAGTAAAATGGGGGAAAGCAAGAAAGTGATCAATTACCTCGCATTGATAAGTGAATTACCCTCAAGATAACATTGGACCCTCTAGACACACTAATGAATTCCGTCAAGGAGTTGGGCACATAAGAAAATCAGTCAGAGAGAAGCAATTGTACCACTGGGCGGGAATGAGGTTACAGGAGTCATAAAGATGATAGCACAAAAGACAATTTATTCCTAGCCTGTCTTCGCTGAAGAGACTCGAGTGGGTGCCAATGACAGAGGTAATGATTTGGCTCTCCTTGAGATACTCCGTACAAAGTCTGGTCACAGGATCTTGCACTTCAAAATGGGCAGCCAACATTGCCAGCCAAAACCAAACGCATGATTTTTTTTAAAACTGAGGGGCAAGTAACTGTAAAACTTAAAGATGCTTAGTATGGATAAAACAGAAAGGGGGTCGTCTTTGATGGTACTGGAAATTGCAGTCACATAGTGAAGACAAATTGCTAAAAATGCAAGACTGACAGTTTCTTCAGTGTATAATCAAAGCATGACATTTCCTACCAGGACATATTATGGGTCACCAACATGGGCAGTTTTAAAAAAAATAATGGGCGATATAAAGTTGCTTTTGCTCACAGCACCAGATGCTTTAGGCCTCTAGGTCTCAAGTGTTAACAGGAGCACTCTGGTTCACTTCTGGATCCCTTTGGTCTCTTCCAGATGGGGCACATGGGGCTGTTTCTTGGTATATTTGACCCGCTGATTCCAAAAATGGCACCAGTTTCTCTGTATCGGTCGTAATTTTTGAGATACATAACATATGTCATATACCAGTCTTCATCTGCTTGCCCATAGAAAATCATAATAACCATATCTAAGAAACTTGAGCTGATACAATCCATCCAATGCAGTTTTCTGAATCGGCTCCTCAAACAACCCCAGGAACAGGCCTAAAAACCAAGACAGCAAGATTTGTTATTGTTGGGGTGTAATAGGTTGAGCACCTGGAACTTCTCCCCAAGCATGTTTTCCAGCTGATGGGCCAAAGGCAACCTCCAATTCAAAACTCCATCTAGGTGACACTTTTGTTATCTGATGTGTACTCAGTGTACACATACATTGATTCACGCCCCAAAATATTACAAATATTGTTTATAAAATTTCTTATTTTCTTATTATGTACATATAGGTTAATCCAATATTGGGGGGGGGGGCGGAATCCAAATCATTTCTGCTCCTAATCATTTTGCATAAAGGATACTACTAACCTGTATTAAAGTGCAATGGAATGGGTGCCAGTTGAAGGATTTAATGGGGGAAGAGAAGGGAGACTGCAAACCCCACCTCCTCCAAAGTGAACTGAACTGCCTAAACTGGGCTCTACCAGCCAATGGATACGCCACCACAGACATCAGAAGAGCTGCAAGGCCAAGAACAGGCCACAAGAGTAAAGGCAAAGATCCACCCAGAGGAAAAGTGTTCTTACACATCAAGGGAACCACTGACCACATAGGGAAGCTGATGAAGAAACACAGCCTATAAACTATCTACAGGCCCACTAAGAAGTCCAACAAATGCTACATCCCGCCAAGGACAAGAAGGATCCTCTCACCTCTGCAGGAGTCTACCGTATACCATGGAACTGTGGACAAGTCTACATAGGGACCACCACACGCAGGATTGCCCAAACGCCAATCCAGGAACATGAAAGGCACTGCAGACTAATCCAGAGAAGTCAGCCATAGCAGAGCACTTGATGAACCCACCTGGACACAGCATATTATCTGAGAATGCAGAAATGCTGGATTACTCACCATGTCAGACTACAAAGAGAAGCCATTGAAATCCACAAGCATGTGGACAATTTCAACAGAAAAGAGGAAACCATGAAAACGAACAAAATCTGGTTACCAGTATTACAAAAACTCTAAAATCAGGAGATTAAAGAACAACACACACAAAAACCCCAGGAATTCCAGACAAGGATCAATCAGGGACAGCTAACACCTCCCAACAAAGAATTCTCCCAGGCAGGAAGCAGCCAGGCTGCAAGATAATTCACTGCTAATAATGTCAATTGCAACATTCACACTTGCCTCAGGCAGACAAGAATTCTTTCTCCCAACCTGGACTTTCCTCCGCAGATGTGTAAGTCCCAATTGACTAGTTTCCAACAGACTTCACACCCTCTGCGAATGCCTGCCATAGATGCTTCTGGAACATGGCCAGACAGCCCTGAAAATGCACAACCACCCAGTGATTGCAGCCATGAAAGCCTTCGACAACACATTGGAGACCGTCTGTTTTGGTGCCTTGGACTGGGAGTGCCCGTGGCTTTCCGCTGGGTGGCGCCATTGCCTCGGTGATCCCTGGCCAGGGCTCCGTGAGGCTTGGGTTCTGCCTCAACGTCCCTGCGCGACGCTTTCTTGCTTTCTTTCCCTCGATTAGAAACGGCATTGGCAAGCCAGGGCACCTTCTCGTCCCCAGTGGAAGAAAAAACGGCAGGAGAGAGGTCTCCGAGTGTGGTGGAAGCTGAGACGGGGAAGAAGAGGAAAGTTTTCCAGGGACAGAGACTTAAAAGCCAGGTTTGAGACTGACAACAGGAGATTGCGGGACTTGGAGGAGCAGAATCCCCAGTCCCGGGGAAGCAAAGCCCCCTTCTTGGGTCCAGGAGCTCAAAAGTTTCAAACGCCTGGGGAGTGGAAGGAAGGAAGCAAGACCCTCCGGAGAGGTGGGGATCCGGGCGGGAGATGCCCACCCTCCATTCCTCGGCGTGATTTGGAGAATGGAGCCGACGAGGCCCCGCCCCCTTTGCCTATAAAAGCGCAGGGCTCTCCTTGCCCCGTCACTCTTCTTTGTGGCTGTCGGGGGTGCGTTCCTGGCCATGGGACGGGGCTGCAGCCGCATCTCTCCGCCGAGGCTCTCCTCGACATGACTCCTTGCTACTACTATTACCACCTCAGCAGCCCCGGCGAGGGGTGGCTCAACTCCTCAGCCATGGCCAAGGTCAATGGCACCGTCTTCCCTGGAGGAGGAGGAGGAGGAGGAGGGATAGAGCCAGAGGAAGAGGAGTGTGGCTCCGTCTCGGTGGTCTTCCCCTTGACCATGATGATCACCGGCATGGTGGGCAACGGCTTGGCCATGCTGCTGGTGTACCGCGCCTACCACAAGAAGGAGAACCAGCGCAAGAAGTCCTTCCTGCTCTGCATCGGCTCCTTGGCCCTGACCGACCTGACCGGACAGCTCCTGACCAGCCCCGTGGTCATCTCGGTGTACCTGGCCAAGAGAAACTGGCGGGCCGTGGACCCTTCCCTCCACCTCTGCTCCTTTTTCGGACTCAGCATGACCGTCTTTGGGCTCTGCCCGCTCTTCATCGCCAGCGCCATGGCCGTCGAGCGCACCCTGGCCATCCGGGCCCCGCACTGGTACACCGGCCACATGAAGACCCGGGTGACCAAGTCGGTCCTGCTCAGCGTGTGGCTGGCCACCTTTGCCTTTGCCTTCTTGCCCCTGGTTGGCGTGGGGAAGTACACCCTCCAGTGGCCTGGCACTTGGTGCTTCATCAGCATGAAGGACCCCCAAGAGCCCCGGGTGGCCAACATCATCTTCGCCTCCACTTTTGCCTTCTTGGGACTCTTCTCGCTTGGCATCACCGTGGCCTGCAACGTGGCCACCATTGTTGCCTTAGTGTGTCGGTGTCGATCCAAAAGCTCGGCCTCTCAGTCCAGGAGGCAGTGGGGCAGGATCACCACGGAAACCTTGCTCCAGCTATTGGGGATCATGTGTGTCCTCTTTGCCTGCTGGTCTCCACTCTTGGTAGGTTTATTGTTTATTTACTATACTTATACCCCAAAGGGGGATTCAGGCGGCTTACAAACTATGGCAATAATTCAATGCCAGATTCAGATAATAACAATATCAGTAAAACACAATATTATAAATCTGTAAAAAATATACATATCCATTAAAGTAGTCTTTCAAACAATTAAAACATATCAAAAGTGTCCAAAATCTAGCACCAGCTGAGCTTTGTAAACATTGAACCAATTGCTTTTGCCTCTCTTCTGTGTGTCTGTCTCTGCCCTCTGTGAGTGACACTTCTCCTATTTGTGGGGAGAAAGAATTAGCCACACAAAAAAGAGTGTGGTATGAAATAGAGAAATCATATGCTTCAAAAGAGAGAGAGAGATGAATTTCATTGTATATAACTTTGGTTCTGAAATCCAATGAGAATGTTGTGTGTACTTGTATGGACACATAAACATACCCTTAAGTCACTTGCCAACTTATGATGGTGTTGTGTGCCTTCAAACCATTTCTATTGACCCTATGGTGCTTGAGAGTGTAATAATAAATCAATTTTATTGATTAGCCCTTAGGCCATATCACAATATCAAACCAAACAACAAGGCTTGTTAGAACTCAGTTACACTCTGTGTAGTCTTGAGAGTGTGATTTTGTCAAAGATCATCGAGTGGGTTTCAGAGCAGTGAACTGAACCCTGGTCTCCAGAGACATTGTCCAACACTTGGACAGATTTACCATGTTTGGTTCTGACTAATGATAATCCCATGAATTGCATAGTGTTTTCTTAGGCAAGGACAAAAATCTCCCCATCCAACTGTCTATAACTTTTAACAAATTTTCATGGGGTGGGGGTGGGGGGTCATAATAATGCTACCGCTTGTGTGCTTTGCTCCCTATATGTGATTTAGAGAGAGATGGTATTTTTCTGAAATATCGCTAAAGCCCATTATAATGTCTTCTCTTAGGCAGCTGTCACACACATATAGAGACAGGCAAACAGATAGATATCATCTCACAACCTCTGAGGATGCCTGCCATAGATGTGGTTGAAATGTCAGGAGAGAATGCTTCTGGAACATGGCCATACAGCCCAGAAAACTCACCGCAACCCAGTGATTCTGATCAGCCTTTGACAATATACAGATAGATATTGGTGGCTGGTTGTAACTATATATCTCGATAAAGTACCCTGTAGCCACTCCACTCTTCATTTTCCTAATTGGATCAAACTCTAGCATCAAGCTTTAGCTGTGTCTGTCATGTCTATACCCACATTGATTTCATCTCTCACCATGGCTCAAACAGGTTTTGCAGGATTTTTTCTAGGAATGAAAGTTTGGTGCATATAGTAGAAGAAGGAGTCTGCCTTTTGAATTTTCAAGTGGTGTTTGTTTATTTAGCTGAATTTTGTCCACATTGACTGACTGCAGCTCTGTCGAGCAGCTTTCCACTTCTGGTGTTTCCCATGCATTTTGGATTGTAACTCCTCTCAACCCCAGGTCCAGTGCAGCAGATCTAGACAATATCACATGGGGTGAGTTGCAATCATAAAACATTATCTTGAGTCTGACATATATAAAGATGCTCTAGAACTTGCAGGATTGAGAACTTGCAGCCCTTTCAATATTGTGAGACTGCCATATAATCCAGTTTGAACTGCATTATAATGGTCTGTGTAGACTCACATGATGCAGATTGAACCTTGTTGAAATGGATTATATGAGTCTAAACTTCCATATAATCCAGTTCAATGCAGTTAATCTGCATTCTCATTAAATCTTCTGCATATACTGTGCTACTCAGCTATGAACTTCTGTCACCTCTCCAGGAAGATTGAGATCATTACTTGTTTCCTGCTTAAAAGTCTTCTAGAGAAGGCATGTGATACAAATTGTCAAGACCCATTCTGGTTTAAGGTTATATGTGATTTAAGTCAGAGATTGCTTTTCTTGATGTGTAAATATTTAGAGAATGAAGAGCTTCTTTTGAGCCATACTGAGCGCCAAGTTGATATGTAGCTGTTTACAACCAGTTACCAGAAAAAATTGGGAAATAAGTATGTCAGTATATGCTAGCAACAAGCTAGTTGCTTCCCATCTATGATGCTAAACAAGGATTTAAGTGATTTAAGGATAGCAAGACTGAGTAAAAGGGAATAATGAACATTTCTGTATGCTTTTCCCACCCAAATGACAGAAAATGATGCTTTTATAGCATATCGACGGGTGTTTGGCTATATAAGCCAATAGGTCAAAGCTGACCTAGATGGCCTTGGAAAATATGCTGCTGTTGTTTTAACTCAAGGCATGGCCCTCACTGCCAATCCCACATCCTACTACTGGCCATTGTGGCTAAGGTTAACTTGAACAACATCTGAAGGACCAAAAAATTCTGGGTTTTTCACATCACTGTTCTTAGACTTATAGATTTTATATTTTTGTTTTTGTTAGTCCCCTTCAAATACCATTTGTGCTAAAATGTGATGCACGGTTCAGAAAATAAATCTAAGGGCCATCATGGTATATTTAGGGTCTTGGGAGACTGGGGTTCAAATCTTTAATCAGCCATGGAAACCCAGCATATGATTTCAGAAAAGTCACACTTTCTCAGCCTCAGAGATAGGCAATGACAAACCCCTCATGAGAAATCTTACCAAGAAACCCCTTTGATAGATTCACCAAGGGTCAAAAATGACTTGGAGGCACACAACAAAAATGAGATCTGTTGCTCTTCAGCTGTTGCTCTCTCTGCAAGGTTTACTTTTGGTCTTAAGAACTGAAAAAACAAATAAGGAATATTTGGGCAGATATTGAAAGAGAGAAGCATGTTAGGGAAGAGTCCTGTCCCCTCTTCGTGTCCACTTTCCTTGAGTTTTAATCCTTTCCCACTTTCAGTTTCATAGAAATCACGAGCCAGCCACCTGACTAAGAATACGTGGGTCTGCCGCTGTCTAGTCGGTCTGTATTTATTATTTATTATGTATTTATTTACCATATTTATATCCCGCCTTTCTCTACCCCAAGGGGAACTCAAGGCGGCTTTAGTTCTATATTAAGTTGGCCAAGCAAAAGAATGCCTCAGCTTTGAAAGTCCCTGTTTATACTGTCGAGCGAATATAATCAGTATTACAATAAACATTTTGCTTTTTTCCAGCGCTGGTGGTATTGCACAAAGGAGCAACTGAACTTTCAGCCATGCCGCTCCAAAGTAGTTGGTAGATGATGAGGGGGGGAGAGGACATCTTTAGAATGTTTATGTGAGCAGGAAGAACAAAATAATACTTTAGCTATCCCTTTGCCACATATGAATAGTAGTGTAATTATTTTCATTCCCACTCCAAGAAACTCACAGCAGTAGACCCGATTATTTTTTCCCAGCTCAGAGCTTTGCTAGAGCATTACAGGGGAGGTTAGGGTATGAGATAATGACCGGCCCAGGGTGATCCAGAGTGTGTAATCTCTGAGTGACAATCCTAATAGCACAGTTTGAACACTAGGACACATTGACTCTCTGCTTTGACAGTGAGAACCTGCAAAAAGAACGGATTTGGGGACAGTGCCCTTAATGTTCAACAAACCCTGGGTATAGCTGACCCATACATAAGACAGTTGCACTAGCCAAATCTTGTACCACCAGCAGCTAAAAACAGCCATCCTGTTTCCTCTTCTGAACATTTTGTGATCCCCAGTTCCCAAGCATCTGACAAAGCTATTTATGCTTGGCTCCAGATAATCTTTCAGACTGGTTGATTGTTTGTACAATATCTATGTTTTGTCTGTACATATGTGAGAAATTTTCCATTCACTCAGATTTGTACATGTAGAATCCTGGCTCTTGTGTCTTTGTATTTAGACATTTTATCTCGGATGCTGGGATTTTCCTGGAAGGAAAATATTACTGGATTGCCTTCTAGGAACTAAGACAAAGCACATCTCCTTGAGCAGTGTTGCATCTGACTATCTAAACACTATAAAGGCACTAGATCCTGTCTGATCTTGAAAGCTAAGCAGGGTTAACCCTGGTTAGTACTTAGATGGGAAACTGCCAACAAATATCATGCTGTACTTCAGAGGAAAGAACTGGCAAAACCACCTCCCTCTATTCCTACCCAATAAAATGCTATTAAATTAATGCACCATAGGTTGACTTAAAGGCACATAAGCATACATTTATATATGAATGTTTGTGCAGTGTATGTTGCTGTAGCACAAATGCAAACAGTCTCCAAGTTGCAAACATCCGCTTAGAAGCAACTCATAGTTAAGAATGGAGGCGAGGTAACAGGAAGTGAGAGAAATCTACCCCTGAAAAGGAATTTTCACTCCTGAAAAGGTTATCATGGGAAAAGGTGTCTCCTCTGAAGCTTTCTCGCCAATCCTTGTTTCCGCAACAAGCCAACGTTTTCAAAATCCAATTATGACAGAGACAGAAAGTAAGGAGAAATCTCTTGAAGAGGGGCCCAGACAGCAAAACCAACACCACAGGAGTGTTAATCCTTCCCTATACTTTCCAAAGCTATAGACACACACAGCTAGAATTACATTTTAAAATATACCTGTTCTAACTTATATACTTAAACACTTCTAACTTATATAAAGTCAGCTTAAGAACAAACTTACAGAACTTGTCTTATTCATAACTTGAAGACTACCTGTATAACATCCAGAGAAAGCACAAGTAATTTTCCAAAGAATACATGAAATAGGTATTTCGGGAAAGAACTGATACACACCCTTCCTGGGCATACCATACTATATCAGCTTATCTGTCTTTTCCTTTGAGATCAAACTTCAGATAGAATTCTTGGAAGTTAGGTAGGCATGACGCACTCAGGAAAACATGAGCAGCACTTAGAGGAAACCTTGCCAAGAAGTAGAAATATATGGAATTTTGAGGTGCATACAGAATAGATCATACTATGGGTACCTGTGATGTAGGATCAAATGAGTTAAGAGTTTGTGACTGGATAATGAGAGCCAAATCAAGTACGGTGTTAAACATCAATTTTATTTAATGTGCAAATTTTACATATATGAATACTATTACTGAGGTGGGGGGGGGGGGGCAGGTAATTAAGAGTAAGCATAGAAGGAGCAAAGAAGACATTTAACCTTGTAATTGCTGTCTATGGTCCTGAGATAAATTAATTCAATGAAGTGCATATTAGTACTGGACACATTTTGTTTCAATGTATTTATTTTATGTCCTGACTATTCGCTAAGAAGAAATGCAAGGTTGTGAAGAGATAAATTCAACAATATTTAAATCATGTGTTGATGCACTGAAGATTTTTTTAAAAAAAATACACACAATTTTTAAAATATAGATTAAAAATAATAATAAGAGTATTAGAACAGCAATTAAACATAAAAAGCAAAAACAAAAAAAACCTGAAGAGCTCTTGAAACATTTAATGAAATGGCTTTATAAACATTTCACATAACAGCCAAATAGCTTAATGACAGGGCTTGGTAGATCTCTTTTGGCAGCATATTTGGAAAGTTTATTTTTAAAAAGCTGTAGACTGGGCATATATGCAATCAATAGCTACAGAATTCCTTGGAATCATAGTTTAGTTGAGATCCTTCTCCATTGGTAGCTAGCTATTTGTACAAAAAGGCTGTGAAATTAATGTTTCAGTTCATGAGACAAATCTAGGAGAGTGAATGGTAAGCTTTTGGGACTACAGTATTAAATAAACGAGAAAAGCTTATTTAAGATATACAGTAGAGTCTCACTTACCCAACATAAACGGGCTGGCAGAACGTTGGATAAGCGAATATGTTGGATAATAAGGAAGGATTAAGGAAAAGCCTATTAAACATCATATTAGGTTATGATTTTACAAATTAAGCAACAAAACATCATGTTTAACAACAAATTTGACAGAAAAAGTAGTTCAATACGCAGTAATGCTATGTAGTAATTACTGTATTTACGAATTTAGTACCAAAACATCACAATGTATTGAAAACATTGACAACAAAACATTGACTACTAAAAGGCAGACTGCGTTGGATAATCCAGAACGTTGGATACGCAAATGCTGGATAAGTGAGACTCTACTGTAATACTTGTGCCCTGAGAAACTGTGATTACCACAGACCTGATGTGGGATTTACCAGGACCAAAACAAACACTCAGTCCAATGGGTCAACAAGTGCATTGAAAGGGATGCATGTATTTGAAAGACACAGTGGGTGCAAGCCGAGGGCAAGTTCAGAGGAAGTTAAGTCCCAATATTTTTCATGTAATAGTTGTATACATAAGTCATAATATCCTACTGAAATCTTTATGATTTAAAAAATGTTAACTATGTTTAGATACTATGCTGAAAGGCTAGTCATGGGAGGCAAAAATAAAATCAATTCATCAAAGAATGAATTTCATAAAATGACATTTGGTCAATAATGTGTACTTAGCCCCTAGTAAAAGCTGTGGCAGAACTATGCCATTATATTAGTGTTTTCCTAGCCATGAAAATTCCAGCATCATTTAGTATATGGACAGTATTAATGTTTTTACTATTTAAGGTGGAGGTGAATGCTTGTCATTGTTATTTCACTGCATGCCTTAGTAATCAGGTGTTTTCAGAACCAGCCCTAGATAATTTTTAGTAGTAGGCGAACAGAATTTTGGCAACCCCCCCCCCCCCGAATTTTGGCACCCCCCCCCCCCCACTAACCGATCACTGAAAAATAAACCCCACTTACCTTGCTGCAGACTTCAGCCGCGGCCGCAGCGCATGCCAGCACGCAGGGTAGGTGGGCGCACGCCGGTACGGGCCCGCCTTCCGGGTGGTGGCCGCGCTCTCCAGCGGGTTGAAGGCGCACCAGCCACCCGTCCGCATGGATGAATTGAAGCCTTGCACGTGCGCACAGGACCATTGCCCAAAATGGGCTTCTATTCACCCGTGCAGACGGGTGGCTGGCGGGCCTTCCGTGTCTGCATGGGCGAAGGGAAGCCCTGCACCCACACACAGGACTATCAGTCATTTTGGGCAATGGTCCTGTGCGCATGCGCAGCCTTCCGTGTCCGTGTGGGCGAAGGGAAGCCCTGTGCACGCGCACAGGACCATTGGCCATTTTGGGCGATGGGCCTGGGCCCGCCGCCCGCCTTCAAGCCTTCCTTCAGCCTGGCCTGGCCAACGGACACCGTGGTGGTGGTGGCGGCACCGTGCCTACGCGGGGGCGCCTCAACTGCGCCCCCGGTAGTTTTGCGCCACAGGCAAGTGCCTAATTGGCCTCGCCGGTGGACCGCCTCTGCGTGTTTTGTACCCGGAATAATCAAGGAATATGACTAAACATGGTCAAATGTTTTTAGAACAAATGTCCAAAATATACATAGAACCCAAAATTGAGAAAACACTCCTTTGCATCATTCTAATTTACTGCAAGCGCAATAATAGTGGGGAGATGGTAACTTTATCTTTCCAAGCAACTTTCCCTTCTTAAAGCATTCATTTGGATCAAGTCTGACAGACTGTTGATCTGTTCACTAGTAGTTCAACTGATAGCTAATAAATTGTGGCCCTAACTCTCTTGAATGACAGATATTGCACTGTCCAGAGTATAATCAAAAGAGCTCAGAGATAAAAGGAGTCCTTGCCAACCAAGATCTTCCAAATTCCTGTGCAGCATACCACTATATTTACCACTCAATATATACCACTTTATGCCACCCTAACTCTTCATTCTGCAAATCTGGATTGTTGCTAGGAAAACCAGGTTTCTCGTTACTAAATCATTTCTGAATAATGAATCTAAGTACCAACCAGTATATCGTGAGTTCACTTTCTCCATGTATTAACCACGAAATGCAATCAGTGCTTAAAACAACTTTGCAATCTAACTTCATCTTGTTAAACTCAAGACAAATACTAGGTACATTCTGATGAAGGGCAAAGAGGTATTGATTTTTCCATGGATTAGTTGGCATTTGCTTTCTCTTTTCTCTTTCACTAAGCTCCCTCTATAAAAACCCGCCCATCGTAAATCTAACGCCACTTAAAAGGTCCCTGATAAACCTCACTGAAGTGAAGAACCATCAGGTTCTGTTGCTATAGAATATTTTCAGTAATTAACTGGATGGATAAGACTTGTATTTGTCAAAATGGCAAGCTATTCTGAAAGACAGATGAAAAATGAAATTCTCATGAATTAGGTAAAAAACATACAGCTGAAACTTTTCAATTTGACTTGATTTTTTAAAAACATGAAGCACCTGATATTTAGAATTGGTACAGGGCACACCTAACAACATCCTTTCTTTCTACCATAATATCTCTAAGGAGATTTTGAGAGAGCCCTGACGTCAATAAGCGGTGAAACAATGGGACAAACTTGGAAAATTGCACACCTGATCTTTAACAATGCATCTAATAGCTTTGACCACACACATGTTCTCTTTTGAAATTTCTAGGTTCTGTAGCATGACTATAGGTCACACTGGAGGACCTAGAGATAGCATTTTCAATTAAATCTACAAAGGTCAAATCGACAAATGTGGGGGATAATAATAGTAATAATAATAATAATAATAATAATAATAATAATAATAATAATAAACTTGTGGTTTTGCGAAACGAAATCCAGCATATCTATATTGTTTGCTGTGCCATACAACGTCGTTGTGTTGATAATAATAATAATAATAACAACTTTATTTATACCCTGCCACCATCTCCCATAGGGACATGGGGCAGCTTACAATGTAGCACACAATGGTGCCACAGAACATATAAAATACAATACATCAGCATTTATAAAATCAATAATACGCCAATTTACAAAAAACCGTAACATAACAGAAATTAACAAAGCTCAACTCAAATAAAGTGCACAGTAAAACATGGCAGTAGTGTCAGGATCCAGGCTGCAGAGCACCAATAACCATGCACAGAGACCAGATTCTATCTAATATCTTTATTAAAGAAATATATAAAGTCAATAAAAACAAGTGAAGAATATAGTTCAGAAGCAGACCTTTCAGGAAAGGCCAAATATAGTCCAGGAAAGTATTGTCCAATATAAGATATTAGAGTTCAAAGTTATAATCCACTTGACCGAAACACACACTATTGCCAAGCAATAGTGCGGGGAACTGTCCAAAGTCTTTCGTGGCTTAAGGTAAATCCGAAGGAAACTGGAAAACAAGGCTTGAAACTAGGAAGCAAGGTCCGTGGTAAAACGCAAGACAAGGCAAGACTTGAAACTTGGCTAGGTCAAACTTGAAACAAGGCAAACATGAAACATGAACTGAGTCCATAGAAGTCCGTGAAGCAAGGCAAGGCTGGAATCTTGATCCGTGAAACAAGGCTAGGTTGGAAACTTGATCCGTGAAACAAGGAACTGGGGTACGAAGTCTACACACGATCTCTCTCCTCAAGCTGAACAGACTCCGCAAGGTTCCCCTTGCGGCAAAACCCCTATATAGGATCTTGTTTTCCCGCCAACAGAACACTTTCCCTGGAGAACAAGAAAGGAAACCAAACTCTGTCCAGATGCATGACTCCTTAGAATTTCCCAAGGGAAGCAGACCTAATCAGCTAATTGTCTGGCAGCAATCCTGAGGCTCCGGCGATTAGCCTCCCTGGCTCCTCTATCTCTATTATAATTATCTTTTCGGGAAAACGGGGGAGAATTCTGCCCAAGGCTTGTTTGGTTAACTTCCTGAGGACAAACATCCTCCAGGTGGCGAGGCTCCGATTCAAGCTGAACCGGTGGAAATCCCAAATTTTCCTCCTCATCAGCCACAATAGCACTAGGAACGGGACTACAAGGCCCATGAGACATCACAAGTAGTCACTTATTTAAATGGGGCCATACAATCAATTGGACATCCCAATTACAAACCAATTTAAAATGTCAACGTTAAAGTGTCAAAGTAAACACCAGTCAGTTTAGCTGGTACCTAAACATTGTCAAAGGCCTGCTTGAAAAGCCACGTTTTTAACTCTCCGAAAATGTTGCAGTGTGTGGGCTCGCCTAATTTCTCTGGGGAGGGCATTCCAAAGCTGGGGGGCCACCACCGAGAAAGCCCTCTTCCTTGACCCCACCAGCCGTGCTTGAGATGGAGACAGAACTGAGAGGAGGGCCTCTCCGGCAGATCTTAAAGCCTGTCCTGGTTCATAGGGGGAGATGCAGTCGCGAAGATAGGCTGGACCCAAACCATGTAGGGCTTTGTAGGTAACCTGCATTTTGAATTGGAACCAGAAACTCATCAGCAGCCAATGGAGTGGCTTTAATGGGGCATGGGGTGCTCCCTATAGCTAGCCCCAGTTAGTAACCTGGCTGCCGATCTTTGCACTAATTGCAATTTCCGAGCTGTCTTCAAAAGCTATAACTATTCACACACAAAAAACCATTTCATAGGCCCAGCTTATGTGTACTATATCAATATACCTTCAAGCTTAAACTCTATGCTAATTTACTTAATTAGAATCTTATAATGCACATGCTCTCCAGCCAGAACTGTCAGTACCCAGTTATAATGATGCTTTGAATCGCATCATTATGTATGCACTCACTACAGGCATGCACTGCAGTTTCCGTAGATGTTTTTTTTTTTTAAATAGGCACTGATCTTGTCACATTTTCTGATATTTAGGTATTGTGGTCTGGTCTGATATGGGAGAAAGTCCATGGTGGTGTCTGACAGCATAAGTTACGCCATCAAGTGACAGCATTTGAGTTTTTCAGACATGGTTTGGGGCATTCCGAATATCGCTGATAGCATGAAAAGTTCACTCTTGCCATATCACCAAATTATCTGCTTTGAGAATCTGCTTTAGACTTTTCTTAGAATGAAACCTACAAGCATAAACTGCCAAAACAAATGAAGAGCAGAAAATCAAACCGTGGTTAGAGCTAGGAACATTACTCTTGCTGTTATAATTCCAAGCACCCAACACAAGGTTACAATATGTTTAAAAATAACTTTCCTTTCACATTCCTCTAAAGCAACTAAAATAATTATCTTTCAATTGATCACTAAAATAACAGTCTGGCATTTGGGCCAGTCATCTACTCTCTATCTAATCTTATCCTCTCTTCAGTCCACATTACAGAGCAAGAGATAAAACCCAAGTTAGCCCCCGACACATGTGTCATTCCTCCTCTACCTCTTAGGCTACACTCAACAACTTTCAAAATAACTAACAAGCATTACAGTTACATCACAGAAAGGGATATGTTATTCTTAGTTAAGTTTCCATTTTTGTATTATTATTTTTTTTTCGTGTCAGGAGCGACTTGAGAAACTGCAAGTCACTTCTGGTGTGAGAGAATTGGCCGTCTGCAAGGACGTTGCCCAGGGGACTCCCAAAGTTGCCATTGCAACAGCATTACATTATTATCGGAAAAATAAATGAGTTCATAACTAATTGCTTTAAGGCTCTGGCAATGAGCTTGGAATGAGACCATAAATAGGCTCTAGGCTGCTTTCTCTCAATCTCAAGTAATGGGATAGCAGAAGTCTTTTACAAATGGATCAGAGTGCTTAATTATCAAAACATTATATTATTATCATGACTATTTCTGACTAATTATCTTTCTTTAAACTATAGCTAGTGGCTCTCAGAGATATTCTGTCGTACAATAAATTTGCAGCATCTTTCAATACTGAGTTATATCTACAACTCAAACACGTCTTTCCTCTCTCTTTCAAACTTAGGAACATAGTCTTGCACATATGAAAATCATTACACATGTGGCTGAGCAACAACAGAGTATAGTTGAAAGGATCAGGCAAGAAGATGGCAAAATGTTTTAATGAGGAAGAACATCCAAAACTATTATTTTAAACAGAGAGGTCTTAGAATATATGTAGTGTAGAATTAATGCAGGGGTTGGGAGTTGCATATTTCATTCCAAGCTTCCCTGACTTTCTAGCTATGAATCAAGCAGTCCTTCTATGAAAGATAATTCTTGCTGTCATGTGCTTTCAAATTGTCTCCAGTGCATGGTGATCCTAAGATGAACCTAAGAGGCCCCTTCCACACAGCTGTATAAAATCCATATTGAACTGGATTATATGACAGTGTGGACTGAAATAATCCAGTTCAAAGCAGATATTGTTGATTATCTGCCTTGATATTCCGCGTTATATGGCTGTGTGAAAGGGCCCAGAGTTTTTTTGGGGCAAACAAGGATTTGAACCCCAACATTCAAGCACATGGAGGATAATGGCCAAGCCAAGCATGTGGCTGCAAAGCTAGACATTGCGCCATTTTATTTACAAGGCAGGAGTGTAGATAGGTCAATTGGGCATACTGTTGGGAAGGAGGCTCCTGATCAGCATCTAGTCAGAACCACACCACTATCTGAACTGTTTTTAAGATGGGAAGTGGGTTCAATATTGGCAGGTAGGTTGTTATTTATTTTGCTGACTTGCAAGTTCTTTTTCAAACCATATTATCATTGAAATATCCTTATAATATACTCAGTATGTACTTCCAAGTGCCTCCTTTGTAGCTTACTCCCAAATAAGTGTGTAGAAGATACATTACAAGCATTCTTTATTATTCCTAAGAGAAATAAATGTCAATGTGTCTCTAAATATTTCTTTGTGCTTGATTATTTTACTGCCTCATCACACTAGAGCATGAATCCACAATAAATCCTGTTTCTGCCTCCTGCAGAATTCTGGGGTTTGTAGTCTGGTGAGGCCCAGGACTTGTCTGGCTGAGCTGTTTGAAGCCTCCTCCCTAAAGTGAATTTAAAGTGAATCCAAGCTCTAGTGTGATGAGGTGCTTAGTATACTTCTGATAGATGATTCCTGAGAAGTCTCAAGCGCCTTCTAGACTACCACATAATCCAGATTATCAAACTGGATAATCCACATTATCTGCTTTGAACTGGATTGCATGAGTCTACACTGCCATATAATCCAGTTCAAAACAAATAATCTGGATTTTATATGGCAGTATAGAAGGGGCCTTGGTGATCCAATTTTGCCAGATCATTTTAGCATCCCCCTGCTTCATTTTGGGGAGGATTTGAACTCTGGTATAGATGCTAGAGTGCATAAAAAGAGAATGCATTCCACCCAGTCACAACTATGCCTTTCGAAATGAAATCGTCCTCCAATCTCCAAATTTCTAGTATTGCAGTAAATCAAAAAACTTTGATAGAGCATTTAAAAATACGGTTTAGATTTGCCAAGAAAAGGAGCAGGCAAAGTTACCAAGAAAGTGAGATAAGACCAAGCAAATGTAACAGTTTACGCTCTTAACAATTTTCAGTGTCTCACTTTTCAGTGCTAGAAATATGGAAAGTGTGGGGAATTGTTATGTGGGCAAGCCATGACCTCATTCCCCTTGTCATGTAGTTTCGCCTTTGCCATGTTATATTTACTCAAACTCCACTGACTTGAACAATATTTGCTCTCAGGAAAATTGACATAACAGTACAACCTAGGTAAAACTTTCCCATTTCATCCGTTGGGGAGTTCTAATGTCAGAGAACCTCTAAGATATACAAAGCCAAAAGAATGGCAGAAATAAGTGAGGAATAACTTTTCCAGTCCTTTTATCCATTTTTAACTATAATTAACAGATTCCCCACCAGCACTTCTAATAAAGCCTGTGAAAAAAATTAATATATGCCAGCCCCGGACCTGTGCTTGGTTGCTTTTAGAGCTATGCAGCAAAGTGTCTGTTAAAATCAATATTCTTTGTGGGAAGAGAAGAAAAAGAACAAGGAAGGAAGTGGATAACAACAGTACAAACAGATTAACATCTGAGATAAGTAAAACTGCAGTCCCATGGTGAAGGAGTATTGTTTTGCCAAACTGCATGATAAACCCAATTTCTAATGCCAGTGATTTAGCCAAACAATCTGAGGCTGAACATAACTGCTTGATTACTCTGAACTTCCAATTCAGAAGGACTGGGCAGTTCGAACTAGGCAAAGCATCATACACACAAAAATGTTAATTTCTCAAGGTACACCAAGCAACAATAAAGAAGATCTGACCTGCCAATGAACTCCCCAGAGATGGTAAAACCTAGACAGTCAAGGAGACAATTTTGGAACTGCATTACAATAGCTCCACTGTTATTATTCCTGAGATATATCGGCAACAGCAGCTGCCTTAATATTTCTTGGTGCTTATTTTGTATATCCCTGATGGATAATTCCAGAGGAGGCTCAATTGCATAGGAATTTTAGTGGTTCAATGTTGCCTGATTATTTCAGGCAGGAGTTAAGCCTAGTCTTCAGGGAGGACATGAACCAAGGAGAGGTCAAAATGAGGCACTGGCCTCCAATAATAATTCCTTCTGACAAATCAAATTACCTTTCAGTTCCACTACATGGGGAGGGTGCTGCCGTCCTGTGTCCCCAGGCTGCCTGAGCCCTAGAACATGGTATGGCAATTAACACAGTTACAGCTAGTTCCACTTGGAAACTGGCCCAGCTGTCTTCCTTGCCCCTAAGTTGGGTGGCAGCCTGAATCCTGGGGCAGGATTCATGGTTTCTCCTTAGTTTAACCTGGGTAAGGCCACATTTAGCTGCCATGAGACTGAGCCAGTTTCACACCTACCTAAGTGACCAGTCCAGCTGAGTCCTCAGTCTTAACGGAGCTGTTAAGAAGGTCAGATTCCTTGCAATGGATGATATGCACCTGACTGAACACACTGTGACTTCCACATTCTTTCAGCTACAGCACCCATGAGTCCCAACCAGTCTGATGGGAGACGTAGCATCAAATTCTTGGAGAGCACCACACTGCAGAAGGCTGATGCACTCTCTCAAAATGTTAGGTCTCATTCAAATGAATTTTCATCATTTCCCCATTGGTTTCAAATTACAAGCTGAATAGGTCTTATCCAAATTTTTTAGAACCAGAACTATTTTGCGACTTCATTCTGGAATACCCATATTGTTTTAGTATTGTAAGTTGCTTAGAGTCTCATTTAAGAGAAGAAACTGAGATGATGATGATGATGATGATTTCATATATGTACATAATGAGATATCTTGGAGATGGGACCAAAGACTGAACACAAAATTCATTTGTTTCATAAACAATTTATACACATATGAGCTTATCATATTAGCCAGGCAAAGCTTCGCCTGGCATCCAGGAGGAAAGTGGGAGTAGCTGGGTGAATCTGTCGCCCCACACACAGCTTCCTCTTGACAATGCTTTCTCCATCACATGGGGAAAGCATTGCCCTCCTGGAGAAGCCTCCTGTATTGAGAGGGAAGTGTTGTACGACTCTTTCCCTTAAGTTGGAGGAGAGGCTTCCAGATGATGTCATCTGATGGGCAGTGGGCCAATGCTTCCCAAAATAAATGTGATGAAGTGGTTAGTCTGGAGGTAATTTTATATATAGGCTTTTAAATAATTTTGTACATAAAATAAAGTTGGTGTATATTAGACCTTCCCAAAATGATGACTATTTCAGCCCATTTCGGATTTTGGTGTATTTCAGATTTCAGAATTCTGTATAAGGGATGCTCCCCCTGTATTGGCACCTGTATTTCTGTTTTCCTCATTGCTTCTCCTATGAGAGGGGAACCTTTATGTAGGCGTAATCATTGCTTATTTTCCAGGTCTATCTTTGGTATAAATGTTTTTAACAGTCAAGCTGTGAAGGAAGTGGTTTGGGTCTTATATGAAAAAGTAAAAATCAATTTATTGGAAATGAAATGTAACAAGCACTTTACCCCAAAGAGCACAGCATGATGCACAGAGTGGTTTTGAAAGTTATTAGTAATTTCAGAGTGGGAAAGCAGTACAGAGACAATGGGTATTGGGTAATTCTCTAGTGTGTTAAATTCAGCTATGGCGAGAAATTCTCTTAATCTAAGTTTCCTCCCTCGCATAGTCCATTGGCTCTCTTTTTTGCCTCACTGATATTCTCCTCAAACAAATTGAACTGAGGTGCTGACTGAGCAAATAAGCAGCTCCAGAATAAAATATTAAAACAAAGCTCAATGACCACTGAAGTTAATAAAAGGAAGGAAGCCAATGTGGTGTAGTGGTCTGAGAGTTTAGAAACCATGGTTCAATTTCCTGCTTGGCCACAGAAACCCACCTCAGACAATTCACACACACTCAGCCCAAGAAAATCGAATGATAGATTCATTTAGGGTCACCATAAGTTAGAAATGTCTTGAAGGCACAACAACAACAAAATCCTGTCCTCCTATATATGTGTTTATACTGTTTGCCTAACTGCTGCAGGGCTGCCATTTTGAGGTCATCTGCAGTGGGAGACAAGGTTGATGTTATGGTTCAAAGGACAAATGATAAGTGCAAAAATAAACTGTAACTTCCCCCCACCCCACTCAAAAAGCAGTGTAGTTTAAGAAATGTTTTGTATTACATTAAAAAAACAATTCCACAATGTCACTTCATTTGAAGATATAGGCAGTCAAAGGACTGATCGTATATGTTTAAAATAAAAGTGGGCGAGCAACTTTAGCTGAAGTCAAAGTATTATTTCTGTATACAAAATAAGAACTTAACCTTTACCTTGGTGTATTTTTAATATATCCATAATCTACTTTGAAGTGGACAGATGCAGATGTCTGAGATAATGTATTTCCAAGAAATGGGTGAAGTCTAAATGCAGGCACCATGAACTGTCAAAAAGAGCTAGTCTTGGAGGACACTACTTAAAGCCTTTCTCTTAACTCCATCAGGTGCACTTTTTCTATGGTTGGAACATAGAGAAAATCTCTGTCCTCAGATATTTGGGTGGAAGCAGGCTGGTACAGCACAAGCTGGTTCCGAAGCAATCCAAGGGACTATCTAACTTAAGTTTTGGAAGATCGTTACCAGTATTTTGAATTGCTTCTGGAAACAAATTTGGTCACTTGTTTATCTCTTAAAGGAGATATGTCATGATCCTATAAACAAACACACAAACACATCCTCACAGCAACCATTCTCACAGCTCCAATTGCAGTTTCTAAAGGCTCTTCAAAATAAAGTGCATCAATCCAGTCTAGATGTGACTAAAGCATGTGTCATTATGGTCAGATCTCATCATCCTCATTTTAGTGTACTCTCAGAGTCCCATTAAAATGTGACCAGGTCTCTTTAGTATTTCTGAAACCTGGGAATCCTTTTTATATCAATCAAGACATTGGGCAGGAGAAACAAGAGTGAAGAATGGCTTCATTTATGTCACCTCTGGGGGGGTTTTAGCTCCGCCTTACATTTTGGAAATCGTGAGACAAACACCATCTGCCATCAATGAATTAATTAATTTTCCTGCCTTTTTAGTACTGCAACAATTAAAGTGTCTTGCAACCTTAAGCATACTAAAGCATCCCCTCAAAGCCATATATTATACTGCTAAAGAGTAATTTCAAACCTATGAATTAAGGTATCATCATGAAATGAAGCCTTAAGTTGAAAATGTTTAAATACATAACAGAACATGAAGGTGAAAGGTTTTGTACACAGAAAGTACAGCAAAAAGGGGAAGAAATACAAAAATCTAGTGTTTTACAAGTACAAGGATACTATGTTCTTGTTTTACTTTGTCTTAATAGTGTGTAACTTTCTTGAATCAGTTTATATTTATAGAAATGAGAATCTGAATTGGAATGTAAAATAGTTTAATAGGCCTATTAAAGCAGCTCAGTAGTCTGAAGGCAGTTGAAGAGCTGAAAAGCCTCAGTGACTTTAGAAGATGCTATCACATTACTCCAGTCTTGCTGAATATTGTTTCATATAAAGGAATGTCTCCAAATGATTAACCATTTCTCTACAACATGTGATTTCCCTCTTGTTTTCTTAGATTATGATGCTGAAAGTGGCCTTCAATCATACCATTATGGATAAATGTGAAGACTCCTGCAATCGAACCCAAACCTCTGAATTGCAGCCAGAGTGCAATGTCTTCTTAACTGCTGTTCGCTTGGCTTCACTGAATCAAATCTTGGACCCTTGGGTTTACTTGCTGCTTAGAAAGATCCTTCTGCGAAAGTTTTGCCAAATAGCAAGTGCTATCTCCTGCTGCTCTCAGGACAAATGGAAAGGACAGCACTTCATGTTGTCAGACAAAATCACACACCCTACTGTATGAAGATGCCGGCATGTCAACAGCTTTCCTCCAAGGAGTTTCAGCTTTTTCAAAGGCCAGGAAACATGTGGCTTTCTAGATCAGTGGTGTCAAGCTTGTGGACCTCCAGGTGTTTGTGACTTCAGCCTCCAGAATACCTGGCCATTGGACAAGCTGGCTAAGGCTTCTGGGAATTGGAGGCCCAAACATCTGGAGGGTCAGAAGTAAGACACCTCTGTTCTAGATGTACTTGGACTAAAACTGTCATGTTCCCCAACCAAAAGAGCCAGTGCTGAAGGATGTTGGGAGTGATGTCAAGAACATCTGGAGAGCTACGTATTCCCCATTTCTTGGCCAGTGGGGTGTATCTAATGATACAATTGCTTTTGTCATCAGAATTGGAAAGAGGACAAACTCCCTTCCCTACTTCAATCCCCTGTACATCTAAAGATCCTTCTCTAAAGGACTGGGAAACTCTCTAGAACTTGTTTTCAAGTAATGCTGAGGATTTGAACTGACAGTAGGAGAAGAAAGTCCCATTGTTCTACTTTCATAGTACCAGAGATGACAACTTCTTCCGTACTGTGAATTTGGACATCTGATGCATGAGAACGTCCCTCTATAAACTAATTTATTTTCATGGTTGGGTAGATTAAAAAAGAACAGAAATGTTTTTTAAAATGTACATCCTATGTCTTTTGAAACTCACAAATGAGAATGCAGTGTTGTGCCAAAAACACTTGGGATTTTCCTTTTGTATTTGAGAAGAATCTGATTTTTAAATTAGAAGTTTGATTGTAGATCCAATATGGAGTAACTTTCCTTGCTTTCTCACCCCTGACACACTCATTTAATTGAAAAGAGGAAAGGATATACCTTTTCCACATTGTTTCTAATAGTGACAGATGGGATGGAGTTGGAAGAAGGAAAACACAATTGTGTAGATTACTGATTGGCAGTGTTCCTTAAAGTTATATGGGTAGCAGAACTATGAAATGCAAAGAACTGCCACAATAATTGTGCATTTCTTTTAAACACTAAGAGCCTTTCTAAATAAATGTTGATTTCTTTACTTGTTTTATATGTTAATTTCTTTATAGAAGTCATGTGCTTATTTCTCAGAGATGTAGTTCTTTTGCAGTTGATAACTCATTATCACAGAAATTAAACTATAACATTTTGACACTGAGAAAACAAAGAAAAAATGGAAAAAATGGTGTTCAATTTGGAAACAATACTAGGGGGCAGTTACTTAATACTTTTCTTCAGTGCTAGTTGAATGTGACACTTACTTACCATAGTGTTGCATTATGAAGTAATATCCATCTTTATTGGAATATGTTTCTAATGTCCCTTTGATGCTTTTAAAGTTTTGCATTCCTTCTTTTTGTGTACCTGCCTGCTAATTTAGGCTGGATCTACACTGCCATATCATCCAGGTCCTGAATCCAGATTATCTGCTTTGAACTGGATTGTATCAGTTTATACTGCCATATAATCCAGTTCAAAGCAGATCATCTGGATTCAAAAACGGGATTATGTGACAGTGTAGATGGGGCCTTAGACTCTTTATATTCTTCCATGTATCATTTGTGCCCGGGACCTCATTTTCAGCAGCCCAAATCCTACTGTTAGTCCCAACTAGAGCAGACCAAGGATTGCAATGGGATTTATGTACGTGTTGGGTTCTTTGACAGTTGATTCAGTATATACTTTAATTAGGACTAATCAACTATATTCTAAACTGTCTCTATCCAAATGGTGGATTCTATTAAACCTATTGCTCTCCTTCTGGAGTGATGTCCATCCAATGAGTCTATGAACCTTCATGTGTTTACAGAAAAATGTTTTTAGTTTATTTCATTAAGCATAAAAATCTGTATCTATGTTGGTTATTTTGAAGACAGATCAGCAAACAGCAATCCTTTCAAAAAGGGAAGATTTTGTTTTTTATATACCTTAAACAGTTCTCTGTATGAGAGTGAAATAATTACAGTCCTGGTAATAGGTTGGCATTAGAACAATAAGGAATTAAAAACAGGAGGAGGGTGCTTGTAATAAAATACCAATTTCAATGAAGAGAGCTTTCATAAATTTAATTTTATCAAGATCAGTCGACTCTAACACTGTCTTTTAAAAATACTTCTAAAGGGTTAAATTAATAAAGAACAATTGGTATCCATAAAGTACACATAGACATTTGTATTATATAGAGAATCTCCTATGATTCATCCATTACTAACAAGATATTAATAAAATATTAACGAGTTTTGATCAGCTAAATTAGTTTCCTCATTATGCAGCTCATAATTTACTTCAAGTGCCTTTGTTAATTCAGAGCAATTCCATTGGGTTCCACTTTCATGCAATTAATTTTTAAGTAATAGTTTAAAAAAAAACATGACCACTTCTAGAAGCAATTCATAGAAATATAATGTAGAATTTGAATGGGTTCTGAGTCCTTCCAGTGGAAGTACTATATGTACTTGAAGCATTTCTAGTACATGACTATTCAAACTTCTGTTTAAAACTAATTAACAAACTACAATGGGCATTCCACAGTTGAACAGCTCTTATAATCAGGATGGCCTGTATAATCAAAATCCTCATTTATTGTCATTAGAATTCATTGGTTTGAGTCCTATCCTCTGGAAAAGTAGAAAACAATCCTGTTCGATACATTGCTGTCCTTCAAAAGTCTGGAGATATTTGGCTATCTTATCATCTCTCAAACTTCTCATCAGACTTCCTTTACACATGACTCTTACTCAACTATGTTTTTTTATCATTTAGTACCATGACTTGTATAAATAAGTAATTACTGCTAGTTTCTACTCTTCTATAGTGATTTGCCACTATTTCTTCTCCCTCTGCATGCCCATTCCAAATCTTAATCTTAATGTTCCTTCTGCACATATCTTGATTTTCCTAGACTCATCCCTTTTTTTCTTAAAATTGTTTCCTATTGTCCCTTCAGGATTTAATTTTTAAGAAATCCCCATCCCTCATCGACATCCTTATTTTTTAGCATATCTAATTGTGGAAGTTCACATAATATTTCTTTAAGTTTTTCCAAATTGGCTTTCCTAAAAGTTCCCTGTTTCTGTCTAAAAGCATTCAGGTTTCCTTTTTTCTGCATAGAAAAATTCCAAGAGAAAATGAATGTCTGTCTGTTGAAGGTTGCAACTAGTTGACTACTTACTCTCTCTGATGCTCATCTCTCTGATTATTCACATTTTGCTTTTTCTATTTTCTGGACAATTTAATTGACAGCAAGACAAGTGAGATTTTTTTTTAAATGTTGGGGGTAGCCTTTACATTCTGTCAGAATTTGACTTCCAGCAGATATCAGGATATCAAACTTTCGCATCACAATCATATCTCTCCTTTTGGAGTATTTGATATTCTGTTCTAGGAAGACACCATGAAAATCTTTGGGCTGAACTGAAAGTCTATAAAGATCCTTGGTGCTATTTTCTCTTCCTATATTGTTTTACCAAATTGGTTCATTTTTACCAAAACTGGTACATAATCACAAAGTTGATGTGATTAGAAGCTTTTGTCTCTTGTTTCATACACCTTTTTGCATTTAGACAAAACCACCATATATGAGACATAACAATTTATGTTGAAACTTGGAAAGTTAATTTGGGGAGGGGACACTATAAATCCCAGAACTGACTAGCCAGCACTAAAAATTAATGCTTTCAACATTCTGATTTGCTCCTTATTGCTGTTTAATTACTACATTGTTTTTATAAAGGAATTCTATGGAATAAGGTCCTAGGTAGCAAAGGTTTTCACATATTTTTCAAACAAATTGGGATCTAAATTGGGATTGTAAACTTTCATCTTCCAAATATAATCTCACCATATTTCTGTCTTGGCAAAATATTTAAAGCATATGCCTGTCATTCAAATAATTCAGTCACTTGAGGGTAAATTTCACTGATTATAATTGAATTCAGTTCTAAGAAGACATGTATAGGATAAAGAAATCCCTTTCCATGATGCATGGATGTTCTATAATTTAAAAGGGTTTCTAATGTTGTCATCCACAGATCAGAACATGGGAAAATATTTTAATACCAACATGAGGGCAGTGTAGGAGAGGCTGCATTTAGTTCATACAATGGAAGGTTTTGCTGCTGTGTAAATTGTACTCTTTAAATAAATTTTATTGGACTTTGCATTCATTGTCTTAACTTATGGCTGTTATTGTGAAACTTCAACTCATGGTGGACGTTTTTCAGGACATTTTTACTTTAAATGTCAATAAACCTGCTTAGTGGAATATATTCATTATGGGAATGATAAATATATGAAGTTTGTTTCATAGCTTTTCTTTTTAAATGTCGCTCTGAAATTGCTTCAACAAAAACTATTAACAGTTATTCCTCATTCTGTAATTGTCTACCTTGCTTCCTCTATCCTGAAGGGTGAGAAGGATATTGAAGATAAATTGTTATGTATGCACTAGAAACATCATAAAGTAGTAGTGGGACTGTACCAGAAAATAAAAGCTTTACGTTTAAAAATATGTAGGTTTTGAAGGAAGAACTCCTTGAATCCTGTAAAAACCAGAGAGTAAACCTATTGCTGTGAATGCCATTAATATTTTCTGAATCTATTCAGGTTGGCACCCAGCATGTACTTCATTATTCTTCAGAGCTGTCATCTGAAATTTAAGAAAAGGCAGAATCATTATTAACTTTGCATTTTAACTTTTCCAATGTTTTCTCATTTTTTTAAATGAAGTAGAAACAGGTGAATAAAAATATGATGAAGACAGTCTTCCAGAATGATTATGCATTTTAAAAGCAAACTTTTTTAATGACAGTGGTGTAATACATGCAGCCTGTTGAGGTGTCCTTCTGGGCACTTACCAGTACAGCACAACACAATTGCATGGATCCTTTCCAAAAACGTTTCAATCCATTTGTTTCAGGAAGAGTCACACTTCAAAACAGCCTTATTGTCTGTTAAAACATGACTTCTGATAGACCAAAATGTCACCTGTAACAGGGGCACTGTGGGAGAAATGACAGTCTGTAGTTATCCAGACCAGTCCCGTAGCCAGAATTTTGATTCGGGGGATGCTGGGATTTTGCTTCGGCGGGGATGGGCTGAGTCTGGGTGGGAGAGGATCTACCCTAGCAAACCTTTTGTATCACTATCCCAGTACCCCCCCTTGTAAAGGTAAAGGTTTCCCCTGATGTTAAGTCCAGTCATATCTGATTTTGGGGGTTGGTGCTCATCTCCATTTCTAAACTGAAGAGCCGGCGTTGTCCGTAGACACCTCCAAGGTCATGTGGCCGACATGACTGCATAGAGCACCGTTACCTTCCCGCCGGAGCGGTACCTATTGATCTACTCACATTGGCATGTTTTCGAACTGCTAGGTTGGCAGAAGCTGGAGCTAACAGCGGGCGCTCACTCTGCTCCCGGGATTTGAACCTGGGACCTTTCGGTCTGCAAGTTCAGCAGCTCAGTGCTTTAACACACTTTGCCAGATCATGATATGAATAAACATAACAGTTTAAATAATAAATGTAAGGCCTTCTCGCGGACCACTCTGAGAATTTCGGGAGGGGGCTGAAGCCCCTCAAGCCCCCCTCCCCCCGGCCTGATCCAGACTCTAGAGCAGAGGGAATACTCAATGAATGTACATCAAAGTGTTTCCTGATAATATCAGGCTATCTGATCTGGCACCCATGCCCCAAGCTGGTTTCACCTATTGAGGTAGACATCATGTATAAATATCTGTTGTGTACATTGAACTAACCCTATTATGTTCACCAAAGCTAGATTATTAAGTCCAACAAAGACTCTTGCATACTGCAACATTGCATTCCTTTTGATTGTGCCCCTCGCAGAGGTGGACCACTAGATGGGCTGACACTTCAAATGTTCCAATGACAGTTTCTTGAATATCCCGCCACCCCCACAGCCAAAGAGTGAATGTGCTCCATGGAGTCCTCAGCCACTCAGAACATGGATCCTAGGCCGATAGTTTTTCAGCCGATCAGGAGCTGGTGCGGGTTTCTTGAATAGCTGTTAAAAGTAATGAAAATGCTCATAATAATAATGGAGTGCTTCTCTGCTGACATCCTCTCTCACCATACCTCTGCTTTTCCATTTGAACCCATCTGTGTCTGATTTGGCCTTCTGGAATAGCTAGACATTCTGAGCTTCTGCGGTAGCTGAAATCACCCAACAAGCCTAGGTAGTAGGTATGTGCGATCCAGAAAAAAATAGTTCTAAACTCTGTTCGAAAGTAGGGGGCACTGGCGCTTCGTTTCTAAACTTTCCAAAACATTTGAATCTTCGTATGTACCTCATTAATGGCAGACGCACATGTGCATTACTGTCAATGGGGAAAATTGAGGGGCCTCTCTCTCCCTCATTTTTGAGCTATCATGATAAAACTTGCTACAGTGGTAGAACACATGTTTCTCTGTTAGCTCACCAAATTTCAGAACATTTGACTTATCCTCAGATTTTTGGCGAATTTTCAAAGTTTTAATTAAAAATATTTTTTAATAATAGCAATAATCTGTTCCTGGTTTGAAAGTGCTATTTCCTGTTTTATTGTGTTGTCTTTACTTTAAAAGTTGTTGTTCTACTTCAGAAACTTTGTTTTTGTGGCAGAAACTTTGTTAAATATATGGAGAGACACTCAACAAACCATAATGTGCTATTTATAGAACTATGTCCCTTGCGCAAAGAAAATGTTTTGGCAGTGTAATAAAGTTTTGCCATGTTTTTATGACAGAACCAATTAGGAAATGACATTTATCACCCAGGAACAGAAATCATAGTACATCATCAAACCACTCCCGGAAGATGGCCATCAGCCTCCGAATAAGGAAATCTGTTCCTGGTTTGAAAGTGTTATTTCCTGTTTGATTGGGTTTTCTGGGGCTGTGAGTGTGGTTTATATATACTATTATTTCCTTAACTCCTCTTTGCAGATTCCATGATTGTATATATTATTTATTTACATTTATTTACAGTATTTATATTCCGCCCTTCTCACCCCGAAGGGGACTCAGGGCGGATCACATTATAACACACATAAGGCAAACATTCAATGCCCATAAACACATCAAACAGAGACAGAGAGAGACACGCAGAGGCAAGTTAACCTTCTTCTGAGGGGATGTTCGATTCTGGCCACAGGGGGGAGCAGCTGCTTCATCATCCACACTGACGGCACTTCCTCATACCAGGTCGTAAATTAGTTAATCTTGCCTCCCCACTTTTTTTATAAGTGGTACCTTATCTCCTACTTGATAGATGCAACTATCTTTCGGGTTGCTAGGTCAGCAACGAGCAGGGGCTATTTTTTATTTTTAATTGATGGGTGCTCACCCCGCCACGGGCTGGCCTCGAACTCATGACCTCATGGTCAGAGTGATTTAAGGCAGCTGCTCAACAGCTGCGCCACAGCCCGGCCCCATTATATTATATATTATATATTATATATTATTATATTATAATAATTAGACTGTCCCTCAATGCCTAAGGTCGCTGCTCCAGCCCAATGCTTTCTGGGAAATGTAGTTCAGTGCAGGCATTGTGGCGTCTCCTCGCTTCCCATTAAATTACTATAAATGGGGAAAATTCAGAGGCTTCTTTTCTCCCTCATTTTTAAAGCTATTGGGGTGAAACTTGCTACAATGGTAGAACATATCTATAACTCTTTGTCTATCACATTTCATAATGTTTCACCTATCCACTGATTTTTTGGGAATTTTCAAAGTTTTTAAAACAACATTTTTTTAAAAAAAACACTACAAGAACGATGCCTCCGCCTCTCCCTTCCTCCTCCGTCAGCCCTGATTGGCTGAGAGGCATGCCAACATGTTTGGCTTCACATCTCAGTGGGGCTTGGTCACAGCTACATCCAAAGACATCCAAGACATAAGAAATGAAGGCTCCTATTGATTCAAATTCTTAATATTGGGAAGGCAGTGAGCAGGTTAGAACCCACTTCAAACGTGCTTTAGATTCTAATTTGATCCGAATTTAATGAGCATACGAACAAATCGCACAAGCCTGCTATACAGTATGGCCAATACCTAGGGCTTATTAGACTTTTAGTCCAAAATAACCAGAAAAGCCACAGATTACAGTTAAGTCCACTCTATTATAAAGACATCAACAAGATAATATTCTAAAGGACACCAGTAGTTAGGGTTGTATTCAATCTTTCTTGCAATTGTTTTGATCTGTGTTGTTGAATGAGCTCTCTTGGGCAAAGCTCATCTACACAAGCAAGCTGTTACTTGCAGCAGAAATCTGTGTCAAGGCAGGAAACATCACTGTTTTGCAAGATCTAAGAAATACGCCTTTAGGGCTGCCTGAGGTGTTACAGAAGATTTTTACACCACTCTGAGGAGACGAATGTCTTGGATTTACTTTGCTATTGGATGCTGTGTTACAATACTAATTCAGCTGACTTCTAAAGATGACTTCCAGCTTTTTATTGACTTCTAAGAACAAAGTGTACTAACATAGAATTTTTCTCAGTAAATAAAACAAATGCAGACTCATGTTTTGTATCATAATATTATTAGGTGTGATCAGGACTAAGGATACACCTTTACTAACACCCCCCCCCCACACACACACACACACCCCTCTCTGAGGACCTCAGTGTCTGGGGCGGATTATACAGGAGTAGGCCTAGTAGGTAACCAAGACCTAATCATGTGCTCCCTCCTAGATGTTCCTGTAACTTTTCTGGTTGCTGTGCTTTGAAGTAATTGACATTTCTTTTTTTTTTTCTTCGAAATAATTTTTATTGGTAACAAATGGTTAATTTTACATTTCAATAAAATAAAAAAAATGTGAGAAAAAGAAAAAAAAGAAATTGAGAAGAGGAGAGAGAGAGAGAGAGAGAGAGAGAGAGAGAGAGAGAGAGAGAGAGAGAGAGAGAGAGAGAGAGAGAGAGAGAGAGAGAGAGAAACAAATTGACAATATATTTGACTTCCATCTACTCCTTGGTGGTCACTTTATATGTTCATCCTTATGTTGAAATTCACCACACTTTCCTTTATCGTCTTTACTTCCCCTTTCTCTCCATCTTTGTTTCATGAACATTTATTTCCTTCTGTCAAATTCTTCGTAATAATTCCATTTTTTGCTGTTTAAAGTAGTCTTTAACTAGTTGCCAGTCAGTCTGCTTTTTTGGTATTCCTTGGTTTGGTGTTATCAAGTATGAACGTCTGTTCATGTTCATTATTTCCATTATCTTATTCTGTAATTGACATTTCTGAACTTGGTACAGAGGTAGGCCAATGTAATCCGCATTGCAAAAGTACAACTTTGAGGTTACCAGCACATGTAGTACCATCTTTAGGTCTTCCAACTCTAGGAAGGGACGTACTTGGTATATCAGCCAAAGCTAATACATAGTCTTGACCATTGCATCTATCTGGGCTGACATTTGGAGAGACGGATCCAGGTGCACTCCATATGGTAGAAACAATCTTTCGGGGGAGTGTAATCCCATCCAGAACTGGCTGACATACCTCCATTCCCAGGCTAGGACCTTTAATGGCAAGCACGTCTAGCCTGGATTCAGTTTCTATTTTTTATCCTCATCCAGCCCATTACTTTCTCCAAACGTTCATTCAGAGGAGACATGCTGTCCTTAACTAAAGCTGTTTTTGAAGGCATGGAGAAATATACTTGATAGCACTCCACCCCATGCCTCTAGATGATATCTTCCAGTGGTTTCATCTAAAGTTTTAAAAGCATTGGAAGTAGAATGGTATGCTGTGGGATGTCATATAACAGCTTCTTTTTTGAGGAGCAGATAAGTCCAAGCAGCACTATCTTGAACCTGCCTGAGAAGTATGACTGGAACCACTGCAACTCAGTGCTTTTAATTCCCAACCCCCCACCCCTACCACCCCAGGTGTTCCAGAAAGATACTAATGAATAATATTGAAAGCCTCTGAGAGATCTAGAATCATCAGCAGGGAGATACACCCCTTGTTGGTGTTAAGACAGAGATCATCCACTAAGGCACCCATAGCATTCTCATATCCATATCTTGCTCTGAAGCTGGTTTAAGCAAGTTGGAAAGTTCCCCTCCCTGTGAGATGCATTATTAATATGTTGTATTTGAGATTGAATTGCATTTCTTCCCTAGATGACCAGCCAACAGGAGTGATCAATGGGTGTGTTCCCAGTCAATAAAGCCAAATAGTTGGTTAGTCTGGCAGCATCCTATTCCCACCAGGGAGGGGATGCCTTGTAGCCAACTAGATGATTCTGGATAGCCCTCTCACTGCATTTGGTGTCTAAGTTCCACTGCGACCAGTATTCATGCCATGAGCTTTTAAGGGTTTTTACTATACAACATATGACACAACATATAACACCATTAAAATGGAAGAAGAATTCTTCTGCCAACCAGGATCATAAGGCCTAAACTGCTAGTGAGCTTAGTTCTAGGTTTGTTATCCTGGCAAGAACTGATTTTCTTAAGCCCCAACAGACCCAACTCCTTCATGCCCAGTGGTCTTGCTTTTTATCTGCTGACTGGATAGTAGATGCTTTCCTTGCTGGGCTTATAAACTGAAAATGCAAACTCGGCCCCCAATAGGACCTTTTTATTTGCTGGCCGTCTCCTTAGCTCGTGGTTGGACTGTCCAAGGAGAGGTTGTTGAGTCCTGCCCAGCTGAAAACAGCAGTAAACTGAAGGCAGCAGCTCCACCAGTGTAGTCCTCAGGAAACCAAAGACCAGCAAAGTTGGATGGTAATACCTGATGGTCTTGTATACAGCAAAGGCCCAGTGTTGCTTCAGCACTATCATCAGCTTCATATTTTGTGCCTATTGGTGACCACAGATGACATCTTGAGGGGGCAAGGAAAGCGTCAAGGGTGAGTGGCACCAAACCGGTTCCAGCAGGCTCTCTTGGGGTCATGCTCGGCAGCTGCCATCCAGTTCCTAACTGGCTCAGGGACATAGAGTATAGCCTCCAGCAATGCTACTCTAGATTATGTCTCTCTAGATCAGAATCCATCCTAAAACAAACCTAGATCTCATTGATACCAATGTGACATTAATCACAACCAATCTCTTGTAGATTCTACTGTTACCTAGACATAAACATATTAGTGTTGATCCAATCCACCATGACCTTATGCCATTTCAATTATTTTTGGTCATGTTGTTTTAAATGCCTGTCTACTGTTTATTGAGAAAAGAAACAATATAATGACATCAGCAAATCATTGCATACATAAAAACTGAGAGATCAAAGCAGCAAATTGTCAGCTATGTAATATATATTATATAATGCATAAATTATAGCATTATGTCTAGACTGCATGGATTTTAGATGTTCATAGATTTGGGGATTTAATTGGTGACACCAGATTACTTTACAAATTTAAAGAGCCTTGTGATGAGTGTATTATCACAGCAAACTGACTCATCAATGTTAGGAAGTTGCTATATAACATTACTTTGATATATGAAAAGGCATCTAGTTTTACAACCATCAAGTTAACAGCACCCAAATCCTTTCAACATACACCTAAACTGTTTTTCTATGTACCTCCAGAATATTTGCTTTGATTCTTCCTGGGTATCTTAGCATATATTAACATTGGTCTTCATTTAATATTTCTTGGAAACTGAATCCCTCCCTTATTTCTTTAAAGCTGCTGCTTAAAAGTAGGAGACCTAAATGTAAAGAGATAAAATGATATATTGCTAAGAGACAGCAATTCAGCTTTACAAAAGTTCTCATTCACTTAGGCCACATCTCCAGTCATGATATGCCGGGCAATTAACAGGTTTTGATAGGTAAAACTTTCGATTTGGGATTTCTCATTTACTTCTTTTGTGGTATACATCAATTCAGTCTGAGTGCTACTATCTGACAGCAGCTTTTGAATATTGTCAAAAATGCCAGCATCAAGCTTCTTCACGAATGGTGGGGGAGTACAAACTATAGAAACAGAGGTTTTTTTTCATACACCTGAGTAGTTGCCGCTAGAGTTTACAAAAATGACTTGTTTTGTCTATACCTTCACGAACTCCCTAATCATCGTGGTCTGGGGACACTGTCTTCCATTCAAACAGTATCGTATGAGTTCATTATATCCAAGCTGTAAGTCAAAATTACTGCATCTGACATGTTTCAGATAATGGCAATGGATCCTAAGAATCCATAGGTTTTCCCCTGACATTAAGTCTAGTCGTGTCCGACTCTGGGGGTTGGTGCTCATCTCCATTTCTAAGCCGAAGAGCCGGCATTGTTTGTAGACACCTCCAAGGTCACATGGCCAGAGTGACTGCATGGAGCACTGTTACCTTCTACCAAAGCGGTACTTGCATTTGCATGTTTTGGAACTAGGTTGGCAGAAGCAGGGGCTAACAGTGGGAGCACACCTGCTCCCGAATTTGAACTTCTGACCTTTCGGTCAGCAAGTTCAGCAGCTCAGCAATTTAACCCATTATGCCATAGGGGGCTCCAAGAATCCATAAAGGTAAAGGTTTCCCCTGATGTTAAGTCCAGTTGTGACCGACTCTGGGGGTTGGTGCTCATCTCCATTTCTAAGCCGAAGAGCCAGCGTTGTCCATAGACACCTCCAAGGTCATATGGCCGGCATGATTGCATCCAAGAATCCATAGACATGGTAATTTAGTCATTTAAAACTTCACTTGAGCATTTATAAATACACTTAAAATGTTTGAAGGAAAGTGACCAGCAAATGTGCCAAGGGAAAATTAACACAGTAAGTATAAGCATTCTAAATATAAATAATTTTCAAAGTCTCATTTTCTCCAATACTAGAAATTTGGGGATGCAGAATTCTTATTGAGTTTGGGAAGGTCAGTGCTTTCATTGCTCTTCCTCCCATAGCTATAATTTTGCTGTTCATATTTGTCCAGATTCCACTGAGTTTAATTATATTTGTTCCCAAGAAAATAGGCATAATAATGCAACTAGAGCAGAACATTCCCACCTCGTTTCTCAGAGAGCCCTGACGTCAGAAAACATCTGAAATATCCAAAACCTGACTGAAGCGCAGAAGTGAGAGAGGAATGACCTTTTCACTCCTTTTCTCCATTCCTAACTATAATTAACAGACTCTCCACCACCAATAACATGAAGCCCATGAAAAAAAAAACCACATTTCCAAGCCTAGCATAGAATACTGATGTGCTTGGGCTGCTTTTGAAATTATGCAGTGCAGCAAACAGATGTAAAAGTCAAGCTTCTTTCTAGAAATCAAAGGAGAAGAAGAGAAGTGGGTAACTATCACATACACACAACTCCAAATAAAAATCAGTGCATTCAATCACATCACACTATATCTTGGATCCACTTTAAATCCATTTGAGGGAGGGGGCTTTAAACAGCTCAGCCAGACAGGTCCTAGGCCTCACAAAACTACAAACCCCAGAATTGTGCAGGAGACAGAAACTAGATTTAAAGTGGATTCATGCTCTAGTGTGATAAGGCAGTAAGACAGCTACTGTATATATCTATGTATAAGTCTATACAATTAAGTCAAAAATTGACTCCCAAAACCCGGGTCTACTTATCCATGGGTCAATGTAAGGACTGTACCTTAATGCTTATCAGAAAAGGAACCACCTCTTTTCTGAGTAGCATGGGAATCCTTATGGTTGCTATGTAAAAAAACAGCCAGTATTGGAAAAATGGACCCGGCATCTCAGTCATCCATCTAGTTTCAGTTTAAAATTTGAAATAGATACACCACCCCACTGGGATGGAAATCATCAGTTGCTATCAGTCCCAGGGACTAAAAGATAAATCAGATTTTCCCCCTTCAAGAGCAATGGGTGTGTATGTCCATCCTTGGAGAACATTGTCAAATATCAGATCCTTCTTGCTTGCTCACATAGAACTCTTACCAATTCACAGTGACCAAGGCAGGGGACATCTATTTATCAATGGGTCTCCTTCTGCTAAATAAATTCTCACATTTCCAATACCAGTTCTGGAAGTGATGCAGATACATTGTCTTCTGTGGGTTCAAATACAGAAAAGCAGCAGAAGGGAAGAAGTGGCTTGTGGCAGTCTCTAAGGCAGGGGTGTCACATTCATTTTCATCGAGGACCATATCAGTTTTATAGTTGCCTTCAAAGAGCCATTGAATCCATGAATGAAGAATCCATGCATACAGAGGGCCAACTATAATTGTTTTTACATAGTGGTTGGTGCTTTTTAGTTTCCATTCAGTTTGGATCCCCAGATGTTATTGTATGACGACTCCAAATCCTTTTTGATTATCTGCCATGCAGACTGTGGATAATGCGATTTACATCCTAACAGAACACGTGGCTCTGAGAGTCGGGGAAAGGTTAAAGGACATTTTAATGTCAGACATCATATCACAAGCTTTGTATCTAAATTCAAACCCTACTATCCTGACTAAATAGAACAAACTGCAGCCTTCCAGATATTACTGTATCACCCCTCCATCAGCTCTAGTCATGATGTTTAATGATGAGGAATACAGGAGTTGTAGTCTGGCATCTGGAGCAGTGGTTCTCAACCTGTGGGTCCACAGGGGTTTTGGACTTCAACTCCCAGAAATCCCAGCCAGTTTACCAGCTGTTAGGATTTCTAGGAGTTGAAGGCCAAAACATCTGGGGACCCACAGGTTGAGAACCACTGATCTGGAGGGTCACATAAAATGACCTGGTGGCCGGATCTGGCCCATGGGCCTTGAGTTTGGTACTTGGGCTCTATGCTGCAGTTCTTTATGTGTTTTGCTTCAGCTTATCTGTGACTTTAAAAAAAAATCTTAAGACTTCCCTACTGCACCCTCTCTGATTCCAGTTCAAGGATTAAGCCTTGTAATTTACTCATGTAATCTCATGTAATTTACTTTTCATTCTCTAATTCACAGACATTGTAACATGTCAGGCTGACCTCCAAAGTGAATTTAGTCCCACTGGCCTTCTCTTTCAAGAGTAGTTGTGCAGAAATGTTGCCAGACAAGGAACATGTTCTGTCAGCTCCCTCTTAGGTGAGGGAGAACAAATGTTTGTGAGAAGCACAAGGAAAGAAGTAAGGATAGCTTTTTGCCCTAGATTTATACAGAAAATAAATTATATGACAACTCCTCATTCCACCCCATAAGCAGTTCTCCTGCTTTCAATAAAAATGAGACATGGAACAGACGGGTGAAAGGTGTCTTTCCACAGGTAGTTTAAATGACGCTTCGGTGAATCCTGTCAGCACAGGCACTTCATGGTTCTAAAATGTGGGGCAGGGAGTGAATGCCTCTCTCCAAAATGTAATAAGCAGACATTCTAAAACTGGACTTGGAAACAGAAATTAGCAATGGATCATGTCTGACGTTATAATAACTAAATATGGGATGTAAGAGACATAAAAGAATATCTCAGATTACGTAATGTGCAGGAAAGGGAAAGTGAAAACGTTAGAGAATTATGCATAGATATCATAGCCGAAATAATAAAAAAAAACAAAGGAGGAGACAGAGCAAGAGATAGAGAGAGCATACAGGGTACACTCCAGCTACTCAAAAAAATACAACATCCCAAGGGACATTGTGGTACACTTCAATAAGAAGAGGACGAGGGATGATATCTTGTCAAATAATTCCAAGATCCCAACACTTTATAAAGGGGAAAGAATAGCAATCTTAAAAGAACTCCCAATCTCGGTCTTGGAAAGAAGACGTAAATACTTTTTTCTAACTGATGAATTAAGGAAAAGGAACATTAGATTCAGGTGGGACAGAATTGAAGGTCTGATGTTAACGTGGGAAGGGAATAGGAAATGGATAACAAGTGAACAAAGTGCAAAGACGTTTTATGAGAAATACCTGAATAAGGATAGTAAGACAGAAAAAGTTAGAAAGGAGGATAGGAAAGAGGAATATCAAGGCCAAGGTAAAAGCGAGGAAGAACAGAGAAGCGAATGGTTCTTGAGTGATAAGGAAGACTTAGGGAGACTCAAAAAGAGAATTAGAGAAAAATCACCGGAAGATCTTATCAACCTAGTGGCTATAAATAGGGAAATCAAGGAGAGAGGAGAAGAAACTAAGAAAGAGGATGGCAGTACAAAGGCTTAAAATATATTCAAATAATGTGAACGGTCTTAACTCACCGAATAAAAGAAAGAAAATCTGGCATCACATAAAAAAAGGAAAATATGATCTAATTTGTTTGCAAGAAACGCACATAACACACAAGCATGTGGCATATCTAACACAAAATAGTTTGGGCAACACATATTACGCATCGGGCTCTGAAAAAAAAAGAGGGGTAGTGACATATGTGAATAATAAGATTGCATCGGACATAGCATTTAAGGATTCGGAAGGCAGAATCATAGGCATTACATTAAAAATAGGAGACAGAAGAATACTAATTTGTAACATTTACGCTCCAAATGGTTGTAAAACAAAGTTTGCCAGCTACTTATATCAAAAGATCCTTGAACAAGAGTATG
This sequence comes from Anolis carolinensis, assembly GCF_035594765.1. Lineage (NCBI taxonomy): Eukaryota > Metazoa > Chordata > Lepidosauria > Squamata > Anolidae > Anolis > Anolis carolinensis. Next base: position 166,327,402 of record NC_085844.1, read on the forward strand.
AGGACTTAATAATACTGGGTGATTTCAACGGAGTTGTAGACGTGGAAATAGACAGATCAAATACAAAGGGAATGCCCAAAAAGGGGGGATGCGGAAAGCTGCCCCCAAGATTTATGCAATTGAAAGAAGACCTAGGGTTACAGGACATCTGGCGACATAGACATAGCAGAGAGCGAGACTATACGTTTCTCTCGCAAAGACATCTGTCATGGTCCAGGATTGATATGGTGTGGGGGACCAAAATAATAACATCTCAAGTAGTTTCTATCAAGATCCTACCACGATTACACTCTGATCATGCACCCATTGAAATTCTAATGGAGGATAAAAGGTACTTAAAGGGAGAGTATAGATGGAGGTTAAATAATATGTTGTTAAAAGAACCTTTGGATCAAAAAAAATACAGGGAGGCATTGACTGAATATTTCCAACTGAATAAAGAAGAAGACACTGATATAACCTCTATTTGGGACGCAAGTAAAGCGTATATCAGAGGACATTTTATACAACAAAATATAAGAAAGAACAGAAACAAAAGAGCCAAACAAAAGGAATTAGAAGAAAGGATTATTGCCTTAGAAGAAAAGATTAAGATCAACCCGAAAGATAAGGAGTCAACTTTCAACTTGGAGGTAGTGAAAAGACAAATAGATAGCCAACAATTGGAAGAAATAGGAAAGAAAATGATACACATAAGGCAACAAAATTTCAAAAATGCGAACAAGATAGGAAAGTGGTTAGCGAGAAAGACGAACAAAAGGAAACAACAACATTGCATTGATAAAATTCAAGAGGATAATAATACATACTTGGATTGGAAAGAGATAGAAAACCAATTTGTTAAATACTATAGGAAATTATATACTGAAGATAACATCCCAAAGGAAAAAGTCATGCAATATCTAGGGAAACAAAATATTAAGAAAATATCAGAAAGTCAACGAGAACGTTTGAATAAAAAAATAGAACTAGAAGAAATAGAGAGAGCTATCCAAAGGCTACCTACTAATAAAGCCCCAGGGCCGGATGGGCTAACATCTACTTACTACAAAATATTCCATGGCATTTTAAGTACACCATTACAAAGGGTCCTGAATAGAATTTTAGAGGGGGGAAACGTCCCACAAACATGGGAAAAATGCAAATATAGTATTAATCCCCCCAAAAAAACACAGATAATGTTAAAGTTTCAAATTATAGACCAATTTCACTGACAAATGTAAAATTTTCACTAGCATACTGGGAGACAGATTGAAAAATGTATTGGCTGAAAGAATTCATGAGGATCAGTGTGGATTCTTGCCTGGCAGACAACAAAAAGAAAATATAAGATTACTTCTAAACGCTATCGAGTATTATGAAAAAAACAGGCAAAAAGAAATAGCCTTCTTATTTCTAGATGCCGAAAAGGCATTTGACAGTGTAAATTGGTTTTGCATGCTCGAAATTCTATCAGAAATGGACATAGGGTATTTTTTTAAGAATGCTATAAAAAAGATCTATTCACAACAAAGTGCCAGAATTATAATAAATGGGCAATTATCAGACACAATAGAAATAAAAAAAGGAACAAGGCAGGGGTGTCCCCTCTCCCCTCTCTTATTCATTTTAACAGCAGAAATTCTTTTGGATGCAATAAGGAAAAATGAGGACCTGAAGGGATTGAGAACCAAAAATAATAGCTATAAAATACGGGCATACGCGGATGATATTGTGTGTATAATTGAAGACCCATCAAGCCAGATAATGTCATGGTTGGAAGAAATTGAAAGCTTCGGGGAAATAGCTGGGATAAAGATAAACAGAGAAAAAACCAAGATTTTGACAAAGAATATCTCACAAACACAAAAGGAGGATCTACAAAATAAATCAGGGATTGAGGTAGTTAAAAAAATCAAATATCTAGGGATTGAGTTAACAGCAAGCAATGCCCAACTGGAAAAAAACAACTATGATAAAAAATGGAGAGAAATGAAAAAGAAATTGAAGAGATGGGAAGCCTTACCGCTCTCTTTATTAGGAAAAATTGCGATAATAAAAATGAAGGTTTTGGCCGAAATGCTTTTCCTATTTCAAAATTTACCTATCCTGAAAAATAAAAAAATACTGAGTGAATGGCAGAGAGAAACCAACAAATTTATCTGGGGCAGGAAGCGTGCAAGGATCAAATTCCAATATATGAAGGATGATATACAGAGAGGGGGGTTGGGTGTCCCCGACATCCAGCTGTATTACGACGCAGCTGCACTGGAATGGGTGAAGGAATGGGCCACTTTGAAGAAAACTAGGCTCTTGGTATTAGAAGGACAGGATCTGAATAAGGGATGGCATGCTTACCTATGGAAAAGGAAAGGTTTTAAAGAAAGGAATTTTAGTAACCATTATCTTAGAAAAGCATTACTACTAACATGGGAGAAATACAAACCTAAACTCCTCAGGAAGACCCCATTATGGCTCTCGCCACTTGAATCAGAACACAAGAGAGAGATTCCTAGGGAAAGATGGCTAACATACAAGCAATTATTAAAAATAGACAACTGGAATAAATCTTAAATCTTATGAGGAGGTTAAACAAATAGAGCCATCTATAACCTGGCTAAATTACTGGCAGATTAGGGAGTGCTTCAAAATAGACAATCAAGTAGGATTTGAGAGAAGTAATACAGTTTGGGATAAAGTTTTAAAACTTGAGACGAGAATAATTAAAGTGTTATATCAGCAATTGCTAATTTGGGATACAGAAGAGGTTCACGTAAAAGAAAACATGATTACATGGGCAAGGGAGTGTGGGCACACCATAATGTTAGTGGAATGGGAAAGATGCTGGCAAAAGAGAATAAAATATACACAACAGCATTAAAAGAAAGCTGGTATAAAATTTTTTACAGGTGGTATATTACACCAGCTAAACTGGCAAAATTCAACAAAGGAAAGAAGGGAGACGAATGCTGGAAATGTAGGAAAACGAAGGGAGATTTCTTTCATATGTGGTGGGGGTGTAAGAAGATCAAAAGCTTCTGGAGATTAATTCAGAAAGAGATGGAGATCATACTTCAAAGAAAGCTTGTACTAAAACCGGCATACTTCTTATTAGGCTTAACAGACTTTTTTACGGACCCAAACAATGAAAAACTGTTTATATACATGATAAGTGCAGCCAGAATGGTGATTGCGAAGATCTGGAAAACATCAGAAATTCCGTCACTGGAGCAATGGACACTGAAACTGATGGACATACAGAATATGGACATCTTAACGCAGATAATTTCACAAAATACTCAAATAGGGAAGAAAACGGACTGGAGTAAATTAAGTATATACTTAAAGGAAAAAAGGAATGTGGACATATAAAGAGATTTTACGTTAAAGAGGAGGCACTCTCGGGTGATAAGATTACTGGTACAGGATATGAAAAAAAGAGAATACTGCGAAGTTAAACGCAGAGCAGGGGAGCTGGAAGGCTATAGAGGGAGGGGGGTATAGGGGAACTGGTATAGTGTATGTCCGTGTGTTTTGTTTTTTTTTTGGTTTTTTTTGGTTTGTTTGTTTGTTTGTTTTTTGGTTTTTGGCCTTATCCACACTGCCTATAAAATATAGATTATCCGATTTGAACTGGATTATATGGCAGTGTAGACTCAAGGCCCTTCCACATAGCTATATTACCCAGAATGCCAAAACAGATAATCCACAGTATCTGCTTTGAACTGGATTATTTTGAGTCCATACTGCCATATAATCCAGTTCAGTATGGATTTTATACAGCTGTGTACAAGGGGCCTTATATAATCCAGTTCTAAGCAGATAATATAAGATTATAAATATAATATGTAATAATTACTGTGGTATAATAATACAAAAATATAATCTCTAAAATCAGGACAGTAAATAAAGAGCAACACTCTGAAAGCAGGGAAATTGGGAATTCCAGAAAGTAAACCATCAGGGCCTGCCAACACTTCCCAACAAAGGATTCCCTCAGGCAGAAAGCAGGCAGGCTTTGAACCTGCAAGGCCATTAAATATTAATCAAGGTGGCTAATTGCAACATTCATACCTGCCACACCAAGACTATTATTTGCTATCCAAACTGGCCAACCAAGGATTCTGCAAGGTAGAAAGTGGCCAGGCTTGCAAGCAGCAAGGCTATTCAGTGCTATACAACCTGGCCAACCAAGAATTCCCCTAGATAGAAAACTCCCAGGCTTTGAAGCCATGAGGCTACTCTGTCCCATTCAACCTGGCCTAGCAAAGATGTCCTATGTAGAAAGCAGCCAGGCTTTTAAGCTGCAAGACTATTCAGTGCAATTCAAGCTGGCCAAACAATGATTCCCCTACAAAGGAAGTAGCCAGGCTTCAAAATGGATCTTTGATTGAGGATGCTACTCCAGCTACTCCAGAAAACGGCCAGGCTTTGAGGCTGCAAGGCTATTCACTGCTATTTCACCTGGCCAACAAATGATTCCCATAAGACACAGCAACGCGTGGCTGGGCAAAGCTAGTTATATTATAAGTTATAAATTGTGGGAATTGAAGTCCAAAACACCTGGGGGGCCGACGTTTGCCCATGCCTGTCTACACCAAGGTTGTATGATATGGTCAGTTAAAAAGAAAAACCTGAAAAGGATGTAACAAACCATAACAGTATCCAAAATAAATCATTGCATTATGACAGTAAGGAATGATTATATTTTGGTACAAACCAAGGACCGCAAAAGCATGACCACAATTTTTTAAACACAAAAGATCTTGACTGCAAACAGTTTGAAATGACTGCAGACATTCTAGATAATTTTTCTAATGGCTTGATTTGAATGCAGCAGTGTACTTGGAGAATGACCTCTCAATGGGACTTTTTCAGGGACTGAGATGTATACTTAATGCTTATGTGAGTAGGACCCAACTTCTCTAATAATAGAGATGCATGCCCCCTTCTTTAGCTAGCTGAGAAAATTAGCTTTTCACAGAATTTTTCTTAACGATAGTGTTTTCTGCAGATTTGTCATTTCAGCTGCAAGAAATGCTGATAATCTTCTGCACAATCTATGATTATAAATTAGCGATTCACCACCTTATCACATTGTGAAATTTCCCCATTGTAGGACATTTCAAACTCTTTTCAAACATGGAGAGGCACTGAGCTCATCCCATGAGTTAAACTACTTCTGACCATCATGCATAGCCCTCCGTGGTTGAAAAGAGGCAAAAGTGTCCTGAAAGGAGAGAACTCCAGCAATCAACCTCATCACATTGGGAGATCTCCCTCTTGTAGGACACTTCAGGCTCTTTTCAAGCATGAAGAGGCACAGGGCTTATCACATGTTCCAGGGTTGAAAAGAAGCAGAAATGTCCTGAAAGAAGGGAATTCTGAACATGGGCCAGCAATCGTATTCAGGGCTCCTACGTCTTATCAAGCTTTACTCCCATGGTTCCAACTGAAAAGCAGGTGGAATTAACCATCGAAGTTTCCTGTCCAGTTGTATTGCCCAACCATCAACTGTCTCTTGTATCATATGAGGTCTGGTGCAGAACAATTTTATCCCATGGAAAGAAATGGTTTTAACCTGGTGTCAATCTCCTTTAATGTAAGGGGCTTTGGACAGGGCAAAGGATCTCTTGGCTTTCAGATATTGTTGTTTCTTCCAATTAAAGAAAAAGTAATACTGACCATATGATGAATGTAAGATGAATGTATTGCTAGCTCTTAGGTTTCCATGTGTGAGTATGATGGGGAGGCAGAACTCGAAACAGGGCTGCTGACAATATAAGAGAGGTGATTCTCTATGCTTAAAGGGATGGTCACCCGTGTTTTCTCATCTTAATGTTATGAGGTTGTCAGTCATGCTTGTGCTCTTAAGTATTTATTGTATCACTTTTATGTCCATTTATCTCATGGTAGCATTTTTAATTATTTATTTATTTACTTCATTTCTATCCCACCTTTCTCTACTCCAGAAATCCCTTGGACTTCTTTATGAAGAAGAATGGCAGAAAATATGTGGTATTACATTATGTTTCCAGCCAGTTTTCTAGTGGTAGACATTTTAAAGCACATACTCCAGGACCCAAACCCCAAATGGCAACAAGAGAGACAAATTTTAGCTTTAGCCCAATCACAAATATGCATGCCAAGACCTTCCAGACCATTAAACATTTTCAAGGATTTATATGAAACTAAACTGTTCAAATAGCCAATAGACACATAACTTAGTTCCCTTAGTGGAGTTAGACTAAAATGGGACAGTGATAGCAAAATACAAGTTCAAAGGAGCGTGAAGTAGGATATGGTCCTCGCCATCATATAAATCAATCCAGCTCTAAAGAGACATAAAATTATAAAAGTTGGGCATAATATGGAAAATAAACCATATAAACAAACTGCTAACCACTTGTGGCACATTGGGCTCTCTCCTTCATATCTTTGTCCAGTATTAAAAGGTATATGGTGTTTGGAAACCCATTACAAGCAGTCCCCAAGTTACAAACAACATAGGTTCTGTAGGTTTGTTCTTAAACTGAATTTGTATATAAGTTGGAACAGGTACATTTTTAAGTGTAATGCAAGCCAAAGATGATAGATAGATGATAGATAGATAGATAGATAGATAGATAGATAGATAGATAGATAGATAGATAGATAGATAGATAGATAGAGATAGACAGCTTTGGATAGCACAGAGAAGAGTCAACACCCCTGTAGTGTTTGTTTTACTGTCTGTGCCCCTGTTCAGAAGATTGAACCACACTTTATGTCCCTTTGAGAATTTTGAAATTTTTTTTGAGAATTTTGAAAAAGAATGGCTTATTGTGGAAACAAGGACTAGGGATACAGCTTCAGTGGAAACACCTTTTCCCCATGATGACTCTTTCAGGAGTGAATTTCCCTTCCTGGAGATAGATTTTATTTCTTGTTGTCTCACCCCTGTTTTTAACTATGAGTTGTTTGTAAATCAAATGTTTGTGACTCATTGACTGTCTGTGTGTATGTATATTTTTGTTTTTCAAAGTTGAAAATGCAAAATAGCTCATAATAAAAAATTATGAAACAGTGGTGGTATAAAATGCCAAACTGCCTGTACAACAGAAGTAAGTAACATCACAAATCAAAGAATCAAATTAAAGAATGTTTTACTCTTATTTTCACTATTCAAAAGAGGCAAACAGAAATTAAAGAACAACACTTTGTTTATTTATTTATTTATTTATTTGTGTTTGCATCCTAGCTTTCTCCCAACACAGGATTCAAGGTGAAATAAAACACCAAATTTCCAGTAAAGGCTTTATCAGCCATGTATGCTAAAAGTCCACAGCTTCCTTAAATAAAAAAAATATTTTCCCTTCTGGTGGAAAGACAGGTTTTGCCTCATGTCTCTACTTGATGTGATTGGAAGGAGGTGGGATCCAGGAAAAAAAAGCTTGCAGATTTTATAGTTCAAGCAAGATCATATAGGAAAATACAGTTTTTCAAACAGTCTGAACTCAAGTTATGTAGGGCTTTCAAGATCATAGTGAACACTTTGAATTCTGTCTGGAAATAAAAAACAGAATTGATATCACAATTTCCAACATTTCATCTGAAATAGTAGAGAGATTTTATTATTTATTTCGTGTCAAAAGCATTGTACAACAAATACATTTCAAATAATGGAAATTAAAAAAAAGAAATCACAAGCAACTAAATAGTTTTGGACCAAAAGCAGGCAACAGCAACCGCATTGTCTGTAGCTTTAAACAACTCCTCCTCCGTGCATGAGGCAGGGCATTGTGGGCAAGCATACATATGCTGAGTTGTTTGTTCAGCTCCACAGTCACACAAGGTGGAGGATTCCTCCAGGTAGTGCCACCTTGCCAAGTTGTCTTTTGATCTGCCCACTCCACTTCTGAGTCTGTTCAGGGACTTCCAAGTTGCCCATTCTTGGTTTGCCCCTGGAGGAAGACCCTCTTGGGGGGCCATCCAGTTAGAATTGCCAGGTTTAGCTGCCCAGAGGGACACCCTTGCTGCTGCTGGAGGAACATCAAGAGGAGTGGTGGTTCTCATGAAGCCCTTCCTTGATTTGAGTCTGGTGGGAGGAGGGCGATAGCCATGCAGTGGGTGGCTTTCACAATGTTCGACCTTTTTTCTCTCACCATTAGCAGCAACTTCCCGTCACATGTCAGGAGGGGCAATGCCAGCTAACTTGTAGAGTTTATCAACAGGTGTAGGTTTAAGGCATCCTGTGATGATTCTGCATGTTTCATTCAGTACTATGTCCACCTGCTTTGCATGGGCAGACTTGTGCCAAACAGGACAGGCATACTCTGCAGTTGAGAAAGACAAGGCCAGGGCTGATGTTCTTATTACTTGTGGGTCTGCACCCCATGCGCTGCCAGTCAGTTTCCGCAGGATGTTATTGCGTAGAGAGATGAAAACGTTTGGATAGTCTTTCAATTAACAGTTGGCAGAACAGAGTTTGGACAATTGTTCCCATAGGAAAAGCTCACACACAAAAAGAGATATCTACATGGGTTAGAAAAGCCGTAACACTATCATTCTATTTAGAACTCATTTCAACCCTTCTTTTTTAAAAAAAATAGGTTCCAACACCACTGCAAATCACTAGACTTTGAAAAGACAAGAGTGACCAAAAGAGCAATTTGTTCTTCCCAGACTAGCTGCTCAGTTGTGGCTATTCTATATTTTTCTTAATGCTCCAGCATTAATGAATAAAATAGTTAATTATAACATTAGAAGATCTTAGCTGCCATTCACAGCTTGGAAAAATTTCTGCTTTGGAGCACAACTCCAGAATCCCCAGCAAAGTGATATTTCATACCAGCCATAATGTATTCTCCCAGTCATACGTTCTGTAATAACTCACTGCTGTATGAAAAGCAAAATGGTGTATACTCTAAAAATAGCAGCGGATAAATCTGAACTCATGAAGCCCAAATCATATAGCTGACACATAAAAAGAGATGTGGTTACAAGACAAAACTTTCCATAGAAACGGACATTCTGTATATGTGAGAGAGGCCAGTTTTTCCCTGCTAACACTATTTTTGTATTTTCAGTATATCTGGCATAAAATGACCTTACACTAAACTAATGCAGAATATTGTTTGTAATTAGAGAAAACATGCTGTTGTCATGGGCCTTGAAGTTGATTCTGGCTTTTGCCAGCCTTGTCATGGGGATTTCTTGGCAAGATTTGTTCAGAATCCTTTTTCTGGGCTGGGAGAGGGTGACTTGCTCAACATTACCCAATGTGTTTCCATGAATGATCTGTGATTTATACCTTTGTTTCCCAGCAACTCAGTCTAACACTCAGACTCTTATACTGTTCCTGCTTTCAGAAAAAATATGCTCAGCTAATTCACATATTTTCTTCCATGTATTGGTCTTTTTAATTCAGTTCTAGTAGATATTTGCTAAGTGTTTTTGCTAATTAAATCTTCTCACATTTCTTTGACTCATTCTTGCAGTAAGGGAAAGTAAAACATCGAATACAACAATATTTAGGTTTTGTAAGCCCTAGGGTTCCATCTATTTGGCTCACTATGTAGTGGTTTTTGGGTCCATATAGAGAAGCTTTTGCACTTCATTGATAAGAAAGAGAAAAAAAGAGAAATCGTTGATAAAAGAAAAAAAGAAAACCCATTTGATTAATTGCTTATTTTGTGTCAGGATCCAGGCCTCTGCCAGTATACAGAAGTGAACCAAGAATAATATCCAGCTTGTGTCCCAAACTATTTTACTTTAAACAGATACATAAATTACTTCACTGTTTTAAAGGTCTACGTTCAATTATAAAGATAGCTCACAGCTGCAAGATATAAAACAAATGCCGGTCCAGTATTCAGGAGTACACAGTAGTAAAAAAGTTCGGTCCAAGGGTCGAATGCCAAAATTTCACAGATGAATATTCCAAGGAGCAAGAGTCTAAAGCATAGTCATAGGTTCAAATCACAGAAGCCAAAGTTCAAGGGTAATCCAAAAGCCATAGTCAAAAATCAGTCCAGGGATTCATGGTTCACCAAGGTCCACCACAGGCTACAATAGCAACAAAGTTCATCAACACAAAAGTCTTCAAGGTTTCACAAGGTACAAGAATTCACCATACAGGTCTGGATACCAACAATCCACCAACCCAGGGGAACCCACCAGCCTCCACAGCCTATTATGATGGATACTTTTCTCCCAAAGAGCATCCTCTAGGTTAGCTCTTTTTATGTAGTCAATCACAGCTGCATCCTATCTTTAAAGCATCCTTCCTGAATTGCTGCTGCCTGTGAGTTCTTACAGATAGATTACTCTAGCCTTTAGAACCCAGGACTGAGATTAACCCTTTCCATATCTTTTTCAGCATCACCACCCTGCTAGTCATTATCCTGTTTTACCCATCACTAACTGCTAAGCATGATTGCAACCAGCATCAACTACGGGACATTACAATACACAGAAAACTGTATTACACTGCATTTTCAGAAACATGTACATGAGAGCTAGACATAGCCCTTCCTATTATATGAGTAATAGGAAGGGACATTTCTAGCTCTTGTGTACACTTATCTGAAAATGCATTGTAATATAATTCTTCTTTCTTAATCAGTTAATATCAGTTACAATCATTTACTGATATCTCATTTGACAATGTCAAAGGCAGTTTGCTTTAAGTCACTTCTGTGTGAACACAGTGAGGATTCCTGGAAAATGATGACTGGCATGCTCTTAAGTATCATTTTTTGTAATATTTGTTCATGATTACTGTGTGTACTCGTGTATAAGTCGATATCATATTTAGTCAAGGGCAACTTTAGATAGTGTAAGTATGGATTTTGTATATAACTCATGGATAAATCAAGGATCCATCAAGGGAAAGGGCCAGTGCCAACATCAGGGGCCAGCTACCCCTGAATAACATTGTTTCCATTTTCCTGCCCAGACATTCAAAAAGACAAAACATGGTCCCCTGCTTTTTTTGTGCTCTCCTAGGAGGAAGAATTAAGCTCTCACCTTTTGACACTACTCAAAGATAAGAGTTAAGGTACAGTACTTACTTACATTGATTTGTGGTTTATGGGATCATTGTTTTGACTAAAGTTTATAGACTTGTACATGAATATATATAGTACTACTTATTCAGCATTTGGTACCCCCCAGTTGAATACATGAACTTGTTCCCTTAATGATAATGTTAAACTTCATCCTTTCCTTTTCAAATGATCATGCTTTCATACATGCAGATTTCTAGACCAGTCAAACTCCATTTTATATATTATAACAGAAAGAATAACCCAATACAGGCAGTTCCCAAGTCACAAGCATCCCACTTACAAACGACTCATAGTTAAGAATAGGGGCGAGACATCAGGAAGTTAGATAAATGTACCCCGAGGAAGAGAAATTAACTCCTGGAGGAGTTATCATGGGGAAAAGGTGTCTCCACTGCAGCCTTCTCACCAATCCTTGTTTCCGCAACAAGCTACATTTTTCAATATCCAATTCTCACAGGGACAGAAAGTGAGGTGAAATCTTCTGAACAGGGGAACAGACAGCAAAACAAATACCACAAGAGTGTTAACCCTTCCCTATGCTATCTAAAGCTTTAAAAAAATGGCTGAAGTTACACTTAAAGATATATCAGTTTCGACTTACAAACAAATTCAACTCAAGAACAAACCTACAGAGCGTATCTTGTTCATCAGTGGGGGGACTGCTAGTGTTTTACTCTTGTGTAGGGCATGGAAGTTAGTTAGCAATTAGAGGGGGTGAATTTAGTAAGGGTAGAAATGTCTTTGTCTAATTTCTTTATCCCCTCCACCAGTTTCCTGTGTATTGTTTTATGTAGTAATATTTTCAAAGAAAACTTGAAAGAGTTTTGAGCCTTACAATGCCACCCCCTGCTCCAGGTATTCTCGTTTAGGATAATAGATTCAAAGCATTTCAATTTGTGATGATGTTTCTGAAACTCTTAACTCCACTGAATAGGCTTGCTGCATCTGTTGTGACTTCCACAACATCTGCATAATTTCGCCCTGTTTTAGACTCTCAACGTGATGACCTTATGAGGAGGGAAGATCTTTACTGAGTAGTGTATATTAATTCAGTTCAGATGCACATTACTACTGCTTTTTTCATTGATTTTTTTCACCATTGGTTGAATTTTCTGAAAAGAGCTACAAAAAACCACAATTTTAGAGAAGCTGCTTTCTCTTCCTCCCCAAATGGTCTGAAAAGCCTCTAGCTGATTGCAGAAAATTATTTAGGTTATTGATGCACTTCCTAGCCACATAAAAAAGGTGATAACTACATCACAGTGGGGCAAAGGGGTTGTAAAGTGAATACCTGTAGTGTACAATGCTGATTTTCTGCCATGACCTCAGCCTCTTATAGTGTAATTGCCTGCACTAAGGCTTGGCATACCCCCTACCTCGCAGGAATTGAAGTCTTGTGATTTACACAATCAGATTTGGAACCACATGCTTAGAATTCCCCTCAAGTTAACAATAACAATACCATCGCTGCCTTTTACATAATTTATGCATGAAAATGCTTTTATGCCACATAACTCAAGGATAAGTCTGAAGATTAGTTAAGATCTTAGCAAGACTTTTTCTTTTTCTTTTTCTACCAGTAGCAGTGAATGCCAAAGGAACCAGCCATCCTGGAGCAGTGCGGTGGAAATAGGAATGGTTATATATTTAGTTATGCCTGCTTCTGGCAGTATTGCAGACGGGAGGCAGAATGTGGAGTTAGCAACAAATAAGTATCATGGCTGATAAACTCATAATCACTTCCACAAACCTTGCAGTATTGGAAGTAGAAATGGGTACTACCACCAAGAATATATTGTTGTGAGCTACTTTGCTATGTCTTTGTCTTGAATCAGCCATTAAGACCGATTAGTTTTACCATGTCAGTCTCTGCTGAAGATGGAAATTGCGAGAACTGTTTTATTGATCTGTTTCAACACAGCCACCTATATTTTTGCCTCTTTTTGGGAATATAAAAGGAGCCCCGGTGGCGAAGTGCGTTAAAGCACTGAGCTGGAGACTGAAAGGTCCCAGGTTCAAACCCCGGGAGCGGCGTGAGCAGCCGCTGTTAGCTCCAGCTCCTGCCAACCTAGCAGTTCGAAAACATACCAATGTGAGTAGATCAATAGGTACCGCTCCGGCGGGAAGGTAATAGCGCTCCATGCAGTCATGCCGGCCATATGACCTTGGAAGTGTCTACGGACAACGCTGGCTCTTTGGCTTAGAAATGGAGATGAGCACCAACCCCCAGAGTCAGACATGACTGGACTAAACGTCAGGGGAAACCTTTACCTTTTACTTGGGAATATACCTTTTGGGGCAGTCATGATGAATGCCCACATTTCAAAATCTAGTACATTGTAGTCTTCTGGAGGTGTATTCATGTGTGTAGACCATCTTACCATTCTATATGCAGCACTACATATCTGGATATTGGACTGCAAAATGGTAATGAAATACTTCTCAAGTTTTTATTCTCATATCCTTTTAATATTAGCTTTTCACTGGCGCACAAAAAGGGGGTTAGATAGTTTCTATATGAGACATCATGCCATTTGAGATGGAACAGCGAATCCTACCAACTCAGAAATGTGGAGAAGAAGGGCAGGGGAAATAATAGTCAAGGTACTTAAAATTCAAGGGCAATTTAGCTGATTTTGGCCCCTGATTAGGGGGGGGGACCTCACAATTGGTTATTCTTCCTAATGGCAGGGATAGCTCTAAAGCTAATTGCTTTCCTGATAGCTCTATAAAGATGGGAAATAATACTTTGTTCATTTCATTCCATGTTTCCCCACCATGACCACCACATATGCACCGAAGTTATTGAACACATCTGCCACTCTGTTACAGTTGGATAATCTAAATGCTTGTGTCCTAATAGCATATATTTAAGCATCACACAACTTCTAAATCAGGTTCTATGTGCAATGTATGGACATTTAACACAAAAATATTGTTTGACCAGTATTCTGGTATTCTTGATTGTATCAGCAGAGACTCAAGTACAGACAGCTAATCAGCTTTGCAGGCAATGCCTAGTTTTGCAGTTTTTAAAGTTGTTTCACACTGTACACTTAAATTGGTCTTATGGTTTGTCAGGCTAATAGGAAATGTCTCGTGTCCACTTTTAGACCCAAAAAAATCTCTTCTCTGCCTCCTCTCACTACCTTTTGGACAACGTATTAATTTGGAACCTTATCGCGTGAGACAGTCAAAGCAGAAATGTAGCAGAATAAAAGCACCTTTGGTTGCATCTTACTCATAGTATAGTTGTTGGACTTGGCCAGAACACCAGCCAAGTCCAATTGCAACTCTTTCTGTGAGTGGTATGGGAATCGTGTGGCTGTTTAATGTTGTCAAATAGTAAGTACCAGGATTCTGTACCATTGTGTGATGACCCATGGGCAATGTAGTCACATTCCTGGCACTGTGGTGCCAGATGAAGAGGAAAACCTGGGTTTTTCGCCGTTTCAGTCAGAATTGGAACTTTCCCAGCCAGATTTGGAAACCTTGCACCTGCAAGAGATTTGTCTTCCAGAAGTCTGTCAAACAAGCCCTGAGCCTAAATCTCCTACGTTTTCTCGCCATGATTTTTGTAAACAACAGAGAGGAGTCGATCAGGCGTCTCGCAGGAGTGCTAGGATAGCTGCTAAGCATTCAGCTGATTAAGCCTGCTTCCCATGGGAAACTTTAAGGAGTCATGCATCTGGACTCAGAAAATAGCTTTCGTTTCTGGTTCTCCAGAGAACTGCTCTTGGGCGGGAAAACGGGACCCTATTTAGGTGTTTTACCCACAAAGGGATCTTGCGGAGTCAATTCGTCAGCAACCGGAGTAGCGTGTGTGGACAGCTACTCCGCTTCCAAGCCTCCGTTCCTGTTGCCAAGCCTTCGTTCCCAGCTTTGTTTACTCCACGAATCCTGCCTTGCTTTCTAAGACTCAGCCTCGTCTTGTTTCCCGGATTTTGCCAAGAAATTACCACGGATCTTGTTCTTGTTCCTTGTTTCCTTGTTGCCTTGAATCAAGCCTCGTTTTCCCAAGAATCAAGTTACTTCCTAGCCTCGCTCAAGTTTCACGGACTAAAAGACCTTGTCATCTCCCCTCACTTTGCCTGGCAAAGTGAGTGTTTCGGTTATTGGATTACAACTTTGGACCTTAATATTTCATATTGGACATTGTTTCTTTGGACTAATTTTGACCTTTCCCGAAAGGTCTATTTCTGGACTATTTCATACACTTGCTTTTATTAACTTTATATATTCCTTCAATAAAGATATTAGTTAGATTCTGGCCTCTGTGTATGGTTATTGGTGCTCTGCAGCCTGGGTCGTGACAGTTTGACTCCGCCACCCTAAGCACCAATTAACCTAGGCCAGAATGTCTACCGGAACCGTGCCGGGTGGCCAGCCACTCAGCTACACCATCAACAAGGACGAAGTGGACCGCATCCGTGACAAGCTCAATGCGCAGGATGGGGAAATAAGGGGTTTGAAGGAGTGCGGAATCCGTCTCCCGGCCATGGCGTTGCCAACCAAGTTTTCTGGAGAAGCTTCTAAGGTTCATGTTTTCCGTCGCCAATGCCAGGCTTATCTAGAGGCCCGTGCTGCCGAGTTTCCCCAAGAAGACATCAAGGTGGCGTGGATTTACAGTCTCTTGGACGGGCCAGCGGCCAACTGGGCGACGGCACTGTTCGACCAAGTCTCCCCACATCTAAGGTCAGCGCAACATTTCTTGGACCACCTTAAGGCGACCTGGGGAATCGAGGACAATTTGGAGGCAGCCGGCCACAAACTCCGGCGCCTCTCCCAAGGGGACAGACCCTTGTCCCAGTACATAGCCGAGTTCCGAGTGCTGGCCCACAACACCGGCTGGAACGATGTAGCCCTCAGAGGACAATTTCGGGAGGGTCTCAACATTGAGATGCTGGAAGAAATCTCCAAGGTGGATCCTCCCCACTCTCTTGAAGCACTCATTGATCAATGTTTACGAGCTGAAGTCATGCTTGCCAACAGAAAACAATGGGTCCGAGGCCAGAGCGGTAGAGCTGGGGTGAAACCTCCCGCTCCCACCGGCGTCCAGCCGCGTCCAGTATGGAGACCCCCGCCACCAGCCCCATACCCCAGAGGGAGCGAGGAGGTGCCGATGCAGTTGGGCAATGTGCGTCCCAGATTAGATGCCGCCGAGAAGGCCCGCCGCCAACGCCTAAATCTCTGTTGGTACTGCGGAAACGGGGGCCACTTCGCCAGAGAGTGCCCAGCCAAGGGGAAGCCCGCCGCCCGTCTGGCGGCAGCGTCCTCCACGGAGACGAAGGCGTCTGAGGCGGCTGGCGCACAGCCGGCGGGGGAAGCCAGCGACCGGGCGTAGAGAGGCTCGCCAACCCGGTCAAAAAACCCACTCAAGAGCCGCCAACCGGGGTCCTATTTCTTCTAGTGGTCACCTTGTGGTCAGCAAAAAAAGGGCCCGTCATGGTCCATGCCATGATAGACTCAGGAGCCACAAACAATTTCATTGATAGAGAGTATGCCGACTCTCTGGGATTACAATATCATGACTTCAAGAACGCCCGTGTAGTGCAAGCCATCGATGGCCGCCCCCTCAAGACGGGTCCCGTAAGCCAGTGGTCGGAACCCACCAGAATGTGGATAAGGGAACATATGGAAGAGATTTCCTTCTTTGTTACCGAGGTTCCCCATTTCCCTGTGATTTTGGGAATTCCATGGCTGACACTTCACGACCCAAGCATCTCCTGGTCCAACAGAGAACTGCAGTTTGCTTCAAAATATTGTCAAAACTATTGCCTTGTAGCCAAGGTCTGCCATGCCACAGACACTGAACCCATTATCACCTTGCCCAAGAAGTACTCAGAATATTGGGATGTATTCAATGAAAAAGAAGCCGAGAGATTACCCCCACATAGACCTTATGACTGTGCCATTGACTTGGTGGAGGGGGCCCCGATCCCGCGAGGACATCTCTACTCCCTGACTGAACCGGAGCAAGAAGCTCTCAGGGAGTTCATAGAGTCAAACCTTCGCAAGGGATTCATCAGACCCTCTCAATCCCCAGCCGCTTCCCCAGTGATGTTTGTGAAAAAGAAGTCAGGGGACTTACGCTTGGTGGTGGACTATAGAGCATTGAACAATATCACTAAGCGGAACAGCTATCCCCTGCCCTTGATCTCGGACCTACTAGACCGACTTCGAGGAGCCAAGGTCTACACCAAGCTGGATCTTCGGGGGGCTTATAATCTAGTTCGCATCAGAGAAGGGGACGAGTGGAAGACCGCCTTCCAGACTAAATTCGGATTATTCGAGTCCCGAGTTATGAATTATGGTTTATGTGGAGCTCCCGCAACGTTCCAGCATTTTGTCAATGACATCTTTCAGGATTATCTAGATCGGTTCTTGATCATCTACCTGGACGATTTTTTGGTGTTTTCTAGATCACAATCAGAACATGAGAACCACGTCAGAATGGTGTTACAACGATTGCGGGATCATGGACTTTATGCCAAGCTGGAAAAATGCGCTTTTGATCTACAAGAGGTAGATTTCCTGGGGTACCGCGTCTCGCCACTAGGGCTCTCCATGGACCCGGCAAAGGTTTCAGCAGTATTGGAATGGCGGGCGCCAACCAACAAGAAAGAGGTGCAACGATTCTTGGGGTTCGCGAACTACTACCGCAAGTTCATTCCAGACTTTGCTCGCTGGTCTGACCCAATCACCAGCTGCATCCGTGGGAAACAGCCTTTCCGCTGGACAGATCAAGCAGAGAAAGGGTTCCAGCAACTAAAGAAATTATTCACGTCCCAGCCAATCCTTCAGCATCCAGATCCTGAAACCCCTTTTGTCGTGCAGGCGGACGCCTCCAATGTGGCAATCGGGGCTGTACTCCTACAACCAGTGGGAGATCATCTTCATCCTTGTGCCTTTTATTCCCGTCAATTGACCGCACCAGAGAGAAATTACACCATTTGGGAAAAGGAACTATTGGCCATAAAGGCAGCCTTTGAAACTTGGAGACATTGGCTAGAAGGGGCCAAATTTCCCATTGAAGTCCATACTGATCATCGGAATCTAGAGCATCTAAGAACTGCCCGCAAGCTAAATCAGAGGCAACAACGCTGGGCTTTATTCTTTGAACGTTTTAACTTCCAAATTCATTATGTAACCCCAGCCCAGACCAAGCAAGCAGATGCTCTGTCACGGAAACCGGAATACGCTGCAGGGCGCAAGGAGACCTTGGAGTCCCAGCTGCTACAACCCGAGAACTTTGCCACGCTCACAGTGGGAAACACCAAATCCACTCCCATTGAATCAACTCCCTCTACTCCAGGGCCCCTTTGTGCTCAGGAAATCAGGGCTAGTCAGCAAGCAGATGCCTGGGCACAGGACCAACTTCGCCAAGGACTACATTTTCCCTTTTCGCTTAAGGATGGGCTACTTTGCTATAGAAATCATGTTTACATCCCCCCAGGACCGGGCAGGGAAAAAGCACTTCGTCTGTGTCATGACTGCAAGCCAGCAGGGCATTTTGGACTATTTAAAACCATGCATTTGATCCTAAGAGATTTCTGGTGGCCCAAGATCCGCAAGGATGTGGAAAAATATGTCAACACCTGCCCAGTATGCCAGCGCTCCAAGACAAGAAGGGAAAAGCCCTCAGGGCTTCTGCATCCCCTCCCTACCCCATCCCACCCATGGGAAATAATCTCTGCGGATTTTATCACTGATCTACCACCTTCCTGTGGATTCACCACGATCCTAGTGGTGGTGGACCTTTTCACCAAGTTAGCCCATTTCATTCCCTGTGATGGCCTTCCCACGGCCAAAGAGACTGCAGATCTATTCCTCCAACATGTTTTCAGATTGCATGGGTTGCCCAAGAGTTTGGTCACAGACCGTGGGTCCCAATTCACCTCTCGTTTCTGGAAAGCACTACAAAAACTATTGGGCATAGACTCTCGTTTATCTTCGGCTCATCATCCCCAAACAGATGGGCAAACTGAGCGCACCAATGCCACTTTGGAACAATACCTTCGCTGTTATGTGAACTACCAGCAGGACAATTGGGCTTCCCTGTTATCGCTGTCAGAGTTTGCCTACAACAATGGGGTCCAGGCTTCTACTAAAGAAACCCCGTTCTTTGCAAACTACGGCTTCCATCCACGTTTCTTTCCCCCTGTCATTGAAACCTCAGAAGTTCCCGCAGCAGAGGACTGGCTGCAGGAACTCACAGCGGTGCAACAACTCTTGCTCCAGCAACTAGACCAAGCCAAGGAGGACTATAAACGTCACGCGGACAAACATCGCCAGCCGGGCCCCGAAATCAAGGTAGGAGACCGGGTTCTTCTGTCCACTCGCTTCTTGCCCTCCCACCGTCCCTGCCGGAAGCTAGATGCCTGTTTCATTGGTCCCTATCCAGTGGTGGCGCAACTAAACCCCGTGACTTTCAAACTCCAACTTCCGCGCTCTATGCGCATTCATCCAGTGTTTCATCGCTCCCTGCTCCTTCCGGCGGATGGTGTGCGCCCTGATGCAGACCGGCCGGCCCCCACTCCTGTTTTAGTGGATGGGGAGGAAGAATTCGAGGTTCAGGACATTTTGGATTCTCGCTTTCACCGCCGCCGCCTGCAATATCTCATTGACTGGGCGGGTTTTGGCCCCGAAGAACGCTCTTGGGTAGACGCTTCCGCAGTCCATGCCCCCGATTTAGCCCGCCGCTTCCATCAGAACTACCCTGCTAAGCCGCGGTCCCGCACCTCGGGGAGAGAGCCCATTTTTGAGAGGGGGCTTGAGGGGGGGGATAGTGTGATGACCCATGGGCAATGTAGTCCCATTCCTGGCACTGTGGTGCCAGATGAAGAGGAAAACCTGGGTTTTTCGCCGTTTCAGTCAGAATTGGAACTTTCCCAGCCAGATTTGGAAACCTTGCACCTGCAAGAGATTTGTCTTCCAGAAGTCTGTCAAACAAGCCCTGAGCCTAAATCTCCTACGTTTTCTCGCCATGATTTTTGTAAACAACAGAGAGGAGTCGATCAGGCGTCTCGCAGGAGTGCTAGGATAGCTGCTAAGCATTCAGCTGATTAAGCCTGCTTCCCATGGGAAACTTTAAGGAGTCATGCATCTGGACTCAGAAAATAGCTTTCGTTTCTGGTTCTCCAGAGAACTGCTCTTGGGCGGGAAAACGGGACCCTATTTAGGTGTTTTACCCACAAAGGGATCTTGCGGAGTCAATTCGTCAGCAACCGGAGTAGCGTGTGTGGACAGCTACTCCGCTTCCAAGCCTCCGTTCCTGTCGCCAAGCCTTCGTTCCCAGCTTTGTTTACTCCACGAATCCTGCCTTGCTTTCTAAGACTCAGCCTCGTCTTGTTTCCCGGATTTTGCCAAGAAATTACCACGGATCTTGTTCTTGTTCCTTGTTTCCTTGTTGCCTTGAATCAAGCCTCGTTTTCCCAAGAATCAAGTTACTTCCTAGCCTCGCTCAAGTTTCACGGACTAAAAGACCTTGTCATCTCCCCTCACTTTGCCTGGCAAAGTGAGTGTTTCGGTTATTGGATTACAACTTTGGACCTTAATATTTCATATTGGACATTGTTTCTTTGGACTAATTTTGACCTTTCCCGAAAGGTCTATTTCTGGACTATTTCATACACTTGCTTTTATTAACTTTATATATTCCTTCAATAAAGATATTAGTTAGAGTCTGGCCTCTGTGTATGGTTATTGGTGCTCTGCAGCCTGGGTCGTGACACATTGTCTTTGTTAGCTATTGCTTCTTGGGATTACAAACCTACAATATGTGGATTTCCATTCCCCAGCATGAATACCGTGCAATGTGTGACATCAGATTGCTTACTGTGGTGATGGCAGAATGCATATGTGTGCCTTCCAGTTGCCTGTCAACCATGAATTTCATAGTTTTCTTGGGAAAAATAGTTAAAGGTGGTCTGCCACTATCTTCCTCTAAAATAGGACTTGTGAACCACTTCCCATCTCAGTACTAACCAAATTTGACATAACATCCAAGATCAGAGTGAATCAGATGCCTTCAGGTTTCCTTCCTAGTGATTATGTTATATCATGGTTTTTGCATTGTTGGATATAAATCATTTCTTTCTTAAGACATTATCACACAAGCAATTATTGACAAGCTGAAATGTGTATAGAGGAGGACAACCAAAATGGTCAAAAGTCTGACAGCCGGGTCCTATGAGGCGTGGCTTAGTGATCTGGGAATGTTTAACAGAAAGAAGAGGAGGTTAAGAGCAGACATGATAGTAGTGTTTAAATATCTGACAGACTGTCATACTAAAATAGGGCAGGCTTGATTTCAGCTGCTCTAGAGACTAGAACATTGAGTAATTGATTCAAAGTGCAGGAAAAAAGATTACTGATGGTGAGATCTGTTTGACAGTGGAATATGCTTTTCTCAAAATTGAGTGGGGTGTACTTCTCTGGTGTTTTTAAAATGGAGGCTGTGTGGTCATGTTGAGATTGCTTTGATTATGTGTTCCTGCACAACAGGGGATTGGACTAGATAGTTCTTGTGGTATTTTCTAACTTGATTCTATGACACCAGCTCACTATTCTGCTACTGTTACATTTGTGTAGATTATAAATACAAACTGCATTGAGGACTTTTGATATCTCACCGCACTTCTGGTTTTCCCATCCATGGTTCCACAATCAAACTTCCTCACACCTTTCTACACTACTGCTGTTCCTTTTTAAAACTTTAGCACAATGTAAGCATTAAAACCATTTAAAAAACCAACAATATTTATAAAATAACCAATTTGGGAAACAGCCAGCTCGGAAATAGTGAGGGGAAAGGGGAGGAGAATCTTACTTCTGGCATGCTGGTACAGAAATGGGGCCCATCACAGCATGGCAGTGTTATTATAGACCCAAAAAAAGGACCACAAACCATGGAAAGGTCTTGATAACTAAATCCAAGACAGCCTTACATGCAAAAACCTAATTCTAGCTAACTTCCACAAATGTCTTTCAGCCTTGCATACAGATTTCACAAGTACTCAACAGGGAAGAACATAGGAAAACCCCGTCACCCCTTCAGACAGAAGGGATAATCCCTTCACAATGCCCTGGAAGGTGCACGCCCCCTATTTCTGAAAATATTTCCACATCCCAATTACCAAAATGGACACCATCCCTGGAATTCCCATTGAATTAGCAGTGACGACACATGGCACTCCTCCACCTATCAGAGAGCAAATCTTAGCTGGCACCAGTCTGGACCAATCAACTACCAGTGCTGCAAAGTCTCTTTGTTTTGAATAGCTATCAAAGTACTATAAAGAAACCTGTATGTTCCCAATTGCACTTATGTAAGTTTTTGGAACAGACTCTGCTGACATCCACTTTGTAATGCCTTCATTCTGTATATGTGTTATTTGGTCATTTGGGGAGCTTGACACACCGGGCTTCCAAACCAGTGATAGATAGTGGGAATATAGTAGGATGAGGAGCCGCTGACACTTTTTGCCAATCAGAAGAATAATGGGAGAGGGAGATATGCCAGTAGCAGGATGCTAATGACATTGTGTGATAGGTACTGTGATAGGTACTGCCACATATATTAAAACCCACACACAGATTGAGTCAAAAATGTGGTTTTAAATCTGAAGTACCCTAAAGATTATTTTCTTCCCTTACTTTTACTCAAACACTGGCAAAAAAGGGAAAACAAAGCAAAACAATGAAGGTTTTAGGACAAGTCTTAGCATTGTTAGTCTTTGCATCTCAACATAGAGCAATAGTGCTGTAGATGAAGGCAGTGTGGAACAAACTGCAATTAGTAAAACCAATTTTGAGGCTGCTAGTTCCCCACTGCTTTAGAAAATCAAATAACTCTCAAAATAAAAATTGAAGGCAAATGCTTTATAAAATGAAGGCACACGAAGCGCCTTGTGGCACCCCTCATGCCCTCCCTTCTTCCCCCATCATATTGTGGGGACAGGTTGGTGCCCTGTCCCTATCACATGGGAGAAAGGGTGACAACACGCATTGCCCTGTTGCCCTTTTCCCCATCATATGAGGAAAAGGAGAGGAAAGGGTGACACTTCCCCTCCAGTTCAGGAGAAATGTGGACGGGGCCAAACCAGTGTTGTCTGATGACGCTTGGCAGGTCCTATCAACAGCCAAAAACCCTGTGTGAAGAGGTCCCTGATCTAAGTTGGAGGCTCTTTCATATCACATAATTAGAGAGTCATTATGTCAGAAGTGCCCACTTTTGGTCCTCCAGTTGTTTTGGACATTAGCTCCCAGAAATCCAAGCTAGTTTATGAGCTGAAGTTGTGGGAGCTGAAGCCCAAAATACCTGGAGGATAAAAGGTTGGGAACCACTGATCTATGTTAACTGCTATGGGAAACGTTCCTTTAGAATTTTTCTACTCTACTTGAATTGAACCAGATTTCTTAACTCAGGGACTATCCACCTATATTTAAGGAGTTCCAGCCTCATTACACCATAGCAAGGATCCACTTTAAGTCTGGTTTCTGCCTCCTGCAGAATTCTGGCATTTGTAGTTTAGTGAGGCCCAGGACCTGCTTGGCTGAGCAGTTTAAAGGCCCCTCCCCAAACTGCAAGCCCAAGAATTCTGCAAGAAGCAGATACTGGATTTAAAGTGGATTCATGTTCTAGTGTGATTAGGTCCTTTAGATGATATTGCTTCTGCAATTCCATGTATAAAATTCAAATGGAGGGGCAGTAGAATCTTATTTCAACACTTGTGATTGGATCCTTTCCTCTGTTTATCACCCTAACCCTCCTCCCACAAGACTCAAATCAAGGAAGGGCTTCATGAGAACCACCACTCCTCTTGATGTTTCTCCAGCAACAGCAAGGGTGTCCCTCTGGGCAGCTAAACCTGGCAATTCTAACTGGATGGCCCCCCAAGAGGGTCTTCCTCCAGGGGCAAACCAAGAATGGGCAACTTGGAAGTCCCTGAACAGACTCAGAAGTGGAGTGGGCAGATCAAAAGACAACTTGGCAAGGTGGCACTACCTGGAGGAATCCTCCACCTTGTGTGACTGTGGAGCTGAACAAACAACTCAGCATATGTATGCTTGCCCACAATGCCCTGCCTCATGTACGGAGGAGGAGTTGTTTAAAGCTACAGACAATGCAGTTGCTGTTGCCCGCTTTTGGTCCAAAACTATTTAGTTGCTTGTGATTTCTTTTTATTATTATTATTATTATTTCCATTATTTGAAATGTATTTGTTGTACAATGCTTTTGACACGAAATAAATAAATCACACTTGAGGCAAGCAGGCTAGCTTAGTGCGTGACTGCAGAAAAGGTGTTTTCCTATAGAGATTTGTGACTTGCATAGATACAAAGTCATAAACCACATAGAATCCATCTAAGGTGATACCCAAAATATAGTGAATCCTGAGGATCATCCTGTCCCCCAAGGATTCATGGACGACCTGACTCTCGTCACAATCAGTAGAGAAGATTATCAGGAATGGTTCTGTATTTCGGGAGGAAGCAGGCCCTGACCACCTCTATCGCCACGATGCATGAGTTTTTCAGGGACCACTGCCACAGCATCAGCAAGCTTGGGTTTGAAAACTTATTTTCTTTCCCATGAGAACATTTTGTTAAATGTTGAAGAATGTACCAATTAAAGCTTCAAAATGTCTCTGAGCCACTCAATTATTTCGGAATGCATGGTCTGTTAGAAGCTTTCTTGCTTGAGATGACTTCTAATAAGTTCTTTCCCTAGTTCTTGCAGGTGCTCATGGCTCTGGCAGCTAATGCCTTTTGATCAGAAAGACACAGTAAGCCTTCCTACAAGGTGTGACTTCACAGAGTACTTTTTAATGGGGGAATACTACAACATTTAATTTCTAGTATAGCCTCCTGATGCAACATCCTTCACATTATTCTGCCTGCGCAGAAAAGGGAATTTTGGTCCTTTTCTTGTATTACCAGCTGTAACTGGGTACAAGAGAGAGGTAGTAAAACAAAATACCAAAAGAAAAAACAAAATTTTCCAAGTAAGAAATTTTAATAAATAACTGAGATTCCCAAGGTGTATATGTTTACTATTATCAATATATATACTGCATATGAACATTTTTCCCAAGCTAGAAATCAAGACAGTGTTAAAAAGTTGAAATTGCTATTGTAAATTACGTTGTAGAAAAGGAAAAATACTGTCAGTTTTCCATATCCACAAATTTATTTACTTATTTATTTATTTACATCACTTTTACCCCGCCTTTCTCTCCGAGGAGACTCAAAGCGGCTTACAGTGATAGGCAAAAATTCAATGCCTAAAAACAATGTAAAAACAACAATTCATATAAAACAATCTACAAAACAACAAATTCCATATCTCCAGATTTCAGATTGAAAATTCCTGATCCCTCCCCACCCCCATCATAAAAAAATCTTGATTTTGCCATTTTATACAAGGGATTTTATTCTACTACACCATTGCATATAATGGGACTTGAGCAACCACAGATTTTGTTATCCATGAGAGGTCCTGAAGCCAAATCTGAATGGATACCGAGGAACCATGGTATAATTAAACTGTCAATAAAAATAAAAGCAGTTAGAACACATAATTAAAAATTAAAAAGAAGCACAACAAATATAAACTACCCAGCACATGAAACACCCTTTCCCTCAGTTACCTTCTAAAGGATAGCCAGGCATTTCTAGGGGCCTAATCACACCAGGACAGTTCAGTGACGCATGGGCATGATGCTTATTACACAGCATAGTAGCATTTCCTGTAGAAGCCCAGCCCGCAAACAGAGTGGAAGCATCTTAGGAGTCTTCCCTCTTAACATGGGAAAGCTCCCATGTTGTGCTGGCCCCAATGGAGCCAGCACACTTTAGTGACACTTCAGCAATGCTTCCCCTGTGTGATGGGGGAAGTGTAGCTGCTCAGGAGAAGTGCACGGGGCACTCACATCCCTGCCATTTTGCCAGCCTCCATGGCACAGCAAAAAAAAACAAAAACAAATGGAGACTGGCAACATGGCATTGGGGGGGGGTCATTAGAAAGGAGTTCCAGAGCCTAGAAGAAGCCATTCAGAAGGCTTTTTCCTATGATCCCACCAGATGTACTTGTGAGGGAAGTGAGAAAGGTCTCCTCAGAACATCTCAAGGCACAGGCAAGCTCATATGTGGAGATAACTTCAGAAAACCTGGACCTGAGTTGTATAGGGCTTTTCAGACCATAACCACTGCTTTGAATTGTGCCTCTAAACCAGTAGTTCTCAACCTATGGGCCCCCAGATATTTTGGTCTTCAGCTCCCAGAAATCCTAACAGCTAGATAACTGGCTGGAATTTCTGGGAGTTGTAGGCCAAAACACCTGAGATCATACAGGTTGAGAACCACTGCTCTAAACAAAGTGTCAGTCAATGGAGATGACACAAAAAGGGATTTGTGTGCTCCCTGCTGTACATATTTAATTCTTTGTTTCCCTTGCTATCATTTTGTAACAAAGTTCATCCCCAACTTTCTCCCTCTTCGGAATACTTTGACCAGACTCCTGTATGGGATATATGTATATCTAAACTGCACAGATGTGCTACATAATGAATTCCGCCAATCCCCACTTACTGGGAAGCAGTCACTGTTATTGACAGGGTCTGTTCGCCTATCAGTCTGGAAACAGTTGACTGACACCTCTGGAGGGGGGGGGGAGTAGGAGTGTCAGCCAACTGCTTTCCGATCAATATGTGAACAGACCCTGTCAATTACAGTGTTTGTGAGTGATTTCCAGCATAACAGGCAGAAGCAGAAGCACTGCTGTTATCCCCCCTTGTGATCACTCACACAAATAAGGGTGGGAATGACAGACAGCTGCTTTTCAAATGATAGAAAAAACAGACTGCCATCAATCACAACATGGAGAGCTGGATGGACTGGAAAAGTACTTGACTATGCCCCATAGCCAGATGCAGGCTGATGACATCTTCTACTAAGAACTGCTGAGTTTTTAGCAGATGGTGTTCTTGTTCTGTGTTTAGCTATGGGGCATAGGCACATGTTTCACCAACACTCTCTCCACCAGCAACAGAATTGACATTTGGGCATATAGTGCAACAAAACCATGAGTCCAAGAGGAGGGATGTTACAGAGCCTTCCAGATGTTGATAAACTGCATGGTCCATTAGCCCTAGCCAATACAGCCCATCAAGACTGCTGACCTTGGTTCACAACTCAATACAAAAGCAAGGTTCAAAGAGACCAGTCAACCAAATTTGTTTTAGCACATAAACAGCAGTTCCCAGTAGGGTCAAGCCTGGTGCTCTAATGCCTTGCAGATCCAGAGAAGAATCAAGACTCATTCTCATCATGTTATGGAAAGTCTAATGGCCCATTTCTGCTGGCTGGAAGAGAAGGATATCAATAATTTATCTAGTTGCAGTAGCTTCTGGTACTCGGCAAGTCTCAGACAGCAAAAAGGAATCCTGTTGATATTGGTCATTCAAGTAGATTTTCAATCAGACCTACAGCTGTTTTCCAAGAGATGCTCTGTCCTGTAGATTTCCTTTTGGCTTGCTTTGCCTTTTGTTTTACTTTTGTTATTCTGTTCATTTCTTTTTCTTTTTTTCTCCTTCTCAGAACTTCATTTTAACCAGCTCCTTCCCTTCCATTCCTTCTCAACCTTCATTTTCCTTCCTTCTTTCTGTACCAAACAGTAATTATAGTTATATATGCATCACAACCCCTTCAAAAGAAGAAGACATAAGATACTGCTGTTGCATAAAATGTGCATACATTGATTTATATAGATATAAGCAAATTCAGAAATCATTACAATGACTTAAATAGAAATACAGATACATTGCACCACAGTGAGAAGAGCATAAGAATAACAGAACTGGAACAGAGAATCAGACTGTGACCAATGACCAGTATGTCTACCTGGGCAGTGTGTTGTCCAGATACTAAGTGCTGATGGGGAACATCAGGTCTCATACTCTTTCTTCTCAGAGTTGCAAATCTATCAGAAGGACTTAAATTGGATAGGTTTGTAGAAAGGATATTGTCAATTCAGAGACCTCAAAACAGGAGCCTGTTCTGGATGACACACTTACTTCTATCTACTATTTATCAATCCCTACTTGCCTCTATCCTAGTCACATGTAAGGAAAACCAAACTCCTAAGATTGAATTTTTAAATATTTTTTTCATATGCTTTACCTTACTTTGCATAGTATGATAGCTACTTCTTAACTTTGGGTGCATTGATATTGTAGACTTAATCCAGTTTAACTTCACTTTAACTGCCATGGCTCAATGCTATAAAAAAGTTGTAATTTTATAATGTCTTTAGCCTTCTCTTCCATATAGTGCTGGTACCCAACAAGCTACAAGTCCCATGGTTCCACTACATTGAATTAAGGTAGTTAAAGGGGTGTCAAACTGCATTAGGTCTACAGTGCAAATGTACCCTAGGGAAGGAGCAGCAGTGGTTTTGTAGTGACTCGTCATTATAGTCCCCAAAACTATGGTGCATTGATCTGTGAATTCTAGCATCTCATTTCAACCTTGTTCAGGCCTGGCCCAACACGGCACACTGGCCACGCCCCCGCGTTGGGCGGCACCTTCCCAGGGGTGCTATTGAGCCCCTGGGAGGCGGGGCCACACCTGGCGGAGGCGGGGCCGTGTGACGCGGAGGCGTGGCCAGGTCTGGCCCCGCCTCCCACAGGGTGTGCCATGGCGCAGCCAGGCCAGGGCACACCCCGCGGGAGGCGGGACCAGCCACGCCTCCCACGGCACACGCCCGCTGCAGCTGGAGTCCTTTCAGGCTGCGGCCTGGAAGAACTCCTGCCGCAGCTTGGCTGTGCCAAGGCGCGCCCCGCGGGAGGCGGGGCCACGTCTGGCCCCGCCTCCTGCGCCGCGCACCCTGGTCCCGCCTCCCACGCCGCCCGCGCCGTGGGAGGCGTGGCCGCCCGGCGTGGGAGGCAGGGTTAGGATGCGGGAGGCGGGGCCAGTCCTGGCCCCGCCTCCTGCAGCGCAGGGGAGGGGGTGCAAAAAAATTTGCGTACCCCTTTGAATTTCCTCGGGCCGGTCCTGACCTTGTTATTCATTTATAGTATTTATATTCCGCCCTTTTCACCCTGAAGGAGACTCAGGACAGATCACAATGCACATATACGTGGCAAACATTCAATGCCATTATTAGACATACAACACACAGACAGACAGACAGACAGTAGAGGTGATTCAATGTTTTTCCAACTTCCGGCTTCAGGAGATTATGCTCGATTCTGGTCACAGGGGGAGCTGGCGCTTCATTCGCTATGACGCCGAGTTCATGGTTCGTAGTATTTCCTCCTTGCTTTTCGATCGCCAGCAGTTTTATGCTGTCATAAATTAAATTGAATTAACCTTGCCACATTAAGCAGTCTCTAATATATCTACTTACAGCTGCAGCTGTTTTCGAACTGCTTAGGTGGATAGTGAGCTAGGTTATTAAACAGTTGGGTGCTCAATCCGACCACGGGCTTCGATCTCATGACCTTTCGGTCAGCAATGATATATTGCTGCTGGCTATAAACCAGCTGTGCCACAACCCAGAGCAGGTCCGTTTGGTTCCTTTTCACACTACACAGTAGCAGCGCTATGATTTCACTTTGCTATTGTCATGATCCAATACTATGTAATACTGGGATTTGCAGATTAGGTAGGTGTATATATAATTGTATGCCTAAGAGTTCTAATGCCTCCCAAGTTGCAAGCCCCAGAATTCCATAAAGTGGCTATTAAATTGAAACTGTAGTGCTGTGAATGTGCAATGTGAGAGGGTCCATACATTACAACAGATAATGTTTGCAATAATGCACTGTTGTGTCAATAAAATCTAGGTGTTTTAATGTATTTCATTAAAGTTAAGAAACGCCATCTTGCAAACAACATTTAGCATTGTTATTGTCACCATCAATACTCAAAATATTTTTGGATATAATGTAATATTCCACTAGAAACATCTTAATACATTTAGTCTGATAGGTATAACGGTCACAGCAAGAAACATAAGATCTTTATGCAAACAGACAAACAAACTTTGATGATTCATCCTAGAAACATATTGTGGCACAGATTGATTCCCTACAGCCAGAGAAAAGAGCCCTTATGTTAGGGTCTCTGCTTCAGGGAAAAGTGATCGTTCATAGAGTTTGACAACTCAGGTTTGATTATGCTCATATACTACGCCACTGCTGCTGAGAGAAGAACATCTATCATGCAGATGTCAGCCATCCCTGGAAATTAGATTTTTCTAGGGAAACAAATTCAAAAGTTTAGTACTTGTTCTCTAATAATCAACTTTGTACAACTTATGCTGAAATAATAAAAAAAGAATGGCAGGTCTGAGAGGTATTGGATGGATTTGTAGAGTTTTATTCCAACATCAAATCAATATATCAATACAGTTTTTGAAGCAATGACCAACGTAAACCTATTAAAATGCCACATAGTCTAGGGCCACATTTAGCAATCTAGTCTTTTCCATGTAGCAGTCTTCAAATCAACTTGAGGTATTCATGTCTCTTGGTGATCTCTTCTATACACCACATTAAGACCATAAGGTATCACGGCAACTGTCCTCAACTTCTGGAACCCTATCCCATTGGAGATTTATCAAACTCCTCAAGAAGCCTGATAACTACCATTGTGAAAATAATTTCCAGAGTCTAAACTGGAGATGGCCTCTCTAACTTTAATGCTTATGTAGAAAGGGAATTTCAGCTTGTATTGTTCGTTATCACCTTGTATGATACTGGTATAGGTGCCATCTCAAGTTCTTATTCAGGCAACCCAATCTGATGCATGGCCCAAACAGCATTCCTCTCACAATCTGTGCCAAGACCAACACATTGGAATGTCTTGCTAAACCGTTGGGATACCAGTTCATGCTTTTATCTTTCCCATCATTCTTCATGGTGCCGTCTGAAGCAGATCACTTTATCTTGCAGGGTAATCCAGAACTAGGAAATAAGTAGTTAGAGGTCCCAGTTGGTATCAGATTAGAGACTAGCCAACTCATTATACCTCTGGCAGCCAGCGTGCTCTTCTTCACCATGAAGCGTGGGGAATCTGGGGCCCCACACCCATTATCCAAGGGAGAGCAATCACATGGGGGAAGTGTGAGCATGTGTGGTGTACACAACTTCCCCCATAGATTGTATGGCAACACAGGCATGCTCCGGGTCCACCCTGCTTCACTCACAGAGCCGGCGTGACATCATGTGATGGGAGCCAGCCAGCTCTGTAGGTGACCTGGGCTAAAATCAGCACATGCTACTGATTTTAGCCCAATGTGGTGAGGTTGATAGTGTCAGATTTAACTAGAGTTACTTAAATCGTGAGTCATCAGATAACATTCAGTTTGGTGGGTCTACTTTAGTTGAAGCTATGGCCCCCGAAGCGTCAAACTGCGGTGATTAGACAACAAACCCTTAATATGCATTAGCACTGTATGATTTATGTAACCACTATCCGGGCCTCAAACTGGTTCCAGGGTTTGCTATGTAATAATCTGCACTGCAAAACCACTTTCTTCTATACCTTTTTGAAACTGTCTTAACTGGTCAGTGTAGATGGGACCCAGGCACCATAATGTTGTCTAGAAATTATGAGGAAATGTTTATCATTGTCACTTCATTATTGAGTCCAGAATTTAGAAAACTTATGCACTCCACCCCACCCCCCCGAATTTAGCATAATTGTAGATTTTGGGGATGGTAGTTAAATGGTTATATTTCCAGAAATCCATGTTAAATCGCATTCGTTTGCATCCAAAGCAGCACATTGGCTCCAGATGGAGATAATTATTTTGAATGACTAATACCTGAGGGGGACTGCTGGCAGTAGAGACTGCAGATAGTTTGGCATGGATGGGACCAAAGTTTTCTGTCTTTTATTATTGGTGTGAGATTCAAAGCACAGCAGCATATGTAGTGGATCAGTAGAGCTGGCAACTAGCGGAGACTGGATGTAATTTAATAAGGTCGGTGCGGCTACATCAATAGGCCAATTTACTCTAGACAGATCTGACATTGCCACGGGGCCCAGCCATGGCAGCAGAATAACCAAGGGAAGAACATTTCCCATTTTGTACCTATACCACTTCCATGCAAGCATTGTAATCACATCATCAGACAACACAAAATTATATTCATTCATACAGCCAAAATTTATCTTGAATGCAACTTGTATCTAGAATGAAAATGGGTAAACACCATGGCCAGACTCTACAGCATGGATTGGTAGTCCCAACAAAAATATGTTTTGTTTATATGTCACTTGACAAATTACATTTCAGTCAGAAGACAACTCTTCAAAATACAGCAAAAGCGCCCCCTGCAGGCAGGATTTGGCTGGAAATGTGTTCATTTCCCTGAATTCTGATAATGTCATACTTTTTTAATCATTCAGAACCACATATATGTTCAACGTGCACACCATTCTGCCCAAAGACATTTTGCCTTGCCAAGGTGAAAGGAAATTATATTTTCCAGAATTACTGGTACACTAAAAGCCTTCTGCTGTTTGCTTCCTGCTATATGCACATTAATACTTCACATTACAACCCTGTAATATGCCCTAGTTGAATGATGAGGACCAGCATGCTATTGATCACTAGGCAATGATCACTTCCAATGTTGGTCTGAACAACTTCTGAAATTGTGTTATGTTTCCCTACATGCAGTCTCTCAACTCAATTATAGAAGTAGAAATATAATATTTTGAAAATAAAAGGTGCATGTGAGCAAATCTTGAAGGTCCTCTGGAAGAAAAGGAAAGCAGAAGTGAATTACCATAGCAACATAAGGGCTGTGGCTTGCATTTTGTTTATTTGTTGCTATGAGTGAATAGGGCAAATGAGTAAGTGAAACCAGGGCTTTAAAAACACCTTTCTTGGACAACAAGTGCCTGAATTTCCCATCTAGCATGGCCTCTGTTGAGACAGAAGAGTGGGGGCGGAGACATAGAATCATAAATTATATAAGTTCTTCCTAATGTTTAATTAGAATCTCCTTTCTAGTAATTAGAACCCATTGCTCCAAATCCTAGTTTCCAGGGCAGCAGAAAACAAGCCTGTTTAATTCTTTCCATGATAGCAAAACCAAGATATATATATCGGTTCCGCTACCATATTTGTGATAACTACAAAGGACTTTATTGTAAAAACACCCAATTCTACTACAGTCATGTTATTATTGATGCTGGGTCAAGTATCTTCAGTATCACACCTCTCTTCATTTATGCAATAGTGCTGTTTGGGCAATTTATGGCCCACAATCATACTTCCACGTTACCTTGTAACTCCATCTTCCTGTACCACCACTGTTTCATATTTTTTATTAAGAGCTATTTAGCAATTTCATCTTTGAAAAATAAAAAATTTAACATGGAGGAAAGGTGTCTCAACTGAAGCTTTATCACCAGTTCTTGTTTCCACAACCAGCCATATTTTTCAAAATCCAAAGCTTCTCCCTCTCTCTCTCTCTCTCTCTCTCTCTATATATATATATATATATATATATATATCACTTAAAAGATGTACCTGTTCTGATTTACATACCAATTCAACTTAAGAACAAACCTACAGAAGCTATCTTATTCATAACTTGGGGACTGCCTATGTGTATATATAGGCAGTCCCCTATATATACAGGGGGAGGGGGAGGAGAAGAATAATCCTGCCCCTGATGTCACTTTACTGCCAAAAAACCAGCACATGACCAGAAAGGCTCCATCACTACAAAGTAGGTGATGAGAATGTTGTGGGATTGAGAGCTTTAAACAGATTTTATCCTTTAATCACTAGAGAAAAGATAAATTATAGGGACGACACAGATGTGGGCAATAGGGACCATCACCAAAGGTGACAGTCCAGCTGCAATACCAGTTTGCCTGCTTTTTGCAATGAAGTCCAAAGCTTCCAACAGTAAATAACTAAACAGTCCATATAGGTAGGTGTAAAGCAATGGTAAAACGATGGTCCAGTGAACTGATACAATTTGGCCATTCTCAAGACCACACTCAATAGTTACATCCTTAAGGAGCATAAAGAGAAAGTGACAAGCATCAATAATATTGAAGCGTGCTGAACAGATGGTCCAGACACTGCCATCAGTCTGTGGGAAGATGCTTGGTATTCAAGTCCAGATGGTGAATTCTCTGTTTTGCACCATTTCTTATTTCCCATTTTTGTGGTGGTGTGTGGGAGGAAGAATCACACAAATCTAATCAGGTTATCGCCTGCAGGTTTTCCCTAAGGAGCTTCCTCATCACACATTCTGTCCAGCACAAGCACCGTACCATGAATTTTACTAATGTCGTTTTATAGCTCTAAAGACAGATAGCTCAGAAAACAAATTTTAAAAGTAATTTATTCCTATTTTTATTATGATGAGAAATAACCTATGATCATTATTCACTTCAGTGCTTGCGGGGGGGGGGGGGGGGATGCTCCTTTTCATTTTGCCGCTTGCTAAGTTTTTATCACTTTCAATTGTGTTTTTAATGGAGAAACACATTAGAAATGATAAGTGGCATAAAACTTTTTTTAAAACTTTTGTCAAAACACCTATGAAGTGCCTTTAAAAGTAACCTTTGAAAATAACAAGGAGCCACTATTCATCATACCGATAATGAGTAAATGGTATAATTCATAATGATTGCTCACTAAATTACTTTCAAAATATAACTTTTTAGCACAAGTTTACTACAAAAAGCACTTTATACAGGTAAATACATTATATACAATCCATACTTTGAGGCTCTGCCCATGACAAGTTAATTCCTCACATTAATTGTTGTTTCATGAATTACTTCCTTTTGTCCACTCCATACTTTATATCCATTAACTGTGTTATAAACCCAAAATATAGGCAAAATGTTATTTTAACTATGATTTGTTATTTTATTGGACTGTGTTTTTATGCTTGCACATGGCACTGAATATCTGCCTTTGTTTTTATGATTGTATATGGCATTGAATGTTTGCTTTTGTACTTGGAAGCCCCCCCCCCCCCCGAGTCCCTTCAGGGAGAGAGGGTGAGTTAGAAATAAAAACATTATTATTATTAATATATATTATTATTGTTATTTACTGGGACATGAGAGAAGCCTCCCACAGGATGGTAAAACATCTGGGCATCCCCTGGGCAACATCCTTGCAGATGGCCAATTCTATCACACCAGAAGTGACTCGCAGTTTCTCAACGCGCTCCTTACATAGAAAAAATTATTTATTAAATAATCAATTTAGTTCAAGATTATTTTGACTTTTTATATTACTTGGACTACAACCCATTCCAGGCTTTTCTTCAGTGTTTATCAATGATTTGAAAGAAAGGAATTCACAACTGTTTCTTGGAAATCTTTCTTTCCAAACATGTGGAACATCTCTGTGTATTTTGTCCTCTATAATTACAGCAAAAGTTATGCTGGAAGAAACAAGGAACTAATCAAAACTTGTAAAACTGAATGCATTTATTAAATGTTTTCCCCTCAAGAATCTACCTATTGAACAGTGGTTCTCAACCTGGGGTCCCCAGATGTTTTTGGCCTTCAACTCCCAGAAATCCTAACAGCTGGTAAACTGGCTGGGATCTCTGGGAGTTGTAGGCCAAAAACATGTGGGGACCCCTGGTTGTGAACCACTGCGATTGAATGTCCTCTTAGCATAAATTTTGATAGAAAAAAACCACTGAAATTCTATTCAGGTCCAACTACTCTGCTGGCATTCTTATGTTGGTTTAACCACCACACAAACACCTTCCAGCAGAGTCTAATGACCTCATCGCATGGCTCCAAATAACTCCAGGACGGTTAGAGCCAGCTTTGGGGACAGAACCCCATTGCAACCATCAGACAACATTGCCTGTGGCTCTGCCCCCAACCTCCGCCAACTGAAGTAAAAGCTTCGACACTTTCCCTGGCAACACGGGAGGCATCCTGTGTTGTGTTGGCTCCAATGGAGCCAGCACAGGGCCTCCC
The DNA here is from genome assembly GCF_035594765.1 of Anolis carolinensis. Taxonomy (NCBI): domain Eukaryota; kingdom Metazoa; phylum Chordata; class Lepidosauria; order Squamata; family Anolidae; genus Anolis; species Anolis carolinensis. Next base: position 166,363,428 of record NC_085844.1, read on the forward strand.
CAAGAAGGCGACACGTTCCCCATATGATGGGAAAGCATTGTGAGAGGGAGCTGTGCACGTTGTTGTTGTCGTCTCACTCGTTCAGTCATTTTTCACTCTTCGTGACCTCATGGACCAGTCCACGCCAGAGGATAATTCACCCTGCAGCCCCCTCTTTTCTCCCTGGAAGACAGGGAAGGGGTTCTCAGAGTCTAGTCACTGTGTGAGTTGTAGATTGGGTAGCCATTTATGCCTTTTCAATTGGTGATTTTTCAAACTGCCCCCCCCCCCCCAAAAAAAATCAGGAATTGAAGAAAGAGGCAGCTCTGGAAGGACCAGTCTTTGGTGGGTAGTGTGTGCCAGGTACCCACATGCCTGTGGTGACTTTTGTTCTCTTACAATGCTGAGAGTATTTTCAGTTGTTCTTGTTATTTTCATTTATCTATTGAAAAAAATAGGTTTTCTCCTCCAGATCATTTAAAAACATTTAGTATCCTGTGCCCATTTACCTAGAAAGTAGAATTGTCTGCACCACTTGGAAGCTGTAACACATCTTTAGAAATATGGGTAGCAACACAAGCAAACAACAGACCCAAATTCAAAGACATGGCTATTAGTTTAATAGCATCCTGTAAAGTGCTTTCTGAGGGGCTGCTATCAAATATACATCCCTTCCACAATATAGGTACAGAATATGGATGTCCCTCCAAAAAAGGAGATTAGACAAGCTCTATTTTTGGGCAGGGAGAGGAAATAGATCATTTTATATTCCATCTAGCTTTAAGAGGAGCCCCGGTGGCGAAGTGTGTTAAAGCACTGAGCTGGAGACCGAAAGGTCCCAGGTTCAAACCCCGGGAGCAGCATGAGGGGCCGCTGTTAGCTCCAGCTCCTGCCAACCTAGCAGTTCGAAAACATGCCAATGTGAGTAGATCAATAGGTACCACTCCGGCAGGAAGGTAATGGCGTTCCATGCAGTCATGCCGGCCACATGACCTTGGAGGTGTCTACGGACAACGCCGGCTCTTCAGCTTAGAAATGGAGATGAGCACCAACCCCCAGATCAGACATGGCTGGACTTAACATCAGGGGAAACCTTTACCTTTACCTAGCTTTAAGAAAATTAGTTTCCTTTTCTGGTTTTTGCAATGCAAACAATATAGAAAAAATACAGATAAGCAAACAATATAGAAGCAAAATGGTATAATTTGCAAAGAGTTCCTGCACAGATACTCAAATCAGCAAGCAGCTGGTTCAATTTACAGTAATGTCATTTACGATAACTAAGTATGAAAATACAGTTGTATGTTGGTAGAAATATTGATGTTTCTGTAGAAATGATATACTTTTCTGGCCAAGAGCAGCTGGAAAATGTAGGTGGCCTCTGGAAAGTGCAGATGCTCTCTACAGGTCAAAATAAATTCATAGGCACAGCAAGTGAAAATAGATTCATAGCCACAGCTATTAATATGCAAGATGTGGGTTGGTGCATTTAACTAAGTTGTTCAGAAAGTCTATACAACTTTTTAAAATTGTGATCTGAGTATCCCAAACTGTCTAAGACTAAACTTTTTTGTAAATGGGATAAGCTGTCCTAAGCTGTTTAGAACCCGTCCTAAAAAGTTACATTTTGGAGTGTTGTGTGGTTTCCAGGCTGTCTGATCGTGTTCTAGCAGCATTTTCTCCTGACATTTCGAATGCTTCTGTGGGTGGCATCCTCAGAGGATGCTCTGAAGATGCCAGCCACAGATGCAGTGATTCCAGTCGTAAAAGCCTTCAACAATACAGTTAAATTTTGGTTGGGTTTCCATTTTTCAGTTAACTGTATCCCCTGTTAATGGAGTCCCTATAAGTAAACAGTCACATTTGATTTTGCTTAAAATTTGATCAGTTTGAATACGACTTGAATCTATCTTGATGCTGAGGCAACATTCCTTAGTACGTTAACATATGCTCCACTATTGCAAATGGTGTATTATCAATACAGGGCAGTCTCCATGTATCTAATGACTCTTACTACAGGTGACTTATGCTTGCTGGTCTTAATACCTACCAACTGTAATAATCTAGAAAAAAAGAGCCAGCATGATGTAGTTGGCTTGCTATGCTGGCAGACCATGATTCAAATTCCCACTCAGGCATAGAAACCCAATGGGTGACCCTGGACAAATCACTCTCTGTCAGCCTCAGAGGAAGGCAATAACAAACCCACTCTGAATAAATCTTACCAAAAAAACCCTCATGATACGTTGACCATAGGGTCAACATAAATCAGAGTAACTTGAAGGCACACAACAATCCCTCAAGAATAGATTTGCGGGGGACAGATTTTGTCAATAGAGCTATTGTCCATGCCTGTTTGGGATTCCTGAAAATTTGCACCATTCTCTCCTCCTGAAACTACCCACAAAAACCGGAGAGTGAGGGCAAGGCCCTGAGATCTGGTAATAATAGGAGCTACATGCACTAATCCAATTTTAGATAGATTGGGGCCTTTCATTTGAAATACTTAGCACAAGAAGTTTTCTGAATTTTAGATCCCCCCCCCCCCCCACACACACACACACACACACACCATCCTAACTGATTTCGGAATGCCTACATAATGAAATATCTGGGAGAAGGAACCTAGCTCTAAATATTACATTTATTTAGGTTTTATATTCACTTTATACATAGGGCCTTGATTTAGCTGTAAACACAACGCAGTTTTGCGTACATAGCACCATCAGAAAGCAAATGTGCTATCCTCTTAGCTATCCATGTGGATTTCAGAGTATTTTGGATTTAGAATTCCCGATAAGGGATACTCAACTTATACTAATAATCCTTGTAATTTCATCCACATACTAATCAACAGGAGCCCGCAGTGGCACAGTGGGTTAAACTGCTGAGCTGATGAACTTGCTGACCAAAAGGTCAGCAGTTTGAATCCAGAGAGCAAGATGAGCTCCCACTATTAACTCCAGTAGAAAGATGAATACTGCTTCATTTCCTGGGAGATTTGAATAAATAAATTGCAAAAGCACTCCTCCCTCCCCCATAACATCACACAGGAGACCATATACACGAAACACCCACAAGAGGGGGATTATATTGTGTTGCAAATAGCAACTGACCCTCTTTCTAGCTAAACCTTTCAACACCTGCTCACACACATGAAATGTTCACTGGTGGAAAATAACAATGAGATGGAGGAGTCCACTTGGACTATAATTTGGTTGTTCCATCTGGTCTTGGTACATATTGTCCAGATCATTATATCCCTGAAAGCTGTGTTGCTTTTCATACTAATATGGAAATAATTAACAAAGAAGATGGACAGGGGCAGGGTAAAGGAAGAGAAAACAGATCTTTGTGTGCACGAGGGAGAGTGCTCTTAAGGACATACAAGAACCAACAATAATTTTTCTGATTACCTGTTGCTTTTTTGTAAAGCAAACATAATTTCTGCCAGCTTTACCACTTGGGAAAATTGTTAATGTGGAACATAATTATCACTGTTAATTATTAATATGGGAAATAATTATAACTCCCAATGATACCCCAGGCTACAATTTTTATCCATTTGAGTCTATCCATCAGGAGATGTAGTTACTGCAAGTCAATCAGTTCTGCGTGTACTCCTGAAGCCAAAATGTGTGTCCTGTCTTTAGTATGAAAAACAGAAAACTCTATTACTGTATATGCTTTGAAGACTATTGACTATCAGAACATTCTGCAGCTCTGACAGGAGAGGAAAAGTGTGACCAAAATAAGACCCTCAAATCTCTCATACCCTCCCCTGATTTACAAAAATCAGGCTGATTTGGGGATCATTTTTTGCCCCCAAATCACACCAAAATGTCCATAAGAGCAACCATTCCCCCCCCCCCATTCTTTCCTATTCTCTCTCCCCACCAAACTTACCCAAAATGGGGGGGAGGCTACTGAAAAATGGCCAAAATAGTGGCCATAAACAACATCATATCACTGGAAATGATATTGAGCACAATGGTGTTCACCAGTAAATGTGTTTGAGAACTAATATAACTGAAATGTAAAACTGATAGTGTTGGTTCAGATAATCACCAGACTGTTGAAATAGTACTCCATACAGAGTACCTTTCACGATCAGGTGGTATGGCATGTGTAAGAACCAGACAGTCTGCTGTTATTGTATTAGCCCACATTATCACATTCATTCCCTGTTTCCCACAAAATAAGACCTATCCTGAAAATAAGACCTATCATGATTTTTCAGCATTTTTGAAGATGCTCAAAATATAAGCCCTATTTCAAAAATAAGTCCTATATACAGTTCATTTAAAAAGTCAATTTGGAAAAATAAGACTGCCCATGAAAACAAGCCCCAACACATCTTTTGGAGCAAAAAAAATAATTTAAGACCCTGTCTTATTTTGGGGGGAACAGGGTAGGTTGCACATTTCTTTCTTGGACTACGAGCTCATCTGAAAGTGATTTTTTTATCCCTGGTACTTTTTGAGTTTAGCCATCTTTCCAAATGAATCTTTTCTCTCTCAACCCCCTCCCCCCCCCCCCCCCCCCCCATACACATCTAATTTCTATTTAAAGTTTATGGATGAGACAAAAAAAATGCTCACTGTTAGAGACAATATGTGAGATGGGCAAACCCACAACAGATTCTTGACTGTTTAAGAATCATTTGTTTTGGAAACTGCATTCAAAGCAGAGGGATTTTTTTTTCTTGTCAGTTTTTTTCATATGAAGAAAGAACTGTATCAGCTACATCTTGTCATGTGTCAATATCCATGTGTCAAAAACAAAGCCCAATTTCTTAGTGCCCAATTTTTCTCTGTAATGTTCTGTCAAAAGAAAATAGAACATATTTTCCAAATTTAAAACACTTCATCCTCTCCTGAAAAGAAGATTTTTGTGTTACAGATAGCATATATATCAGTTTGTTAATCTGTGAAATCCTGCCATGTCAGAGGAGAGAGAAAGGTTTTCTCCATTTATGATAATATAGAATAGTGTTAGTTCTATTTTTAAAATGGATGTGAATTTATTCAAATTTTAATCCACTTTCAGGTGAGTTAGAAAGATCACACCTGTCACACATATAGTGCACGTGCTTTCTCAAACATGCTGCACAAATAGGTGAAAACAAATAGAAATCATGGCTCTTTTCTGGGAAGAGGTTTAAATTAGAAACACTTAACAAATAATTCAGATTAGGCGAGGAGAGAAAACACATTATCTCATGGAATTTTAAAATGTAAGGATGGGGGAGGGGGCAGACTGAGAAAGAGATTTGCAGACAGAGAGAGGTGTAGAAGGTGACTTTTCAGCCACTGGCAGTCAGCCAGAATAAATTTGCTCCTGGCTTGGACAAACCTATTCATTTAACATAAGCTTTAGTCTGCAGAAGTCAGCAGGTTAAGCCTTCCATGGCATGGATGAAAGCTTTACCACCTGTTAATTCCAGCAAAACAAACTCTTGTAAGAAAGGATAGCTGGTAACCTAGCTGCTGCCAAAATACTTTAAATAGAGATTAAGTTTGTGTCTCTTCTCTTACAGCAGTTGCATTTCATATTTCTTTTCCAATCCATTTTCAATAGCCTCCCAAAATCGGGGGGTAGGGGGTGGATCGGGGTCCTGAAATTTGGATCATTATGGATCATTATGGGGGGGGGGGGGCGCTTCCCATCCACTGCCTCCCTTTCCTGGCATTCTTCTTACCTGCTGGCACCTGCTGTTGCTCCTCTGGAGTAAGGTGTTCAGCTACAGGCGTACTCGAGGCCTTCCTGCACACCTTGCCAGCCACCACACATGCCCTGCCACACTCTTGGAGAGCGTGTGTGTGGTGAGGCCTGCAAGCCCCGCCAGTCACCATGCACACCCTCCACACTCTCTGAGTGTGTGTGTGGTGGCCTGTAAGCAGGCCCAGAGTTCACCTGTAGCCACCAAACATACTCGGCACACTCTTTCGTGTTGAGCAGATTTCCATGTTAGGAGGGAGCTTTCTGTTTTGTGCTTCTGGATAAACAGGAGACACACAAAAAACAGGAAAATGATAGAAATGAATTCTGTACACATGTCTAATATATATTATACATTTCCATTTTTCTCACACACATACAAGGCGGAAAAGTACAAAAGTCAGAAAAGAAAGAGGGAAGGTGGGGATAGTGGAGTTATCATTAGTAAATTAAGTCTTGATTAAGTATTTAAGTAATTAAGTAATTAAGCATTAAGTATTAATTTAAGTATTAAGTAATTAAGTATTTTCCCGGGGGGGGGGGGGGGTAGGAGAAAAGGCAATGCACATAGTTACGGTTATTACATCTAATTCTTCATTTCCATTACACTTATTTTCATTACTTAAAGTATTAAAAGGTTCATATATATTCTCAATTAGGGCTGTGCGATCAATGAAAAATGTTTCAAAGCTCATTACAAAATTAGGGGGCGTCGGTGTTCTGTTTCTAAAGTGTTTCTGTCGTTAGTGAAAATTATGTTACTATTACAAGATAAATGAAATTTCATTACTATATCGAGAGTAATGAAATTTCATTACTTTTCATAATAGTAATTGCACAAGAGGGAGAAACTTCAGGGGCCCCTCTCTCCCTGATTTTTACTGATATTGTGGAGAAACTTGCTACAAGAGTAGAACATATTTACCACTGTTGGCACATCAAGTTTCAGAATGTTTCACTTATCCACAGATTTTTGGAGATGTTCAAAATTTTTATAATTTTTTTCTCCTTGAATTTATCTCCTTGAATTTTCTGTACGAAGATGCAATATAACAGGGGATCATTCCCCCCAATTTTCAGAAATATTCATACATTTACTGATTTTAGGGAATCTTTAAAAGTTTTGACAAAAATGTTTTTATAGCTACAACAGCTATTTCACTGAATGTCTTTCATATTAACCAACAGAGCTTCAATTTAAGGATTTCTTCCCAGCCCAGAGATTTACTTACTATCAGTCAGTCCTCCTCTTTGCAGATTCAAAAATTTATTGGCACTCTGGCTGGCTGCTGCTACAGAGGAACAAATCTCTCCCTTATCCTGATTGGGGCTTTCTGATGCTGAGCAGAATTTTGGGAAATATAGTTTAGGGCAGGGTCTTTTGAATTCTCTGGCATAGGGCTCCTCACCTTCCCAAACTACATTTACCAGAATTCTGTACTTTCTCAATCTCTTTCCCAGCAAACCCTGCTTTCTCCCTGCTGCTTCCCTCTCCTAATGGTGAGAGGCCATTAGTTTAAAGAGGAATGGCAGCCTTTTGTTGATAGTGGTTGTTGCTATAATCATGTGTTTTTGTTTTTATATTTATGTACTGTTTTATGTTATATGCTGTACACTGGAGTGAATTGTAAGCTGCCCCAAGTCCCTTCAGGGATATGGTAGTGGGATATAAATAAAGTTGTTGTTATCATCATCATCATAGCAGATAATCCAGTTATCTGTTTTAAACTGAATTATATGAGTCTACACTGCCATATAATCCAGTTTAAAGCAGAGAATCTGAATTTTATATGGCAGTGTAGAAGGGGCCTGAGGAGGCCTGCCGGAAGAGATGGGTCATCCATTTACATTAAAACTATAAAACCAAATGTACACTCAGGAGTGACTATTTCAGTATGGAACTTAGAGTGAAACAAATGTTCAGACTTTGTTTCATTCAGTTTGAAGGCAAAAACTTCAATATCAACCGTGACAATATTGGGTACTATTTTTTCTTTGCTATTTCCCACCCGCTAAGGCAAATGTGAGAGTTGGCTCAGCTGAACCAACAAACTAAAAAAAATAGGTTGGTATCAATATTTATAATAGTGTTATGGCATAAAAGCCAATTCCCACTTGCATGGCCACATACAGTGTAGAGCATCTTTTTCTCCTAATTTATTTATAGATTTTGATGCATCTGTCAGATGAAATGACTCTCACAGCAGCCTATGGTGAGATCAATAATGAACAAGCTGGTTCCTTTTCTTGGACTTAAAATCTAAAAAGCACAACACAAAAGGAAAAAGGAACAGGGAAGAGCAAAGGGATTAATCCAAACTCTGACTCCTGTCTTAAAGTTTATTTAATTTCTTTAATTTTATAAGCATCTGAATCATTCTGAATATCTTTACAGTCTGTGGCCATGTTGTCTTTATCTCCTGTGAAACATTCCCTTAAATGTCCAGGACTTGAATCTAATTATAAATCTTAACTAGAGTTGACCTGCTGAGTGAATGGAATTTAACATACGTGCTGATTTCCCAAGTTCCCATTGATTTAATGATCCTACTCGAGTTGGGACTAACAATTGGATTTAGGTTTAAATATCCTAATCATATAGGTAAAGGTAAAGGGTTTCCCCTGATGTTAAGACCAGTCATGACCGACTCTGGGGATTGGTGCTCATCTCAATTTCTAAGCCGAAGAGCCGGCGTTGTCCGTAGACACCTCCAAGGTCATGTGGCCGGCATGACTGCATGGAGCGCCTAATCATATAGATATATTTAAATAAATTTCACATGTGACCTAATGTATGCACAAAGTGAAGAACATAGTTAAAAAGGCTCTTGAGCATTAATCTAATATTAGAACTTTCCTAACAAAAAAGTTCTGTATCCCAAACAATGAAGTACATTAATAATCCTATATCTGGTGATGGAATCCAAGAAAATATGAACATATGCAGACTTCTAGCTTTTTACATGAAAATTAAGACTGAGTTTGAGCTTCATATCAAAACTTACTTTTCATTGAACACGGGAAACCAGAATTCTTATAAATAGGACGCATAATACATAATACATGTTGATACATTTGGATAAACAAAAAAAATCCTCTAACAGATATACAATATTCTCCATTTGATGATTACTTTGTCACCATATTAGTGATGATTAAAAACACACAACAAAAACTTTCCACTCTGATGATATATATAATCAATGCCACTCTATCAATATATGGTGTTCTGTTTAGTCACTAAGGGTCCTTCCAGACAGACCCTATATCCCAGTATCTGATCCCAGGTTTTTTTGCTTTAAACTAAATTATATGAGCCCCCGCTGCCAAATAATCTGGGATAAACAGAAAACCTGGGATCAGATCCTTTGATAGAGAGCCTGTATGGAAGGGCCCTGAGACATTTTGTCAACTATAAAAGTAAATGTTTAAGACATCTGGAATTATGATGTATCACCTTAGACTTTATCCCATATTGGGGGGGGGGGGGGGAGAGAGGTAATGTCAGGAAATCGTGATGTTCAGTCCTGTAGTGTTACAAATCACGATATTCTGTTATTCATTACTTATCACATGTCATTCTTACTGTTCTCATCCTTATTCCACAAGAGAGTAGATTGTTTGCCCCCTCCCCTTTTAAAAAAAATGGATCTTACTTTGATATTGTGAGGGATCAAACTGTCATGGATTGAGATCTGCATTATTAAAGGCAAAGAAAAATAGCAATCTACCAAAGTTGTGCTATTTCTTAATTTTAAATGTATTCAAAGTTACTGAAAAGAATTCAGCAGCTGCATTATGGCAACAGTCATGGACAGCAATGGTTCCCAAACTGACCCATTTAAGGTGGAATCAGGTGTCAAACAGGGATGTGTTATTATGATAGTTACAGTTCTTAGTTCCGATCAACAGTGATTCTTGTAGTTATTGTAAAGCAACTCTTTGTTTTCCTCAAAACAAACCTAATCTTCTTTCTAGTTGGTCTAAAAAAAAGTCTGATTTCTTGCTCACTAGCTTTTATAGTTATTGTCATTTCCACATCCACTTGGGGACACTGTTTTGAGCAGTTCCTTAGATCTTCACTTAGGTGGTATCTACACTGAAGGATTCATGCAGTTTGAAGCCACTTTAACTACCATGGCTCAATGCCGTGGGATCCCGGGAATTGCAGTTTGATAAAGTCTTAAGCCTTCTAGGACTTGCAGTTTGGGACTGACAAATTGGGACTTTTTGGCTCAAGGACAACTGTAGATTTGCAAAATATGGCAGAATCCAACAGAATTGGCATTCACTATGGTCTCCTCTGTGTTCCCCAATTCAGCTCTAGAGGTCTAAAAATCTAGGTGAAGAAAACTTCTGAGTATATTTCAGAGGGAGGGACAACAAAACAAAAATTTTGCTTGCCTAAGAAAACACTATGAAATTTATGGAGTTGCTATAAATTGATGGTTGACTTGAATGCAAATAAAAGAGAGGAAAGGAGATAAAAGGCTACAAGTGGGATGGGAATAAAAAGGGATTTATGTTGTGAGTAGATTTAGTCCTCTGCTTTTAGCCTTTAGAAGATAGATTTTTATTGCTTGCATACTCTAATTGCACATAATCCAACTCATTTGTTCTTTTTCTTTCACTCTGTTATGTTTTACAATGGTTCTTCCCATTGTTGCTCTTAAACTGTTTTATTGGTAGCTTTTATCACTAAGTTTGTTCCTTTTATATATTGCTGTTTATACTACATAGTAATATTTTTTCCCCTGTAAGGCGTCTTCTTTTTCTTCTCCGCTCCACTGGGCGGTGGATACGGACTCAGTCGTTCTACCTCAAGGACTGAGGCAGTTGAGTAGTCCGGCAGCTGTATCCATGACTGAGCAGCCCTTTTTAGGATCCACTCTGCTCACCCCACACGGGGAAGGGGCTAGAAAAGGTGCCCTAAACATAGTCTGCCTCTCTTATCCCTAATTGGACTGCTGAGTCCAGAGGGGTCACCACTCTGTGGCCAAAAAAGAGAAATGAACTTTGGAACATGGAATGTACGGACACTGTTGGATAACACTGACAGTGAATGCCCCGAACGCAGGACTGCTATCATTGCAAGGGAGCTGGGACGCTTTAAGATCGACATAGCAGTGCTTCAGGAGACCTGGAGAGCAGGAGAGGGACAGCTGAAGGAAGAAAAAGGAGGCTACACCTTCTTCTGGAAGGGACTGCCTGAAGAAGAGCGAAGAATACACAGAGTTGGCTTTGCTATGAGAAAAGACCTGGTGAAGCACCTGACTGAGGCACCCACTGGCATCAATGAACGACTCTCAACCCTCCGAATTAACCTTGCCAAAAACCAATAGGCAACCATCATATGTGCCTACGCACCAACTCTAGATGCTGACGAAGACATCAAGGAAAAAATTTATTGTCAGCTGGACACCATCCTATCGGAGATACCTAAGGAGGACAAAATCATCCTCCTGGGGGACTTTAATGCCAGAGTCGGACGGGATTCTGACCTGTGGCCAGGGATCATAGGAAAAAATGGGGTCGGAAACAGCAACTCGAATGGCATCTTGCTTCTCACCAAATGCGGAGAGCACAACCTTGTCATGACCAACACGCTCTTCCACCAAAAAAAACAAGCTCAAGACATCATGGAAGCACCCCCCGTCAAAGCATTGGCACCTCTTGGACTATGTAATTACACGTGCCAGAGACCGCCGCGATGTGCTTCTCACAAGAGCCATAGCAGGTGCTGATGACTGCTGGACAGACCACAGGTTAATCCCATCCACGATGGCTATCAAGATCGTCCCCAAACGCAGACTCCAAGGAAGAAAAACAAGGCGTAAAATGAACACCCAAGCCCTTCAGGAGCCCTCCAAACGAGCCCTTCTCCAAAGATCATCTACCAACAGAACACCCCGAAAATGTTGAGGAACACTGGAACAAACTGAAGACCTCCATCATCACAGCCTGCGAAGAAACCATTGGATACCAAACTAAGAAACATCAAGACTAGTTTGACGATAATGACAAAGAGATCCAACAGCTAATTGATAACTAAAGGAAAGCCTTCCAAACATGGCAGAGAGACACCAACTTTGCTGCCAAGAAAAAGATCTATGCCAGTGCAAAAGCCGAGGTCCAAAGAAGAACCAGAGAACTCAAGAACATCTGGTGGACAAAGAAGGCAGAAGAAATCCAACACTTTGCAGATACCCATGATGCTCAGGGATTTTTCAAAGCCACAAAGATCATTTATGGACTAAGAAACCATGGCATACAGCCTCTACGCTCATCATATGGAACCAAAATTCTGAAGGACAAAACATCAATTACACTACGTTGGAAAGAGCACTACCAGAACCTGCTGAATCGCAGCTCCAATGTGGCCGAAGAGACCCTCTCACAAATCCCGCAACAACAAACCAGGGATGAGCTTGCAGCACTGCCTAGTTTGGAAGAAGTTAGCAATGCCATCAGCCAACAAAAAAACAACAAAGCCAGCGGACCTGATGGGATCCCTGCTGAAATCTTCAAAACGGGTGGACCTGAGCTGATACAACAACTCCACCAGCTCATTGAAAAGGTGTGGGTGACCGAGAAAATCCCAGCAGACTTCAAGGATGCCAACATCACCATTTTCAAGAAAGGGGATAGAAGAGACTGTGGGAACTATCACGGTATCTCCCTTCTAACCTCAGCTGGGAAAATCCTCGCAAGAATCCTTGCAAACCGCCTTCTCCCTGTCTCAGAAGACACTCTCCCAGAATCCCAGAATGGCTTCCGCCCCTCCAGAGGAACAGTGGACATGATCTTCACTGCTCGACAGCTCCAAGAAAAATGCAGGGAACAAAATCAACCTCTGTACATGGCATTCATTGACCTTGCAAAGGCATTCGACAAAGTGAATCGCAGTGCTCTCTGGACCATCCTCCAAAAAATCGGGTGCCCTGACAAATTTGTGAACATCCTGCGGCTCCTCCATGATGACATGATGGCAACAGTCTTGGACAGCAACGGCTCCCAAAGTGACCCATTTAAGGTGGATTCAGGTGTCAAGCAGGGATGTGTTATTGCCCCTACCTTATTTTCCATCTTCATCACTATGATACTTCACCTTGTTGATGGGAAGCTTCCCACCAGTGTGGAAATCATCTATCGGACAGATGGCAAGCTATTTAACCTCAGCAGGCTGAGAGCCAAAACCAAGGTGGTCACAACATCTGTTATAGAACTCCAATATGCCGATGACAATGTAGTCTGTGTGCACTCAGAAGAAGACCTACAAGCCACTCTAAACACCTTCACAGAAGCATACGAGAAGCTCGGCCTCTCATTGAACATCGAGAAAACCAGTGCTCTTCCAACAGGCACCAGCTAATCCCTCTGCAATGCCAAGAATACAGCTTAACGGTGGAACATTAGAAAATGTCGACCATTTCTGCTACCTTGGCAGCCACCTCTCCACAAAAGTCAACATTGAGACTGAAATACAACACCGCCTGAGCTCTGAGAGTGCAGCATTTTTCCGTATGAAGCAGAGAGTGTTTGATGACCGGGACATCCGTAGAGATACCATGGTGCTCGTTTATAAAGCCATTGTCCTCCCAACCCTGCTCTATGCCTGCAAAACGTGGATGGTCTACAGACATCACACCAAACTCCTGGAGCGTTTCCATCAGCGTTGCCTCAGAAAAATCCTGCAAATCTCTTGGGAAGACAGGCGGACAAATGTCAGTGTGCTGGAAGAGGCAAAGACCACCAGCATTGAAGCGATGCTCCTACGCCATCAACTCCGCTGGACTGGCCACGTTGTCTGAATGCCCGATCACCGTCTCCCAAAGCAGTTACTCTACTCTGAACTCAAGAACAGGAAACGTAATGTTGGTGGGCAGGAAAAGAGATTTAAAGATGGGCTTAAAGCCATCCTTAAAAACTGTGGCATAGACACTGAGAACTGGGAAGCCCTGGCCCTTGGGCGCTCCAATTGGAGGGTCAGCTGTGACCAGCAGTGCTGCGGAGTTCGAAGAGGCACAAATGGAGGGCTTAAGGGAGAAACGTGCCAAGAGGAAGGAGCGACAAGCCAACCCTGACCGGGACCGCCTTCCACGTGGAACCGAATTCCTCACTGCGGGAGAACATGCAGATCAAGAATAGGTCTCTTCAGCCATCTACGGACACACCCCCAAGATGGAAGACAATCATCCTCGAACTACGAGGGATCGCCTAAGTAAGTAAGTAAGTAACACACTGACTCTTATTTTAACTAAAAGGAACCACCCCATTCTGGTGAAAGGTAAGAACTTAATCCATCCCAGAAGAACTGAAAAGCACTGACCCCTCTATTTTCCCTGCAATGGTGCTACTTCTAGCCTTTTTGAAGGCCTGGGTAGGGAAATGGCAGTGATTACCATGGTTAGCAGACTCCCTAAGGTGCCACTGGTGAATTCCCTCTTTGCTGAATGACCCTTAAATAATCCATGAGTCATATCAAAATCTATAATTTTGGTTCCCAAACTAATACATGAGGCCCTCAACTATTACAGCCCTCAACTAATACATGAGGTTGACTTGTATATGAGTATATATGGTAAATGATTCTTAACATTTGTGTTATCCTATGCATAACCTGTAACATTATTGGAGCCAATAATAATAATTGTTGTTGTTGTTGTTGTTATATAATTGTTCTTATTATATAATAATAATTATAATATATTATATTATTATATTATTATTATAAAATATTATTGGAGCCCTGGTGGCACAGTGGGTTAAACCACTGAGCTGCTGAATTTGCTTTCCGAAAGGGAGCGGGCTAAGCTCCTGTGGTTAGCCCCAGTTTCTACCAACCTAGCAGTTCAAAAACATGCAAATGTGAGTAGATCAATAGGTACCACTCTGGCGGGAAGGTAACAGCGCTCCATGCAGTTATGCCGGCCACATGACCTAGGAGCTTCCCATCAACAAGATGAGGTATCATAGCAATGAAGATGGAAAATAAGGTTGGGGCAATAACAAATTCCTGTTTGACACCTGTCCACAAAATATGAATGTCAAATTAGACAGGCCAACACAACATAATAGGCAGGGTTCTTACATTTAGAAGAAGTCAAGTTATACCTGTGCTGAGTTTGCTAAAAGCCAGAGTCCAATCACAATTTTTGCACAATGCAGCAGTCTGGAGTGTTAAACCTTCAGAGGGTTTAAAATGTATTCAGAACAGTACAAACCTGCTAGGGATACTTGGGAGATATCTCTGCTTTGTACCTGTGAGTGGAGATAAAACCTTTCATTAAGAATGAATGGCTGGAGTATGACAATGAATAATTCCAGCTTCATAAAAAAAATTGAGTGGTTCTATATTATCTGTGACCTAAAAATATTCAGCAAGGTTTAAACACACAATATGTACTCAGACTTTCTTATCAGTCATCCTACTAGAATAATCTGACTAGCTTTAAAGTTACCTTAACCTCTAACCAACCTTCAAAATAGTTTGCTATTATAAAAGAGAGATAAGTTATCATTCACTTCTGATTACATTGGTCTTTTAAGACAGTTTAGAACAGTGGGTCCTAACCTAGGCTCCTCCAGGTGTTTTGAACTTCGGCTCCAAGTGATGAATTCAAAAGTGCAATAATCACAGTTGCTGATGTTCTTTTTTAGCAGTGCTCTTCTTTTGATAAGATGGTTTTGATACTATCAGCACAGGGGTGTTTCATAATTTTTTTCTCATTTTTATCTTCTTGGTTAAGTGCATCTTCACACTAAAAAAAAAAAGCTACTTGAGATCACATCTAGCACCTTGGATATTGTAAAACCTGCAATAAAACCCAGACATGCAAGTCAAGTAGTAGCCAATTTGTGTCTAGGAGAACATGGGAATCACCTAGAGTAAATCATTTAGACACTGTGGTGCGAGTGCTGGCAAAAAGAGATAGAGGGGAAATATGTCATTCTCTTCATTGTCTATTATACTGCCGAATACTTGCTGAAGATCCAAGCCAATGACTTCTCACCTTCTCCTATCCATGGACCATCTGTCAGATGCTGACCATGTAATCAGATACTGAACTCATTACACAACAATACGAAAAGCACATAGGTAGAAAGAACAGGAGGTTATGTCAACAATGTCCCATGAGAAAAGCTGCAATCCTACATTACGAGTGGGCCTATTTTATTTTTGAAGTTCAGATGATTTGAGCATCCCTTATCCTAAATACTTGTGATCATAATTTTCTTGTATATGTGTGCATAATCAGCAATTTTGGGACCCAAGTCTAAACATGAAATTTGATTATGTGTAATATACAAATTAATCACATGGTGTGGAGGTCATTTTATACAATATTTTAATAATTTTGTGCATGAAACAAAATGTGGTCACATTGAAACATCAGAAAGCAATCAATGTTACTATCTCAACCACTCATGTGAGCAATTTTGGATTTTTTTCAGATTTTGGAATTCCATAAAAGGGATGCTCTGCCTGCATATTTTATCTTATTCATTACATTTTCTTTAATACAAGGTTTGAAGATGCTAGTGTCAGATTAAAGCGTGAAAGTTCAGGCAAGGAACTGTCATGCTTTTTTGAATCTTTTCAGTTCCATTAGACGGCTGAGAAATGTGGAAATGGTATGAGATCCCACAAAATGTGGTGGAAGTAGTGTAAGCATAGAAAGCCACTTGCTTCTGGGTACAATACAGGTATGGAAGATAGAAAAACAGCCAGTGAAAGATCTCTCATAAACACATACACACTTCTTCCCATTCTAGAATCTAGGGAGGGAAAAGGTGTGTTACATGTCAGAAGGCAAAACAGATTTTAGAAATGGAAAGGGTTCCACTTTGGGAAACAATTAATTAAATTGCCACTTAACAAGGACATCTTTGTTGATGATATGAAAACAGATTATGCCCACTTATATTTCCCCCAACAGAAAAAATAAGCCCAAATTCTATTGGTTAGAGTTTAGCTATTAGAAACATCTGAAATAAACCCATTAAATCATTGGGATCTTCTTAGGTATTGTTTTACCATTCAACACTCGCTTCATGAATTCACTGTAGTTGAGACGAAGCAATAGGATTCAAACACGAAGGTACCAGGTAGCTATGGAGCACTTGGCTGTAAATCCACAAGCACCAAAACTAAGGGCAGCAGGGTGCCCTGATTTAAGAAAGAGTACATGAGCCTTGTTTTTGTTTAGAACATGTCGCCTTCTATCAAATTTATTTCTGATTTTGAATAACATTTTCATGTTCCTCAGCTGTAATTGCATTAAGCCTAATTGTCCACTGAAACCAGCACAGAAACATATTGTACATATTAGAATATTAAGGCTTATTGTTTTCATCGTGGTTAATAACTGAAGCAGTGTTCTAAAGTAAAAATTGCTTAATCTATGCAATTATGCCTATTATACTAAGCAGGGTCTCATCAGTTATTGGATACTTCTCAAGCCAAGGAACCAGATGTTGCTGAATTAATGCAGGGTGAAAAAGAGCTCAAAGGATTTGTATATTTTAAGAAATAACATAGTATGATAATTTGGGTCTTGGATTAGGAATTCAAAAACCAGGGTGTGAATCCCCTCTGAGCCATGGAAACACACTGAATGGTCTTGAGCAAATCAGGTCCCGTTAGACCCCATCTACACTGATCATTTAATGTGGCTCCATGCCAAACTGCAGCCACCACAAAGCACCAATGTGTGCTGCAGCACAGATTAAAGGACACACAATTCATTAAAAAGTTGCAGAAAAGTCTGGTCTTAGCCCTTTAATATGCTGTAGCAGATTCCAATATATCTCAGATTGCAAAGTGAGAGCATATTGTAGAGACCCACTCTCCCTGAAGTGTTTTGTAGGATTCAGAACGAGGGGGCAAGGGAGCTGTTGAAAATTGCCCCAAGGGCATGGCTATGCAGTAGGACACTAACTGATCACCTGAGAGGTGTAATTGAAAACCTTCACTTCTGTCACTTTCCCTTTTTTTCAACCTCTTATGCCTAGTGTACTGTGGTGCTCATCTGTCCTGAAAATAGGGGAGGGACCCCATGAAGCAGTTTGAGGCCAGGTTTCACAGTTAATGTGATTATTGTCCTAACCTCAACCAGTTCCAGACCTGTTAACCCAGTGGTTCTCAACCTGTGGGTCCTCAGGTGTTTTGGCCTACAACTCCCAGAAATCCCAGTCAGTTTACCAGCTGTTAGGATTTCTGGGAGTTGAAGGTAAAAACATCTGGGGACCCACAGGTTGAAAACCACTGTGTTAATCTAATAACATGCACAATGAAACCAGTTCCTTCCAAACCAGTCCAAGCTGTATTATAGTTTCAGTGTAAATGTGTCCTAAGCCTCAGAAGAAGACAAAGGCAAACTCCAACTGAACAGTTCTTGCCTTTGATAGCTATGCCTTAGGGCTGCCATGAGTCAGAATGGGCTTGAAGGCACACAAAAACAAAGTACATAACTCAAAACTCATACTTTATAGCCTTCTGTGAATGGCTCATTTATTTAAGTGTTCACTGCAGAATTTATTGGCCACTTTCCCAGTGCTTAAAGTGGCTTATGTAAGATCTACAATCATTATATACAAACATTATCATTTGGCTAAGTAAATCTTTACTTTTGTTATCAGTTTCCACATCACAGAAATTAGTAGATTTTCCTATTTGCACATTACCTGGAAGCCAAGGAAGCATATACATGGCTTATCTTTGCATCTTTATTTCCCATTTTATTTCTTCTTCCGGATAACACACAAGATAACTCTCAGCTACCTCATAATGTGTTCAGAAAGATTGTGCCAGGCAAATGTGATTTTTTATGGTTATAAAAGACACATGCTTCCTGTACCTCATGGTTACTATGCATCTTTGTTGTAGTAGAAGTGTGCCTTCGAGTCATTTTTGACTTAGGGTGACTATAAGGCAAACCTATCATGGGGTTTTCTGGGGCTGAGAGTGTGTGACCCACCCAAGGTCACCCAGTGGGATTTGCATGACTGGATGGGAGATCCAGCCCTGGTCGGCCAAGTCTTAGTGTTATGCTCAAAGTGCTAGGCCACACTGGCTGTCAACCCATCTCTTTAATCCTTAGATGTCATGTTTACTTGCTTCATAAAGTTTCTCTTATTTGTATGTCTTGCTATGTTTTGAATATTCATAACAGTAATATTTATTACTTTTAAAAAAAAACTTGCTATTTTAAAATTTTCCAAAAGGGTAACCATTTAGTTCATTACAACAAAAGACTATGGCATTTAGTATGAGTTTTTGTGAACTGCAATCCACTTTGTCAAATGCAGTAAGTGCCACTGTGTTTTATTGGTGAGTATTGGGCTTGGAAGTGGGAGATGAAATCATGGTGTGTGCTGGGTGACCTTGGGCCACTCACATTCTTCATGATCTACTTTGTAGAGTTATTGGGAGGGTATTGTGAGTAGGAAAAATATGAAGGCTCGTGATTTAAGCTGTGGAAAATGTGAAGATACAAATGCAACTGTAAAATATCCAAATACAGGTACAATACACACGGTTGGGGGTAGGACGAAAGCTAGTGAGGTCAGAGGGAAATTAAATGCTTTAAGCAGGGAGAAATATATCATTTACACTGTTACAAGTAACACAAACATCCTGGCACTGGGTAATAAACCAAATAATATATGTAAAATGCTAAGAATCTATTCTCCTGGTTCAAATCTCTGGTGACACACTGAAACTCCCTAATGAATTGTAAGTGAGCAATTGCTCTCTCTACTTTCTTTCAAAGTTTGTTGGCTCCACTACAGCTATTTCAAGATCAAAGGACGGAATTCTGTTGGTGACATATACTGTCTTAACCTAGGGCAACATCAGTGTCTGTAATTTGGATGCTGTTACAAAAACATGGTATTAATATCTGTTTTTACAATGTTTTCACCCAAAGGTAGATAGTTATGGTACACCCCCATGCAGCATTCAACTGCAGTCCCACAGCCATCAGAAAATGCATTGTCCGACTTACCGGGCAAGGGCTGTTGCAGCGTGGGGTGCCCTCTGGCTCATCTTGGCGCTACAGGGGGCTTCTTTTTCCCAGAAGCCCCCTGCGTGGTGGGAAATTTTCCCGCTGCCTGGCCTTCTGGCCAATCAGCGGCAGGCTGGCCTCGCCTTCTGATTGGTGAGGCCTGCTGTGGGGCAGCCTGGGCGGCCCCATTTAAAGCCACCCAGAGAGCCAGAGCAAGCATCAGGCCTGCTTTTCGTTGTTCCATCCCTCCCATCCTGCATATTTGTTATGTTTACCCAGACTCTCAGATACTGGTTTATTTTCTGTGGATTCAAGGAAGTGGAATCATTCTCTTTTCCAGACTGTGGAAGCTCAGTTGCTCAAGGGACCAGTGTCCTTCACCAACCATTAAATGGCAATAGAAGTGTACTTTTCAGAGAGCATAGGGAGAAATCCAGTTCTATATTCTCTCTGCCATAGTGTCCTACTAATCCCAGCTAGAGAATATTTGTTCTTCAAGATTTACATATGTGTTGACCTTCCATTTAGGGCAGTTGTTCTCAGCCTGTAGGTTCCCAGGTGTTTTGGCCTACAATTCTCAGAAATCCCAATCAGTTTACCAGCTGTTAGGATTTCTGGGAGTTGAAGGCCAAAACATCTGGGGACCTACTGATTTAGAGAGTGATCCAGTAGTTATCTTCTAGTTTAGACTAGCAGTAGCAATTGGATATATACCTAAGGCTGAATTGAAATGTTTGAGCCAAAATTTATAAGCAGGAGAAATTAGGGTGGGAAAAACTGAAAAAGGATGGGCAGAGATGCAAATTATTTAAAAGCTTTCTTACAACATGTTGTTGAAGACTTTCATGGTCGGAATCACTGGGTTGCTGTGAGTTTTCTGGGCTGTATGACCATGTTCCAGAAGCATTTTCACTTTCTGGAGAAAATGCTTCTGTAACATGGCCATACAGTCCAGATAACTCACAGAAACAGTCCAGATAACTCACAGAAAGAAACTTTCTTGCAAAGTTTACTTTGCCAGTCATCTCCACCTTTAAAAAAAAATTATATTGCCTCAATAAGCATCTACAATGGGTCTCTTCTCAGGTGGCTGGCTGCATTTCCCCCTGGCAGGATTTGCTGCATATGTTTTCCTGAGATGTCTACTAACATTGCCGATGGAGACCAAGAATGTATTAACAGGCAACACAAGCTCCAACATGCTGCTTTCATACTATTTTGAGGTGTTATAGAATGATATCGTTTCTGATGTGATTCTTTAGGTACCTGCTTGATACCTCCTGGAGAAAATTAACTGATTTCTTTTCTTTTCTTTTTTTTAGAAAAGAGAAGAAATAAGCTTCAAAACTATATTTACATCTTGGGCACTGTATCCAATATACCAAAGCAGATACTGCTCAGACATGTTTCTCTGCTAGAAAAAGATAGTTTCTGTGTTATAAGACCAGCCCTGGCAATAGGCCCACAGTACTGTGCATGCAAAACACAAGTATCGGACATGTTTTGCAGATTGATGTGACACTGCATTTAACTATTTATCTCAGCAATGCAGACATCTGGAGCTGTTTTCCTCTGACAGCCAATTTTGCTGAATCATTCATTGGGGCCCCATGTGCTGTAGATGTTTGTTTTCAGTGGTTTCAATCAAACCAACCTTCCTTTTTCCAAACTACAAAAATGATATTAGTTTTAGCCAATATATTACTTGATCTGTTTTGCTGCCTAAAGCAAGCTAGCACAAGAACAAACAAAATGACCCCATTCCCAGCTCACCCTTCCATCGAAACATAGAAGCTGATTTAGCTGGCCATTGAATCATATTTGGATGCAGGAACCTGAACAGTGTCTCCATTGTTTCTGAGACCCAGTGGCTAATTTAGGGTTTATCTACGCTGTGGAATTAATGCAGTTTGACACCACTTTAATTGTCATGGCTCAATGCTATAGACTATTGGGGACTATAGTTCTAGAAAATCTTTAACCTTCTTTGCCAGACTGCTGTGGAGACTCTAATAAACTGGATTATTAGAGTCTCCACTGACAGATAATCTGGGATAAGAAGATAATCTGGGATCAGATTCTGGGATATGAGGGCAGTTATGGTGGTGTTAAAATGCATTAATTTTCAGTTTATATTTTATTGAATATTTCCAGATTTTTTCACACAAGATGGGATAAGTGAAACTGAATCCAGAGAAGACAGAGGTCCTCCTGGTCAGTCAGAAGGCCAAACAGGGTATAAGGTTACAGCCCATGTTGGACGGGGTCACACTCTCCCTGAAGACTCAGGTTCGCAGTCTGGGGGTGATCCTACACTCATTGTTGAGCCTGGAGCTCCAGGTCTCAGTGGTGGCTAGGGGAGCCTTCGCACAGCTAAAACTTGTGCGCCAGCTGCGTCCATACCTTGAGAAGCTGGACTTGGCCACGGTGGTCCATGCTCTTGTTACATCCTGATTAGACTACTGCAACGCACTCTACGTGGGGCTGCCTTTGAAGACTGTTCGGAAGCTTCAATTAGTCCAACGGGAGGCAGCCAGGTTGTTAACCAGAGCAGTGTACAGGGAGCGCACTACTCCTCTGTTACGTCAGCTCCACTGGCTGCCGATTAGCTACTGAGCATGATTCAAAGTGCTGGCTTTAGCCTATAAAGCTTTAAATGGTTCTGGCCCAGCTTACTTGTCTGAACGCTATGACCTACCACGTAATTTAAGATCTTCAGGGGAGGCCCTACTCTCGGTCCCGCCAGCCTCACAGGTGCGGCTGGCGGGGACAAGAGACAGGGCCTTCTCAGTGGTGGCTCCTCGGCTGTGGAACTCCCTCCCTAATGACATCTGGCAGGCTCCATCCCTTTTGAGTTTTAGAAAGAAAGTGAAGACCTGGCTATGTGAGCAAGCGTTCAAAGAATAAGTTTTGTTGGCTTCGACTCAGTCTGGACTAAGGTTTTTGTAGATGAATGACTCAAGTATTTTGTATTGTTTTAAATCTGTATTTAACTGCTTGTGTTTTTATTCTTTTGTATTGTTGTGTATTGGCATCGAATTCTGTCAATTTTGTAAGCCGCCCTGAGTTCCTTCGGGTGAGAAGGGCGGGATAGAAATGATGGAAATAATAAATAATGGAATAGTTGGGTAAAAAGAAGAAAAGGGAAGGTAGGAGTAATGGAGTTATTGTTAGTAGGTTAACTGTTTACAAATATCTAATTTGTCGCCGAGGAAGGGGGGAGGGGGTTTGAGTGGATGGAGAGGAAGACATTGTACAAAATTATAGTTGTTACACTTAATTCTTCATGCATTAATTTTACAGGGTAGATGCACCCTTAGTAGGAGTGCACTACAAGTTTGCTACCACTGCCTCACTCCACATCAGCTGATCTCAGGAACCTGCCTTGCTCTGTCTAATGTAATGACAGGTTCTAGAGCTATGCAATCCTCATCCCATTCTATCCTTCTTTATTTCTCAGTTGACCAGATGCAGTCATCCAAAACGAGCCCAGTGCACTTCAGTTATTATTCCATCTGTCACCATCCATCAAGGCCATGTGAATACATCTGACTTTGATGGACCTCCAGGGAAGTCAAAGTAACAAGGGCAACAACTTCTGAAATTTTCTAAAATCCCTGTCAGCACATGGAAGTGAGGATGGTGTCAGGAAGAAGTCACAGTTACACAGATCCAAACAGCAAGGGATAACATCTCTAATCCTTTTATTATCCCCAAGAGAAATTGAAAATACATTTCTTGTGCTAATTCTCTTCCTTTTAGACAGAGCAACTCAATCAAAGGAAAGGAAAAAATGCTGTTTGTCATCAAGTAGTTTCTCTGTAACACACTGGGATGAATTAAATGCTGCCATCAATCTTAGCAGATCCATGGCAAAACCTTTTCAGTTTACTACATTCCAGGAAATGCCTTTCCAAGAGGAAGAAAAGTGAAATGACGTCCCCACTGCTAATAACACTTTTATGTTGGGTCAATAATTAATTGCTTAATGGTTTCAAAGAAACAGAATGAAAACAGAAGAAACTCTCAGCATTAAGAATATGTATTTCATCATGCAAAGTACTAGCTACCCTTGGCATTTGTCCAATGTGACTACCTGGAGGATGTAATGGGCTGGATGAAGAAAAGCAAATTGAAACTGAATCCAGACAAAACAGAGGTGCTTGCCATCAAAGGGCCTAATCTGGGGATTGAGGTGTATCAACCAGTTCTGGATGGGGTTACACTCCCCCTGAAAGGCTGTGTTCCAGCCTTGTTGTCAAGCTTCCTTGGACTCCTAAGACTCTGGCATTTCCCCACACTATTGCTTGGCAATAGTGTGTGTTTCGGTATTGGATTTAAACTTTGAAATCTAATATCATTTATTGGACAATACATTTTTGGACTATTTATGACCTCATTTGAAAGGTCTGCTTCTGAACTATATTCTTCACTTGTTTTTATTACTTTTATACATTTCCTTAATAAAGATATTAGATAGAGACTGGCCTCCGTGTATGGTTCTTGGTGCCCTGCTGCCAGGGGTCTGACATTTACGACGTTGGAATGAGGAAGTGCCATCAGAGTGGATGATGAAGCAGCTGCTCCCCCCTGTGGCCAGAATCGAACATCCCCTCAGGAGAAGGTTAAATCGCCTCTGCGTCTGTCTGTCTCTATCTCAGTTCTATGTGTATATGGGCACTGAATATTTGCCCTATATGTATATAATACATGAGTCCCCTTTGAGATGAGAAGGGCGGAATATAAATAATGTAAATAAATAAATAAATAAATTTAAACAATACAGTGCACAGGCAATATTATAAAACAAAGCTACAGTTTTATATTGTGGAACCTTAAAAATAAAGATAACAAAGAGTATTGTGTACTTTAATCTGTGAAATAAAGATTAGTGGAATAAGCATTGCATTAGAGTTTTAAAAGCCACAAGATTTTATCACTGGTTTGCTGACTACAAAATAAAATGGCACTTTATTATTTGAAAAACAAAATGTGGCTTTGGGGTTATATAACAACAATATTTAAATTCTATTCCTTAATAATGACTGTTTATGGCTGAATCTACACTGCCATATAATGCAGTTTCAGAATGCAGATTAACTGCACTAAATTGGATTATACGAGTCTACACTACCATATAATACAGTTCGATGCAGTTAAACTGCATTCTGAAACTGCATTAGATGGCAGTGTAAATGGGGTCCTAAAGTGTTGATTAAGTATAGTTACTCAGAAAAGCTCGCTTGTGAAAGAAGGTGATTTAAATGCCACACTTAATTTCTCAATAGTGAAAAAAATGAATGTTGAGCCATAATGCAGCCCACACAACCCCACCTCCCAATTCTTGGTGTCTTGTTTTTTAGGCTTGTTTGGGGGGTTATTTGGAGCAATGATCCACAAATTGCACTGGATAGACTACATCAGCTCTGGTTCCTTAGATATAATGATTTTCAGTGGATGAGCAGATGAAGAGTGGTATATGGCATATGTTCTGCATGTCAAAAACTAAAACACATAGGGGAAAACTTGTGTCATTTTTGGAATCAGCAGTTCAGAAACAGGTCTAAGATTTGAGGCACCGAAATGTATGTTGGCTACTAGTGTAACAGAATTAATCTATATATATAAAAATGTAATGTTCGTTTTACTATGGAGTAAACAACAAAACCACTGAACCAAATCACACCAAATTTGGCCACAAAAGACATAGTCATCCAAATATGTCTTTCAATTTAAAAAAACCTAGAAAAATTAAGCCCAAATTAAAGGATGAGAAAGAACTGTTTTTTCCCCTTGCTGCCAATTAGAAGGGTAGGCTCCGCCTACTTCGTCTCCTAACAACCCCCAGCCAGGGTTCAGTTAGGCCTCTTCCACACTACCTATAAAACACAGATTATCTTATTTGAACTGGATTATATGGCAATGTAGACTCAAGGCCCTACCACACACCTAGATAACCCAGAATGCCAAGGCAGGATAATCCACAGTATCTGATTTAATTGGATTATCTTGAGTCCACACTGCCATATAATCCAGTTCAGTGTGGATTTTATACAGCGGTGTAGAAGGAGCCTCATATAATCCAGTTCTAAGAAGATAATATAAGATTATAAATATAATACATAATAATTACTGTGGTATAATACAGTACAATATAATCTCTAAAATCAGGACAGTAAATAAAGAGCAACACTCTGAAAACAGGAGAATTACAAACAGGAAACAACCAGGGCAAGCTAACACTTCCCAACAAAGGATTCCCCCAGGCAGGAAGCAGGTAGGTTTTGAAGCTGCAAGGCTAATCAAGGTGGCTAATTGCAGCATTCATACTTGCTGCACCAAGACTATTCATTGCTATTCAAGTTGGCCAACCAAGAATTCCACAAGGTAGAAAGCGGCCAGGCTTTGAAGCAGCGAGGTTATTCAGTGCTGTTCAACCTGGCCAACCAAGATTTCCCCTAGATAAAAAAAACCCTCAGGTTTTGAAGCCACAAGGCTACTCCATCCCATTCAGCCTGCCCAAGGAAGGATGCCCCTATATAAAAAGCGGCCAGGCTTTGAAGCAGTGAGGCTATTCAGTGCAATTCAAATTGGCCAAAAAACAATTCCCCTAGAATGCAAGTACCCAGCCTTCCAAGCAGCAAGCATATGCCATTGTATTCCAGCTCACCAAAAAGGATTCGCATAAGAAGAAAATGGCCAGGCTTTGAGGCTGCGAGGCTATTCACTGTTATTCCACCTGGTCAACAAATGATTCCGATAAGCCACAGCAATGCGTGGCAGGACACATCTAGTTGATATATATTATCCACAGTGAGAAATCAATAAATTAAGCTAGAATTAAGCAAATCGGTAACCAACAAACTTCCAGTTTGCATACGAAAGTCTTGATTATCCATAAATACTACATATTCATATAACAGCATTTATCTGGATACTGTAAGTACCCCTGAGAAAGTCAGTGGGGTTAAACCACCAGCTACAGAAAATCTTGCCAATCAGAAGATTGGCAGTTCAAGCCACGTGTCGGGGTGAGCTCTGTTGCACACAAGCAGATATCAGTCAGGTCCAATGCAAAGACACACAAACAAGAGGAAAAGGAACAAAAATCTTTACACTTCTCAGCAGAGATACAAAATCAAATAGCTCAACAAACTTACACAGTCCTATCATAGCAAAGAGCATTGCTGGTCAGTCATGGTTCATTCACCATCACCATTACCAACTGTATTCTAAAAAAAACCCCATACAGTTATACCCAGAGACGGCCCTAGTGTCACGACCCAGGCTGCAGAGCACCAATAACCATACACAGAGGCCAGAATCTATCTAATATCTTTATTGTAGGAATATATAAAGTTAATAAAAACAAGTGTAGAAAATAGTTCAGAATTAGACCTTTCAGGAAAGGTCAGAATTAGTCCAAAAAAGCAATGTCCAATAAGAAATATTAAGGTCCAAAGTTGTAATCCAATAACCGAAACACTCACTTTGCCAGGCAAAGTGAGGGGAGATGACAAGGTCCTTTAGTCCATGAAACTTGAGCGAGGCTAGGAAATAACTTGATACTTGAAACAAGGCTTGAACGTGGAACAAGGTAACTAAGAACAAGAACAAGGTCCGTGGAATAACTTGATAAATCCGTGGAACAAGGCAAGGATTGATCCTGGGAAACAAGGCAAGGTCCGTAGATAAACAAAGGCTGGGAAGCAAGGCGAAGGCTGGATAGCTAGGCAAGGCTTGAGCAGGAGCGAGGCTTGAATCGGAGCGCGCTGTCCAGACACAACTCGCTCCGTAGGCTGACGAATTGACTCCGCGAAGTTACTACGCGGGTAAAACACCTAAATAGAGTCTAGCTTTCCCGCCGAAGCAGTTCTCTGGGAATCAGAACCGAAAGCTAACTCTGAGACCAGATGTGAGACTCCCCAAAGATTCTCACGAGAAGCAGTCTTAATTGGCCACATTCTTAGCTGCAATCCTCGCACTCCTGCGCGAAGCTGAATCCAAACTTCTCTGTTGTTTACAAAACTCCCGGCGCAAGAATACGGGAGAAGTAGGCTCTGGGCTTGTTTGACATACTTCTGGGAGACAACTTTCTTGCAGGTGCAAGGTTCCCAGATCTGCCTGGGAAAGATCTGGCTGAGAGGAATCCAGTTCAGACTGGGAAGGTAAAAAACCCAAGTTTTCATCTTCATCAGGAATTACAATGTCCTGAGCAGGACTACAAGGCCCATGGGTCATCACACTATCCCCCTCCTCAAGGCCCCTCCCAAACTGGGGCCCTCTCCCCGAGGCGCGAGGTCGTGGTTTGGTGGGATAGGTCTGATGAAAGCGACGGGTTAGATCAGGAGCATGGACTGTGGAGGCGTCTTCCCAAGAGCGTTCCTCAGGGCCAAAACCCACCCAGTCAATGAGATATTGTAGGCGGCGGCGGTGAAAGCGAGAATCCAAAATGTCCTCAACCTCGAACTCCTCCTCCCCATTCATCAAAACAGGAGGGGGGGCCGGTTGGTCTGTATCAGGTCGCACACCATCCGCCGGAAGGAGCAGGGAACGGTGAAACACTGGGTGAATGCGCATTGAACGCGGAAGTTGGAGTTTGAAAGTCACGGGGTTTAATTGCGCCACCACTGGATAGGGACCAATGAAACGGGCATCTAACTTCCGGCAAGGGCGGTGGGAGGGCAGAAAGCGAGTGGACAGGAAAACCCGATCTCCTACCTTGATTTCGGGGCCCGGCTGGCGATGTTTGTCAGCGTGGCGTTTATAGTCCTCCTTGGCTTGGTCCAGTTGCTGGAGCAAAAGTTGTTGCACCGCTGTGAGTTCCTGCAGCCAATCCTCTGCTGCGGGAACCTCTGAAGTTTCAATGACAGGGGGGAAGAAACGTGGATGGAAGCCGTAGTTTGCAAAGAACGGCGTTTCTTTTGTAGAAGCTTGAACTCCATTGTTGTAGGCAAACTCAGACAGTGGTAACAGAGAAGCCCAATTGTCCTGTTGATAGTTTACATAACAGCGAAGATACTGCTCCAAAGTGGCATTGGTGCGCTCCGTTTGCCCATCTGTTTGGGGATGATGAGCTGAAGATAAGCGAGAGTCTATGCCCAATAGTTTTTGTAGTGCCTTCCAAAAACGAGAGGTGAATTGAGATCCACGGTCTGTGACTAAACTCTTGGGCAATCCATGTAGTCTGAAAACATGTTGAAGAAATAGATCCGCAGTTTCCTTGGCCGTGGGGAGGCCTTCGCAGGGAATGAAATGGGCTAACTTGGTGAATAGGTCCACCACCACTAAGATCGTGGTGAATCCACAGGAAGGTGGTAGGTCAGTGATGAAATCCGCGGAAATTATTTCCCATGGGCGAGATGGGGTAGGAAGGGGGTGTAAAAGCCCTGAGGGCTTCTCCCTTCGTATCTTGGAGCGCTGGCATACTGGGCAGGTGTTGACATATTTTTCCACATCCTTGCGGATCTTGGGCCACCAAAAATCCCTTAGGATCAAATGCATAGTTTTACATAGTCCGAAGTGTCCTGCTGGTTTGCAGTCATGACACAGACGAAGCGCTTTTTCCCTGCCCGGTCCGGGTGGGATATAAACATGATTTCTATAGCAGAGCAGCCCATCTTTAAGCGAAAAGGGGAAATGCAGACCTTGGCGAAGTTGGTCCTGCGCCCAGGCATCTGCTTGCTGACTAGCCCTGATTTCTTGAGCACAGATGGGTCCTGGAGTAGGGGAAGTTGAACCAATGGGAATGGATTTGGTGTTCCCCACCGTGAGCGTGGCAAAGTTCTCAGGTTGTAGCAGTTGGGATTCAAAGGTCTCCTTGCGTCCTGCAGCGTATTCCGGTTTACGTGACAGGGCGTCTGCTTGCTTGGTTTGGGCTGGGGTCACATAATGGATCTGGAAGTTGAAACGTTCAAAGAATAAAGCCCAACGTTGCTGCCTCTGATTTAGTTTGCGGGCAGTTCTTAGATGTTCTAGATTACGATGATCAGTGTGGACTTCAATGGGAAATTTGGCCCCTTCTAGCCAATGTCTCCAAGTTTCAAAGGCTGCCTTTATGGCCAGTAGTTCTTTTTCCCAAATGGTGTAATTCCTCTCTGGTGTGGTTAGTTGACGAGAATAAAAGGCACAGGGGTGGAGGTGATCTCCCACCGGTTGTAAGAGTACAGCCCCAATTGCCACATCAGAGGCGTCCGCTTGCACCACAAAAGGGGTTCCAGGATTTGGGTGCTGTAGAATTGGCTGGGAGGTGAATAGTATCTTTAGTTGCTGGAACCCTTTCTCTGCTTGATCAGTCCAGCGGAAAGGCTGCTTTCCACGGATGCAGCTAGTGATGGGGTCGGACCAGCGGGCAAAATCTGGAATGAACTTGCGGTAGTAGTTCGCGAACCCCAAGAAACGCTGCACCTCTTTCTTGTTAGTTGGCGCCCGCCATTCCAATACTGCTGAAACTTTGGCTGGATCCATGGAAAGCCCTAGAGGCGAGATGCGGTAACCAAGGAAATCTACCTCTTGTAGATCAAAAGCGCATTTTTCCAGCTTGGCATAAAGTCCATGATCCCGCAATCGTTGTAACACCATTTTGACGTGGTTCTCATGTTCTGATTGTGATCTGGAAAACACCAAAAAATCGTCCAGGTAGATTATCAAGAACCTGTCTAGATAGTCTTGAAAAATGTCATTGACAAAATGCTGGAACGTTGCGGGGGCTCCGCATAAACCGAAATTCATAACTCGGGACTCAAATAATCCGAATTTGGTCTGGAAGGCGGTCTTCCACTCGTCCCCTTCCCTGATGCGAACTAAGTTGTAAGCCCCCCGAAGATCCAGCTTGGTGTAAACCTTGGCTCCTCGAAGCCGATCCAGTAGATCCGAGATTAAGGGCAGGGGATAGCTGTTCCGCTTGGTGATATTGTTCAATGCTCTGTAGTCCACCACCAAGCGTAGTTCCCCTGACTTCTTCTTCACAAACATCACTGGGGAGGCGGCTGGGGATTGAGAGGGTCTGATGAATCCCTTGCGAAGGTTTGTCTCTAGGAATTCCCTGAGAGCTTCTTGCTCTGGTTCAGTCAGGGAGTAGAGATGCCCTCGCGGGATC
Source organism: Anolis carolinensis (assembly GCF_035594765.1). Taxonomy (NCBI): domain Eukaryota; kingdom Metazoa; phylum Chordata; class Lepidosauria; order Squamata; family Anolidae; genus Anolis; species Anolis carolinensis. Next base: position 166,394,235 of record NC_085844.1, read on the forward strand.
GGGGCCCCCTCCACCAAGTCAATGGCACAGTCATAAGGTCTATGTGGGGGTAATTTTTCGGCTTCTTTCTCATTGAATACATCCCAATACTCGGAGTACTTCTTTGGCAAGGTGATGATGGGCTCGGTGTCTGTGGCATGGCATACCTTGGCTACGAGGCAATGGTTTTGGCAGTACGGTGAAGCAAACTGCAGTTCTCTGTTGGACCAGGAGATGTTAGGGTCGTGGAGAGTCAGCCATGGAATTCCCAAAATCACAGGGAAATGGGGGACCTCGGTAACAAAGAAGGAAATCTCTTCCATATGTTCCCTTATCCACATCCTGGTGGGTTCCGACCACTGACTTACGGGGCCCGTCTTGAGGGGACGGCCGTCTATGGCTTGCACCACACGGGCATTCTTGAAATCATGATATTGTAATCCCAGAGAGTCGGCATACTCTCTATCGATGAAATTGTTGGTAGCTCCAGAGTCTATCATGGCGTGGATCATGACGGGTCCCCTTTTTGCTGACCATAATGTGACCACGAGAAGGAACAGGACCCCGGTTGGCGGCTCTTGGATGGATTTTTTGACCGGGTTGGCGAGCCTCTCTACACCCGGTCGTTGGCTTCCCCCGCCGGCTGTGTGCCAGTCGGCTCAGACGCCTTCGTCTCCGTGGAGGACGCCGCCGCAAGACGGGCGGCAGGCTTCCCTTTGGCTGGGCACTCTCTGGCGAAGTGGCCCCCGTTCCCGCAGTACCAGCAGAGGTTTAAGCGTTGACGACGGGCCTTCTCGGCGGCATCTAGTCTGGGACGCACATTGCCCAACTGCATCGGCACCTCCTCGCCTCCTCTGGGGTATGGGGTTGGCGGTGGGGGTCTCCACACCGGACGTGGCTGAACGCTGGCGGGAGCGGGGGGTTTTGCCCCGGCTCTACTGCCCTGGCCTCGAACCCACTGTTTCCTGTTGGCAATCATGACTTCAGCCCGTAAACATTGATCAATGAGTGCCTCGAGGGTCTGGGGAGGATCCACCTTGGAGATTTCTTCCAGCATTTCAATGTTGAGACCCTCCCGGAATTGTCCCCTGAGGGCTACATCGTTCCAGCCGGTGTTGTGGGCCAACACTCGGAACTCGGCTATATACTGAGACATAGGTCTGTCTCCTTGGAAAAGGCGACGGAGTTTGTGACCGGCTGCCTCCAAATTGTCCTCGATTCCCCAAGTCTCCTTGAGGTGGTCCAAGAAGTGTTGCGCTGATCTTAGGTGTGGAGAGGCTTGGTCGAACAGTGCCGTCGCCCAGCTGGCCGCTGGCCCGTCTAGAAGACTGTAAACCCATGCCACTTTGATGTCTTCTTGGGGAAACTCGGCAGCACGGGCCTCCAGATAAGCTTGACATTGGCGACGGAAGACATGAACCTTAGAAGCTTCTCCAGTAAACTTGGTTGGCAACGCCATGGCCGGAAGACGAACACCGCGTTCCTTCAAACCCCTTATTTCTCCATCCTGTGCATTGAGCTTATCACGGATTCGGTCCACCTCTTCCTTGTCGATGGTGTAGGTAATCGGCTGGCCGCTCGGCCCAGGTACGACTCCGGTAGACATTCTGGCCGAGGTTAATTGGTGCTTAGGGTGGCGGAGTCAAACTGTCACGACCCAGGCTGCAGAGCACCAATAACCATACACAGAGGCCAGAATCTATCTAATATCTTTATTGTAGGAATATATAAAGTTAATAAAAACAAGTGTAGAAAATAGTTCAGAATTAGACCTTTCAGGAAAGGTCAGAATTAGTCCAAAAAAGCAATGTCCAATAAGAAATATTAAGGTCCAAAGTTGTAATCCAATAACCGAAACACTCACTTTGCCAGGCAAAGTGAGGGGAGATGACAAGGTCCTTTAGTCCATGAAACTTGAGCGAGGCTAGGAAATAACTTGATACTTGAAACAAGGCTTGAACGTGGAACAAGGTAACTAAGAACAAGAACAAGGTCCGTGGAATAACTTGATAAATCCGTGGAACAAGGCAAGGATTGATCCTGGGAAACAAGGCAAGGTCCGTAGATAAACAAAGGCTGGGAAGCAAGGCGAAGGCTGGATAGCTAGGCAAGGCTTGAGCAGGAGCGAGGCTTGAATCGGAGCGCGCTGTCCAGACACAACTCGCTCCGTAGGCTGACGAATTGACTCCGCGAAGTTACTACGCGGGTAAAACACCTAAATAGAGTCTAGCTTTCCCGCCGAAGCAGTTCTCTGGGAATCAGAACCGAAAGCTAACTCTGAGACCAGATGTGAGACTCCCCAAAGATTCTCACGAGAAGCAGTCTTAATTGGCCACATTCTTAGCTGCAATCCTCGCACTCCTGCGCGAAGCTGAATCCAAACTTCTCTGTTGTTTACAAAACTCCCGGCGCAAGAATACGGGAGAAGTAGGCTCTGGGCTTGTTTGACATACTTCTGGGAGACAACTTTCTTGCAGGTGCAAGGTTCCCAGATCTGCCTGGGAAAGATCTGGCTGAGAGGAATCCAGTTCAGACTGGGAAGGTAAAAAACCCAAGTTTTCATCTTCATCAGGAATTACAATGTCCTGAGCAGGACTACAAGGCCCATGGGTCATCACACCTAGGTATTTTTCAAGTGTAGGCGAACAGAATTTTGGTGCCGCCCCCCAAACCAATCACTGAAAAATAAAAGCGTTGGATAAGCAAAAATGTTGGATAATAAGGAGGGATTAAGGAAAAGCCTATTAAACATCAAATTACATTAAGATTTTACAAATTAAGCACCAAAACATCATGTTTTACAACAAATCAACAGAAAAAGCAGTCTCGACTGCGCCCCCGTATGTTTTGCGCCCGAAGCGACCGCTTAATTTGCCTCATTGTTGGACCGGGTGTGGTCCAAGCTTGCTTGCTGACCTACATCAGCACCTGCTCATAATAATTAACACCATAAGGTTTAATTTGACACACACATATATACCTGATCCTGTTAGTACTTACTGTAACAAGCTCCCACCATCAGTCCTAGCTTCTGCTTACCTAGCAGTTCGAAAACAGCAATGTGAATAGCTAAATAAGTACTGCCTTGGTGGGGAGCTGAAAGGCGCCCAAGAAAAAAAATGTCGGCAATTTGCTAAGGAAGGCGTCTATGGACAATAGGTTCCTCGAAGTGGGAAAATGGAACAACAGCACTTCCCCATGGCCGAGTCGAGCACAGCCCTCAGATGCCAGAAATGAAAAACAGGGGAGGCCTAGTCTCTGTCTACGTACTGTCTGTCTTTGTTAATTGTTTAACGGCATTGAATGTTTGCTATATATGTATTCTGTAGTCCGGTCTGAGTCTCCTCGGGAAGATAGAGCAGAATATAAATAAAGTATATTATTATTATTATTATTATTATTATTATTATTATTATTATTATTATTATTACATTCAATGAGAGTATGTAACAGTCAAGACTCAAAAGAACATTCAGAGATCATTTTCCCATTCACTTTAATTGTCCTGCTGATATGTCCTGCTTAATTTCTCACTGATGTTTTTTTCATATTTTACAGAATTCCAATTTACTACCAACCTGTTTTTGAAGATCCTTCATCCCGCTCACACATTCCCATCACCATTGTTGATGGCGGAATTCTTAGTTGGCCAGGTTGAATAGCAATGAATAGTCTTGGTGCAGTACGTATGAATGCTGCAATTAGCCACCTTGATTAGCCTTACAGCTTCAAAGCTTGCCTGCCTCCTGCCTAGGGGAATCCTTTCTTAGGAAGGATTGCCAACAACATAAATAGGCATTTATTTTATTTGAAATAAAGCCCTGAAGGGACATATATCTCGTTGGCAAATAAAATTGTGCTCCTAGAAGGTGAACAAGCAATATGAATATGATGAAGAGGAACAGTTTATCTCTCCATGAACTTTTCTTTTCTCTGACTCATGCAACCTGTCCAGAAGGCTTTGAATTAAAACTGAGACAGATAAAGCTCAATAGTCATTTATCATTTTGAGCCTCACTGATTTGGGGGGAAAAATACAAATTTTCCTCTGCAATCCCATCATCACAAATGTTCACCAGGCAAACCTAACCATGGTGTAATATAACTAAGAACACTGAGTTTATTTCTGGGATTACCAAAATGATGTGTCTTACCCATAAGTGAACGTGACTAGCTCTGGACAAGTACAGAGCAGGAGAAAACATTAAGGAATTCTGGGAAGAAAATGTTCCACCTTGGTCGGAAACGACTTGAAGGCACACAACAACAAATCTGCCAGATAGCTTAGACTTCTGAAATGGTATTATGAGACAGGTAATCCACCCTCATTAGTGAATTACATGGTTGATTTGTTTTCTTCAGCCACCATCTGCATGCATGAGATCAAATCAAGGCTTAAATGAACACATGCAGATATCCAGGAGGCAGGATTTGGTATGGTTTGAAGTTGGTTTTTACACTATTGGGGGTTAATGCTTTTTATTTCGTAAAACACAGATTCGTCTTTATTCTTCTTCATATAAATCCACCAAGGTTTGCTCCATTTGATCAAATACTTCAGTCTAGAGACTGGAACCTTTTTACTTTACACAATTATAGCACTGTGATGTTAAGAGCTGTTTGATGGTGGAGTGTCCTGCCTCAGAGTGTGGGTGGAGTCTCCTTCTCTGGAAGGTTTTAAGCAGAGTTTGGACAGCCATCTGTTGGGAGTGCTTTGTTTGGATGTTCTTGCATGGCGGGGGTTCGACTGGATGGCCTTTGTGGTCTCTTCCAACTCTGACTATTTTAACTTCTCTGGCAACTTCCTAAGGAATTCTGGGGATTATAATCTAGTAAATCACAGAACCCTTCAATAAAAAATTCTAAATATCCATTAATAAACTGTGGATTTCTGGACTCCTTAATATATTGTCATTGTTATTAAAGTGGAATCAGAGGCAGTTAGGAGAAAATCTTTGGCACAGGATCAACAGCATAAACAGGACAGTCACAATAAAACGTATGACATTTTGAAGCAAATGAAGTAATATAGTATTATCTGCAAATTCAATATCCATATTTTCATTCACCCATACTCCAAATAATACCCCCCCCCCTCCAGAAGTGTCTGTCAGACCCTATATGTCCTCCAGTGGTATTCTACGGTATGCTTCCAGCCCGAGTATGGTCAAAATATAGGGTTTGCTATTAACTGTAGTTTCAGGTATCCACAGGAGATCTTGGAACATGTCCCCAGTTCATATGGGGGTCATTCTGTACATTAGGTAGTAAGGGACGGGGATAAGAACATTGAGTCCAGGAAATACCTAATTGTTTCAGTCCAAGTGACCAGTTGTGTCTACGGCAGAATTTTGTTATGAATTTTCATTACAAACACTAACTTTATTTATGCATGTTCCCATTCTACATAGCTATATTGCATTATGAAGAAGACAAGCCAAAATGAATCAGAGACAAAGCAGATCTTGTTATTGAATTGATTTATATGCTACTTTCAGTTTAAAACAAAAGCAAGCATAGTGTGTGTGTGTGTGTGTGTGTGTGTACACCAATTAGCCTGTTGTATACTGTATAATGATTTATTTATATATATTTTTTTATATAACCACATATTTATTGTACTGTTTGGAAAACAACTTGCATGCTGACCTCTGTAACACATGCTGGTATGAACACAAAATTAAACCAGGGGCTGGATGATTTTGTTTTTGCATAACCCCTCATCTAGCATGGCTGCTATACAGGGAAACAATTCCAGAGAATAACTTTTCCAAGCTCTGGGATAGATATCCATGATTTACCAGCTGTATTGTGCCTATATCTGAATTCTCAAAATGGGTTCTGCCCACATTTCATATTCTGCAGTTTTCGCCAAAATGCCTTCCTTCCATGCAGGCTTTCACTTCCTCATATCATTAAAAGCTTGTCAATCAATGTTCCTACAGAAGAAAAAAAACATTTATGCAGCACTTCAAAATATTGGTTTCCTGAATATCATTCCTACTAATAATAATAGTCATCATGATTCATTTAGATCTCTTCAAAAAGTATGCAGTGATGTACGACATACTCATAAAACCATATAATATGAATAATAAAAATGTACGTACATCTAATTTCAAAAATCAATAGCAAAACACTTAAAAAGAAAACAAAGCACAACCCTAGCAGCAGCAATAATAAAACATAATGCTAATATCAGCTATAATAAAAATTAACCGCACACAACTAAAGTCTAAAACAGATATCTGCTGAGGAAGACTTCTATTGACTTGATAAATTTATTGAATTGGCAATAAGACCAAAGCCAAGTCTATATGGGCCAAATAAAACAAACATGCTGTGGACAATCCATATGAGTTGTGGCTGGTTCTGCAGCAGAAGCACTACTTTTAGCTGTCAATCTGAAGCAAAAAAAAAAAAAACGAAGAAGAAGAAGAAGAAGAAGAAGGAGGAGGAGAAGAAGAAGAAGAAGAAGAAGAAGAACTACTGCAGAACACTCTAGAGCAGACCTTCGGATCTGTGGCCATCCAGGTGTTTTGGACTTCAGCTCCCCAAATTCCTGACCATTGGACAAGCTGGCTAGGGCTTCTGGGAGTTGGAGTCCAAAATACCTGGAGGGCCACAGATTGTGCACCACTGCTCTAGAGTACATCCCTGTGTTTTTGATGTGTGGACAACTGGATCTGGCTAGAGCTGGATTGATCCAGGGTCGAAAAACCCACCACTGTCCTGATAGTCAAATGAATCTCCTTTGAAGACCTTTGCTGGCAACATCATTTCTGATGATCACATGGCTGTTGTGATCTTATGTCACTAGGGAGCTGCTTTTGGCTAGCAGAACAGCAGTGGTGACCCCCACGAGAGCAGAGCACTTGTGCTAATAGATGCACCAATCGCCGAACTAACCTTCCAAACATCAGAATAGCTTTGTGATGCTATATGGGGCAACTTTGGATCAGGGTAACCTCAAGTAATTGACCTGGTATAGATGCATCCCAATACTTTTTATACTGATCTTGCTTCTTGAGCAGGCCTATGTGAAAGGAAGTGGTTCCAGGGCAAACTGCTCTTAAGTTCTTTAAAGTTTTAAAGGCACTCTGTATTGAGTCTGAAAAGAAAAAGGAAGGCACCAGAACTAACATTAGCTTAAAATTATACCTTCTCATCCAGGAGTGCCGGATAAAGTCTGGTCACTCAATTTTGGGTGAATTGAGACATCAGACTGTTTTTCAAAGCAGCTCCATATGACAATCTCATCTAGTGACAATGAAGCATGGATGATTGATGCCATCCGCTGCTTCCAAGTAATAATCGATGTTATCACAGTGTAACAAGAAAATAAAATTTTAAATGGACACCAAAATAACAAATCAAGAAGCAACTTCAGGTAATAGAGCCCAAGAAACTCATTTCTCTTCAGTATCATAACAGCAACAGATTCTACTGAAGCACGTTTAGTCAGAACAATAATTGGGCCTGATTTTATAATTTGATTGGAGTTTCTTGTGGGGCAAGCCTAATGACATAAATGCAATGAATTTTGAAAAATAGCAGTAGTAGATAAAACAGAGTGTACTGTCAATTTTTTTAAAAACAAATTGAATCATTTTTACCCAAACAATACTGCACAGAGTAATGATGAAAAGAAAATGAAAATTGCTTCATTTCTTCTATATTGAATTTTAAATCCTCTTGGGTGAAAAATCGGGGGTGTTGGCAGGGTGGGGGTATTATTAAAATTCCACAGATGGTCTATCTGGGGTTTTATTAATGCAGACTATATTGTCCTACATCCAAGGGCACACTGTTGGAGACAACTTTTCAGAATGGATTTGCAGGGGAAAGGAATACCTCCTCCGAATTCCAAAGACAAAAATAGTTTAATTGGATCTTGACTATCATGTCAACAGTTGGGATGCACTGGTTATCAATAATTCCATGTGATCCAAGATGACTGTATTAATAGTAGATTAATCAATTAAAATAATTGTCTGAAATAAATGCCAATGTGTATCTATAACAAAGATACATTATTTTCTCTTTATTTCCACCGCTCTTTTGATGAGTGCAGGCAGGAATGAAAGTAGACTATCATCAATTTTACCTTGTGATGATGCTGATAACAGATAATTCTAAACTATGGAGATTTATATTTATATTGTATATGTATTTTAATCTGCACAATTTTGTCTTATATGACATGTCTTATACTATATATTTTATTTGATATTTTGTGATTTTTTATTTTTATTGTTTGTGAATTGTCTATTATGTTTGTATTGGCATTGAATGTTTGCCATTTTATTTTGGAAGCTGCCCTTAGTCCCCTTGGTGAGAGAGGGTGGGTTAAAAAAAGTTTATTATTATTATTAGCCAGTTTCTTCCTCTGAAGGCAGCAGCATTTGGTATTCCTCAGGAGTCGCCCATGGCTGATTCTGCTGAGCTTCCAAGATCAGATGGGATTTCATGTCTTAAGGTATGTAGGCCCCCCCTATTATCAAAACTTGGGTATAAAAAATTGCCAATTATGCATGGGAGGAAAGATGTGGAATATTCTTCAAAATATATATTGCAATTGAATAAATGGTTCTGTTTCTCTTTGTTTTCCAAACCATGTTCTTCTCAGGCTTTGTCTGACACTTTTGCTAGAGTATTAAATGTCCTAAGGAATGCTGTAAAGAGATGTTGTGCAGGACAGCATTGTACATCATAAATGATGGAACCATATACTCCTGCCCTTGTATACCAGCCAGGATGTAACTCTTCTCTGCTACAAAACAAGTCCTTCATTTTACTTCCCAAGTTCAGTGAGTAAGTTCAGTCCTGCATAAACTATATAAAAAGGAGTAGGTATCACATCTTATGAAAGCCCCTTGTGTGATCTCAGAACCTTGGCATACTTACATCTTGCTCTAAATTGACGCATACTTTCTGCAAAAAAATGGATTAATCACCGAAAGTTTAATCAGAGGGAATTTATGGGTCAGCAGAACATTCTAAAAGTATTAATCACAGATGCACTGTGGTACAGAAGCATTGCAAAGTACAAACTTTATGATCCCACATCACTTTAGCAAAACAGCCAGAGTTCAATTGTAGAAAACATGCTCTGCATATTGGCGGTGGTCCCAGCTTCAGTCCTGTCATCTCACAAAATATGGAAGATCAAGTAATGTGAATACTTGTGTGCCTGTAACTCTGGAGAGCCCACTTTCAGTTAAGAGTAGAAGACACACTGATCATTCAATACTAAGAGCAGTTTCCATGCTGCTTATGCTTGGGAATTAGGGCTTGGAAAAGTTATCCCTCTCCAAGTCAGCATGACCATCACATTTTCCCAAACTCTAAATATAAGGCGTTTTTATAGAGTATTAATCCAATATTTATAACCAATATATTGGTCAGCATCAGAACCTAGTATCCTTAAACAATGGTTTGTCCTCATTGTTGGTGCTTCCCCTGTATTTCTTCTTATGGTTAATTTTTGGTCTGAGGTTTTGTGATAGTGTCTACAGTTTTCTTAGAAGTTCCAGATGATCCCATTGATCCAAAATAATTGAGAATCAGGATCATTGTTTTGAGCCCCAGGACTAAACTAAGGCTGGATTTACACTGCATCCTATATCCCAGGATCTGGTCCCAGGTTATCTGGCAATGTAGACTCAGATTATCCAGTTCAAAGCAGATAATCTGGGATCAGATCCCAGGATACAGGATAGTGTAGATCCAGCCACATTCAGATAGGGCTATAAGGATTTACTGAGAAGATTTAGAAGTCATCATAGAATCATAGAGTTGGAAGAGACCTCATAGGCCATCCAGTCCAACTAACTGCCAAGAAGCAGGAAAATTGCATTCAGTTTAATATAAGTCCATTTTCTAGTCTGAGTTTATTCAGCCACTAAATCAAATACTGGATTATACTTGGGAAAATCCATTGATGCAGTGAATCTACTTTGCTTGGGACTGCTAATGGGATTTAAGTATTTTTGAAGAGCTACTTCATAGACTCTGTCAGTGCGAATGAGAAAAAAATAACAACTCTTCATAAACTGTGTAAATCTGAATCTCTCTGTAGCTGAGCACTAGCCGATATGGTTTGTTTTGTTGAAGTAGAAAAGATAATAAGTCCCTAACAAAGCCCAGCCTCTCTTCAAGAAGAGAATCTTAGGGGTTTCTTTTTATGTGTTAAGAAAAGGGGGGGGACTATTCTCTAAGTCTTAGACTGATATATTGCTCAATAATAAATAGATCAACATTTCTGAAGCCCATGTGCTGTGACATTTGTGAAAAGAAGTATGCAACAGCTTATATACAATATTCATATTGGAACACAAAAATGAGTTTTTAAAACACCCCAACACTGTTGGAAAGTCAGGCTATGTTCTCATTTAAGTAGTTTGCCAAGATCGTATATCTTAGCTCTTAGAAGTTTACAGCTCACTCCTTTCTCCGAATATGTCACATCCAAAATGTTCCACATGCCTCATATGATGCAAAGGAAAGAACTGTCCTCTTTAGTAAAGTATCCCAATTTGCCTGGATTGTTTATTCTATATGTTCTGATGTCATCAGCTCTTCAGAGATGAAAGGCAAGCAAGCATATTGAAAATGCTGAATAGTATAATTGCTCAGGAAATAACTGGATGACAATACAAAGATGTTACTGATTAAAGTTGCTGAATGTCCATGGGTCCAACTAGTCTAGAAGGTTACTTAAGCCTTTATTATTATTGTGGGGCATCATTGTGCAGCCAGTCCCTGGCTTACAAGCATCTGACTTACAAATGACTCATAGTTAAGAATGGGGGTGAGACAACAGAGAGATAAATATACCCCCAGGAAGGGAAATTCACTCCAGGAAAAGTTATCATGTGGAAAAGAGGTCTCACCAATCCTTGTTTCTACAACAAAGGATTTTTTTTAAAAAAAAATCCACTTATCATAGGGACAGAAAGTGGGGTGAAATATTCTGAACAAGGGCACAAACAGCAAAGCAAACAGGGGTGTTCACCTTCACTGTGCTATCCAAAGCTACACACACACACACACAGGTACATACGTATATACGGCTGGAGTTACACTTAAAATGTACCTATTCCAACTTGCATATACATTAAACTTAAGAACAAGTCTACAGAACCTTGTTTGTAACTTGAGGACGGCCTGTATTGGTATAAATAATAGTAGTAGTAACAATATCCATAAGTGCAATGTAATGCCATGAGAGGTGGGTCCAGTTCAAATCCTTTTCAGGAACAGGTTTCTGAATTGTAGATTTCAGATTGTAGATTTCCAAGATTGGGAAAGGAGTACAGCAGGGCTGCATACTTTCACCCTCCCTATTCAACTTGTACGCAGAACACATCATGCGACATGCGGGGCTTGAGGAATCCAAGGCTGGAGTGAAAATTGCTGGAAGAAACATTAACACCCTTAGGTATGCAGATGATACCACTCTGATGGCCGAAAGTGAGGAAGAGCTGAGGAGCCTTATCACCAAGGTGAAAGAAGAAAGTGCAAAAGCTGGGTTGCAGTTAAACGTCAAGAAAACCAAGATCATGGCAACTACACCTATTTATAACTGGCAAATAGAGGGAGAAAACGTGGAGGCAGTGACAGACTTTATATTTCTAGGCGTGAAGATCACTGCAGATGCAGACTGTAGCCAGGAAGTCAGAAGACGTTTACTTCTTGGGAGGAGAACAATGGCCAACCTTGACAAAATAGTGAAGAGCAGAGACATCACACTGGCAACAAAGGTCCGCATAGTGAAAGCAATGGTATTCCCCATAGTAACCTATGGATGCGAGAGCTGGACAATAAGGAAGGCTGAGCGAAGGAAGATAGATGCTTTTGAACTCTGGTGCTGGAGGAAAATCCTGAGAGTGCCTTGGACCGCAAGAAGATCCAACCAGTCCATCCTCCAGGAAATAATGACCGGCTGCTCACTGGAGGGAAGGATATTAAAGGCAAAGCTGAAGTATTTTGGCCACATCATGAGGAGACAGGAAAGCTTGGAAAAGATCATGATGCTGGGGGAAATGGAAGGAAAAAGGAAGAGAGGCCAACCAAGGGCAAGATGGACGGTATCCTTGAAGTGACTGGCTTGACCTTGAAGGAACTGGGGGCGGTGACGGCCGACAGGGAGCTCTGGCGTGGACTGGTCCATGAGGTCACGAAGAGTCGGAGACGACTAAACAACTGAGCAGCAGCAGATTTAAGAACTACAGGATTTTAATTTCCAATTGAAAAAACCTAAAGGGGTGTCTAGTCATTCAACACGATAAGGGAAATAAAAATATTTTAGAAATTCTAATTTGGTATTGTTTAAAAGTATACTGTGGGTTTCCCATTTAGAGTAGAATTGTCAATTAGGCTGGCCTAGCACTTTGCCATACCCTGTTTTATGTGTGCGTGCGTGTGTGTGTGTTTCTCACACATGCACACACACAAAGGGGTATGGCAGAGAATGAGAAACCAAGAGGCATCCATGGGCCCATCTACATTGCCAAATTAATGCAGTTAACCTCACTTTAACTGCCACATCTCAATGCCTTGTGGGCAGAGAAGGCTAAAGACCTTCCAAGACTACAATCCACATAATTCAACTGAATCAATAGAATTTTCCCAAGTGTACACTTATACGCTTCAGGTCCAACCTATTTTTGAGACTGTGTCTCCTTCTATGAACTGTCACAGGCACTGAGATCTGCTGGGGAGGCCCTCCTCTCGGTTCCACCTCTGTCTCAAGTGGCCGAGATGAGAGAGAGGGCCTTCTCGGTGGTGGCCCCCAAACGTTGGAATGCCCTCCCGAAGGAGATTAGACTAGCCCCAACTCTCCAAGCCTTCTGTATACAACTGAAGACATGGCTATTTTGGCAAGCCTTTGACCTTGTTTAGAATCCCTTATTGAACATATCTGAGGACCTAGAGACTATTTCACCCTGTACTTTATGAGACTAATATTGATTGGAGTTGTTTTATTCCTGCAGCTATTGTTGCTTTTACTGATTTTAATCAAGTAGGTTTGTGATGTTTATGTTGGTTGTTATTGCTTTTGTGTTATTGTCTTTGCACTTTTTGTATTTTGCGTGTTTACACCCTTGAGTGTTTTGTGAGCCGCCCTGAGTCCCTCTGGGAGATAGTGGCAGGATATCGATAAAGTTGTTGTTGTTGTTGTTGTTATTATTACTATTACTATTAATCCAGTTATTGATTTGGGGCTGTACTGAATTCTACAGTGTAGCTGCACTCCTTGACTATGATTATATTTAAACTAGATTTTGACAGACAGATCTTTAACTGGAGGACTGCTGCCTCTAAAATAGAACACACTACCACCTGGATGGAAGGGGGCTCCAGTGTTTCTAGAAGGCTGCTAATGCCGACTGCTACCTGAAGTCACTCTGACCTTCCATTCCTTTTGGGTGTATAGAAGCCACAAGCCAGCATTGAAGAATTAAATATAAGGGGAAAACTGCCCCCACGTCTATTTTTTACTAGTTAAGTTCCCAGCCCCTCATCTAGTTTATTCCATTCCCAAAAACAGTAACAAAGAAAAAAGCAATCTTCCAGTCAATATAATTTTGCACATTTTTACAGTTTTTAAGATTGAGCCTCCATTTAGATCCAAACTCATAGAGCATAAATGCAACACCTTATATATATAAGATAGATAGATAGATAGATAGATAGATAGATAGATAGATAGATAGATAGATAGATAGATAGATAGATAGATAGATATATGACTAAATAGAGGCATGAAGACTTTTAAAAAATGTGATAAATTTGAATAATACATTATTCCCACAAAGTCAAGGCAAGCAATAACATGAAGTCAATGTTTCTTTACCTCTGGATTATATCTTCCTCTCCCTTCATGTTTCTCTCTCACACACACACATACACACACTCTTGCTGATGCCAGTTGCTGGTTATAATCTGAACAGAGTATTCAATTATATAAACATTAAAGATTCATCAAAAGCTCTTTCACCCGGAAGCCTAGATGGACCTTAAACAGGATGGTTTTATTATATTATTTAGCACCCTCTTCAACAACATGTACAAGTCCCATTATGGAATAATAATGTGCCAGGCATGCTGGATGGAATAGGCATTGTTATGTGTTTGTTACTTACTCACCGAATGATATGTTCCAGAGACAGCCCTGTTGGATTTTGCTTTCCTTCTGAAGGAAGACTGCATTGAATATCTTAAGATGTCTTTGTGATGACTGTTTTATTTGCAAGTACATTGCCATAGATTTCTACATGCAGTAGAGTTCCTCACGCCTTTCTTCACTCCTCAGCTAGAAGGGCAAGATTTTCCCCAGCTTTGATGGGTGTCTCAATCAATGCAGTGGTTCTCAACTCATGGGTCCCCAGATGTTTTGGCCTTCAACTCCCAGAAATCCTAACAGCTAGTAGACTGGCTGGGATTTCTAGGAGTGGTAGGCCAAAACACCTGTAGACCCACAGGTTAAGAACCACTACAATATAGCCTCATGCCCCCATATCTCTTAGGATTCCTCACTCATAAACACTACAAGGGATTGTCATTTGATTCAACTGTGTTTTAATATATTCATGTATTGAATTGGATATTCATATTTCATGTGGGGGTATTATCTGTAGTCCTCATCCGGTATGAATGCAAATGATGTAGTAGTTTAAGTACTGGAGTAGACACAACCATGGAAACTCAATTCACATTCTATCAGCCACAGAGGGAAAGTGATGGCAAAGCTCTCTGCACAAATCATGCCAGAAAAACCGAGTGGTTCTGTCATCATAAATCAGAAACAGCTTGATGGTGCAAATGAACAATAGATCTGTATTTTACATATTTGTTTTGAACCAACTTGTTATGAGCTCTCCAGTCTTGAAAGGAAGGAAGGATGGGAGGGAGGGAGGGAAGGGAAGGATGAAAGATTGAAAGGAAAGGAAAGGAAAGGAAAGGAAAGGAAAGGAAAGGAAAGGAAAGGAAAGGAAAGGAAAGGAAAGGAAGAAGAGAAATCCCTGCTCTTCACCCCAAAAGAGGAAGAATGGTGGTCCCATGTTGTAATCCTTTGGTCTCCGTTTTCAAAGCAATTTTTTCTGACTGATTTTCTATCTCATTTTCATGTCCTTTTATTAAATTATGAGACAGTCTTTATTTTACGCTGGAGCAACATTTAGGAATATTAAGCATTGTATCCCTCATTATTACCATGATAAAACTGAACCAAATTAAGTGTCTTTTCATTAACAGTGCATGTTCTGGCTACATTTATTCTGGCTGCATTCATAGAAATTTAATTTACAATATGTAGATGAAATAGGTTCACATTCACATTGACAAAATGCCAAATTGGGGGCAGTAGTAGTTAGGGGTGGATTCCAGTGAATAATGAATCCATTGGATTATTTAAAATCAGATCTGAAAGCTTTGTTATAAATAGCATGCCATTATGCTTTTCAGATTCACAACAAATTGATTTTGGCATACAAGTTACTCTGGAAATGACAGTGTTCTGAAAAGAGCACTGGTTTAAAATAGATTCACTTATTATACGGAAGCATTTTATGGACCTTCCTGAAAATTGTAAAAAATATATCTATTTTTATTGTGAGTTCATAATATGTGTGTGTTTTAAATGTACTATGGGATTCTGGTCTGCATAAATAGGAGTATAGTGTCTAGATCCAGGGAAGTCATGCTACCTCTCTATTCTACCTTGGTCAGATCACACCTGGAATCACATTGTGTCTGATTCTGGGCACCTCAGTTGAAGGGATATGTTGACAAGCTGGAATGTGTCCCAAGGAGGGTAATTAAAATGATCAAAGGTCTGGAGAACAAGCCCTATGAGGAGTGGCTTATAGAGCTGGGCATGTTTAGCCTGCAGAAGAAATGGCTGAGAGGAGACATGATGGCCATGTGAAGGGAAGTCATAGGGAGGAGGGAGCAAGCTTGTTTTCTGCTGCCCTGGGGACTAGGACGTGGAACAACGGCTTCAAATTACAGGAAAGGAGATTCCACCTGAATATTAGGAAGAACTTCCCAACTGTGAGAGCTGTTCGGCAGTGGGACTCTCTGCCCCAGACTGTGGTGGAGTCTCCTTCTTTGGAGGCTTTTAAGCAGAGGCTGGATGGCTATCTGTCAGGGGTACTTTGAATGCAATTTTCCTGCTTCTTGGCATGGGGTTGGCCTGGATGGCCCACGAGGTCTCCTCCAACTCTATTATTCTATGAGTCTACTAAAAAGAAATCCCTCTGTTCAGTCCATTCTCATTCATCCACTGGGACAAAAGTAGTAAATTGTGTAGAAGCTGCCTAGTGTATTGCAGACAACTAAAAGCAGTAGCTGTGATGATGATGATGAGCTTGGGAAAGTTACTTTTTGAATACAACTTCCAAGATCTACTACTACAACTAGATTGGACCACCTTAAGAACATGATGTTTACTATCAGGGACATGGCTGAACCATTAATAGACTTAGTTCCCTCCGTTGAAGCCCCACATGCTATGAGGGATTTGGCGGGGGGCTCTGTTGATGCGCTACTAGCGATGAACGAGGATGACATCACAACTATAAGTCCAATGCACCCCCTGATGCCTATGAGGGAAAATCAGACACCTTCAACACACGAATTGCTACCCAACCAAACAGCTCCTGCTCAGACTGAACTTCTGGAGATCGGTAATGTCTCAGACCCATTTACACCAGCGTGACAATTACAACTGCTATCTTGGAATATAATGGGATGGACAAATAAATTCCATGATGCAGATTTTGCAATTTATCTGCAACAATTTAAAATTATTTGTTTGCAAGAGACATGGGCCACTGAAACAAATCCTCCTTCTCTCCATGGTTTCAGTGCATATTCAGTTCCAGCTGTGAAAACGAGCTCTAAAGGCCGTGGTAGCGGAGGCCTTGCCATTTTCATTTCAGTTGATCTGCATGTGGACGTTCAAAGTTTGGATAGTTCCCTACCGCAATATATACAGGTCCTCCTCATTAAGAGCACGTTCTTTGATTGTGTAATCTGTATAAATGTTTATTTTCCACCTAGATTAGCAAAAAATGGTGATCCCAATAATGTTTGGTCCAGGCTATCTGAAACCCTCACCTGTTTGGAATGCCAATATCCCTCCACAAAACTCCTTTTGTGTAGAGATTTTAATGCTAGAATTGGGGTGGGTATGAAACAAGTGGAAGGCACTAACTTTGGGCAAGATGGCCAGGTCACATCTGCTGACAGGGTTTCTCAAGACACAATTAGAAACAAGGCAGGTCTGAGTTTCTTAGAGGTCCTATCCTTGCATCAATTGCATTGCCTCAATGGAACCCAGCATGATATAACACAAGGTGCCTATACCTACGTCACCAATAGGGGAGCTAGTACTATCGATTATAAAGCAGTTTCTGCCGACCTGCTACCTGATATTCAAAGATTTGCAATTAATAATAGGGTTGAGAGTGATCATTTTCCTTTGTCTCTCATATTTAACTTTGAAACATCACCTCCAGCACAATCCTCCCAAAATTCCCAAAATCTAAATGGAATCCATGTTGGAGAACGAAGAATAAGGTGGTCAGTCAACTTAGGCAACTCCATTCTACACATATTGGAGAGCAATCCCTATAGACTTCAGCGACAATACATCCTAGACTCTAACACAGACATTTTACATGCCTATCAATCCATCATTCAAAATCTCAGACCCAAACTGGTCTGTAACAAACAACTAAACCCCAGTAAGGTGGGAATTAACAGATGGTTTGATTCTGAATGTAGAAGTGCCAGGCAAGCTCTAATGGAGTATTCCAAACATACACTTAGAAAAAATGATGCTGCTGTTACTATAAGTCTAGCTCAAATGAGAGCATCCTATAAGGCACTTTTAAAGCAGAAAAAAGACACACATGTTAGAGCTCAGTGGAACCAATTATCCTTAGCTGTGTCGGAAAAGAATGAAAAGCAGTTTTGGGATATCATCTCATCTGGAATGCATACGGTCAGGCCGGAAGTGCTTGGGCATATTTCAACACAGCAATGGTTTGATCATTTTAGTAAGATTTACGGAGCTACTTCCCCAGGGAATTCTACTAGTGCTCCCATTACCATCGGCTTGCCTCACTGGTCTCCTGTGTCAACCTCTGAGGTAAAGAAATTGATTACAGCCCTGGCTCTGAGCAAGGCCCCAGGGGAAAATATGATGCCCCCAGAAATATTTAAGAACTTTTCAGAGTGGTGGGCTCCAATATTAGCCAAAGTGTTCTCACAAATCAATAACACAGGCATAATCCCAGAGGGCTGGAAACAGAGCATAGTTGTCCCCATTCACAAGAAAGGTGATAAACAAGATCCCAACAACTATCGCCCTATTAGCCTCTTAGATATTGACTCGAAGTTATATAGTAGACTTCTGTTAAACAAATTAGAAGACTAGGAATATGATAACCAAATCATCTACCCTGAACAGGCTGGTTTCAGAAAAGGACAAAGTACAATCGACCAGTGTTTGACCTTGTATTTTTTAGCCCAACAAGCCATTGCCGGACCTAACAAACATCTATTTGTTGCCTTTGTTGACTTAGCAGCAGCTTTTGATTCTATCGATAGAAACCTGTTGTGGCATACACCAGCCTACTGTTTTTAATCAAGGCACTTTATACTAACACCACGGCTAGAATAAGAGTTGGTATTTCTGGCTCATTAACTGACCCCATCCATACAAATAAAGGAGTAAAACAAGGATGTCTACTGGCACCAGCACTCTTTAATCTTTATCTGAATGACATAATACCAGCACTCTCAGGGCCAGAATTTTTTCCACCCACAGTAGGATCCAAGAAAATTTCCATTCTATTGTATGCTGATGACATGGTTCTAATCTCACTTACCCAAATTGGGCTGAGGAGATTGCTTTCTAAGCTTGGCACTTACTGTTCTGAAGAAAAGCTGAACATCAACTATAATAAAACAAAAGTAATGGTGTTTGGAAGAAGACACTCTCAACACAGATGGACCATCAGGGGTCACCAAATTGAACAATGCCAGGAATTTAAATACCTTGGAATCCATTTCACAGAAAAACTATCTTGGAAATCCCATATAGAACATACTAAAACAGTGGCGTTGAAAACTATTGGAGCAATCCTCAGATTTTACAACACAGCAGGGGGTCATCTTGTTGTTCCAGCACTCAAAATATTCCAGAGTAAAGTCATAGCCCAGATTTTGTATGGTGCTGCTGTTTGGGGATGGAATGAGACTCAGACAGTGAAACTAGAGACCCTTCAAAATACATTTCTTAAGAAACTACTGAGGCTCCCACCAGGCGCCCCAGCAGCCTTAGTCCAGGCAGAGGTTGGTCTCCCTTCCATTAGATCACGTATTCACTTCACCCTATTTAATTATTGGAGAAGTGTAAAAGATTCATCAGTTAGGGTCCTCCCCAGGGGATGTTTTGAACAGATAGCAAAATGCAAAGTCTGGCATACAAGATACCAGAAGCTGCTTGAATTTCACCCCACTCTGACCAATACACCCTCCATCTTGAACTCAAGGGAGAAGCTCAAGGAATATATTTTCAATCTCAGTGGTCACCTGGATAGGCAGGCTATGAATAACTCAAAATTTTCTCACTGGTACAGACTGTACAAACTTGACCATGAGAGGGCTATCTACCTGACCAGGCTCACATTTCCAAAACTTAGGCAAGCCTTCACAGCCCTTCGTTTCCAAAGTATGCCCACAGCTGTGATTGATGGTAGATATACAGGCATCCCTCTGGCTCTTCATTTATGTGTGTGTGGGGCCCCGGAAATTGAGGATTTGCCTCACTATTTGTTTTCCTGCCCTTTGTATTCTGAGCCAAGAACTAACATTCTGGGACCTATTCTTTATCCCCTCCTAATGAATACGGTGTCAGAAAGGATTTTCTAACTTCTGTCCGACATTAACCCTGCAGTTACTCAAAAGGTGGCCCTTTTTGCCCTGGCTGCTCAGAAAATCCGGGCAAAACTGATCTTCGATGTCGCGGTCAACTGCGCTGGGGATGCTTTTAACTAATAGTGGTTTTTTATATCCAAGGTGTTTACTGCTTGGGTTTTAATAATGCTGTACTTACTTGGTTTTATCTTGTTTTTAATTATTTTGGTGCTAATCCATGACATATGTAATATTTGAAGGGCATATCCTGACATTGATATTTGCAGCATTTTAATGTTTTAATGATTTATATAGGGTTTTAATGGCATGTTTTATATTGTATTTGATAATCTGGCTTTTGTGTATTTGTTTGTTTGTCTTGCATGCGAAAGACCTATGGTCTAAGCATTAAATAAATTTGGATTTGGATTTACTACTACAACTGACCACTTTTCCATTTGAGGGTCTCATTTGAAGTGTTTTCCTTCATAATAAATTTGGTGACCCTTCTACATGGGATTCCAGTTCTTGGGTAGAAAGAAGCAAGGCATGAACTCAAGCAGTATGGATTGGAAAAAAAAAACATTACAGTAAATGGCAACCAAAAGCTCACACATTTGTTATATGTGTATTCATTCACTCAAGGCAAGGTGTATTAACTAGTGGTGTGCATTTGTAAGGAATCACTGTTCATTTTGTTTAGTTTCATTCAATATGTCTTGTTTTCATATTTGTCCCTGTTTCTGAAAATGGGGCGCCTGTATGAATAGAATTTTCATCTCGCTTATGAAAAAAAAATGAAATTTTTCAGACCATTGACAGCAATGGGAGGGATTCCAAGGCTCGCCCCCATCAGTTTTAAGGATAGAGAGGTGAAATTTGCCACACACCGAAGGCATATCGGCCCCTTTCAGCTCACCAACTTTTTAAAATGTTTGGGTCTTCCCCCCAATTTTTAGCTATTTTTTTCCTTTTTATAAATAAAATACCCCTTAAAAGCATTTCCATCCCTTCTTCTCCCAGCAGGTTGGCCGTGACTGCTAAAATATGCACTGTGGCTCTGAGGAAGCACTTCCTCCTCCATCTTCACCGGGGCTGCTAGACTTCGTGGGAGCCTAATGCCACCGCAGGAAGAACTGGAGGCTTCCCATCCTCTCTGCCTGCCTTGCCTTAATTAATATTAATAATAATTAACATTATTATTAACACCCATTGGCAAACATCAGCTGTAATGGGAAAACAGCCCTCTGTCAGACCCTGCTTAATCCCCCAGAGTAACTATTGTTATTAATATTAATATTAACACCCATTGGCACAAACAGCTGTAATGAGAAAGCAGCTCTCTGTAAGACCCTGCTTAGGGTCTCAGAGTAACTATTTTTACGCAGCCTGAAAATGAAAGCAAACATGGTGTCTGTGAAGCTTTTTCTTTTGTTTCACCATTTGTTTGACCCAAAAATGGCATCTTTCATTTCGTGCATCCGGATGGATGATACAAAACAAATACATGAATTAAATGGATGAAACAAATACCATGCACAACTCTAGTATTAACACTAAAACCACCCACATTGTTTTGCCATCTGAGGCAGAGAATACCAGAAATGTGTCTCTCCAAGAGTACAGTACTTCAGAAAATACTAAACCTGCAACATTAAATATTTTTCAAGGATTTTTCAAATCTATTTTTAACAGCAATATAAGTATCGTTATTCAATTTGTAAAGTCAGTAGTTTTCCAATAAATTACTCATGCCACCCATATACCCATTAAAACTAGCTTGCCCCACACCCGAATCAATAAAATTTTAATCAAAATTTTAAAAAATCACTGTCATAGTCACCTGTTTTAACATTAACTGTTTTAAAATATGTGCTATTCATACCTTATTTGGCCAGAGAGTTGAAAAAGCAGGTGGTTTTAACCCACTGTGTTTCCTAAAAAGGCTAGAAGTGAGAGAAGGTTTCCCACCCAGCTTCTTCAACTATTTTTCTAGCAACCAATCCAGAAAGTCCAGCATGTTGCATAGATTGAGAAAAGTTTAATATGCTGCATAGGCAGATCCTTTATGATTGACAGGACACACTGTTATGTAACAGGAGGCCATTGTCAAAAAAATCTATTACTCTGAGACAGAGCAAGCTTCAGAAACAGTTCCATACAGTTTTCAGAAGAGACCATGTACACAGAACCTGTCAGCTGCTGTCATAACATCTTTACTGAGTATTCCCATGGACTCCACTGTTATGCTCAAATGGATACATAATAATAGAGGCATTTCTTTTAGCACAGTGTTTCTGCAATTGAAGTAGATTCTCAAAGGCATGATTTCTCAGTGTTTGTTTCAGTTCATAGCCAAACAGTCAAGACAATCAACTTAAAAGTAATTCTGATGACCAATTGAAATATGTTAAACCATAGTTATGTGTTAGGGCTGTGGCTCTCAATCTATGGGTCCCCAGATGTTTTGGCCTTCAACTCCCAGAAATCCTAAGAGCTTGTAAACTGGCTGGGATTTCTGGGAGCTATAGGCCAAAACACCTGGGGTCCCACAGGTTGAGAACCACTGTGTTAGGACAATGAGTTTGATTGCAAAGCCAACATTATTGTGCTTTAGAAGGCAGAGAACTAAATCCTGATGTCATTCCTGGCTATAATAGAGCCATTGCATGAGATTCATTTACTGTACCTACATATCAATTCACAATCAAACAGTTGATTAATTGGGTCTACTCAGTAGGCCATATTTGATCCCATTTGGAGGAGAAGGTGGAGTATAAACATAAGAAATAAGTACATATATACATGCTTGTATTAATTGGGATAAAAGAGGAGCATTCCAGCCATATGTAGGTGTTTCTGTTTTTCTTTTTCTTTTCTTTTTTACTGCAGAGTAAGTGATTAGGCACCAATATGTTTTTACGCCTTGGTGAGAACTAGATTTGGAAAATTGAGTCCCTTTGTGTAATACATTTTGCGAACAGTGATCCATCACTGTCAATTGTAGCCACTGCCAACCATCCAGATTAAATCCACTACAAAAAGCAAAGGGTTAATTCCTGGGTGCTAAAAGTATGGCCCACCAGATGGCCCTAGCCAACATTACCTATTGTTAGGAATGCTGAAAGGCTGCAGTCCAATAATACCTGAGCAGCTGCACTACTTTGCATATTAGTGTCCCAATCTGTCTTTTGTGTAAATTGGGGGGAAATCTGAAATGGTTTCAAGCCCCTTTTTGCTGCTACAGCATAAAAGAAATAGAATGGGAGAGCACTCAGATTCAAGGCTTGCCACAGTTCATTCTTCTAATGCTATAATTTCTCGCATTCATGTAACACTTAACTAGGGTTCAGCACAAATAGTGTAGCCCTCCAAATTCATTATTCCCTACCAGTATTCCCAGAAGTCATCCCAGCTTAGTGTTACTTGCTTCTCCTCAATTTCATGAAAAATGCAAGCACAGAAATGTCGCACAGAAATGCTGGACCACTCTAACCACCACATCAGACTACCCAGAGAAGCCATTGAAATCCACAAGCATGTGGGCAGTTTCAACAAAAAGAAAGAAACCATTAAAATGAACAAAATATGGCTACCAGTATGTAAAAAGAATTCTAAAATCAGGACAGTAAATAAAGAACAACATTCAGAAAACAGGGGAATTCCAGACAAAAAACAATCAAGGCCAACTAACACCTCTCAACAAAGGATTCCCTCAGGCAGGAAGTATCCAGGCTTTGAAGCTGCAAGGCCATTAAATGCTAATCAAGATGGCCAACTGCAACATTCCCACTTGCCCCCAGCAGACAAGAGTTCTTTCTCCCACCCTGGACATTCCACAGATACATATATAAACCTCACGCCTAGTTTCCAACAGACCTCACAACCTCTGAGGATGCCTGCCATAGATGTGGGTGAAACATCAGGAGAGAGTGCTTCTGGGACATGGCCATGCAGCCTGGAAAATTCACAGCAACCCAATCCACCAGTTGTTTCTAAATATATTTGTACAAGTGTAGAAGTAGAGAAAATGTGTTCCATATAAGGACTTGTTTGCTCATAGCAACTATACAAAGCAATTTGAACACAGTATTACTGGCTTGGATTTCCCCTCTAGGAGCAAAATTGTTGTTGTTTAGGCTGTAAAAAGATCACATTAAAATCTACTTACTTGCAAGGCTTATGCCTTTCAGGTAAGTAGATTGTCAATAATTTAAATATGTAACCCACTAATTTCTCCCTCACGCATTATCATTTTCATCAAGGATGCTGTTGTAACTGGAAGATGTGGTGAGAAATATGTGTATGCTTCTAATGGTTTGCTGGGCTTGGTGGAGCCCAGCAAACCATTACAAACATTTGCTTCAGCTTGATATGCCACTTTATAATTAAGCAATTATGTGATACCCTATTATGAAACTGCAAGAAATGTGCCAAATAACTACAGTCCAAAATAAAGCAAGTGTTTTGCATGAGCAGCTAAAGGAGGTGAAGTGGCAACCAGAGTAGATTCACCACACTTGTAGCAGTAGATCCACCAGCTGCTGGGGAAGTATTTGCACATAGTTGTCCAATGCAGCTTGGTTGTAGGCTCTCTTGCACAGAGATCTATTAGGGACTGATGTCTCTCATGGCTTGAATTCCTTGATGTCAGCCAAGGAAATGCTGACATAAACACATGTATGCTCTACACATCAGACAAATGTGGCCTTGTGGGGTGAGAGGGGGTCTTCCATTGTGAAGTATAACAATTTAATACTAAGTCAGTGTATTAATTTGAGCATTGGGCTATGATTCTGAAAACCAGGTCTTGATTCTCCACTCAACCATAAAAATCTACTGGGTGTCCTTGGGCGAGTCACATACTCGTAGCCCCACAAACTACATGGATTCACTATAAGTGAGAAATGCCTTAGAGCAGGCCTGCAGAACATGCAACCCCACAAGAATTTGGTGCGGACCCCACAGGCTCTGTGTCTAAACCTTAAAGAGGGAGGTCACATTCAGTGTTACAGCAGAGTAGCAATCAAAGTTGCCAAACTAACTTCTAGCAAAGGGGGCACCAACAATAGGTCTGTTGAGGACACTAGAAATGCTGGGCTCAGTTAGAAACACCATCCAGGGAGGCTGTTGGACCCAGGCTGAAGTAGTAAGGAGCAGGGATGAATTTTTCAGGTGTATTGGAGTATTTCTTGGGAGGGGGGGGGGTAAACTTTTGGGATCCAGGTTGTGCTGAAATTTAACATTGGATTGAATGTTGTAGAGGGGGAGGGAGATGGTAAAGACATAACACAGTTCTTGCCTCTGCTACTTTTCTTTTCTCTTTGCCTCCATTGCCTACTTCTCATCCAGGGAGCATCCAGGGAGTGGGGGGGGGAGCATCCTCATGGCAAAGCTAAGTTTCTTCCTCAGAAATGTGGGAAATAGACAGTGTGGAATTGGTGTTTTTTTCCCTCTGGAAGAAAAGGAGATGACAGAGGCAACCCAGAAGCAAAGAGAAAGGAAGAGTAGTGGATGTAGGCACGATGGCCTTTGTGTCCAGTTTATTTGAGGATGATGAGTGTATTCTACTGTTATTTTTTGTTTACATCTTTGACTTAGGCCTTTGTTTTAATTGGTATGGATAAAAAGATTTTTAATTGGTGTGTAGTACTATGTTCTGTACATGTTTTTAAATGTTTCAATTTAATATTTTAATTGGATTGGTTGTTTAATTTTGTATTAGATATAGCTTTAGCTATTGTGTTTTAAGTAATATTGTCAACTGCTTTGGGTTCCAAATTGGAAAAAGGTCAGGATACAAATTAAATAAATAAATTATCAGCATAAGGTTTGATCTTGATTAATTTTCTGGGACAATTTCTCTAAGCATAAATTCTAGTGGTTTTTGCAACAGCAGCATCATACTATCCTTCCTTGCACCCAATGATATTGCCTATGCACCCACATACTGTCACATGCTAAGCTATACAAATAAATAGTGCATGCAAACTAAAAAGTTATTTGGTAAATTACTATTCATTACACTAGTCTCTCAATAGCCTGGGTAGCATCAAGCCCATTTGGCAAGTCAGACACAAAGAACAAAGTTTTAATTACATTACAGAAGTCTGCTCTGTAGGCTTGCAAAAGCAGGCTTAATAAATGACTTTTTTTATAATCACCCTTGGACAGCAGAGAGAGGTTGCTCACCAAAGCATTCCTGGAAATGCTTAATAATAAGAGGTACTTCCATCAGAGTGCTATGGCAATATCTCAACATAAATTTTGGAACAGTTTGAGCTATGTCTCAACAGCAGCAATTACAGTTTTGCCAGGAAGGTCATATAAGTTATGAAATATGCTTTTAAAGAGCTACACTTCTTATCAAAACCATCCATTGACAGAAATAGGAAAGGGAGTGAGATTCCTTACCTTGATTAAACAAAGCCTTGTAGAATCATATAAAATGGGCAGGGGAGACAAAACCATGCCAACTTCATTAATAGAGATTATTATATATATTATTATATTTGTTTACCCCATAATCCTTTTTCTTTCAGCTCCCAATACCTTCTGAGACTTTTTGTACGCCTCCCCAAATCAGTTTATTTCAACCCAGTATAAAATTAGAAAGTAACAACATCTGAGCCTTTTCAATCAGTTTGCATGTGCACTTAGATGGCAATCAGGGCCGGCCGGAGATATTTTTTGATGTGAAGCGGGGATGCTGAAAAGCGCCCCCGCCACCGGCGCCATGGCCCCGCCCAGCGTGCCCTGGCCCCGCCTCCCACGCTGCGTGGGAGGCGGGGCCAGGGCGAATAGTGAGGGGGCGGGGCCAGAGTTGGCCCCGCCCCCGCCCAGCGTGCCCTGGCCCCGCCTCCCACGCAGCGTGGGAGGCGGGGCCAGGGCACGCTGGGCGGGGGGGCGGGGCCAGAGTTGGCCCCGCCTCCCACGCTACCCCCGCTCGCCCGTCTGGCCTTTTGTAGCAGGCCAGACTTCAGCGGAGGTTCCTCCAGGCCGCAATCGCGGCCTGGAGAAACCTCCGCTGAAGTCTGGCCTGCTAGAAATGGCCAGACGGGCGAGCGGGGGTAGCGTGGGAGGCGGGGCCAGCTCTGACGCCGCTCCCCCCCCCCGCCCAGCGTGCCTTGGCCCTGCCTCCCACGCAACGTGGGAGGCGGGGCCAGGGCACGCTGGGCGGGGGGGGCGGGGCCAGAGTTGGCCCCGCCTCCCACGCTTCCCCCGCTCGCCCGTCTGGCCTTTTGTAGCAGGCCAGACTTCAGCGGAGGTTCCTCCAGGCCGCAATCGCGGCCTGGAGAAACCTCCGCTGAAGTCTGGCCTGCTAGAAATGGCCAGACGGGCGAGCGGGGGTAGCGTGGGAGGCGGGGCCAGCTCTGATGCCGCTCCCCCCCCCCCGCCCAGCGTGCCTTGGCCCTGCCTCCCACGCAACGTGGGAGGCGGGGCCAGGGCACGCTGGGCGGGGGGCGGGGCCAGAGCTGGCCCCGCCTCCCACGCTACCCCCGCTCGCCCGTCTGGCCTTTTGTAGCAGGCCAGACTTCAGCGGAGGTTCCTCCAGGCCGCGATTGCGGCCTGGAGGAACCTCCGCTGAAGTCTGGCCTGCTACAAAAGGCCAGACGGGCGAGCGGGGGTAGCGTGGGAGGCGGGGCCAGCTCTGAGGCCGCTCCCCCCCCCCGCCCAGCGTGCCTTGGCCCCGCCTCCCACGCTGCGTGGGAGGCAGGGCCAAGGCACGCTGGGCGGGGGGGGGGAGCGGCGTCAGAGCTGGCCCCGCCTCCCACGCTACTCCCGCTCGCCCGTCTGGCCTTTTGTAGCAGGCCAGACTGCAGCGGAGGTCCCTGCAGGCCGCGATTGCGGCCTGCAGGGACCTCCGCTGCAGTCTGGCCAGCTAGGAAAGGCCAGACGGGCCAGGGCGCACTGGGCGGGAGGCGGGGCACCGTCAGGGCGGTGCCCCGCCTCCCGCCCAGCCTGACGGCGCCCCCCCGGGCCTGCGCCCGAGGCGGCGGCGTCAGGGGCCTCAATAGTGGGGCCGGCCCTGATGGCAATCCTATCTATAGTGGGGCCTTGATGTTAGCTGAGGTTTGGGCCGGGATCACCACTACCCATGGATACCCAAATTATATATTATTTATATTACGTATACTCATTTATACGTAATAGCATAGTAAAATTGCAACCCTTATACAAAATGGAAACATCAAGATTTGCTTTTGTGGTTTTAAAAAATATTTTTAAGCAATGGATAGTTAAATCAATGGATGAAGAATCAATGGGTATCAAGAACTAAATCGCAAGGAATGCATGGAATGGCTTCTGAGAGTAAATATTCATAAGCAAAAGGGCACAAATATTCCTCTTCTCGGTTTAGTGTTGCTTAGTACAAAGTAGAAAGTTATTTCCCTAACAGCTGTAAGGACATGTCTCAAATGTTCCACACACTTCTTACTATTCTCATTTTCCATTTAGTACAATATAAGATCACGTGCTGTTTTCACCTGAAGCAAATTCTAATATTTTAGCCATTTCTATTTTAGATTTAATTTGTAATATAAAACTGCATGGATTATTAGAGTCAGCACTTAAATACTGCATGGATTATTAGAGTCAGCACTTAAATGCAGAGCAAGCTATGCAGATATTATTTTCCCATTACAAATGAACAGCTTCTTATTAATGAAAGCCATTAATCTTCTCTCTTGTTAGGTTTTAAAGGGCAGAAATCCCATGTGGAGAATGCCAATAAACCCATAAATAAGCCCATAAATATTTAAAGTTAACCATCGTCATCATACAAATCATTCAAATATCTTTCAATTAAACTTTTCTACAGCTACAAGATAATTACATTTGCTTTATGTGTGATCTTTTACTATTGCAAAAACGTACAGATCATTCTATCCCAGGCACAAGTGATTCACAGATGAATCAGGGAAACGTTTCCTATCATTTTTTTTTTATTTATTTAGAGAATTTTTACCCCACACCTCAGCTAAAAAGGTACTTGGAATGGCTTTCAAAATTTTAATTTGCCCTTAGGCTTACAATGAGATTTTGCTGTCCCATGAGATTTTGCTGCCTGTAGCAGAACAACCAATGATGCACCTCCCTGCAAATTATAGTACACAAGCCAACTAAGCTTGTTCAGCATGTGATGTTCTTCTTACATTTGAAATACAACAATAATAAATCATTTTAAATGTATTGCCTTTTCATGATACCCAAAATCTGGGGCATATTGCATAATTCAGTGTTTGAATTGAGATCCTCTCCCACTATCTGTGACATTTGACTGATTCGAAACATCTTGCTGAATTCAATGGAATTTACTCCCAAATAAGTGTGGATATGATGTGGGGATGCTGAACTTGCTATTTGCAAAGCAATCTATGCTTGAAATTGAATTAGGAAATGACCACAAGATTTACCTCAGATATAATCAATAGGCAATGCTATTGTTGTGCTGAATGCTAAGCAGTATGTGGAGTATTTATGACATATTATGTCATAGTTTTTGGAAAGTTAAGGGAGTTAGTCATACATTTCCAGCATAACATTGAGATGAAGGAATGCCTTCCTGAGCTCAGTTAAAGTTTCTCCCAACTACTCTCAAGTGGTAAATCTACCTCTAGTTTTAATCTGAACTTTGGAAAAGCTATCCAAATTGCTGATCTGATCTGAGGAGGACAGAGTCTACTGCCTTAGGTAAAGGTAAAGGTTTCCCCTGACATTAAGTCCAGTCGTGACCGACTCTGGGGGTTGGTGCTCATCTCCATTTCTAAGCCAAAGAGCCGGAGTTGTCCATAGACATCTCCAAGGTCATGTGGCCGGCATGACTGCATGGAGCGCCGTTACCTTCCCGCCGGAGTGGTACCTATTGATCTACTCACATTGGCATGTTTTCGAACTGCTAGGTTGGCAGGAGCTGGAGCTAACAGCGGCCGCTCCCGCCGCTCCCGGGGTTTCAACCTGGGACCTTTCGGTCTCCAGCTCAGTGCTTTAACGCACTTCGCCACCGGGGCTTCTACTGCCTTGCAGAACCACAATTATAGTCTGATCCACAACCCAAAGCAGATTCACTGCCCCAATGACATGGCCATCTTCCCCCTCTGAAAAGGATTGAGCCTATCCCTCAAAGTTCTTTAAACCCCTAGTTGCTTCATCTTATGTTTACTACCATATTCAGAAGCAACTCCTCAGTCTCTGGAAAAACAGTGTCATGTGCATCAAATAGTACTAACTTCATCCGTACAGTCAGCCATCCATATCCACAGGTTCTGCATCTATGGATTTACCCAACTACAGCTGGAAAATATTTGGAAACAAATTCAAAAAGTAAATATTAATTTTGCCATACACCGGGCATTGTGATATTGTGTAGGCACATACCCTTCTGTAGCCTTCAGCAATTTTACAGATCCTCATGCTCTCCAAGGCAGCCATTTGAGTTGTTCATCACTTTATATAAGCTATGCCATTTTACCATTTTGGTATATAATAGTAAGAATCACAAGAAGATTCAGAAGCTACTAAATTTTCCTAATAAATATGTTACTTCTACCACAGTCATAAACTTAGCTTAACTCATATCTGTATTAAAGATAAATTAACAGCAGGTACTCACGGGAATCAACAATGTTAGCTCTGATGAATTACAGATCTGCACAACTGATATTTGAGATGTAGCAGGAACATAAACAAGAAACAAAGATAACAAAAAAGTTATGTTCTATGGATTTTGTAAAATGAAAGTGTTACGCTTCTAGAGAGATACAGTAATGTCCTATTCTTTTCATATATATCTATGTGTGTCTACCTTCAGGTCGCCTTATGGTGACCCCATGTGTTTAAGGAGTTTTCGTAGGCAAGGAAAACTCAGAGGTATTTTTGTCAGTGCTTTCCTCTGTAATATAGCATACAATACCTGGTATTTCTGGCAGTCTCCTATCCAGGCATTAACCAGGACTTATTCTGCTTAGCTTCCAGGATCTGGTGCCTTTAGGATATTTAAGCATACATATTTATATCATATCTGTGTGTGTGTGTGTGTGTGTGTGTGTGTGTGTGTGTGTGTGTGTGTGTGTGTATATATATATATATATATATATATATATATATATATATATATATATATATCATGGTAGCAAATACAACTTCTACTTATCACAGAGACAGTGGCTAGAACAGCAGTTTTGCCGGGATTCCATAACATTTAATATGGATTATTCACAGGGCTTTTGCAGTCTTTTAAACATTCCCCCACAGCTCTGAACCATAGGTGGAAGAAGAGAGAACAGACACTTCTGACTGCATAGTAGTAATGATAAATGCCCATCTAATTTCCCTCTTTTCTCGTCTGAATACACTAAAGAAGAAAGAACTGCAGGCACCTAGAATAAGAAACTCGTTAATCACTCACCATATTTTGCTTAACAACATATATGAAGCCATATTCCACTTTACAAGTGATTCTCCCCTTTCCTTTTCAGCTATAGTTTTGAAATAAACAATCTGCATTGCACCGTTACAACAGGAATAGCCACATGAACAGCTCATATGTGTTAATAGGATGAACACCACCTCACCTGGAAGCTGTGTTCTTAAATATGGAAATACATGTTAGATGCTACATAATTTACAGTGTATAGCAGCATGTAAAACAGCCCTGTGCATACACTAGACATGAGTGCATCTTAATCAGTTTAGACTCACAAACTGGGAAGGGACATTGAGGTCTTCCTGGCCTCATTTTTTTGACCTTCATCTAAGAGCAAGATTTGCCACTGATCCCACCATACTCTACACATATTTATTTCCTGGGGAAGATGCAAAGCTTGTTTAACAGTGTATTCACATTAGCATTTTGCCTCACATACTTTTCATTTAACTCGGCTAGCCATCTTCATTATGCTCACATACTCTGAAATGTTTCACAGATGAAAACCAAGACGTATATGGCTACTAGGCTAGGCAACGTCACAGTAAAGTCAAGATGGCAAAAGAGATTAATGAAGCAATGAACATACAGGCTAGGAAAGGCAGTGCGTTTTTGCCTGCGGCTACCGCGGAGGGGAAGACTGCTCCTACCATCTCACTGCTGAGTTAACTGAATGCAAACTACTTTTGCACTGTGAACTCAGTTTATAGTAATTGAAGTATCATAAGGACAAAGCAGGGAAGTAGGAAGAGAAGAGAAAAATTGGTACATTTAAAAACTGACTCCCTATCATTTAGGGCAGCAGGGGTAGGGGCCGGGGGGTATATACTCAAATCATGTTAATTCAACAAAGACATAATTTTTTAGTGTCACACTAGACACCCATGCTGGGCATCCTACTGGTGATGCATATGGGAATGAAACCCATGTGTGTATCTTTTTCAGCCATACAGAAAAAGCTACTATATATTCTCATGTATAAATTGACCTCATGTAAAAGTCAAAGAAACATTTGGGGGCCAAAAACACCATCACTGCCTCAGAAGGTCATCTGACCCTAGATGCCACAGCTGCCATCTACACAGGCCACATAACACAGGGCTGGTGCAGAGTAACAAATACTTCAGTCTGGCCCTGGAGGCAGCTAAACCATCTGCGTATTTCAGTCACCCTGCAGTGGCAAGACAGAATCCCAATCATCCAGTTGGGATGAAGCCTTACATTTGTTGTTGTTTTGTCAGGATAGCAGTAACCACATAACTCCAGAGAGCTATTGGTTGTTGCCAGTTGCCTCTGCAGATGTCAGGCTTATCTGAATTTGACTAAGGTACCTTCATAACTTGGACAAAGGAGGGGTGGTCCATTTCCCCTTCATATTCCTAGGTCATGCAATCACCTTTACTGACATTGGCAAAGGTACTTAGCAACAGTCAGGAGCTTTCAGGGGCTCTATGGCTGCTGTGTTGCTGACAAAAACAAAAAAAAGTAAGCACAATCCCTTTTTGCTCACACTATGGAACAGAGGGAAGATTGGGTGATGGCACTGGGTTGTATACACAGCTGAGCCGTTTGAATTAGAGCTGACCCAGTTGTTTACACCACTCTGAAGTCTGGGACTGCTCCCGAGCTTCAGAGAAATTCCAGAGCATCCCTTAACTTTTCCTAATACAGTGAAAAACTAAAGGCCCTTCCACACAGCCCTATATCCCAGAATACCAAGGCAGAAAATCCCATATTATCTGAGTGTGGACTCAGATAACCCAGTTCAAAGCTGATATTGTGGGATTTTCTGCCTTGATATTCTGGGATATAGGGCTGTGTAGAAGGGCCTTTAGTTCGTTGGTTTTACTCCTCATTGGGACCTGGAAGGTCCTGCATATGGGCACCCAGGGACAATTTTGTTCACTTTGGAATTTGTGGCCCATATAGACAGCCCCTCAGACTTTAAAAAAAGAAAATTCACCATGCTACTCAAATAAATAGTTGGGTTTTTTAAAAATAGAAATGTTAATGTATAGTGGTACCTCTTATTTTAAAAAAAGGAACAATCACCTTCTATGAGGCCCCATCTACACTGCCATATAATGTAGTTTGATCTGCATTATAATGGGCAGTGTGGAATCATATAATACAGCGTAGATAGGGTCTGATTAGAGTGGTGAAAGGTGATGGCTTAGTCTGTCCCGGGAGAAACTAAAAGGAGCACCAACACTTTCAACTCTCCCACTGCTCCTTTGGGGAGAAGTGCCAAAGGTGTCGCCACCATTTTCCTGCCCAGGAATTCAGAAAGGCCAGAAGTGACATAATGGAAGAAAGAGTAGAAGGGAGTCATTGGTTCTTTTACGTTTACCTGAATTAGACTAAGCTCTTGCCTTTTGCCATTTTACTTAATTTTGGCCATAGATAAATTAGCCCATATTGACTGGGTTGATTTTTTAACTAAAACTTCTTGATTTATACTCTAATTCCTTCTGCAAGGCCCTCAAGCCCAATGTGTTACAATATGTGAACTCTGGGCCCTTTACATGAGTAAAACCCATGCCAAGAAAGGCAAAACTTCCAAGAACATCAAGTCATAAACAGAAATCAAACCAATAATCTCGAAAGACAGGAACTAGAAATGTAGGGCTAGACAGGAACTAGAAATGGAGGACTAGAAACCGAGAGCTGTTTCCCTTTTTATAACATTATTCCCACTAAAGACCTGAGAGCCCAGAAACCACTTAAAAGGTCTGAATCCCTCCCATGACATCACTTCATACACGCCTGCTTTTTGTCTCCTTATTTCTAAGCCTCTGAGAAAAACAAGTTTGCCTTGATTTACACGCCTGCTTTTTGTCTCCTAATTTCAAGGCGACTTGATCTGGAAAAACATTCATTGCCCACATTATCCTCTGAAGGCCACTCTGGCCTGTTCTCATGGGAACTGATATCACTTTCTCCCGTTGCCTGGGATTGGCCTGAAGATTCCACAACATCTCTCTCTAAGCCTCTGCTATTTTCTACAGACTCTTCAGACATTAAAGATTGCAACCCATCATCCCCTTCCTTATCCTCTGAGCACTCTGAAAGCTCATCCAATATTTGCCAGGCTACAACAATTATCTGATTTGAAGTAGATTATATGGCAGTATAAATTCAGATAATTCCATTCAAAGCAGATAATGTGGATTATCTGCTTTGACAATCTGGACAGTATGACCTTTGGTGTTCTAAAGGGAATTTAGGTTTACCCTGGAAATGGAGAAAGCCCTGGATAGTTTCATCCAGATATTCAGTTGGGATGGCATCTGTGATGGCCTGCGGAATATTTAGAAGCTCAAACTGAATAATCATTGCTTCTTCTTTAATATGCTTCCTTTCTACCAAAAAAGTGTTA
The DNA here is from genome assembly GCF_035594765.1 of Anolis carolinensis. Taxonomy (NCBI): domain Eukaryota; kingdom Metazoa; phylum Chordata; class Lepidosauria; order Squamata; family Anolidae; genus Anolis; species Anolis carolinensis. The sequence continues at coordinate 166,428,956 of NC_085844.1, forward strand.
TTTAAATTGGCTAATCACAGTAAAAGTTAAATAAAAATGAACAGAATTTAAACAGAAAAAAAGAGATTAAAAATACAATATAAAACAGATTATACAATATTATATCTAGAAAACTCTAGATTGTACAATATTGTATCTACATATCTTCTTCCTAATTGGCTTTTAAAAAACCTTGAAATGTCTTTGTTTTGAGCTGCTTTTAGTTGAAAAGCTGAAGTTGGTTTTTGATTGTTTAAAAGCTTGTATAGCTGCTCGTTTTGAAATAGCTTCTTTCAAATTGTTAAAATTGGCTTTGTGCGAACATTGTACTAGGCTGTAAACCATTTTGAAATTGCTTTTTAATGATTTAGTGTTTTATTTGTGAAAGTTGATTTAGTTTCATGTTTTATTTATGAGCTCAGAATGGTTTTTTAAAATTAAAAATGCTACAAAGTATCTTTGTATATTATACTTTTCAAAAGATGAAAGACTATTGCCATGTCAGTCTTTCTAATGTGGGCTAGAGTCAGTTTCTTTTATTGAGAGCCATATTCCTTTTGGAATATTCTGTTAAGGGGCTGCATAGTAGAAATGGGCATGATTAGAGCCAAAGACAATGAAGTCAGAGCCAAAACTGCTGGAGAAAGAAGAGGAACTAAAGGTGTATATGAATATGCTTTTCCCACTATCTTGCGGCTCATCCAGACTGATAAAAAGCCTTGAGCTTTGGTAGGCATAATATTTGTTCTGATTTAAAAAAAAAAATAGAAACCATATACTGTACATTATAAGCCCTCTTCGTATCATGGAACCAATATATGCAGTTCCGTTTATCCATAGTTTCACTTATTCAGTTATTTACTTAGGACCTCCTGTACAAGTTGCACTTACTTCTCAGAACTTCCATTGTTTATCCCATTAAAATAATAGGTTTCACTATTATCATTCTATAGTATCACATATCTATGCAAAGTCTGGGAATTTATTCTCTGCAAATACGTGGACCTTACTGTAGCTGCTGTCGCTGTTTATTCCCAGTAAATTTCTGGCTGGCACAAGCCACAAAACAAGGGCGAAACATTGGTTTCCCCCCTTTATTCTTGGAGACACTGAGAGCCCTTCCACACAGCTGAATAAAATCCCACATTATCTGCTTTGAACTGGGATATATGATAGTGTGGACTCAGATAACTCAGTTCAAAGGAGATATTGTGGATTGTTCTGCCTTAATATTCTGGGTTATATGGTTGTGTGCAAGGGCCTTAAGACAGGTAGAATTTAATCCTATACCTGTTTGTGTTATCTTGATTTCTTCTGTATTTTGGGGAGGTCTGATGAGTCCAACTGACAACAACATATTAGGTGAGGGAGAAAGGAAGAAATCCTACCACTTCATAGTTAAAAACACCCAGTTTATTTAGAGCACAACTAAGGCCCATCTAGACAACTACTAGAATTCTTTGCCATTAGCTCTACTGGCTAGGATTGCTGTGTGTTGCAGTTCAACAATATTTGGATAGCCAGATTATTTAAATTCCTGAATTAACAGAAGAAATAGAACAAGTTAGTCTTTATGTAACATGACGAACAATTAATTATGTCAGGGAATTAATTATTCTCCCTTTTCAAGTTACATTATTAATTAATTATAAACATTTCAAAGTTGGCTTGCTGGATTTAACTGATGTTTGTACAGGCCTTCTCTCCCTCCTACTATCACTCCATTTATATACACCCATTTCCGCATTCCCCCTTCTTTTATATTGCTTAATACATTTTCTTCATTCCACACCTCTCTGCCCTCCTTCTCTCCTGGGCTGCATAGATATAGGCTGTCAGCCATATTAAAGGCAGCTATTTCTTTTTACAGATTCCATAGAGAGATTAAATATTGATTATCTCTGTGAAATGCATGGATAATCTCTAGAGCAAGTTCTTCTGTTGCCTATAAGACTGAAGAAAGTCTAAAATTTCCACCCTGTTGTTATGACGGGCAGATGAATAAATTGATAGTTGAATAATAGTGTTAACTTTTTAGATTTTTTCTAACATGTAAAGTTTCCTTCTGGCTTCCATAGCCCAAAATCTGTACTGCCTGAAAGACCCTTCCACACAAACCCAAAACCCATGATGGGATTTGAATCAACCTGAGGTATCCAAGCAATGCCTCAGGTTAATCCAGATTAATCCAGAGTAAACCAGGATATATATATATATATATATATTTAGATTATTCTGGATTTAAAAAACACATGAAAAAATCTGTCTCCTGTAAACTTACTAGAGAGGTCAGGCTGCATCCTCAGTCCCCTCAGAGAAAGCTTCTGACATGCCAAAATGGCATGTCTGGGGCTTTGGAGATGGGAAGGGAGAAATCCAAAGCTCCTGACATCTCATTTTGATGCAGCAGAAACTTTCTCTGAGGGGCCAGAGGATGCAGCCATGCCCCTCCAATAAGTTTACAGAAGAAATGGGGGGGAGGCTGGGGGCTGGCTAGATGTCTTCCTGGGTCGATCTCTGGTCAATTTGAGAGGGTATGTAGCCACCACCACTCCAGGGAAAACCTGGGATTTGGGCCCTATATGTGGCCCAAATCACAAAAGGAATTGGGATTTTAAATGAAAGAGCTCTTAGGGTCTTGAATATTGCAGTCTTTAATTTCTTTGATCTACTTACTTTGGCTTCTATGAATAGAGAATCCCCTTGAAGAGCTTGGGCAGAATATAAATACAGTAAAGTGTTATTATTATATTACAGTAGAGTCTCACTTATCCAACATAAACGGGCTGGCAGAACGTTGGATAAGCGAATATGTTGGATAATAAGGAGGGATTAAAGAAAAGCCTATTAAACATCAAATTAAATTATGATTTTACAAATTAAGCACCAAAACATCATGTTATACAACAAATTTGACAGAAAAAGTAGTTCAATACGCAGGAATGCTATGTAGTAATTACTGTATTTACAAATTTAGCACCAAAATATCACGATGTATTGAAAACATTGACAACAAAAATGTGTTGGATAATCCAGAATGTTGGATAAGCGAGTGTTGGATAAGTGAGACTCTACTCTATATTGTTTTCTGTTACCATTTAGTCTATTGCAGCTTTCTAAGAAAGGTGACAGGGCAGAATAAATGTTTTATTGTACCCCCGAATAATATGTTCAGAGTAAAATATTCTGGAGCCCCAGTGGCAAAGTGTGTTAAAGCGCTGAGCTGCCAAACTTGCAGACCGAAAGGTCCCAGGTTCAAATCCCGGGAGTGGAGTGAGCACCCTCTGTTAGCTCCAGCTTCTGCCAACCTAGCAGTTCGAAAACATGCCAATATGAGTAGATCAATAGGTGGGAAGGTAACGGCGCTCCATGCAGTCATGCCAGCCACATGACCTTGGAGGTGTCTACAGACAACGCCGGCTCTTCGGCTTAAAAATGGAGATGAGCACCAACCGCCAGAGTCAAACATGACTGGACTTAACGTCAGGGGAAACCTTTACCTTTACCTTTACTAAAATATTCTGCCTGTTTTTACTGATGGGTGAGATATTATTAAAAACTTGATCTTTTATTCATGGAAATGCAATTTTGCAGTTCTGAAAAATATAGTGAGTTTAGGCTAACATTTTATCAATATGTTTTTAAGATTACATACAGTATTTGTGACAAAAGCAGAGAAGTAAATTGATATCATGAATCATGGATTTACAAAATTAAGAAGCATTTTTGAAGAAACTTATTTTGATAAGAAATCTTTTTTTTTTAAAAAAAATGACCAAGATTCTACACTAGTATTGTGCAATATATCTCTTTTTTATATAATTTTGTTGATGCTTTTCTAGTACAATACATTTAAAATTCTAAAGGAAAGATAAGGGAAGGTGGGTATGATCAGTGTGGGAAAAATAGGGTTGTGTAACATATCTCAATGCATATGAAGTTATGAGTTGCTGAATGCAAAATAGAACCTGGAATGAAACACACAATCGTAAACATAAAATATACTGTATAAAGGAAAACAAACCATTTCAGAATAAAGATTTTACTCATACCCTCATGACCTGGCTAAAGAAATCCAAATTGCCTTTAATGCAAGTAATATTTCTGAAAACATTATCTTGGTCTTCGGTAAGTATACATTCATTTTCTTAATGTCAAAAGAACATTTCCTGTGAAGGCTTTTAAAGCAGCACTCCATAATCAATGCTTGATTTCCTTTACATTAGTGATATCAAATGTGTGAAACTGAAATAATAATACAATTCTACCAGAGCAAACTCTATCATTATGATATGCAGAATGAGGTAACCACTTCAGTTACAAGGAGTGTTAAAATGTGAAAAATGGCAGAACAGAGATGATGGAGAAGAGAGCTGTGCGTTTTGCATAGTTCATGTGCAGCTTGCCAGTTCTCAGGATGCCAGAAATTGCTGTCCTGCTTTGGGTTTCTAAACAGAAGATAAATCTCAAGCGGAGCAGCATTGGAAGAAGCGAAAAAATGATATTTGTGTATGAGGAGACTTAAAAGTTTCTACTCACTTCCAGATGGAGCCAGGGCTGTCTCATTTAGTACATCAAAAACAGGAACAAAAGGAAAAGACTTGGGAAAAGAGTAGTGGACAAACACATGTAGGACTTTATTATACCAAACCTCTATGCCACTATAATCATTTCAGTGTAAATAACAGTTACATATCACATTGAACACCTTCAATATTGTACCTCTCTTCAGTAGCACAATGCTCTGTTTCACCAACCTGCAGTTCCTTTACCAACCAAGACATACCAGCTGCAAAAAACAAACTTTCAGAAATTTCACTTCTGCTTGTAGTCTGCAACTTTTTATGGGTCACAAGTGCAGCTCAACAGAAGGTTAAGCTCTAAGGTCAATCATAGAACCTCAACACATGGATGCCGCTCTGAGTCCCCTTCAGGGTTGAGGTAGAGAGGAGTAAAATACAGTAAAAAATAAATAAATAAATAAATCACATTGAGGCCGATCCTCATTTCTCTGTGCTGCTGGCACAGACTCCCCTGCAGTCCATCATATGACACGAGGCTTCTTCTGGTGGGGCTCCATGGGGCTCCATGCCAGCAGTGTGCCAGCAGCACAGGGAATCAAAGCCCAGAACAGTTGAATGTACACCCAACTCCTCATACACAAAAGGCAGAGGAGCTGAAGAGGAAGCGAGGGCAGATGGGGAAGCGTCATGGGAAGGGAGACTACAGGCACCGTTTGGAGGTAACAGAGCCTAATGGCTCCCTCCGCTGGCCTATGATTGGCCTCATTGTCCCCTGCGTTGCCCTTGCTCATGTGATAAGGTCCATGATGTCTGTAAACAGGCATCTCATGTACTAGGAAAGTATCATAGTGACTGGAGACAAAAACATGTAACTGGCAAAGTACCAAGCTTGTTTCAACAGATTTTACAACCATACAGGAAAACACACACACAATATTATGGGGTAAGTTTCGATTCGAAAATATTTGATGTGGGCCACACAAACACTTCAGATATGGCTTCTGACTTACAGATCTTTGAATTTTTTTATGGTTTCCAACTCTTCTGATTTTTTTGCAGATGCCTACTTAGCATACAGCAAAAAGAGTAACCGCCCTCTCTATTTTCACAAGCTTTCTACTGTCTTATGGCCACAGTCAATGAAAGCCAAGAGCCAACCACTGTTCCATTTTAAAAAGCTGGACTATAGAAGAATCTGTTATTTTTGATAACCCACAGGCACAACAAACACTAGCAATTATGGCATATGAATGGAAGTGTATGTATTCATTAAATAGCTAAAGCTTTTTAGAAATTTACTGTAAAGCATCCAGGGTAGATGTGGAAAGGTTTGGCCTCTAGCCAGCAAAGCGAAGATGATAACTGCAGTACAAAAGGATCTGGATGATCATCCATTCATTTGTGATATCTCTTAGTTATCCATAATTGTATCTGGCATTGTTAAAGCTATTTAAAAATTAGGACATCTGTTACTGGCCATTTGGCAGGAACATGTAGTGGCATAATGTGTCAATTCCTGCTGCCTGTTATTATACTGTATTCCTAAGCAGATAAATATGTGTAAAACAGAAATACAAAGGTTCTTACTGTGACATTAGAAGCAAATCATCAATGGGTTATAAATAACAAGCTAATGGTAATTACCTCTTATCCAATAGCAAATATATAATTGCACAGCTGTTGTATCATAAGGGGATAGATTAATTCCCTTTTTTGGATAAGTGTACCAGTCTACTTTCTTAATACTTAGAGGATTGTAGGTGAACTAAATAGCAGAGAAGGAATATCCCATGCTTTGGGTGCTCTCTTGTGCTCTGTTTTATGTACTAAAGCAGGAAAAATCATGTGCATCATCGGACATCAGCTTGCAACATTAGTCTTTTGCTTTGTTTAGGAAAGTGACTGAAAGAAACTAATCAGTTGGGAAAAGAAAGGCAAAGTACTTTTTAAAAGAAAAAAGAACGAACCTTGGAGGCTTCAGAACTATAACTGTCACTGCTTTACTCTTCCTTTTGGATCAGGGACTTGTTTTAGTAAGCAGTGCACCACTTCATTCTCCATGTGTGCTTCCCAATATGGATAACATGAAGCCTCATTGTTATGACAAGGAACTGTACAAATGACTTAGGGAAGATATTGGAAGCTGTATATATTTTGCAGTAGCATTCCATCTGTTATAACTCTGAGATTAGCCATTTGTCATACTGTATAATGGCATATATTTTTAGTCTGGAAAGAATAGTGCTAGAGCATTACTTCCATGTCATCTAGAAGCTTTGAAATTGATTTTATTTCCCACTAAAGGAGACTAAATAAAATAGTGAAAAGTAGAGACATCACACTGCAACGAAGGTTCACATATGTTAAAGCAATGGTATTCCCTATAGTAACCTATGGATGCGAGAGCTGGACCATGAGGAAGGCTGAGCGAAGAGAGATGCATTTGAACTGTGGTGTTGGAGGAAAATTCTGAGAGTGCCTTGGATCGCAAGAAGATCCAATCAGTTCATACTCCAGGAAATAATGCCCGACTGTTCACTGGAGGGAAGGATATTAGAGGCAAAGATGAAGTCCTTTGGCCACATCATGAAAAGACAGGAAAGCTTGGAGAAGACAATGATGCTGGGGGAAATGGAAGGAAAAAGGAAGAGGAGCTGACCAAGGGCAAGATGGATGGATGGCATCCTTGAAGTGACTGGCTTGACCTTGAAGGAGCTGGGGGTGGCAACGGCTGACAGGGAGCTCTGGTGTCCAAAAGAGTCAAAAGTGACTGAATGAATAAAAAACAGCAACAAAGGAGACTAAACACAACACACATTTCATTATAATTCTGAATGAACTAGTACTATTTTTGCTATTGCTCTTTTTATGTGCCATCACGTTGGCTCCAGCTTTTGACAACCAACAAGAAACATCAAAAGCACACTTAGATCTTACAAACTAAGGCCATCGTTTTATAACTGCAGTTCAGTCATTTTGGCTTCTAGAGACTGCTCAGGTTTAATTATTCTTGACTTTTGATTTGTATGTTTGGTATTCTCTACAACTCTGCTCCACATTTCAAATGGGTTTATTCTCTTTCCATCTGCTTGCTTCACTGTCCAGCTTCCCCAAACATATATAGATGGTAAAAATGCAAAAGTATGGTGAGGATAATGGGGAGTGATAGTCCAATAATATCTGGAGAGCCCAGTATGAATGAATTGTTTATTGTACCAGCTATAGGCCATGACATTAAATAATATAATAATATAATAATTAAATAATATATAACCATTAAAAGTACAATAAGAACTTTCCAATATAAACATTAAAACTTATTCTATATACTGGTTTCTTAAAATTACAGTAGCAGCGACATGATAACAATGTCTGATTTGTATCATCCAAAACTATCTGCATTTGCATTTCTAGCCTCCACTATGGACTTTACTAATTTAGTTCTGATTTTTTGGGCTGCATCTGCAAATGTGGCAGCCATTAATGTTACATTTTTGGAATAACCCACTATCAAGTCACAGATAACTGCTGACTACTGCCATGCTGCCCTTTCTTCCAAAAGGGATCCCCAAAGTTTGTTTCTAGGGTCATTATATAAAGGACAATGTAACAGATAGTATATTAAATCTTCTCTCTCCTCCAATCCACAAATACAAAGTCATTGGGCATGAGGGATCCCTCTGTATCTTCCCTCTAACCAGCCTGATGTCATTGTTTGAAAGCACAGAGCTGTAAATGCTTTTCTAAGGGCTACAGACGTTATGTCTTGAAGATATTAACAATATTGGTCACTCTTTAGTAGAGGGTACCAAGAATCGAAACCCTGCTCTTTACTAGTCCACAGGCTGTCAGACGCATCCATTTTAAAGATTTTATCTCTAATTGCCTTCTTGTCCAACTGCATTAGGGTTGTTGTTGCCTCATCAAAATACTGATGGGGCGGGACCAAATATCTGGATAGCCATGTCTGTTCTCTTCCTACTCTTAAATGAGGGAGCCTTAAGACACTTCTGGTCACATTGCCTCAAGCAGTCAGCCAGAGGAATTTGCATTCAAGGCCAATGCCCCCTATTTCTTTAGGGTTTTCTTAGGTAAGGAATATTAAGAAGTGCTTTTGCCAATTACAGTAGAGTCTCACTATCCAACGTAGACGGGCCGGTAGAACGTTGGATAAGCGAATATGTTGGATAATAAGGAGAGATTAAGGAAAAGCCTATTAAACATCAAATTAGGTTATGATTTTACAAATTAAGCACCAAAACATCATGTTATACAACAAATTTGACAGAAAAAGTAGTTCAATACATAGTAATGCTATGTAGTAATTACTGTATTTACGAATTTAATACCAAAATATCATGATGTATTGAAAACATAGACTACAAAAATGCGTTGGATAATCCAGAACGTTGGATAAGCGAGTGTTGGATAAGTGAGACTCTACTGTAATTACTATAGTATAGTCCACAGCACCTATTTTTGAAGGTCTGTTATTCAAGTACTAACTAGGGCTGCCACGGCGTAAATTGCCAGATTAGACAGGGTTTGGTAGCTTTGGCATATTTAGACCAAGGAAAGCAGATGATACTGGTCAAATCTGGAATTCATTTAAGTCATCAGCCAATGTCAACATTGGTAACATTAGATAAGTTTCCTATAAAGTCCATTATAAAGATGCTCAGTTGGAATGTAGCCCTTGCTGAATTGCTTTTACCGTGTTCTCTTCTACCAAGCTCCCCTGCGAAATTGAAAATCCTTTGTCCTTCACCCATAGAATTGCTTCTCATAAGGCAAAGAACTGATTCTCAGACAAAGAGAGGACAGTAAACCTGTCAAACTAGTATTGGTTATGCTCAATGGTGTGGGATTGACCTGGAAAAATGAATCAGAGCATGGATCTACTTTAAATCCGGTTTCTACCTCCTGCTGAATTCTGGGGTTTGTAGTTTAGTGAGGCCCAGGACCTGTATGGCTGAGCAGTTTAAAGGCCCCTCCCTAAACTACAAGCCCCAGAATTCTGCAGGAGGCAGAAACTGGATTTAAAGTAGACCCATGCTCTAGTGTGATGAAGTCCTTGATTCAGCTTGGTAGCAAGAGAGAATAAAGGCCTCTGAACTCAGCTGTAGTGCAGACTTCAGTTATTAAGAAAATAAATCTATTTCATGTGTCCCATACCTCTATTTAAAAGGCAAAAGAAATCAAACAGAGAATGTGGAAAGCTATCTTCAGAGCATTAGGCTACTCCTTATCACTTCTATAGAAGTCAGGGGAGTTAATAAGAACTTTTCCAATAATCTTCTACTCCATTGAACCTTTAAGCAACAGAGCACATAAATGCTATTTCTCTTATTTCCTTTCAATTGCCACTGCCATGGCTATCCCCAGAATACAATTTTCTCTTTGGGCTAAGTAGAGAACTAGGGAAGTCATACTCAAATAACAAAGAGTGTGAAAAAAAATATGCTGCTGGAAAGAGAATTCAAAAATGGTTTAATCAGTAATAATAATAGTCATGACACTTAATGAACTATCTTCTTCATCTTATTTCTCTCTTTTAATGCAGTCTGACACCATTTTAACTTCCATGACTCAGTGCTATGAAATCTTATGATTACCTGTTTGTTGAGACACCAGCACTCTTTGGCAGAGAAGGTTAATCATCTTTCAGAACTACAGCTCTCATGATTCCCTAGCATTGAGCCATGGAAATTAAAGTAATATCAAATTGCATTTATTCTATAGTGTGAATGCACCCTTATTTCCCCATCATTAGTGCAATTTATTTCAAGCATGTTGAATACTCCCCAAGTCTCTTCTTTATATGAGACATTTTTTCCTCCTTGAAAATAGAATGGAAAAATTGTAGGTGGTCATTACCTACATTAATATAAATTGGGGTGATGTTTAGATAATTGGGCACCACTTTCAACACCTCACAACCCAAAGTGGGCCTCGTGACTACCGGTGACTTCTAAGAACCTGAAATAACTTCTAGGTTATTTGGGGAATTTAAGGAAAATCTGGTTGCTTTGGGGTGCTCCTTAAAAACAGCATTAGAATGTTAAACAGTTGTTATTCAAATTGTATATTTAGTCAACTCTTCTCTTGGGTTGTTGCGAGTTTTCCGGGCTGTATGGCCATGTTCCAGAAGCATTATCTCCTGACATTTCACCCACAACCTCTGAGGATGCCTGCCACAGATATGGGTGAAACGTCAGGAGAGAATGCTTCTGGACTTGTCCATACAGCCTGGAAAACATGCAACAACCTTGTGATTCCCGCCATGAAAGCCTTCAACAACACAATTCTTATCTTTAAACTTGTGAATTTGGTACGTATTTTGTGAGATTCCAAAGAGGCTAAAAGCCACCACCTCCTCTCTCTTCCTCCTCCTCCTCCCCTTCCTTTCTTCCTTCCTTCCTTGCTCTGACATTGCCAATGTTACCTTTCTTTCCCTGATAATAAACCCTGCCTGAAATAAAAACCCACCGGATGCTACTGGTAACTTGACCTCATGCTCAAAAATATCATATGCTTGATTGATTTAACTGGCAAAACAAATTGCCTATGAATTTCATAATACTACTTGTTTTTCAGCTGACCACCTGCTGAAGACTATCGAAGAAACTGATTTGTGAAAAATGTATAAGATCACACAGACATTTCTGATACAAAATGGGAATCTGCCAAAGGCATGTAAGTGCCACAAGAGTTGTTAACATTTCATCAGAGGCATTAATGTTGATAGTAATGTGTGCTAACAGACTATCAAACAATTTCTAGAATAAGCATTTATATATTAATTTGTAGTGTTGACTGTATGCTGTACACAATTATTCTCTTGTAGGCTTCTTGTAAACACCAGGGCTAAACTATATCTGATATCTTATAATTAAGTGTACCTAAACATACTGGTTTTACTTTAAAGCAAGCCCCACATTTTCTTCTAAAATGTATTTACTTCTTCCAAAAGCTACATAACACTTTTTGTGAGCAAAAGGCTTACCCAGTTCTGTCCAATACAGAGTGGGTTATGCACCCCAAATAGCATATGTTTAGGTGTCAAGAAAGACAGCACATTATCAATAATGTATTCAAAACTATATTGCTTCAGGGATGGAAAGAGGTGCTTATGGGATTTTTGATTAATATACATAAATAACTTGATGGGTTTCACATACGATATGCCCTGAAGGGATAGGATAGGCGCCACGTGGTGATCCACTTCAGGGGTAGAACAAATGCTGGTTCAAGTAAAATTCTGAATGTTTATGAAGCAAATAATAATTAGTATTTATCAGGAAGGATACTGATTACAATAATATTTTGTACAGTTTATTTTGATTCTGCTCCCTGCACCACTTTCTGCATACTCACATTTCATATTGCTTATGGGGGAAGAATCCAAAAATTAACACCCAGCTTTCACTCAGGGGACCATTGGCATCAAAATTTCATAGTGCAAAAAATACACATATAGCATAACGTATTAAGATTCAGAATGCTGAAAATCTTGCTTTTAGTTTAATATTTTAAAGAGACTTTTAATTCTTTATGCTGAGAGGAAAAGTTTATAAATGTGGAAAATTTAGAGCATACCGAAAAAATTGATTATATCCCTCAAAAGCTCGGTGTATGCTTGGGTATTGGCCAGAGCTGGATATTTGGCCCATGGGATTCCATCATTTGTTTCACTAGCTCCCAGTCCCTTTCCAGGTTCCAGGCAAAATACTGGTTATTACCTTTGACTGGGACACAGAAATTGAAGACTACAGTTCCCAGAATGTCCAATGTTCAGTGAGAAGCCAATATAACAGAAAGAACATTACATTATTGTAAAGAGAAAATTGAATCAGTGGTGCCATTAAAAATAATTAACAACCAGGTGGGTACAGGAAAAGCTATCCAGGACTTGGAGTGTTATCACGTCAAGGTATAATAGCTTCGTGGTAATACATTAGTCCCATTTTTGTATCAACTTTTTTGCACATCATGGTTGCTTTCCAGGCATGTTTCATTGAAGGGTCATTACAAACTGTTTTTTTTTTTTAAAAAAAAAAAAAAAAGGAAATAATCTGTAAATGACTCCCCCCTCTTGCAACCATTCATTTTGAGTACACATTACTCATAGTGCTTTCTTCTGCAAATGATCCATTAGTAGATATGATGTGGATACAACCAAGTTATGATGTTACACTATTACAGCTGCAGTTTTCTTTTTTAAAAGATAGATAAACCAATTATGAGACACAAGGTATAGGAGTAAGTAGTGGTGCCATTAACACAGAGAGGAAAAAACCTACAAATTACAGTATTCAAGTGCAAATGTAGGTGCGATAAAGAGCATAAGTTACCAGCTCCTGCTCACAAAAATAGCTGGAATGGACTCAAACAGAATAATGCAGCATAAAGAAGTGGTATTATGTCCATGATCCAAAAGTCAATTTTGACTTGCCTGGTACTATAGAAATTTAGTTGTATGAAGTTGGAAGATTCGTCTTTCTTAGCTTTTCCATCTGGGTTAATATATCTGCAACACTGAAGAATATCATTACAACACTATTTTTCTTTTTAGTATACAATTTCCCAGTCTTTCACAGTGCTTCAAAAGCAATAAAAAGTACCCTGTTTCTACACTGTTGGCCCATTAGCGAAAATGAAAAGAATAATGAACATTAGAAGTCTGTGTCAGATATTAATTATCAATATATTCCCAAAATGCATGCATGGGAAATAGAGAATACTAGCACATATATCCATTGCGTATCCACAAAATAACTCACCAACACACATCATATGATTGGAAGACGTAGACCACAACTTTCTTGGTTACAACTATAGATAGGGTTGGCAACTGCATGGGACCAAACTCAGGCATTTATCAATCTACCTGTTGATCAATGAACTCAACCCTCATCCAACTGTTGGAAACCCTGAGATTATAGGAGAGGCTCCACATGGATAGATGCCCCCCTCACAGTCCCCACAATGAACAGGGAGTGCAAAACAGGGGTGTGTAATCCGGGTAAAACCAATGCAATTTTCAGTGCCCTGTTTTCAGCTGCTCCCTCCCTTCAATTTTAGGGAACTTCCCAAAATTGAGAGGGGTTTCTGTTTTCATGCTGGAAATATTCAGTCTATTGGTGCCAATGGAGAAATGCAGAAACTTTAGAGGCCTGTTTCTCTGTCATTTTTAGGCCTACCAGCATGAAACCTGCCTCACTTGTAGGCCACATTTACAACCGCAAAACTTCTGAGTTTCAGCATGTTTCACAAATTCACTGATTTTTGGGAATATTTTTTACATTAACTTTTTTAATCACACAAGAGGGGGTTCTGGGAATTGAAGTTCCAAGCACATGCCACAAGAGAAGAAGAAAAGGGACGCAGTCAACCAGGCCTCTGATTGGCTGAGAAACAGCCTGGGACAGCCCACATCTCACCTCCCCCATGTTGCTGCTGCACTTAGCTAGCCACAAAGCTCCATTTGAATTCCTGGGCATTCCAGGAACCTCTGCTGATTTCAGAACAGGCCACCCATGAAACTAACAGAAAGGAGGAGGGCAATTTCCCCTCATTCGTCCTGGTTGTGTAGGCATTTCATTTTGAAATTGGCAGGGACACTTGCACAACCAGTTGATCTCTCCTTCTTCTTCCAGGTTATGTCAGCTAAGGCCGCTTCCAAGCTTGACAGAAACCCACTTTGGCACACATTTCTGTCCGCACACCCCACCCAAAGAAAAACGGGATTTCCCAGTGGGGTGTTTAGAAGCCCCCCTCCCAACCAGCCTTAAAGTAAAAGAAAACTTAGTGGGCTGGCATTACTTTGCTCCAGCAGGCTTCTAGGTGCATAGGAAAAATGCATCAGGAAGCGGGGGAGCAGAAACGATTTTCCTTTCTCCCCCCCCCCCCCCCCCGGCCTCCTGTAGCATTATTTCTACATGTCAGAAGGCCTGCCGGCAGGCATGTAGCCGGGGGGGGGGCTTGAGGGGCTTCAGCCCCCACCTCCAAATTCTCAGAGTGGTCTTACATTTATTATTTATACTTATATGTTTATTCATATCATGATCTGATCACCATGCTCAATATATCCCATATGCATGGGGTTATTGGGATAACGATACAAAAAGTTTGCTAGGTTAGCTACTCTCTCACTCAGACTCAGCCCCCCCCCCCCCCCCCCCCGAATCAAAATCCTGGATACAGGCCTGCCTGCCAGAGTAGCATATTGGCTGCCAGGTAGGTTTTCTTTCATTTTAAGGCTGACTTGGAGGGTTGTAAGGGGTGCGCTTTCACTTCTCCAGACTCATGGATCCTGAAAACCCAAGAGGACTGTGGGGACTGACTTCCGGGTAGTCCCAGGACTACTCAGTTGTCAGTCCCCATAGGCCCATTACCCCATTAGACCTGGGCCTTTCAGGAATGCCCAAGTCTAATGGACTATCAAATTAATTTCTGATGAAGTAGGATTTACCTGCATTCCTCCAAATTAATTTGTTTTTACCTGAGGTGTTGTTTGGATGCCTCAGGTAAAAGGCCAACAGGCCCCGCATTTTGGGGACTGTCTGGATATGCCCTTGGAGTGGAGGCAGCAGAAACATCAGATTTGGTCCAGACTGCCCCAAATCCACAAGATACTCTGAAGTTTCCAGAAAAATGTGGCATATCCCCAGCATTTGACCAACAAAATTATTTTTAAACAAACAAACAAACAAACAAAAACCCTGGATTACTCAGTGGAAGTCACTGAGTATTATGAAGACAACCAGGAGCCCCCGTAGCCTAATGGATTAAAGCCATGTGACTTGAAGGTTGGGTTGCTGACCTGAAGGCTGCCAGGTTCGAATCCCACCCAGGGAGAGTGCGGATGAGCTCCCTCTATCAGCTCCAGCTCCATGCGGGGACATGAGAGAAGCCTCCCACAAGGATGGTGGATCCCACAAGGATCAAAAAACATCCAGCCATCCCCTGGGCAACGTCCTTGCAGACGGCCAATTCTCTCACACCAGAACTCAGGTTGCTCCTGACACGAAAAAAAAATGAAGACAACCTTCCGGCCTTTCAGGGTGTGAATGAGTTTTGTATGGTTTCTTGCAAGTATACACAAGCCTTAAGTGTAGATGAGTCTTAGTACCATTAAATCCCATAGGTGAATGGTGTATCAACAGTTATGTAAATCTCATTGATTCAATGGGTCTTCTTATGTTAGAATCATTAATAGAACTTTGGCATGCATACTTCTGTTTGAATATATGAACATATGAATTGACACATTTTTACCCCAAGACACAGTGTAGTTTCATACACTGGCTTTGGTGGGTGTTCTGCAAAAAAAAAAAAGGCAATTTAAGTCAATACTAGGAAGCACTCAATAGAAAGAGTGAGTAAATAACAATCAGGTTCTGTTTTAAGGAAAGCCTGTTCACTTAATCTTCTATACTGATATAGCAGCTAACTTAAGCTTCATAACTAAGTCTAAAACAAGCAGCAAGATATGGAATACTAAAAACAGAGCTTATTATCTCTAGCTCTTATCTCTACACTTCTGCATTCCATTCACCCACCAACACCAGTAAATGGAAGTTTTAAAGGAACAAATCAGGGAAGATGCTTCTTTCCCATCAGGAAAGAAACAGAGCCTACAGCAAGAATAACAGAGCACTGAAAAAGACTTCCCATATTATGGGTTTCTTCAATCATGGAATTTATTGGTTCATGCCATGCCTTCAGCATAATCTCCAATCACCTCCCTTTCTGGTTTCAGCCACTTTTGCAAGGCAGTGAGAGTGTTACAGTTATGTATGTCGTTCATAAAATCTAAGTGCTAGTTTCTCCCAATCACACCAATTGCAAACCTGGTGCACAAAGAAAATAGCTCATCAAAAATATTTTAATTAGTACTGTAAAGCATAACTGATGATTGACTCATCCAAGTAAACACACTCAAACATCCATGCATTGAGATGTTTAAGTCTTTGGCGAATTTCTTTGAAGGTTCCGAAAAGACAACAAAATGAGGGTGATTATTGAAACATTAGTATGCAGTGACCCATGGCCAATGTAGGCTGCATTTCATTTTGGAGAGCCGCATGTGTTTTAGGTCTTTTGTATAAACGTTAAGGCTTTTCATAGAGTTATTAGAATTTTCACAGCTCTTCCCAATTCTACTAGAAATAATTTACTATACTGATAGTGCTTACCAAAATGTGAGTAGACCAAAATCATTCCTTTATTTGTAGGTTTCAGAGTCATTATGAGTCTTGATGACTCCCATTCCTTTTTGCCATATGTATTTATTACTACTACATATATCACCAGCTTACCATCTAAGTAGGATGCTGACTACCACACCTCTACCATTATGGGTTAAGGTGCCCTTCCCCATTCAGACCATAGGCTACTTAAGCACACAGTTGCTCAATGTTGTTGTTGTTTTTAATGGGCAGCAAATGTATGATATAATGAGCAATGGGCTACCTGGGAGACCACAGCCCCTAGAGCAGTGGTTTTCAACTTGTGGGTCCACAGATGTTTTGGCCTTCAACTCCTAGAAATCCTAATAGCTGGTAAACTGGCTGGGATTTCTGGGGGTTGTAGGCCAAAACACCTGGGAACCTACAGGTTGAGAGCTACTGCCCTAGGGGCAACTGTAAGCATTGGTGGTAATGAGGGGGGGGGGGGAGTGCTGAGAACAAGATAGGTAGCATGTTGCGGCTGGGAACAGCTGCAACATGGGGGGGGGGGGTGGGTGAGAGGGGACTGAATCCCATGTTTCTGGACAATCTGAGCCCAGGGAATGCAGGATGACAATGAAAGCCGTTGCAGCCAGTTCAGATGAGAAACCAGCCCAACTGTTTTTACAGTTTTCGAGCTTTCCCATAACTTCGCTTAAACCTGGAGTAAACCCATTTCAAGGTGGCTTTGCCCTGGGTTAAGATGGATCAGCCTGAGACAGTGTTTAGCCACTTCAGGGCTGATCTGAGTACATACTAACCTAAGTGGTCACTGTAGTTGAGCCCGAGTGTAGATGAGCCTAAACTATTTCATCCTTACAAATAATATCCAGAATTTTCTAGCCACTTTTCTCCTAGTATCCAGACATTCTGAAGTGTTTTTAGAAATTATTCTGGTCATAAATATTTGTGGGATTTCCCCCATGAGAATTATGTGGTGTTGAACACACACAAAAACAGTTTCAATAACAGTTACAATAAAATTCAATCAAAATTCATTCAAATTCAGAATTCAAATTCATGCACATTTAACACTAAAAAGCTAATTGGAGTGGAGGGTATATCTTAAGCACTAACAATGGCTATGCCCATAACACACCATAACCCTGATAAGTAATCTCTTTGACTGCTCTTTAATTATTCTGCAAAGAATCCTTTTTTCTATGTGTACAATTTGAACATCATGCAACTGCATAAAATGTTTTCAATGAACTTAAACATCATTTGGTCCTAAAATCCAGAGGATGTGTGAAATTTCAATCAGATGCATCTGGTGAGCACACGAATTCCAGGTGGATTACGTGATGTTCTTTATTGACATTTAAATGTCACAGACAATTTCCAGATATTTCCATTAAACTTCATCAGGCATTCTAAACTAAAATGTTTAATCCTCAGAACCTGAGAATCTGGAAGTAAATGCAGGTGGTTCTGTTTTTCTCAGATGTTTGGATAGATCTCAAAATCAATATGTAAGTTAAAAGGAAATCGGTGTTAATGCTAAAATCAAAGTTCTGACTGTTCTAAAAAGAGACAGTGGCTAAAATTAATCTTAATGAAATCAACTTCCTTTGTCTTTAATGTTTGCTAAATATCCTCCAAGTAGTTAAAGTACAATATCATCACATAGTCTATGTATAGGCATTTGTGTAGCCTGCAATACACTGGAATTTTAACTGGCATCAGAAAATATCAGAATTTGCAAATTGCAAGGTGTTTTAAAATTACAATCTAGCACAGTGGTTCTTAACCTGTGGGTCCCCAGGTGTTTTGGCCTTCAACTCCTTGAAATCCCAGCCAGTTTCCCAGCTGTTAGGATTTCTGGGATTTGAAGGCCAAAAACCTCTGGGACCCACAGGTTGAGAACCACTGGTCTAGCAGGATAACAGACAGTTTAAACTAATAAATTAGTTACATCTATTGCTTGTAATAAAGATGGAGTCCTGAATCCAATTGTTACTCATAAGCTGGGTAGGCCCATTGAAGATAGTGCTCTGAGAAGTCAACATTGATTGTGTTCCATAGATTCAATGGATATACTCTCATTGGGACTAGCTTTGGTTTTAGACCCCGACAAAGTTCAGCTTGCAGCTATAATTTCTTTATTAAATGTGATCCCATGCAGATGAATGCCCTGCCTCTAAAACTCTAAGTCAGCCTAAAACCCAAAAAGTAGTGATTCAAATAAAAGATATTATTTTAGAGTTATTTTCAACAGGAGAAAATTAGCAGTAATGACCAGATCAAAATAGTTTATTCCACTGATGATACCAAGGTAACAGCAAACAATGCTGCATGGTGGTGTGGTGCACAGAAAGCATATTTATTTTAAACTTTGTGTTTTTATTTCTATGCTGAGATGGTGGCTTCTTGTATAAATATTTAGGCTTTTAACATTTATGCTTATGATGCTAAACACACAGGAAACTATGGTCATTAATTATGACATCTGGCACGATTTGTGGAAATTGATTGGGACACCCAATCACTGAGGAGTTATGGGAAGTCTACAAAGGACATAATCACATTGAAGTCCTCAAGCCAGAGGACAGCGGGGGATTTGTGAGGCAGCGAGGTAAATCTGGTGGGTAGCAGGGGAAACAGTTGTCCCTTGCTCCACATCATCGCCTTCCTCATCACAGGAGGGGAAGCATTGCTGCCCAGCTTCCTCCCACACTGTCCTCGGCTTACCTAATGAGAACATGGGTAGCCACCCATGTCCTCAGGTTCTGTCCCATGATGCTTCCAGGACACAGCCAGAATAGAGAGCCCTGCATCATGTGATGGGCTCTGATGGACTCCGTCCCGGCTCCATCCTTGAAGAGTCTTAGGACATTGCCCATGACTCATTTGGTCCCAAGTTCTCTCTTCTTTTAAAAAAATTCTCACAACTACTGCAAAATATAGGTTTGGTTGAAAGAGAATTACAGAGGCAATAAATAATATGAAAGAGGAGCAATTTGAACTCAGTTCTTCCTAGCTCTTTTCAAAAGCTGCAACTATTCCATTACATCTCACTGGCTCTCAAAAAAGAAAGCCATCTTTCTCGATGCTATAAAGCAAATCTGGGCAAATGTGGAAGACTAGGGGGCAGCATCAACTCTCCAGGAGACTTTGCCCTCATGTGCTCCTGTAGCAAATATAGTGCTTCCCTGGGTTTTTGGTGGGTTCTTTGAGGTAAATAAATTTTGAACAATTTTGCAAAATTTTACTTTGATATCTGAGAAGGTCTAGTGCTCCCCATGCGATACAGAGATCATTTGGGGACAGTTGCAAGCAATGTTTCTGCCCCGTCCCCATCCTCCTCCTCCTCCCCCCCCTCCTGGGGCCTTGGGGGCCACAGAAACCCATTTTGCCCACCTTGCTATAGAAATGTCCAGTCATTAAAATGGCATGCCAGCCATAAATTTTGAAACCATAAGACTGTTGGGAATGGAAGAGCCGTTAAGCTCTAATCACACTCTTTTATGAGGCAAATTCCCATTAAAATAGCAGAGTAAAGAATTGCAGCAGGGTGAGATTTGAGACTTACGCGAGTGTGAGTTTCGGAAGGCCTCTGTGTCATCAGGAAGGCAAAAGGGATGCAAAGTTAGCTTTAAAGATTAAAAGCATTTATTGAGGTAAAAAGAAATCCATTGATGGATAGAAAAGGTTTGGATCTAACTAACTGATCTATCCTGTTCTAATACACATAGACGGATTAAAATAACAAAGCTCTATACATAGGCTACATCTTGACTAATAGAGGACAGAGGTGCGTCCTCTCTGGAACAAAGCAGGAAGATGGAAAGGCGGTCAGCCTTGTGGGTCTGGTCACTTCTTCTCTAGGGCCATAAACATTCCAAAGGATCAAATTGGGGAAGTTACGTCAGAGCCCTAGGAGAGATGACCTAAATAGGATGGGAACCAGGAAACAATGGTGAATCCTATCTAGGCATGCTTTGGAAAGGGGGGAAAGGATTCCCTCAATCTAACTCTATCATCTATCTAACAACATTTAGACTTGAGTAGTCCAGGATGAATCCCAACAAAGACCTCTAACTAAAAAGTCAGAGAAAAGTCACAGTAATATGCAAGGCTGTCAAAAAGTAAAGTCCACCTTTTGACTTTTTGCAAGGTATTGGAATGCATTTCAATACTCCTTTAAAGCATGTGTCTGGCCACACACAGGCTCCAAAGGAAATATAAATAGAACAAGGAAAGAATCCTGACTGAAACCCAAAGACCTGCTTCAAGCATGAATTGACACCATTAAGCCAAGCTGATACCACTCTATATAAGGTAGTTTCCTCTAATTACTCAGCCTGAAAGCTGGTATATTCTATTGCCTCTCCAAGAAAATTCGAAACTGACAGTCAGCCTTTGAAAAACATATTTTGCAATAAGCTCCTTCAAGTAATCCATTCCTATTATCCAGTTAAAAGTCAATTCAGAAGAACCAGTGGAAATTCCTTTGGCACTCCGTATCGGTATAATAGAACCCTATTGCCGTGGGAACTAAATAGGTTATTTTTGCTGAAAGCAAGCATATGTGCCATGTGAATTACATAATTTCTATCTCCTATGCAATGCTTCCTAGGTCTTAGAATGGGCTTAAGCTAACCTTCTGTGACTACCAGAGATGCATCCCATACATCACCAGCACTCTGTGCCTTTGATGGTATTTTCTTTCTCTCCCTGAAAGCAGCTTTGAGCCTTACCAGTTGTCTAACAGATATAGAGTAATAGAATCATAGAGTGGGAAGAGACCATATGGGCCATCTAGTCCAACCCCCTCCATGCAGGAAGAACATATTCAAATTCACCGGATTGCCCAGAATAGACGTGTAGAGGTGGAAAAAGTAGTAGTTGTTGAATTCCTATCTATCAGTTTTCTATTACAAAGTCTTTAGCTGAGATCCTAAATTGCTTCAGTGTAAGCCTTGTCCTGAACACCAATGAAACACAACATACGTCATTAATGTGCCCTAGCAGGAAACACATTTTGTAATTTGTAATTGTAATTTGCAATGCCAACACATGCAAGAAATGTGGATTCCTCCTTCAACTTTGTATACTTTGATGTATTACCACAAGTACATTGATTCCACATGTGCAACCCTACTTAAGCCAACATCAGATGGATATGGCTAGTACATAGTGTCCAAAATATTATTCTTCACTCATAGAGCAATTGATGCCTACACAAGATGAGTTTTAATCAGATGCTGATCAGTAGAGGCATATGAACAGCTGTCACTTGAAGCCTGGCTCCACAGTACAATAAAGTTAATTATTTGAATTGTAGGAACTGACCAACTACATTCCCACTTGTAGGCAAGCAGCCCAGGAGTCTTATCCTGATAACAGCAATACAGGCTAGTGAAAACTCAGAAAGGTCATGATTTTCAGTGAGAATGACAGCAATGAGCACTATGGAGCTCCACCCAAAACTCAGAGAGGCACACAGCTAGGAGAAGGGTGAGATTAGCAAAATTATTACCTGCTTGCTTTGCTCAAATTCCTAACTCTGCTGAAGTTGTTAGTGTTTGGGGGGAGGCAGGGGAATCTATATTATTTGGCATATTTAATGGATTTCATTTCAATGTTATTCAAAGTTTGCATACAGCTAACTCAAAGCTACACAAAGGACAACCTTTCCCAAACTCATTTTTCAATCTTCTTTTTGCCCTGAGAAATGATTTAATTCATAAACTGATAATTACTACCTGTGTATTTCTTCAATTTACTATTGATATTAGCGTAAACAGACTTTCCTCTTTTGCTAATTTAATCTAATTAATATCAGTATGGTGCTCTGGGTCAACATAACACAATTACTGTTCAGACTTTGCTCTGAAAATTGACCGAGCTTCTCATTGTTAAGCCTGAGAAAGAAAACAGCACTCTTTCTATTTTAGTAACCCACGTTCCACATCAACAAATGACAACATCTGGCAAAGTAAGTATTAGTCCTTTCTTTACCACTGCCTGTATTTAGTATACATAAGACACATTCTGGTGGCCTGGAAGTGATCAATTAGATGCTTTGGCAACCTCTTGGAAGAACCAAGGGCAGCACAATATGTAATGCATTTATTAATAAATATTTTTATAAAAGAATCCCCTAGCTAGGATCATGCACTCCTGCTAGCAATTTTGCTTCCCTGTTACAAGGAACGAGACTAGTTTGGGGTTGGAAACAACACAATGTTTAAGAGAGTTTGGAAGTTGTTCTTTTGGACAACAACTTCCAGAATCTTCAATGACTTTCCAGTTTAAGGAGAGGTATTCAGAATTCCAAGTCAGAACTCATAATGCCTTTAATAAAATTACAAGACCTTAGATTGCGTTGGATGCAGGACTAACAGTTAAAGTGGAATCCTATTTCCATAATGCTGTAGTTTGAAAGAGCTACCATCTGATTTGAAGGTTATCAGGACCTTGTCACATGAAGTTGCCTAACGTGGGCAACAACAGGGGGAATCCATCACCCCATGCCCAGCATCGCTTCAGCAACGCCTTCCCCATCACATGGGGGAAGCGTCGCTGACCGAATTCCCTTCGCGCTTGCCCCATTGCTAGCAACGAGAACATAGGAAGCCTCCTGTGTTCTCCTTCCCTCAGCAAAGCTCAGCAACGGAGCCCTGCCGGAAGTAGCTCTATGTCATTTGATGGGATCCCATGGGCTCCATCCCCGAAATATCTTGGAAGCATTCTAGGACAGGTAAAAACCTTATTGTGATGAGGCCCTAAGAGAGTGAACTGTAGATGTGGATTTTGAGAATACTATTAGCCTTGCATATGAATAGCAAAAATCCATGCCTGTACTTTATTTCAAAGGAGTAAGAAAAACTGATATAATCTGATGCACACTTCAAAGCATAACCTGGTGTTCAATTCATGGCTTGTTGCTGTTGTCAGCCTTCATCTCATTTCTAATTCAAGGAGAACCTGTCGTGAAGTTTTCTTGGCAAGATTTGTTCAGGAGATTGGCTTTACCTTCCTCTGATGCTGAGGAAAAAGTGATATAGCTGAGCATGGATTTGAATCCTAGTCACCAGGATCATAGTCCAGCGTTCAAAGCACTGGATCTCTAAACTCATGGTACCATCTCAAAATTCATGTCCACAATTCTGATCAAATATCTTGTAGGTAAAGGTAAAGGTTTTTCCCCTGACATTAAGTCCAGTCGTGTCCGACTCTGAAGGTTGGTGCTCATTTCCATTTCTAAGCTGAAGAGCCAGTGTTGTCCGTAGACACCTCCAAGATCATATGGCCAGCATGACTGCATGGAGTGCCGTTACCTTCCCGCCAGAGCGGTACCTATTGATCTATTCACATTTGTATGTTTTTGAACTGCTAGGTTGGCAGAAGCTGGGGATAACAGCGGGCACTCACTCCGTTCCCTGGATTCGAACCTGGTCCGCAAGTTCAGCAGCTCAGTGCTTTAACACACTGCACCACCAGGGCGCTGTAATATTTTGTATCTATTTTCAAAATATCCCTGAAAAAATACATAGTCCAGATTTCTGTTGGGAGATTACATCAGAGTAACTAAGAAAACCATGGATCTGTGGCAACACTCTGACCCAAAAAGACATACCCACAAAAGATAAGATGGAACCTTTGCATCTTAATCTATTTCCCTTTTCACAGCAACCCATCTGAATTCCAAAGAGGTATTTGCACTTTTCTAGACACCTTTTGCCGTACTCTATTCAGACCAATCATTTGATGCCCATGTGGAAATAACTAATTCAAGCTAGTGTTCCATTATGTTCTTCATTGGGTGCTCCATTCTATGCAATTTGAGGTTTTATTATGATGTAGGCTTAATAGCTTTATTTTTGTTATTATTTTGCATTCGTCACCATTATAAGGTTCACCTAAAAAGAGCTTTTGAACAGAGCACACCAGTATGCCAAACCTGAATAAAATGACAGAAGGCCCACATGCTCTGTCTTGGGGCTCATGATTGTGTAATACAAGGTATTTATTGTGAGGATCAGTTCAAAGACTTTTTAACACTATGTCATTATTATAAGTATGCTCCATTGGCTCTGGGGCATTCCCAAATAATACCTCTGGTGTACACTGTAGAATTAATGAAGTTTTACACCACTTTAACTGCCATGGCTCAATACTATGAGATCATGGCAGTTGTATTTTTACATGATCTTTGGCTTTCTCTGGCCAAAAGTGCCAATGATATAAAATGCCTAACTTATAAGTCTAAATCTATGAGATATCAGCAACAAAGTATGACTATGAAGAACTAAAATGTGCCATATTATTGCATGAGGTTTTTCAAAGTCCCTAGGCCATTCTGTTTTTAATAAATGGAGTCAAAATTGAAATACAGTAAAAGAAAAAAAGTGCAATTAATATGCTAAGATTACACATTATATTAAAATGTTGCATCTTTTATATGGTTAATTATTGAGTAATATTCATTTGCATAATATGCAGATTAGACCTCCTAGATCTAGAGACCTGATAAATGGCAAGTCTACTGCACCTAGACTTCATACAGAATTCCAAAACATTTAGTTCAGATTGAATTTTAATTATGATAATCCTTTTTTAAAGTCTGTTATTTCTCTGCAGTGATCTCAAGACGTACCGGGCAGAAAAATGCTACTTAATTTGTTGTGATCAAGTTTTATCACCAGGAATGTGAACTGGTATTTATGAGATTTTCTCTCTCAAATAGCAAAATACGTTGCATTACACACCTTCAGTTTAATCATATTCTGCTCCACGTCAGGCATCCAAGTACCTTGAACTCATTCTTTTGTAACCTAGCATATGTATAGGCTAATATATGTGGTTGCTGAATGTCTTCTAACAAATGCAAATGCAGTGTCCATTTATTTGGAAACAGGAAATCCAAAATACTCCAAAATCCAAAATGGGTAACTGAGATAGTGGCATCTTTACTTTCTTATGGTGTGCACAATCTTTGTTTCATGCACAACATTATTTAAAATTGTTTTTATATAAGAATTATAAATAAATTTTGCATTTAGACTTGGGTCCAAGCTCCAAGATATCTCATTATGTACATAATCATTGAAGAGAGCCCAATTTGTGGTACTCAACTCAGGCAGGGGGAAGTTCTTTTTTGAATCCCACCGCTGCCACCAATTGAGGAGATGTCCGCGTGTGTGAGAGAGAGGGATGGAGGATGTGTGAATGTATGACTGGGAGGATTTAGTGGATAAGGAAGGATAACAGAACTAATGGGCTTAAATGAGTAAAGATGGTAACTTAAATAGAAAAGTACAGTAACTTATATAGATAGGTACGGTAACTGCCACCAACGTGAGGTAATGGTCTTCCTTCAGAGCTTACAGAGAGGCAAGGAGACTGATCTTTATGAAGAATAAAACTCAAGATTATTTTTGGTACATAAGCGTGTGGTTTCAATCAGTAAACGTTCCGGATCTTAAGTTACAATGTAGTCTTGTTTGAATGGATATATCTTAAATAACTTCTTTTCAATTAGTAAATAAAACACCCGGTCAACTTATATCACCAGCCTTTCCCCTGCGTGAACAATAAGCTGCCGTCCTTAGCTGATTTCCACAGCTCCTAATCTTTCCAAGACCTAACAGCCACAGCTCCTCTTAAAACCTTATCAGCAACTGCTTTTAAAAAAGGGAATATACTCTAACTGTTAACTTAGCCACGCCCCCTTTTTCTCCCAAGGGAAGCTGTGTTACCATGGCAACCTACCAAATGCTGCTTCCAGCTAGTTTCCATGTTAGGCTTTTCCTTGCTAATATATAACTCCCTTTTCCCTTAACAAACAAATAAATAAAATCATATCAATAATCTCTGTTTAACACATAACCTCTCTACAATCATATTCAAACACACATACACAAAATCCAAAATATTTCTAGTCCAAAGCATTTCAGATAAGGGATACTCAACCTATAATTGACAAACTGGAAAAAGACATCAAGTTATTAAACAAAATAACATTCTTCCTTTAGTGGGCCTTATGTTCAGAGTGTATTATCTGTCTTCGTTTCTTGTTCATACCCATGCAGAGAATAGAAAGCAGCTGAGAATAAAAAAGATGAATGTTTATTTGCCAGGCAATGAGGTATAATGAAGTAATTAAAGGTAGGTTCCTCAGTAGTCATTCAAGATGAATGGAAAGAAAACAAAATTCATTTCCAAAGAATTTGAATGTCGTTAAGAATAATTGAGATCATAATTCAGCACTTGTTTTAGAACAAACACCACATATATCACCTTTTCCTTGCCACACTGTTTTGCAAACATGTTAACACACAGAGTGAGAAATAGAGAATTGATGATTTGAAAAAAAAAATTATACCAGCCATTAAGCAATTTGAACAGATCCACTGCACATTCTATAGTTTTATATTTACGGATAAGGATGCCCATATTTTACTTCTTTGATGCAATTTTCCAGTTTGGTTGACAACAAACTGCAAACCTGATATGCACTTCTAATTGATGATTAGGCAATACACACACAATGACTGCTTACCTCACCTTTCTTATATTTGTGCTTCTTCTTGTTTCCATCGACCTGTTGTTCTTCTCTGGTACCAGAAAGCTGTGTACTGAATATGGAACCACTATGTTCGCTTTGGAAGTCTCCAAACCCATAGAAGCCAGAAACCCGTTTTTCTGCAGAAAGCCATTATAACTGCTTTTGCTTCTGTTATCACACACAGGATCTTCTTGCAGAACTGTAAAAGCAGAAGCTATTATTGATTGCTACTGATAGTGTCTCTTCATTATATAAATCTATACCAAGAAAAATCCCTGATAGAGTCACCATAGGTTGGGAGCAATCTGAAAGTACACAGCAACAACAGACACAAGAGATTTCACTCTATGACATTATCACACCAAGGCTTTAAAGTGGGCAGTCGTGCATTTCTGCCGCCTGCAGAATTCTGAGAAATGTAGTTTGGGAAGGCGAGGACCTCTGTAGCTGAGAATTCAAAAAGCCCAGCCCTAAATACATACCCCAGAATTCTTCAGGCAGCAGAAATGCAGGACTACCCACTTCAAAGCCCTGGTGTGATAATGTGGATGTGCCAAACACCTCAATGCTCTGAAGTGAAGCAATTGTGGGGTGGTCGTAAATATTGTGTGCGGTGGCCCTAGATATTATCACATGAGAATAATAAACCACAATTATGGCAGGATAAAAGTGCCTTTGAGAGGGCTTACCATATAGCTTTGTGGTTCCTTCCTAGTCACATTGCACCTGAATTGTGATTAGGATCATCTTTTCATTGATGGGAAAAAGCTGTCAATGAATCCAGTATCACTGTTGTTTGCCACTCTTCCTTATGTGCTATTTTTTCCACTGAAATCCTGCTATTGCAAAGTGAACCAAAAACACCAAAACTGTGCAACTCTACAATTGTGGCAAAATAGGGGGGAAATACACACACACACACACACACTAAAAACACACACAATGACATGTGCTGGATAGTGCAAATATGGGCTGTGAAGACTGATCATAGAAATTCACATCAATAAAGTGCCATCATAGTGCAAATGTACTAAGATGTGAAAAACTTTGCTCCTGTAACACTTTTTCATTTGCTTAAACAACATGATTCCAATGAGGCAACAAAGTGGTGTGATAAACATGGCAGGCAACTTGAAAGCACATACATACACAAACATTTGCAAATAGTTATTCACAAGCATACATGTAAAGTATATCTTGATTCTTTATATCCATAGTGTGGCATATCTCCCTTTCTGCCCAATGTAAGCCTAGATTAATTTCCCACTGTCGATCATTGTAAATATTGCATAGGATTGAGCAACAGAGCCATCACAAACGGTAGATGTTATTTTAAGGCTGACCATAGTTTAAGTAAGCATGGTGTAGTGGTTTGAGTGTTTGTCTATGACTCTGGAAAACAGTGTTTAAATACTCTGCCATGAAAACCCACTGGATGACCTTGGGTAAATAAACTCTCACAGCTTCAGAGGAAAACAAAAGCAAAACCTCTCTGAACAAATATTGCCAAGAAAAAACCCTGATTGGTTTGCCTTAGGATCACCATAAATCAGAAACAATATGAAATTACAATAGTTATTTACTGCTAATCTCTGTTTTGTTTGATTTCAGTTTTTTGTTACAGCATCCTTATAATAATTCAGAGCATTGTCTTGTGTTGTATTGTTTCTTTCTTGATGGCACTTTTCTAAATAGTCTTCACAAAAAAGTGATATGGACTCAATTAATGACAGCCCTGTCCATGTGTACAAAGAGTAGTATTAATAGTAGTAGTAGTAGTAGTAATCTGATTTTTCCCCACTTTGGGATTCAAAGCACCAGTTCAGGCCAGATGATATAGAATATTGGCTGTAAATTATATAAAAAACAAAAACACAATTAACAAGCTAATTAAAATCCAGCACATTGTACAAGATAACATCTTCTCCAACTGCCAAAACACAAACCTGTGTCTGCCAACTTGACTGTAAATATGGTAAGCTACCTTCTCTGTGTGCTGACTTGTGATAAATGTGTGATAAATCTTTCAGACAAGACTTATATGTTTTCCAGCAAGAGGACAGCTGTGCAAATTGACTGTGAGAATGCTGCCATATTAAATAAAATTACACAATGAAATTGCATATTTATATCCTTAGGAATAGATGTTCCTTAAAACAAGAATCATTTTCCTGAAAATGATAATGATATTGGATCTTGTTAATATATTTAAACCATTATGTGATGCCATGGATGAAGAATAAGATACTCTGTTTTTATTATCAGATTGCAGCTCCCATGATCATTCACCATTGACAATGCTGCCCAGGGATGACTGGATTTACAGTCTAGCAATGTCCAAAGGGCCTTATGTTCCCTATAAGAATCCTGAAATGGCGTTACAGGGCAAATAAAATCATAGTCATTTCTCTGGAGAAGAGGTTTTGGAGTTAATTTAGGAATATGACAGTGGAAACTATTGCAATCCTAACTGAAGAAAGGTTTTGTTGTTTTAAAGCAATTGGTCTATTACATATAATGGAATAAAATCAGAACACAAATCTTGGTGTGAAGCGTTCAATAGAATTATGTGTCTAACTTATTATCTTTGTTTGATTTTTCCCAGTAGAAACATTATGTCTGTCCTAAGGTTTTCACAAAGGCTGATTTCTATTCAAACAGCATTATGTATTTGCATGCAAATGAGAAAAACATTTACTTGTTCATCACATTTTTGATTTTCCAAATAAAATGTTTCTACTTCCTAAAAACTTTATGAGTACAAAATCTACTGAGAATTAATTTGAATATTCTAAAGTGTAAATCAAATATCTTTATGAGAGAAAAAAAAGTTAGACAGAAAGAAAGAAATGTTGTTGGCCAGGTTTTGATGAAAATAAAATGATTTCAGATGAGAAGAGAAGCCTGGACCTAGATCAAAGATTTGGCGAATGTTTATGCATAAAATATGGATTACCAGGAGGAGAAACAAGGGAAGAGTTTAATTACTTCTCTTAGTGATAGAATTTTTCATGACTATTGTAACCACTAACCAGTGCAAATAACATGTTTTCTACTTCCAAAGGAATATGACACTAATTCATGGCAAAATAGAGAAGCATTTTAACTATTGTGTTGTCTCAGACCTGTAATATTTACTACACTGGCAAGTAATGGTTTATCTCTGCCATACTGTTATATCTTAATAATAGTAATAGAAATGCATGAACATAGCTCAATTTTTTTCAGAAAAGCAAATTATCATAATTATTTTCCAATTTATGCCTTAGAATCTTCTTTTACCTGACACAGCCATAAACTTGCTTTTTTCACTATGGGACTTAATGACATCACCTTACATTCCTTATTTCCCAAAGTTTTCCAAAGGAATATAAAAAAATCAATCTGTCCCGTTTTATCCATAACTGAACAACAATTAACAAATTAACAAACATAAAATAGGAATATTCAACAGAACAAAAGATCAGTAACATTCATAATAAAAGTTTGTAGTTTGGAAGGATTCAAGATAGTTTTGTCAATGAATGCAACTAAAAACTATACGTGACTAAAAGCACTTTGTGATATGAAGAAAAAATCAATTTACAAAAGTACTTTAAATCTAAGAACTGTATAATACACATATCTTTATAATATATTTTCTATTCTTTACAAAATAATATGTTGTATTTACATTTTTGACTATCTTTTACTATACACAGTTATAGCATTATGATTCCATTTTAACTGCTATAGCTGCATTTTATGGAATCCTGGAATTTGCAATTCAACAAGGAGTGCTCCAAATCCTCAGTAAGATCATGCATTCTGCAAACCACAGGTTTGATAAGATGCATAGTGTTATATCTGTGTAGTGTGAAAGGGTCTAGGGGCTTGGGGAGGTTCTCCTTAATAGCGTTACATAAACCAAAATTGCCATAACACAAAGTATCTGACATATCTCAATGGGTCTGAGCTTGATGTCCACCATCTTTTCCATAAACGTAACAATTCAAGGTAATCAAGACAGAAAAGATGTTATAACTCTTCCAAAACTAAACAAACAATGTTAGAGGTATATTGGAATGTTGCAATATAATGCAAACAATATACAGTTGCAATGTAGTGCAAATATGAAAGAAAGCTCTTCTCTGTAACCATGTTATACAGATGAATTTATTCAAGTGGCATTTCAGCCATCCAAGGATGCTGATGGTAAACAGTGGGCCCACCACATATATGTGGGGTTTGGTTTTGAGAATAGCTGTGAATATGAAAAAATGTTGACAATTTTTCTCCATATTATTTAATTTTGGAGACATGAATGTGTATGCTTCAGCATGTCCACATACACATCACTGCCATTTACTAACATGGGACATGATGATTTGTGATCACTGGTTTCTATAGGTCTGGAGGGCCACTGTGTAGATGAAAAAGGCAATATTTTTACAATTAGATTAATTTAATACTTCTTTTTAAAACTGCATTACATTATGAAAATAATAGCCTTACAAGAAAAGAGTACAGTTGAAAACTCACATGTATTAGTTTATTCCTTTCTGTCCTTGTACCAAAAAATAACATCATTCTTCACCCATCTCAACAGGAGCCCCCAGTGGAGCAGTGAGTTAAACCCTTGTGCTGGCAGGACAGATGACTTGAAAGTTGAGTTGTTGACCTGAAGGTTGCCAGTTCGAATCCAGCCCCAGGAGAGCATGGATGAGCTCCCTCAATCAGCTCCAGCTCCATGTGGGGACATGAGAGAAGCCTCCAACAAAGATGGTAAAAACATTAAAACATCCGGGCATCCTTTGGGCAACATCCTTGCAGACGGCCAATTCTCTCACACCAGAAGTGACTTGCAGCTTCTCAAGTTGCTCCTGACATGAAAAAAACCCATCTCAACAAGAAAAAACTCTTCTCTTTTTTACTCATCCATCTTCCCTTATAATCTTATCTCTTTACTTTGCCTCCTTCTTTCTTTAGTTTACTGATCCCTATGTCAATCTAACAAATGCTCTATGCTGGAGAACATCAAAATTTAGTTCCCTGGGAAAGATAAGAAGCAAACATGCAGTGTATGGTGGAGAACATTAACCGCCTACATGTGAAAAATGCACTATTCTTTCCTAGCTGCACATATTTTTGTAATAGCAACTTACCAAACTCAAGGAATGTTTTGGGGGTGTTTTTTTTAAGTATGAGAAGTCATTTTGGAAAAATCCACAAGATCAAACCTCAAGTAGGTAACACAAAACTGGTTGACTATTTATCACTGTGGCTCCTTTAATTAATAACCCATTTAACAACTTGGCTCAGGCATAAAATATTGGTGTAAAACTCCAATTTAAGACATTAATATTTTCTTTTTAAAAATAATACATTATTAACCTTATCTATCTACAGATTTCTAATCTAGATCATCAGTTATTTTTTTCTATCATGAATATGTTTCACTTATACTTGCCTCCATCCAAACACAGGACTGGACAGTCTCAGGGGTCCATCTACACTGTGGAATGAAGTTGACATCACTTTAACTGTTTGATGCTATAGAACAATTGGAGTTGTAGTTTGGTGAGGCACCAGCACTATTTGGCAGAGAAGACTAAAGACCTTGTAAAACTACAACTCTCACGATTCCATAGCATTGGGTCACAAAAGCCAAAGTAGTGTCCAACTACATTAATTCTATAGAATAGATGCACTCCTATTTGCCTATATTTTATTCTGCTTCACTTCTTATTGTTGTTTCGAATGTTCTATTAATGCACACTTGCTACTTGAAAATTTCATAGAATGGAACACTGCTGTCAAATTTCCTTAGCTAATGAGAATTGGAATACATTAGCAGCACATCCGTGGGACAGTGAACTTGGCGAGCACATTAACATGGGATTGTGCTGCATGTGATGTTTTTACACACACCTGCTTTACCGATCTGTTTTAAATCTGCCAGGTTGCTTACACTTTTCTTGTGGGAACTGCTAAACTGTACTGCAGACACTTTCCATACGAGGGTGCATTATCAAGGGGGAAAGTAGTACAAATCATATTTATATAATTAAAATGAATATTTCCTGCCTGGTTCTAATTTAAACAGGATTTTTGAAATGAAAATGCATTTATGATGCTGTAGGTAAGAAATGTAAAGAAGCATGGGTAGTGCTTTGAGTGCTGGACTTTCAAACCAGAATTTCAATTCCTGTTTGGCCATAGAAACCTTCTGGGTGACTTTGGGCAAGTCACACTGTCTCAGCTTTAGAGAAAAGTAATGGCTTTCTGAACAAATTTCAGCCAGAAAACTCCATGATAGGTTCTCTTTAGAATCCCCATAAGTTGGAAACATAACAACAAGTTACATAAAAACAAACAAGAGGGATTTTTTTTTCTAGAAAATGTGGACTTTGCAAAAGAACCTGGTAATGATTGTAGAAAGACATATGATTTTGTACTTGCATCAGTGACCAACGTGTAGTTTCAAATTAATACGTAACTACCATATAAACTCCTGCATAAATTCACCTCATGTATAAGTCGAGGGCAGGTTTGTGGGTCAGAATTATAGATTTTGATATGACACGTGAATAAGTTGAAGGTCATTTCTCAGGGAGGGGAAAGCACCAATGTAGCCTCGGCATTGGATAGACCGCATCAACTCTAGCTTCTTAGATATGGTTATCATGGCTTTCTATGGGCAAGCAGGTGACAACTGGTACATGGCATATGTTCTGTATCTCAAATACTAAAGCTGATGAAGTAAAACTGGTGCCGTTTTTGGAATCAACAAGTCAATTATACCCAGAAACAAGCCTAACATTTGAGGCGCCAAAATGTGTGTTGGCCAGTTATGTGAGACCTTGAAGAACTGATAGTATGAAAAAGCAATGGTGGGCACGATAAACAAATAATACATGGTACAAAGTTGTTTTCAGTATTCCTTCAACCACCACAAGTATATTGCTCCAGTCTACCTGATCTTCTTTTTCATTTTCTTGCTTTAAAGTTAAAAAAGTGCCTGATTAACCCAACAATTAAGAGATCCAACAACTCACAACATAACTACATTTTTATCTTGTTAGAAGCAACTTAAGAACATACTGCAAGTAACTTCTGGTGTGAGAGAATTGGCCGTCTACAGATGTTGCCCATATGTGTTACCATCCTGCTGGGAGGCTTCTCTCGTGTCCCCAGAAGCTAGAGCTAACAGATGAGAGCTCACCCTGTCTCACGGATTTGAATTGGCAATCTTCAGGTCAGCAACCCAAGCTTCAGGTCAGCAGTCCAGCTGGCACATGGGATTAAAATATTGTGCCACAGCAGCTCCTAAGGCCATTATGCAGCACAGGGTCAGTAAGAATAGTACAATGAATCAATAGTAAGGCTTGGCCATGGCACATCCATCCAACTTAAAATCCCAGCTCAGTTCTCTTGTCCAGGGAGGTCATTCAGGTTCAGCCTGTCTTAGCTTATCTCATGGTGTTGGTGTGAAAAAGAGAAAAAATATAGATGCACACTTGAACTTTGTCTTCCTTTGTATGACTTAGATGTCTGGGAGAAATGTTTCTTGGAAACCTTCTAAATTAAGTTAACTTAGATTTTAAAATGAAATTAAAGGAAACTGAATTATCTTCTGACTTATCAAATTATATTTTGAGAAGTCAGGTAACATTGGCATCAATCCTTTTCCTTAAGGAAAAGAAAGATAGACAGCTCTTCTCAATACAATGCTTTCTTCACAATTCTATAATCATCAAAAAGCAAATAGATGTAGCAATAACACCTAGGTTTAAAAAATAAATGGAAAGGTTTTGTAAGAACCATATGCGAAAGAAGAGGGGTCTAGAGCGCGTGTGGCATCTGAAGCAGAACGAATCAGACCGAGCACGGCTGTGCCTTTATTTAAAGGCATACGCCGCGGCAATAGATGCTGCTAAGAATGTTTTCTTTGCAGCTAATATTGCGTCCGCAAAGAACCGTCCGGCAGAGCTGTTCCGAGTTGTTAGAGGTTTGTTGAATCCCATCTCTGAAGATGGGATCCCTGACAACTCGGTGGCCTGCTGTGAAGCATTTGCTCAGTTCTTTGCGGACAAAGTCGCTCTGATCCGCTCTAGCTTTGACACCATATTAATGGCAGCTTCCGAGGATGTAACACGAGCACCTGCTTGTCCTATTTTGATAGATTCATTTCAATTGGTTGAGCTCGAGGATGTGGACAAGGTGCTTGGAGAGGCGAGGGCTACCACAAGCATCCTAGACCCCTGCCCATCCTGGCTGGTGAGAGAAGCCAGAGGGGGATTGGCCGAGTGGGTGAAGGTGGTGGTGAATGCCTCCCTTCGGGAAGGCATTGTTCCAGCGAGCCTTAAATTGGCTGTGATCAAACCGCTGTTGAAGAAGCCATCACTAGATCCCACTCAATTGGACAGCTATCGGCCTATTTCCAATCTCCCCTTTTTGGGCAAGGTCCTGGAACGTGTGGTGGCTGCGCAACTCCAGGCATTCTTGGTTGACACTGATTTTCTGGATCCGGCGCAGTCTGGCTTCAGGCTGGGGCATGGTACCGAGACAGCCTTGGTCGCCTTAGTCGATGATCTACGCCGGGAACTGGACAGGGGGAATGTGTCCCTGCTGGTTCTGCTGGACCTCTCAGTGGCCTTCGATACCGTCGATCACAGTATCCTTCTGGGACGCCTCACGGAAATGGGACTTGGAGGTACTGTTCTGCAGTGGCTCCACTCATTCCTGGAGGGTCGATCCCAGATGGTGTCATTGGGGGACGCCTGCTCGGCCCCACAACCATTGACTTGTGGGGTCCCGCAGGGGTCAGTACTGTCCCCCATGTTGTTTAACATCTACATGAAGCCGTTGGGAGAGATCATCCGGAGTTTCGGGGTGCGGTGTCATCTGTACGCAGATGATGTCCAGCTCTGTCATTCCTTCCCACCTGTCACTAAGGAGGCTGTTCAGGTCCTGAACCGGTGTCTGGCCACTGTGTCGGACTGGATGAGGGCTAACAAATTGAAACTGAATCCAGACAAGACGGAGGTCCTCCTGGTCAGTCGAAGGGCTGAACAGGGAATAGGGTTACAGCCTGTGTTGGATGGGGTCGCACTCCCCCTGAAGACACAGGTTCGCAGTCTGGGGGTTCTCTTGGACTCATCGCTGAGCCTGGAGCCTCAGGTTTCAGTGGTGGCCGGGAGAGCCTTCGCACAACTCCGCCTTGTGCGCCAG
The DNA here is from genome assembly GCF_035594765.1 of Anolis carolinensis. Taxonomy (NCBI): domain Eukaryota; kingdom Metazoa; phylum Chordata; class Lepidosauria; order Squamata; family Anolidae; genus Anolis; species Anolis carolinensis. Next base: position 166,465,420 of record NC_085844.1, read on the forward strand.
CTGCGCCCGTTCCTTGGGAGGTCTGACTTGGCCACGATGGTCCACGCTCTGGTTACAGCTCGTTTGGATTACTGCAACGTGCTCTACGTGGGGCTGCCTTTGAAGTCGGCCCGGAAGCTCCAGCTAATACAACGAGCGGCAGCCAGATTAATAACTGGGGCGGCTTACAGGGAGCGTACTACCCCCCTGCTAAGCCAGCTCCACTGGCTGCCAATATGCTACCGAGCCCAATTCAAAGTGCTGGTTTTGACCTACAAAGCCCTAAACGGTTCTGGTCCAATTTACCTGTCAGAACGCATCTCCTCCTATGAGCCCACGAGAACCTTAAGATCATCCGGGGAGGCCCTGCTCTCGATCCCACCGGCCTCACAAGCACGGCTGGTGGGGATGAGAGACAGGGCCTTCTCAGTGGTGGCTCCTCGGCTGTGGAACTCCCTCCCCAGTGACATCCGGCAGGCTCCATCCCTTTTGGGGTTCAGGAAGAAGCTGAAGACCTGGCTATGCGCGCAAGCGTTTAATGAATGAACTCAGCATTGACATGGATCGGATTAAGGCTTTTGCACAAGGTCTGATGGATGATTGGTATATATATTTGGTGTTGCATTGTTTTAAAATTTTATATATTGTATTTTACTATGTTATTTAATTATTTTAACTGTTTTATTCTTATTTTATTGTATTATGATGTACTGGTAGTGATCCTACCAGTTGTGTAAGCCGCCCTGAGTCCCCTCGGGGAGAAGGGCGGGGTAGAAATATTGGAAATAAATAATAAATAAAAATGTTTCACAATTACAAAACATGACCAAAGCCAGATTCATTCTGGCCTTACTTCCTTGGCTCTTTATTCTGAAAGAAGTCCTAAGACTGTTTTGACCATACCACACTCTAATCCTGAATAATAGCCAGAAACTATATTAAATGCTAATGTCTTTATTGACTTACTTACTTACTTAATAATTTTATTTATACCCTACCTTTCTGCCCAAAGGGACTCAAAACAGTTAACAACCATACACTTTGATCAATTTAAAACCTGTCCTTCCGAAAGAGAATAAAAACGTGGTTATGGGACCAGGCATTTGAGCATGAGTAGCAGCAAAAATGAGATATGAATATATGCCCTACTGACAGACCCCACCTGGACATGGAAAGCGCCTTAATTGTAAATTTAAATGTATAATTATGTATATTTTTTAATGTATACTCTTAATTTTATTGTAATTTTTAATCTCGATGGATTTTAAAATCTGATGTAAACTGTTTTTTGATGTGTATGTTTATATTGTAAGCCGCCCTGAGTCCCCTGAGAGAAGGGTGGGGTAGAAGTGATGTAATAAATAAATAAATAAATAAAAGTGAATACAAAAATTAAAATGCAATTAAATTATTATTATTATTATTATTATTATTATTACAACTTTATTTTTGTATTCCGCCTCCATCTCCCCAAAGGGACTTAGGGCAACTAACATGGGGATGCAATTACAATTACAATAAAGGCAATTACAATAAAACAAAATAAAATACATACATGACACACATCATCAACAGATAAAAATACTAACAGTAACATAATAAAACAGTTAAATAGTAACAATAACATCATAAAACATAGTATAAAAACAGAACATGAATTAAATGGCAGCGAACTGGGCCAAAGTACGAGGAATGAAAATTATTAATAGTACTGTGTGTTAGCTTAAAATACAGATAAAATATAATAAAAACAATGAAAATTAATTGTAAAACGCACAATCCCTGCAAAAATCCCACTCACAGCCTCCCCAGCAGCATGCCGCTTATCCTTCCCCAAATGCCTGTTGGCAAAGGAAGATCTTTCACAGCTTCCTGCAGGCTGCATTCAGGGGGGTGGCTCCGACTGTGAATAATCAATATTCCTCTCTTCTACATGTACACAGTGTTGGGGGAATGCACATTTTTCCTAAATCCAACAATTTATTTTCATCTCATTGTGTGGCTGCAATGCAATGACCAGGCCAAATTCCCCAGAGTACCACTTGAACTTCAGCATACATACTGTACAACTTTTGCAGTAGGCACATTTAAGAGCAGCTTGGACATAAGGTCTTATTTTCACAGTGTCCTTTTGGATTGGACTCTCCAGGTAATGAATTATCTGCAGATATCAGCTTGCGTGAGAGGAGAAAAGCCCACATGTTAAATGTTTTGTGTTTTTAAGTGTTTTATTTTCCCACACACATTTTTGTAATGTTTTTATGTCACTGGAACTGTGCATGCACTGTTTCTTGCATGCCATCCTTAAGGGCTTATCTTCATTCTCTCCTTATGTTTAGCAACAACAAAAAAATCCATCGGGGCTTTTATAAACCAAAGAAAAACGCAAACTGCACCTAAAGCTGAATTTTCTTTTCCTCCAGAAGCAGAAGCAGAGTTCTCGCAGAAGCAGAGGCAGCAGGAGGACATTTTTGCTCCCTGGCTTCAGGTAGGATTTGGCTAAGATTTGGCTAAGATTTTAAACTGAGTGTGGGCTTGGCTCCTGTGGTCAAAGTCTAACTGTTGTGTGACTGTTGTGTTGAAGGAGAGCCAGGTACTTAAGTTGATTGACAGCAGGCATTGTCCCCTGTTAATTGAGTTTCTGGGAAAGCTTTATTTGCCAGTGTGAGTTTCTGCCAGAGCCTGATCCCAGAAGGGCAGTTGGTTCTCGCAGAAGCAGAGGCAGCAGGAGGACATTTTTGCTCCCTGGCTTCAGGTAGGATTTGGCTAAGATTTGGCTAAGATTTTAAACTGAGTGTGGGCTTGGCTCCTGTGGTCAAAGTCTAACTGTTGTGTGACTGTTGTGTTGAAGGAGAGCCAGGTACTTAAGTTGATTGACAGCAGGCATTGTCCCCTGTTAATTGAGTTTCTGGGAAAGCTTTATTTGCCAGTGTGAGTTTCTGCCAGAGCCTGATCCCAGAAGGGCAGTTGGTTCTCGCAGAAGCAGAGGCAGCAGGAGGACATTTTTGCTCCCTGGCTTCAGGTAGGATTTGGCTAAGATTTGGCTAAGATTTTAAACTGAGTGTGGGCTTGGCTCCTGTGGTCAAAGTCTAACTGTTGTGTGACTGTTGTGTTGAAGGAGAGCCAGGTACTTAAGTTGATTGACAGCAGGCATTGTCCCCTGTTAATTGAGTTTCTGGGAAAGCTTTATTTGCCAGTGTGAGTTTCTGCCAGAGCCTGATCCCAGAAGGGCAGTTGGTTCTTGCAGAAGCAGAGGCAGCAGGAGGACATTTTTGCTCCCTGGCTTCAGGTAGGATTTGGCTAAGATTTGGCTAAGATTTTAAACTGAGTGTGGGCTTGGCTCCTGTGGTCAAAGTCTAACTGTTGTGTGACTGTTGTGTTGAAGGAGAGCCAGGTACTTAAGTTGATTGACAGCAGGCATTGTCCCCTGTTAATTGAGTTTCTGGGAAAGCTTTATTTGCCAGTGTGAGTTTCTGCCAGAGCCTGATCCCAGAAGGGCAGTTGGTTCTCGCAGAAGCAGAGGCAGCAGGAGGACATTTTTGCTCCCTGGCTTCAGGTAGGATTTGGCTAAGATTTGGCTAAGATTTTAAACTGAGTGTGGGCTTGGCTCCTGTGGTCAAAGTCTAACTGTTGTGTGACTGTTGTGTTGAGGGAGCACCTTTACTAACTATCCTTTGCAGTACATACAGGAAACAAAGCAACATAAACAAATACACAAAGAGGTGGTTTGTTGCAGTTTGCACATAAAGTGCGTGCATATTACTTAACTGTACAAAGATCCCACTTGGCCACCACGCTCACCAAGAGATGCAACAAAAGCAAAACATTCCCATCACATGCACCAGCTGTGGCATGTTCCGCTTTTTCACACAAAAACTAGACAACTACATCTGCTCCAAATGCAAACAGATGACTCTGATGGAGCAGAGGATCCAACAGCTCGAGCACCGTATTAAGACCCTTAAGGACATTCAGGCACTCGAGCTCTTCTTGGACACTGCACAACACGCTGCTGTAGATCAGCAGCCTGCATCACACCAACACCACCAAGACCATGATCAGGAACCTTATGGGGAGATCAACTCAAAGGTAGACAACCCTCAGGCTTGGAAGGAGGTCACCCATAGAAGGAGACGCAGGACCAGGCAGCCTCCGCAGAACTCCTCTGCTCAGCTGCATTTACACAACAGATTTGAAATTCTTACATCATTAACATACAATCAGGAAACACATCTTGTGGAGGACCACAGTTTCTTAGATACTACTCAGTGGACCACCCTGGATCAATGCGCAGGGGATAGCCCTGACGGGGACAGTGCATCACCACAGTCACACTTATGTAATCATGCAAATGCTCCATCCCCAATCATAGACCAGGAGCAACAGGAACATCCTTGGGAGAGTAATGGGCTCTCGGATGTATCTCAATGGATTGTCATTGATGAATGCACTGGGGATGTTGAGGAGGAGGACAACACTTTACACCTACATGATTCACTTCAACAGGAACACTCTTCAGGGGACATACACACTGTCTTGCACAAAAGGGACCCTGTCAATCCACCTGAACATCAGGAAGAACTTCCTCACTGTGAGGGCTGTTCGACAGTGGAACTCTCTCCCCGGGGCCGTGGTGGAGGCTCCTTCCTTGGAGGCTTTTAAGCAGAGGCTGGATGGCCATCTGTCGGGGGTGCTTTGAATGCGATTTCCTGCTTCTTAGCAGGGGGTTGGACTAGATGGCCCATGTGGTCTCTTCCAACTCTACTATTCTATGATTCTATGATTCTATGATTCTATGATCCAACCCACAAATGTAAGCTACAGCCAAGGAGAAGTGAAAGGGCACTTGTTGGGCAGGGAGTTCAATTTGTAAGAAAATTTTGCCATTACTTGATATGTTAAAAGAGCTCTGTTACACCAGTTATACTGAAGGCATGCAAACTGTGCCAGCTCCATGCAATTAAAGTATCTGGTTGGTAAGTTATTTTCTCTTGAATCCCATGATGCAATAGAGTGGTGTGGTGTTTGAGGATGTTCTGGATTTAAATCTCCACTATGCTGGACAGGTAAGGTTCATGTAAATCTCGGCCAGAGCAGCTCTGAATGTAGAACATATGCATTGAATCTGTGGCCATTATACAGATGGACAGGGTCCACATTGTTCTGCCACCTCATCATCCATGTTGCTGGTACCACTCCTAGGCAGCTACAGAGCTCTGTCTGAATGCTTGGCTGTTGCCTGCTGCATCTGCTGCTTGTCCGAATGGGGTGGCCATACAGCCAGCAAGAAGGAGAGGGTTGGTCTCTCCTCTTTCTTGCTCATTGCAACAGCAGATGCCACCAGGTTGGCCAGGCACTTGCATTGACTCTTTGGTTGGAGGAGAACAGAAGCACTGATGACACAGGACAAGGCTTTCCTTGCCTTAGTGAGCACAGAGGACAGTGGTGTCCATATGGACAAGGAATCAACCTGAAACATATCTGATCCTGCTGTTCAAGTAGCCCCAAAGTTCTGGGATACTCCATAATTTTGGGTAAACTCTGGAGTATTCCCTAACTTTGCCTAAAGCATTGTGATACATGAGTATGGGGGGTTTGGCTTGTGTAACAAGCCCTTACTAATGGCAACTTACTGGGTGACTAAAAGAAAGTCTCTCTTGCTCAGTCTCAGGAAAAAATGGCAAATATCCTTGGAATGAGAAATATTCCCAAGGAAAACTACTGGAATAGTCACCATAAGTTGGAGTTGACTTGAAGATAAAGACAACAATGATGCAGTGGTGTTCTTTAACCCAATGGGATAAATCCTTTTGTTTTTTGGGAAATCTTTTATCTTGGTGTTGTTTTCACTAATGGAAGAGATGAAGGCATTATTTTTGCATATTCGTTCTTAATGCTGGAGGACCTACTGACAACTTCCATGAAAGTCTGAAGGATCCCTAACACTATGAATCAGATTATAAGTGGTCTATCGAGACAAGATGAGATCAAAAACACATCTTTTTCTTTCA